>NC_139574.1:11295588-11923088 GCF_946808225.1 Silurus aristotelis
GAGAGCTTGGGCTTATAACTCAAACTGACCCACAACTCCATCTACAGTATGCTTGATTTACAATATGGGCAATTTACTGATTCTGTTCTGTCACCATCTGGACTAAAACAGATTAAATTTAATAATTTATGTATGGAACAAACTGAGCCAGATTAATGCAGAGCTGGACACAGCCTTGCTGCCTATTCAAGTTAAGTGCTACAAGTCAGAGAAACCACCACTTAGACCTCTAAAGTAAATCTTATCAATCATCCAAAAGCATCGACTGCATAAACAACACGGCCTGTTGTGTTGTATTATAATAAGAGTGCTTTAATGACAGCACAACAATACAGCAGACTCGAAGCAAAAAAACATAGAAAACATGCCCTAGTTCTTCCTTTGTAATATAATATAGATTTCTCTAAAGACTACTCATTTTGAAGCATGCATTGACTAAAAAGTGAGTGCATCTGCATTTGTGTAATTTCAAAAGAAGCAGGAGGTGGAATCACCGGAGGTCATTACAGCTTTGCTGTATTTCTTTGCCCTGCAACACATAATTTTTATAATAGTATTTATTTATATATTTATTTATTTATACATATATTCAGTAATATATGAATACCTTTTCATTTACACAAACATTGCCATTATTATTCATATAAAGACACATTTTTGCCTTAAACCTTCATGGTCCATGTTTGAATCCTGAGCCTATATTACTAATAACATACTGCTACCTGGATTGGCTATGCTAAGTTGCCCTAAGACTGAATGAGTGTGTATATGCATGTATGGTACCCTGCAATAGCCTGGGTCTCATCAAGGGTGTATTCCCACTTCAAGCCAGGTGTTTATGGCTACTATTCACACTGTGATAACAGAGATGAGCAAAAGAGAGAGAGAGAAAGAGAGAGAGAGAGAGAGAGAGAGAGAGAGAGAGAGAGAGAGAGAGAGAGAGAGAGAGAGAGAGAGAGAGAGAAGGTTTATTTAAAGTATTTTTCACTACTTTGTGGAGGTCATGCAGGCAATGGTTGATTCACAGGTAGTCAATGCCACAAACAAAAAAAGACTATTCACAGGCAATATTAAGGAACATGGCACGAGTCATTTAGGCATTGAGAAATATAAACTGTCAGAATGTACAGGATCTGCTACTCTAAAGAAGATGATTAAAGGCATTGACAAAAAGACAGAAGGCGGAGCTGAAGGTGGCAGAATGCTGCAGAATGAGGATGAACAGGATTAGAAATGAGTTCATTAGAAGGAACAGAAGAAAATTGAAGCTGAATGAAGTTTTATATATACATATATATATATATATATATATATATATATATATATATATATATATATATATATATATATATATATATATATATATATATATATATATATATATATATATATATAAACTAAAAAAATTACATTTTTAATTGAATTAGGGAGCTGGAATAGTACCTATGATCAAGGGGTATAAGCACATTATAGTTATAATCATTTAAGGACGTAAGCAGTCATGTCCTTGCTTTTCATGTAATTGCTGTAGAATTGTTTCTGGCAATAGGCAAAATATGAGTGCACAATAGTTCTTGGAAGAACCGCTACAGCTTTGGGAGAACAGCTTTGGAAGAGAGCTACAGCAATAGACGTGTTGGAGTAAGTCAAAGTGCAAATTTATTTATATTCAAAATCAATGTTGGTTAGTACGAAACCCCATAAATGTGGAAAAAGTAAGCACACGTATACATACAGTACATAAAGACAGAAAGCTGAGGGTGTTACCGTATGAATTTGGCCTACACTGTTAATTACACCAATGAAAGAAGTCTCTGGAGAGAGTACTCTATAGCTAAGGACTTGTAAAGAGGTTGAATCATAGACTTAGGAGTGTTATAAGTCATGAGATTGTATGAAGGATCCCAAAAATGTTGCGTACAGTGAGAGGAGGTGACAACTACGCATATTTTGTCAGTTATTAATTGGTGAAACTTGGACTTTTTTTGAGAGTTTGTATTTTTTTATTTTTTTATTTATCTCTTTGTTTGCATTCTTTTAAAATACAATGGAGAGACAATTTGGATTGTATTTAATCAACAAATTCTTAAAGGTTCAATGAAGCCAATCGACTTGAAAAAAAAAAAGAAATAAAACTAATTTGAAGAAATCGTATTATGAGGAAGTTCCAGCATGTAAGAAGCTCATTATTCTGAAATTAAGGTGAACTGAAAACAATTCTGACCATGCCAGTATGCACAATACCTGCTATTGCTATTGAATCTAGTGCATTAGCCACTGGGGTGCCATTTCCTGTCTTACTGCTACTAGCCACAAACAGTGTTACATAAGGTCCATCATCATCATCCTTTCATTCTTTTTTTTTTTTTTGCAACCCACTGCAAAATGCAAGCCACTGTACATACCTTAAGAGGGTGTCTAGATGCACTAGTCTAATGATGGTTTATTGCACCTGATGGAATCTTCCACTCCAGGATGTGACAAGTATCCTACTATGCCTTCCTTGTTTCATGTTAAAAAGAACAAGTCTATTGTAGCCAGCTGGAAGCAATCGGCTGCCTGTGACCTTTCAATTTAATTTTATGTATTCTGTTCTTTGAAACTGTTTGGCTTTTCCTGCTAATTAAAGAAACAAAGAGGGAAAAAAAAATGCTTGCGTATTTCTTTCCCACAGGGAAAGTCTCTAGCAATCCATAACAAGTTGGGTAAATTAAAAATGTTAAATGGGTGGCCAAATGGCAACGGGTCATTTGTTCACATTGAGTTTTTCCGCAAAAACATAATTCAGCTATTGACCGAGCGGTCAGAAGTGACACATGTGGGATCAGGAAGCTTTAGGCCCATAGTTCTAAGACAGGGGTATAAATTGTTTGTTTTGCAGAGCCTCGGCACTGTGCAGATTACTGTTTTCCAACTCTGATTAGCTAAATAGTGAGTCCTTCAGGGGTTGAATCAAGTCATTAATTTACTGAGCTATGCTGCTCTTTAGGTAATATGTGGCACAATAACATTTAAGTGAAAGAAAAAAAACCTAAATGCAGCCCTAAATGCCACCCTAGAACCAACAATAACAGGATGCATGGATAAGCATAAATTTTTTTTATTTTTTTACTTCAATAACTATTTTATCCTGGTCAGGATTAGCGAGGATCAAGAGCCTCATGAATATTGTGAATGGTGTGGGAACACCCTGAATGTGATGCCAGTCTATTTCAGACTACCATGCATGCTGACAACATTTATGCCTAGGGGCAATTAAGACAAACCAATCCACCTAATATGATATACTGAACAGGTGGGAATAACATGAAAATCTCCAGAGAACCTGGATCAAATCCATACCTATAACAGAAGAATTCAGGATCCTGGAAGAACTGTATGAAGCAGTAATGATACCTTCTGCACTACTATATCTGAGGCTCAGATTTCTATTGGTTAGCATAAAAAATAGTAAAAAACAAAACAATTATAGGAGCTAATAAAATAAATAATCTACACACAGATAGCAAAGATGAAATATTTGATTTGTTTAGCAAATAAATCAGGAGATATCCTGATGTAGCAACACAATCTTATGGCATTTCATTATATGGTCACGAAATGTATTCTATTGATTCGTGTTAACAGAAATTTCCCTCTTTTTCGTGTCACTCAGCATGACTAAATTCGTCTGCCGTCGTCTCGATACTGTAGCAACGGGGGCAGAGGATCATGGGTAATGCTGACAGAAATGCCAAAGGTAATTTTCTTTCCCCATTTTATCAGAGAATTAGGCAGAAAATATACGGTTAGGTTAAGTGTTAGGGTTATACTGTAATAAATGTGTGTGTCTCTAATTAACACAGTCTGCTTAATTAACAGGGAGAATATATTTACTGTATTTTGACTGGCAGGAAACACTGATCATGGTTTGTAATAGCGAGTAGCTTACCGAATAAAAAGCAATAAAAACAAGGAAAAACCTCCTGCTTAAATGTTGAGTAATGGTGCCTAAAGGCTCAATAACAAATAAGAAAAAAACAATACAGCATCTGTGGTATCAAGTGGCAGAAAGAAAACTTTGGCAAAGGCACCAAAAATACTACCTACTGAAATACATTAACTAGAAAGTGACTTAGATTACAATTTGTGACTATATCACGAAATGCCTTGAGACTGGGCTGTATGTAGATGTAGATCACAAATGAGCATGCCAGAAGCAACAGTGGCAAAGAAAGCCTCCTTCAGATGACATGAGGAAAAAAACCCTCAGAGGAGCCAGACTGAAAACAGAAATTATTTTTTCTTTTGCTGCAACAAAATTGTGGGATTATACAGTTATAGATTTAGATGATTATGAATGATCAAGATGTGTGACCAGGGTGGATGTCAAGAAAAACACCAAGTAAACAAAAAGCTTATGTGACAGAACTGTGATATTTTGACACAATAATAGACTGCTTAACATATAAATCCTTATCGGCCCTTTTGACATTTAACGCATTTCTCTTGAGGCACCACAACTGTCATACTCACTTTCCCTCTCGATTCGAAGATCTCAACCAGTTGGAGTCAGATGAAGCAGAATTATTTAGAGAGGTAACAACTGGAACTTGCTTATGATTAAAAATACTCGCAGCTCCTACAGTTCACAGTTCCTACATATCCTCAAAGCAACGTGTCAGGATTCATCTAAGCAAGTCTCCTTCTTGCCTTGCCATAATGGTAAGCTATAAAAGGAAAGTTGTAATGATGGGTCCTAGTTGTTCTATGGCTATACAATCTGTGGCTCCTCAATTGTGACAGCTAATTTAACCATTTGAACCTAGTAAGTAAGTAATTCATAAATTCATCATTCATAAGTTATAGCACAGATATTAAATCTTAAAAATAAAATTCATCAAATTATAGTTTGAGTGAAGATCATTTTGGGCAGGTAAAATATTAATAATTCTAGGACAGTTTCACTGTGTTTTATATTGTTTGCATTGTGGTTATGCACAATAAAATTACATCCCTGATGAGGAAAAAAACTTACAAAACTGGAAACATCTATTCAGTTCAGTTGAGTTGATGATGCACTCTTCCTATTGTAATTGTGGTCACTCTTAACATCTTGGCCAACACTTAAGATGTGAGTGCTCTCATGTTTGATCGTGTGATAACTCGCTTTTATTTGCATTTCTATGAGCAAGACCAAATTTTACACCCCTTCACAGTTTTTTAAGTATGATTAATGTTGCACTCTGAACCATCTGATAAGTAATAGCCCTTAATTAGATGAATTCATCACAAATCTTGGGCCGTCTGCCAGCGTTTTGTAAAGCGTATCTTTACAGTGATATCCAAACAACAAAATATGAATTTAGTTATGAATCTGGTGAGATTTAGAGACAAACAGTGACATGTAGTGACACCTGCTATATTCATCAAACTTTAATAAAAAGATTATTTATGCTTTAAAAGCTTAATTACTTTAAATTTTATTATATAAATCAAACAGAACAAAGAGTTTGAGATAAAAAAAAAGAAACAAATGGGTAAATCATTAGTGTAATGATTAGAGCATATGACTGTTCTATGACAGACTGGGAATTTCTTATAATTGCACACATTTACTTTTTTCTTCCTGTAGAAAAAAAAGGAAACTCTTCCTTCTGACAAATTTAATCATTAAAGATTGCTAGTGAAGCCCTATCTATTACCTGAGATGCCTTGCCAAGCTGGAAATCATTAAAAGTTTGGACTTCACAGGGGTGAAATTATTAATACCATCAGTCTCTTAGGAAGGATGAGCAAGAAAGACAAATTAGAGGGAGTATCACTTTCTCGCTTTCTGCATATGATGTGTGTGTGTGTGTGTGTGTGTGTGTGTGTGTGTGTGTGTGTGTGTGTGTGTGTGTGTGTGTGTGTGTGTGTGTGTGTGTGTGTGAGAAAGAGAGAGAGAGAGAGAGAGAGAGAGATAGAGAGAGAGAGAGAGAGAGAGAGAGAGAGAGAGAGAGAGAGAGAGAGAGAGAGAGAGAGAGAGAGAGAGAGAGAGAAGGAAGATTACCTGCACATTCTGGCAATTGTTGTTGTCAGGTTATAAATAAGTCATGGCTTAATTACATTTCCATTTTCCTCATGATCTCTTAACTCTCAACAAAGTTTTTGTCTTAAAAGAAGAGTACAAGTTTGCATGTGATGTGGTAAGACAGTTGATATAGGCCATCTTTCTCTTCTCATTTATTTATTTATTTATTTATTCACTTGTTCATTATTCATTCATTCATTTATTCATTCATCCATTCACACATTTATTTATTCACACATTTATTTATTAATTCATCTACTGTAATCATTTTATTCAGTTAAAGATTTCTTTTTGCAATACACTTTAAGATGGTTAATCTGGATATATTCCATCCAAGAATCCTCTTTAGTATCAATAACAGAGTTGGATTTGAAGAGGAGTAAAAATGCAGGTCTGACATGTTATGCAATGCCAAGAGTGCACATGCCATGCCTCAGGATTTAGAATGTATTACTTCTATTACATACAGTATCTGAATATTGATTCAGGCTGGTGCACTAAGTTCATACAGCCGAGATTTTCCTGGGTAGCGTTATTCTTATTGCATTACTGCCACCGGGTTCCATAATGTCTCACTCTAGCATGTAACCTTGTCCCAAGACACTCAGTGAGAAAAATAGGACAGCATTCCTAAACATTAACCCACATATAAAACTCACCACTAAACCTTTTTTTCTCATGCTCACAAATTGAGTTTTTTTGGCCTCTTTGGTATTGTACTTTATTATAATTTTTTTTTATTCCAGGATGTGTGAGGTACATGGGTACATAGAGTCTGTGACTCTGTGTAAGTGAGCTACTATTATATACAATACACTGCTCAAATTTGCAAATGTAATCAAAACTGACTTAATACTTAATATAATTATGTCATGATCATGTTTACTGTATGTGTTTACTAATTTCAGTGTAATGAACTCTTTAGTTTTAAATAAAATACATTAAAGAACTGCAAATTTATGAACATGTCTATATTACCCTTCACTAGTTAGGCATACATACAGTATGTGTTTACAAAGATATGTAATGCATATATTATGTTCTATCCAATTTTCCATAAATGACAGCGAATAGTAGCACCTTTAATTTTCACAGCTTGTGCCTATTTAAATATTTTACACTTGTTGATTAAACAAAGTTTACATAACAGGACACTCTTCAAACTAAATACTGCTAAGTGAGCCAGAAAGGTTAAAGAAATGTAACATCAAACCATTGGCTACATCAAAATGGAGTATTGATATAATTTACTTAATTAACATTGTCAAGAGATTTTGTTATTTTACATGTAATAAGATACAACTGTCAAACTAGTAATTGCCAATGCTATGTGAACTGGTTCCAGCTGTTATGTACAGATTATGGTATAACATATGTAAGATAAAGAACCCTGCTAGATGTTTATTTTACATTATATAATTTATTCATGACACTCACATGCCATTACATGAGCATATTTTATGCATGTGAATTGTAAATACAGTTTTCATAGACTGCAATTCTTACTCCTTGTAGGATTCCTTATTAGCAATTCAGCTTCAGTGCATCTTAATATTTTGACCCTTCGTACAATCCTCATCATCGTCCACATTTGCTGATTCAGTGAATCATCATATGTTCATCAACTATCCACATTATCCCTGAGAACCATTAATACCATGAACTACACATGTTAAGATCAAAACAACAGGTAAAACCTTTATGTGAAATATGCTTACTACAGCATCATTAAAAAAGTAATTTATATAAAAAAATAATAAGTAAATCGATGTTTTAGACAATAGTGCCAAGACTAATGTCTAAAACATTCATTTGTTCATGTTTTCTAAAGAATCACTGGCATGTATATACTGGATTAGATACCACATTATGAAGAAGCAAATGCTTACACTCATTCACAACTCCCCTGTACCAGCATGTATAGTTCTGAACATATAATCATTTATTAACATAAAGCAAGCATGGCCAATGATGGGGATTGAATGAAGGGTCAAAATATTAAGCTGAAATGAAGCTGCCAGCTAAGGTTATTATTCATGTAGATGCATGCTTTGTGTTTGCGTGGGTTTTACCTGGTCCTTTGGTTTCCTTTTATCAGTCAAAATCAAAGTATCTCCAATACCATGAACTAAATATATGCTAGACTCTAAACTTCAGGTAAAAGCATAATACATAATAAAGAAATGTGTTCATTCAATGATGCAAAAATTAGAGTAAAGCATGGTGTGACAAAGAATATGTGTAGTTGAGTAAATATGCAATTTAATGAAGTGGTTAGAAATGGTGGTGCATGTCAAAGAATCATCAATACCATAAAAGCAGTAAAGTTAGATTCAGCCTAATAATATCAGTGTTTCAAAAAGTACTTCAAAACATAGGTGTTCATTTCAGCAGCATGTTAATGCATTGGTATATTTAGTACATCTTTTCAAAGGACAATACTACTGTAATGAATCTTGGATATATTTTAGAGTGGTCAATGTGCAGCTCGTATAACAGTATAACAGTCTCCACCTTCCGCTTGGGATGCCCCACAGGTGCTCAACATGGTTCAGGTCTGGAGACATACTTGGCCACTTCATCACCTTCACCTTTAGGTAGGTAGCTGTCATTTTGGTGGTGTATTTGGAGTCATTTTTATTCTGTAAAACTGTCGTTTGGCCCAGTCTCTGAAGGGAGAGCCTCGTGTTCTGCTGCAGAATGTTACAGTAAATGTTGAAATCTATATTTCCATTAATGAACTGCAGCTCCTCACTACCAGCAGCACTCAAGCAGCCCAAAGCTTAACTGGCAAGACACAATTTGTTTGGTACTCTTCACCAGGTTGTCACTACACATGCACGACACAATCTGAGCCAAACAAGTTATCGTCTGAGCCCGCTTTAGAAGAGGCTTCATTCTGGGATGACAGCCATGCAAACCAACTTGTTGCAGCGTGCAGCGTATGATCTGAGCACTTACAATCAGACCCCCAACCTCTAAAGCAATGCTGCAGCACTCATGCATCTGTTTTTTCAAGCAGCTTCACCTGATGCACAGCACAAGAACTCAACTTCTTTGAAGGACCCTTGCGAATCCTGTTTTGAGTGGAACCCGTCTCGGAAAACCTCTGAATGACCCTGGCTACAGTACTGTAATTCAGTTTAATGGTGATACTGATCATCTTATAGCCTCTGCATATTTGTGGAGAGCAACAATTCTAATTCTCAAATCCTCAGAGAGTTTTTTGCCATGAGGTGTTGAACATTCAGTGGTCAGTATTAGAGAATTGTACTCAAAGTTCCAAATTTTAACTGCTAATACAAGATACACAAATTTGTATGGTCCTGTCAAGCAGACAAAAACATGAACATGATAAATAGGACATGTGACTTTGCATAGTTCCAAGATGTACAGCTGTTATAACTTAGGGTGTACTCAATTTTTGTATTTAACTTTTGTTGCCAGGTCTTTTGCCGGTTCTGACCCATCAAGTCATGGATTTCACAAAACCTCTGCAGGTGTGCTGTGGTATTTGGCACCAAGATACAATTTTTAAGCAAGTCTTGGTTCTAGGAATTATGTCATGAGGGTTGCTATTTGGGGCCCACCATAGCTTGGATTTGTTTGTTCAGCACATCCTGATCTAATTTGTAGTACAGCAGGGGGCATTATTCTATTAAAAGGGGCCTCTTCCCCTATCAAAAAACACACCCAGCCACAGACAGATTCTAAAAGAACACATGAATTATCAGTCCAGATGACCTTCTTCTCACTTTTTGATGCTCATGTGTCTATTGTAGATGCTTTATTTAGTGAACACGAGTCATCTTGGGCACTCTGAATGATCTGGTAGCTATGTCAAAATTATATTATGCTGCTACCTTGGTGATCAAAATGTAATTAATTAGTTGTTAATTATAGTTATAAATTAGTTATTACTTATAATTGTTTATTATTAATTTGTTCTTCTGGATTATTAAATGCCAAACCATATAAATAAATGAATGAATTGATTAGCATTAACGCCATGACTATTGCCTAAAACATTAATTTATTATTATTGTTTAAGAATCATGAGGATGGGCTGTATATACTGGATGCCACTTTATCAAGAAAGCAAATTGCTCCACATTTCAGCATGTTTTTGACTGATGGAAGGAAACCGGAGGACGAGTTAAAACCCATGCACACACAGATCAAGCATCACTTTATATTGATAATAACCTGAGCTCTAAATTAAACTAGGTGTTTAGGATCTAGAAGGCAGCAATGCTGTGATAATCCCAAAAACATAAATGACTAACCATTTATAGTCTAACACACAATTTCCTACTTTAGCTTGATGGGTTAAATTCCAGAAAATTAGTCACATTAATTTGTTGTAGGTCAAACTATTCAGTTCATACTGATAAGGAAATTGGAAAATCAGTGATACCTGTAGCATTAATAATGGCCTATTAGATTTAGTGTCTTTAAATTAGAAGTCAGTGAAGTTGAACATTTACTGATTAGCCACCTGTAGGTATAACTTCTAGGATCCTGATCCTTTGTGCCTGGGGCTCAAAATTCCACTCTTATAGCATCTCTGAAACAATTAGTAGGCATTCAGGGGATTGTAATATCATCTTAATTTCCGTTGTGAGATGTTCAGATTAAGGGAATATTTATGTGAAAATGAAAATACACTCTCTTTGAAATCTAGGGTTTTACTATCAGGATATAATAAAAATATGTCACATGAGATATTTCACTGTTATTAATTATTTTACAAAAATAAAGCGAAGCTAAATAAAAATATATGTAAAAGCTATGTGTGAGAATTAAATACACCCTTAATGCTTCTATAGGATTTAAGAGACTACTGTAACAACCAGGTGCTGCTAATTAAATACTCTTGATTAATAGATTATTAGCAAATGTGACCACCTCTATTAAAACTGAATGTTAAGCAGTTTTCTGGTCTAAAGCATTTAGGTGTGTGTTAAGAAAATATATAAGCAATGATCTAAAGAAGCAATTGTTGCAAGATTATATATAAGACTCTACAGGTCACTGTTAGCTAATTAAAAGTTTAACATTTCTAAATGTTAGAAAAAGACTGAAACAGTGGTTTCTTAAAAAGGGTTGCTAGAAGAAATTCCACAAAACTTCTGGAACATTGTAATTTGGACAGATTATATCAAAGTGAAGATGCCATAATGCACAGCTCCATATTTAGCAAAAACCAAACATATCATAGCAGCAAAAACAACTAATGCTAACTGTCAAGCACATTAGTGGAGGGGCGATTATTTGGGCTTATTATGCCACAGAACCTGGGCAACTTGCAACCATTGAGTCCAACATGAACTTCTCTGTTTACCAGAGCATTCTAGAGTAAAATATAAGGCCATCTGTACGACAGCTAAAGCTTGGCCCGAAATCTGGTCATGCAACAGGGCAATGATCCCAAGCACACCAGCCAATCTGCAGAAGAATGGCTGTAAAAGAACAGAATCAAGGTGTTGCAATGGCTCAGTCAAAGTCTAAAACCTAACCTAACTGAAATGCTGTGGCAGGACATTAAGAGGCTGTGCATGAACAACTGTCCACAAACCTCAGTGAACTGAAGCAACAATCTAAATGAGAGTACGCTAAAATACAATAACGTGAAAAATTTATCAAATCATTTTTGTAATAAATAAATAATTACGTTGCAATATGTCATGTGTTGTTGTTTCTCTGAGGCTACATTTGCCTAATTCTAAGAGTGGATTTTCCTGATATGTAAAAGCACCACATTTAAAAGGGTGTACTGATCTTCACACAACTGTTGTTGAAACTGCAAATGGTTTGCTAATTATTAGGTTTTGCATTGACCTGAGAAGTCATAATAGACTGTGACTGTGGTTGTTGTTGGTTATTACCACTAGGATTAAGGATCAGTACATGCAGCATGTTGGCAGTAGCTTGTTTGCTGTCTAGTTGCTATTCTTTCTTTGCTTGATTTGCTTGAATGTGGGTCACAGATGAAACACGGCTCTCCGTGCTTTCAGTATCTCTTATAGAAGAGCTCATTAAAGGTGGTGAAGTTTTTTCAGCCTAGCCTCAGCAAGCAGGATCATGCTCACATCTACACACGTATGCAAAATCTCTGTTTTTAATTAAAATGGCAAAGCAGAAATGTGATGCTCAGTATTGGACACAGTGGGGTTGTTGGCTTGTTGTTTGCCTCTTGAGTTTCATGCATTATTTATACCTGCAGAGGTGGGCAAACAAACAGGACAGCAAAATGAGTAAGAAGAAAACTAGATGGGCCCTTAATTACTAAAAGGGCTCAGTGAAAGCCCATCATGAATCATTTTTGTTGAAAATTTAGAAGTCTGCCTTATGACACTAGATTAGCAGTCTCATTATGCAAGCATAATGTGCGTCAGTGGTGTACTTCATTTTTTTTCCTCTTCAGACGTATATGTTGTTCTGTACTCACCTATTTCATATTCTAACAAACAAAACAGAGTAAGAACTCACAGCCGCTGCCTTCAAAATACTGGTATCCTATTACTGACTTAACTATAAGATGTTTATGGAAACAGAAAGGAAACTTCAGCAATTTCATAAAGAATGGTAATTTGGCATTCTTATATCATCTCGGATTTTGCCTTATAGCATGGTAAGAAGATCCTCATTTCATCTTTCATAAATCAACATCAAACAATATTTTAGTAATCTTTTTAAACACTAAACATTAAAGTCAATCCTCCTGTTAATTTAGCAGAATGAATTGGAAGATTGCTCAGGATACTATATGTATGGGGTTTACTATGTTCTCCTCTTGTCCATGTGGGTTTCCTTCCGCCTCCTAAAATCATACTGGTAGGTGGAATTTCTTTGATAAATTGCCTCTGTGTGTGTGTGTGTGTGTGTGTGTGTGTGTGTGTGTGTGTGTGTGTGTGTGTGTGTGTGTGTGTGTGTGTGTGTGTCTGCATTGTGTATTTACTCAACGACATTGTTAGAGGTTGTGATAATAACAGCAGACAAACTCCGCCTGTCTTTATCAGTTAACTGCTTTAAGAACTAATGTCTGCCCAGTCCATATAGAGCTAATATTTAAAGCTGCTTTGCCATTATTATGCTAATATTCATAGCTGCTGTCATTCACTTCATACAATTATACGTAATCAACACAACCAGTGGAACAGAAGAGAATTAGTAATGAAGTTCTTACCCCTGGGTCTCCATTGTTCAATAAAATATGACATAGGCCACATTAGCAGGAAGAACATACTAAAGATTCATGATGCTAAGACCTTGTCTTATTCATCACACACTCCAGTCAGCTTCTAGCTCCACTTTATTTCTTTTAACCTTGAAGAAGGTTTCTCACTCGAAATGTCCCACAGCTGTGCAATAACATTCAGGTTTTCTAAGAAATATTTCATTTGCAAGGGAAGAGACTTTTCATTGGCTCCATTTGTATGCCATCCAGCCTTGCCCTTTCAGTAATGTCGTAGGTTTCAAGACCAAAAAGCCGCTGAACAAAGGCTCCTCCGCTGTCTTATATTTCGAAATGTAGGTGAGTTAGATTCTAGTTTATGTAACATTTGATGACAACTAGAACTTCGCGTTTCATGTAGGACTTATGTAGTGGCTTTCACTCTGTATTGTTTTAGAGAGAATTACAAATGTGAACATCTTAAAGATCAAAATGAGATGTAAAAATGGTAATTACAAAAAGATGTAATTACTTACCTGATGTTCGAAATTTAGTTTTCTATGTAAACCCTACAAGTTCCCTAAAATTCTACAAAAAATACATTGAATTTTGAAGCAAAAAATTGTAAGAAGGACACTGCAGTCCAAGGGTATTTAAAGACTGACAAAGTCCTCTGGCTTTCCTCTATGATTTTCTGTTTTAAAGATACAGAAGTCCCAAAGAGGGTAGAGTTTCTGTTTAACAGCTTCTGGCACATCATATCAGAAATACCACTTACTGATACTGACACTCACTGCTATCAGTGTTCTGCAAACCAAAATGTTTGTATTGCTCCCATTTTGATTTGGTACATTTTCATTTGAGATATTTAGAAGGTTATTAGGACAGTGCATGTGAATGATACACAAGCTAATGATTATTATTAACAAAACTTTTAGAACCCACTGTGTTATTTTTATAGGTTAGAAGTTGAATTATTCTCACAATTTAAACATGCTAGCCTCTTTTATGAGTAGATGAGCTGCTTACAGTCTATTATTGCAGCTCAATTATCTATGGATTTACCTAATTGTTGTGTTGCATGTAGCATTGTTGGAGTCAAAAACAAACAGCAATGTTTTAATCTAGAGCATTCTATTAATTATTGCTACCTATAAATATTTTTTTTTATTAATTATTGATAAATAAGCAAAATATGTGAATCACCCCACACCATCCACTTTGTAAAGGAACTATTGGATCACAAGGTTGGATGCTAGAAGGACTGATCACTGTATGACTCCAGGATCTTTTGGGCCTCTGTCTAACAATGAAAAGTCTGACAATTGAAGGCAACACCTATGTAACTTGACTCTTGTCAAATTGAGGAGTCTCTGAAGGATTGCTGTCAGCAGTTTTTGAAAACTCCTATCAAGACCCTGAAAGAAGGCTTTCAAATATTTTTATTGCGGCCTACAGTAGGTGATCGGTAAAGGCAGAAATGATTTCCATGATTGTCAAGATGTAATTGCCTGGCGAAAAAAGTGTGGCTAGATCAGGCTTCACAAAACAACTACTCTGACAATTCACCTGACTAAAGCCATCAGAGACAAGATTGTAACTAATATATTGGACAGGAAAAAAAAAAGATTAACAAAAGTTGTGAGACAAAAACACGTCTGTGGGCCAGAGAGGAAAACAATTTCATTTTTTGTTTCCAGGAGTAGAAGCTTCACTCACAAAACAGCAGTACATATTTGATTAGACGAGAAAAAAAGGCATTGTGGGTATAAAAATAAGTAAAGAAATATGTTTTCTAGTAAAGCAAATCGTTAACATTTGACCAACAGAACAGACTTAAATAATAAATAGAAAATAAAAAAATACATTTTTCACACCTTCTGTAGGTTACGTCCTGTGGGTAAATTATTACTACTAAATTTAATATTAAAAATTACAAATTATAATGATTCTGTTAAATGAGGCACTAGTTCAGTGAACAAAACAATCTTAAAATGAGATATGACTTGATGATGGTTGCATTGAAATGATAATTTGCCTAATCTAAAGAATATCTTGTAGAACTCATTTATGACAAGAGAAACACTCGCACAAGTAAAATACACATTTTAATAATAATAAGAAAATTATGCATCAGAATAACACAACAGACACACATTTATACTGTATATACAGATATTGTGAATATTTGATAACCAGCTGAATAGCAAACATAGGGTTTGGGTTTAGACAAGTTTTTGGATAATATTATTAATGTAAAGTGACTATAGTCACTTTACATTAATAATATAAAGTGACTATAGTCCAGCCAACCAATGCATCAAAAATACCAGAGAAAGAGCCCTATGACTCACTGTTGCGGAGATCATGCTAAACACTTAGCAGTGGCATCAGGTCTTCTTGTCTGGAGATTGTGAAAGTCTTGTTCTTTTGTCTAGATACATTTCTACTGGGATTTATGCCAAACGTCTAACTGTATCCTCAGTTGAATCAGCTTGTCTAGAGTTTGGTTGTCAAAAGGGATGTCCTGCATTGCAATATAATTTCACTGTGTGTCTGTGTCTTGGAGACCACTTCATGCATCTTCTTAAAATGACTACATTATAAAACAAGAGTATTTTATGGTTATGGGACCAATTCTATCTATATCGTTAGCTTAGATTTGACACCAAACCTGACCTGATTATTGTGTTATCTGTGTATTTCAGTAAAATAGAAGTATCCATTAAGCATTATTAGACCACAAACAACACAGTACATGAAAAGAGAGGTTATGAGTATCTTGAGCGATTTTATGTGTTGAAAAAGAAAAGTGTCTTTGATTATATAATAGCAGAGATTTGTATGAACCTCCTGTTCCACTGTGAAAGTGCACTTGGAGGGACATTTAATGGCTAGCCGAAACCACCCACCTCCTGTGGGATGGACTGACCTGGCAGTGGTGATGTAACTTACTGCCTGACCTCAAAGCTATCAAGGAATCTCCATGGTTTACTTGAAGGATCCAAGCAAGCAGTGTGCAATTTTCAGAGGTATGTGTCACATATTTTGAAGTATGCTTCTAAGGTAAAGGTACTTACTTCATAGTATTTAATGGATAGTCCAAGTATCTATAAAGTGGATTTAATCAAACGCTAATTCTTTATTCTTGGTATTATTCTTGGCTCGATTGGAAATTAAATGACTTAAGGAAATATTACTGGCAGAGTTCCTACATAGCAATAAATAAAATAAAGCCCACAATGGCTAATTTAAATCACCACCTTAATAAACATATTTGTAGCTTTTTAAGAGACTAAACGTGTCATCAAAAATCAGTAAGTTTTCAACATTTTTTAAGTAACATAATGATAAAAAAATAAAAACATTTATAATACAGATGATTTATTAATATGGAATTTGATGTTCAAATTTAATAGTAAATACTAACTGCAGGAGTAAACAATGATATTAAGGAGAATCTCCTTAATAAGGAGTGCAAAACGTTACAAAGCATTGTTTCCAATTAACAAATCAAAAACGAAAAAATATAGCTTCAAACTATTATAAAACATTTGTTAGCACTATTTTGTCACAATATGGCCTTGTTATGGTGATGGGTAGCTAGATAGGTGCTGATCAGTTTACTTTTGTTTTGTGCTAACTTTGTCACTATACCAACTTTCAACATTTACAGTTTTGTACGTGAGTTTGCAATGACTACTGACAGTGTCAATAATTCTTTTTTACTTTGGGGATCTGCTGAAGAGGCTATTACCTCCCCTTTTCTACACAGTACCAGTCACCACTACCCTCTTGAATAAGATGGCTGCAGAAGATGTCCCAGAGGAATTAATTGATTTCCAAAAGACCTCAGTGGCCTATGTTAGTAGGTTAGTTCGAGGATAACCATCCACTTCGATTACTTCCCGTTCTGTCAGGGGATGGCCCAAATGGATGTATAGAATGTGCTATCCATGGCACAAATAAAGTATTCCTTTCAGGTGGGTGCCATTATGGAAAGACTGGGCTTCACAATAAATGACTACAAAAGTGTTACAGGGATCTCACCCATGCAGCAACTCTATAGACTGTAATTTATTTTTTTTTATGGGACAAGAACCAACCCAGTGGGTGGCACAGTAGCACAGTGAGTAGTGTTAGAGCTTCACAGCTCTGGGGTATTTGGTTTGATCCTGACCTTGGCTTACTGTCTGTGCAGAGTTCCCCATTTTCTCCTTGTGTGCCTTTGGCCCTGTCCACACCTGGGAGTAACATCCATCTCATGTGATCTGAACATCTAAGACTAATAGCTGTTCACACCTGGCATTATAATTGCATCTCCTGTAACCACTTGCATACATCATTTCCACAGGTGTGCATTTATTCTGGCAGCCTTCTGCGAATTGTTTTGTGGCAGTATCGTCCTGCAAATTTTATGTACGTGTATAGGTGGTTTCAAAAGCTTTGTCTATGTGGTCTGTTAAAAAAATAAGAGTGGCAGATGGAATGACCAAAGAAGCTTAAAAAATCAGCTGCATTGGTTTCTGCTGTTTTAGCCACAATACCCTGTAGAATCTTGCAATAATAGTCTTGCAATAATTGTGTCTTTTCTGGCCAGGGCAATAGCATAATACAGTAACCGTTCGTTCCTTGGTTTCCGACCCTCCTTAAAACATCGCAGTTGATGAAGTGGATATTCTTAGTATCCCATAGGTGTGAATAAGTTTGTTAATGTATGTGATCCAGGTGTCCTTATTCAGGATGCAGGCTACTTCTGCTTTGTGTTGCATTGGATAAGGTCTGAATACACCATAGCCAGAATTAAGTTACTGAAGATCTTCTTCTTCTTCTTCTTTCGGCTGCTCCCATTAGGGGTCGCCACAGCGGATCATCCGTCTCCATACCACCCTGTCCTTTACATCTGCCTCTTTTACACCAACTACCTTCATGTCTTCCCTCACCACATCCATGAACCTCCTCCTTGGCCTTCCTCTTTTCCTCCTACCTGGTGGCTCCATCCTCAGCATTCTTCTACCAATATAATTCATGTCCCTCCTCTGCACATGTCCAAACCATCTCAATCTCGCTTCCCTCACCTTGTCACCAAAACATCCTACATGCGCTGTCCCTCTAATAAACTCATTTCTAATCTTGTCCATCCTCGTCACTCCCAACGAAAACCTTAACATCTTCAGCTCTGCTACCTCCAGCTCCATCTCCTGTCTTTTACTCAATGCCACTGTCTCTAATCCATACAACATCGCAGGTCTCACCACAGTCCTATAAACTTTCCCTTTCATTCTTGCAGATACCCTACTATCACAAATCACTCCTGTCACTCTTCTCCACCCACTCCACCCTGCCTGCACTCTTTTCTTTACTTCTCTAAGACACTCTCCATTACTTTGCACTGTTGACCCCAGGTACCTGAACTCCTCCACCTTTTCCAGCTCTTCTCCCTGCAACCGCACCCCTCCACTGCCCTCCCTCTCATTCACACACATGTACTCTGTCTTACTCCTACTGACTTTCATTCCCCTTCCCTCCAACGCATATCTCCACCTCTCCAGGCTCTTCTCAACCTGCTCCCTACTCTCACAACAAATCACAATATCATCCGCAAACATCATAGTCCAGGGAGACTCCTGTCTGACCTCGTCCTTCAACCTTTCCATCACCACTGCAAACAGGAAAGGGCTCAAGGCCGATCCTTGATGCAGTCCAACCTTCACTCTGAACCAGTCTGTCGTACCTACTGCACACTTCACTGCCGTCACACTGTCCTCATACATGTCCTGCACCACCCTCACATACTTCTCTGACACACCTGACTTCCTCATACAATACCATAACTCCTCTCTTGGCACTCTGTCGTAAGCTTTCTCTAAATCCACAAATACACAATGCAATTCCTTCTGTCCTTCTCTATACTTCTCCATCAACATCCTCAAAGCAAATAAGGCATCTGTGGTGCTCTTCCTCGGCATGAAACCATACTGTTGCTCACAGATTGTCACCTCTTCTCTCAGCCTGGCTTCCACTGCTCTTTTCCATAACTTCATGGTGTGACTGATCTAAACATCTCCACCTAAACATCTCCACGCTTCTACCGGTATGTCATCTGGTCCAACCGATTTTCCACTCTTCATCCTCTTAATCACTGCTCTCACTTCCCCCTTACTAATCCTATCTACATCCTGCTTCACCAACTCCACATCGTCCAACCTTCTCTCTCTCTGATTTTCCTCATTCATCAGCTGCTCAAAATACTCCCTTCACCTTCTCAACACACTCTCCTCACTAGTCAACACATTTCCCTTTCCATCCTTTATTGCTCTAACTTGCAGTACATCCTTCCCAGCTCGGTCCCTCTGCCTGGCCAATCGGTATCTCTCATACAGCTTCTCATATGCCTTATCCTTGGCTTTCGCCACATCCCTCTTTACCTGCTGCCGCATCTCCTTGTACTCATGCCTACTTTTCTCATCACTCTGTCTATCCCACTTCTGTTTTGCCAACCTCTTTCTCCTTATGCTCTCCTGCACTTCCTCATTCCACAACCACGTCTCCTTGTCTTGCTTTCTATTTCCAGATGTCACACCAAGTACTTTTCTAGCTGCCTCTCTCATCACTCCTGCAGTAGTTGCCCAATCATCCAGCACCTCTTCAACACCACCGAGCCTCTGTCTGACCTCTTCCCTAAACCTTACACTACACTCTTCCTCCTTAAGTTTCCACCATCTTATTCTTCTTTCAGTCCTCACTTTCCTCCTCTTCTTCTTCGCCTCCAAAACCATCCTACAGACCACCATCCAATGCTGTCTAGCTACACTGTCCCCTGCCAACATCTTACAGTCTCCAATCTCCTTCAGGTTGCATCTCCTGCATAGCACATAGTCCACCTGTGTGCACCTTCCTCCACTCTTATACGTCACCCTATGATCCTCCTTCTTCTTAAAATAAGTGTTTACCACTGTCATTTCCATCCTTTTAGCAAAATCTACCACCATTTGCACTTCCACATTCCTCTCCTTAAAACCATACCTACCCATCACCTCCTCATCACCTCTGTTTCCGTCACCTACATGCTTATTAAAGTCTGCCCCAATCACCTATCGTTCTTTCCTAGGTACACCATCTACCACTTCATCTAATTCACTCCAGCATTTTTTCTTCTCCTCCATCTCACAGCCAACTTGTGGAGCATAGGCACTGATGACATTTATCATCATCCCTTCAACTTCCACCTTCACGATCATCACCCTATCAGAAACTCTCTTCACCTCCACTACACTCTTACTGTACTCTTCCTTCAGAATCACCCCTACACCATTTCTCTTTCCATCCACACCATGATAAAACAGTTTAAATCCACCTCCAATGTTCCTGGCCTTACTCCCTTTCCACTTGGTCTCCTGAACACACAGCATATCTACCTTTCTCCTCTCCATCATATCAGCTACCTCTCTCCCTTTACCCATCATAGTACCAACATTTAAAGTACCAACCCGAACCTCCACTCTCCTGCACTGCTCCTTTCCCTGCCGTCTCTGTAGACGTCTTTCTCCTCTCCTTCTCCTCCTTCGGCCAACAGTAGCCCAATTTCCACCGGTACCCTGTCGGCTAACGATACCTGTGGCGGTCGTTGTTAACCCGGGCCTCGACCGATCCGGTATAAAATTCTCATTTGTGATCCGCATATTTGATTTGGCACATGTTTTATGCTAAATGCCCTTCCTAATGCAACCCTCCCCATTTACCCGGGCTTGGGACCGGCACTAAGAGTGCACTGGCTTGTGCATCCATAATGGCTGGGGTAATTAAGTTACTGAAGATAAATAAAATAATTAATGATTAAATGAATATGGTTCTTCTGGCCAGAATTGATTTACCATTATGCTCAGACTTACATGGAAACTTACATGGCACCCTCCCCCAGACATTTAGAAAACTATTTCTACGTGCATCTCTATCTTCCCCCAGCCCTCCATTAGTAAAGTTCACACCTCTGAGTTTTGTCACCTCAGACTTTAGAAGTCACTGTTGCATTATGTACCAATTTTATTGGCTAGGCATATACAAGGTGGTTTGTTGTATTTGCTTCCCCAAATGCCCCTGTGTGTGCCTTTCGGTTGATAAATACCTCAATGAAAGCACTGGATTTTCAAGGGATAGTGCCAGATTCCCATTTCACCACAACCCAAACACATTTTCAGTATCACTTCAGCATTCAGTTTAAAATACACCAATTAGTTACATTTCAATTCAGTTTGCTTTGAGTCCTGTGGTATTTCCTCAATTAATGGATAAAATGGCAATACTGATGTGCATATATACTGGGTGATATAAAGTATAACAATTTTTATCCATGATTAGAAGTGGAATGTGCAACATTTGCATCCTGAAATCGCTAAACCAGGATTAACTCACAGCCAAACTGGTGAAGCATACAATTCAGTAGAGGGTTATATGGTGTTATTGGGTTTGTCTGCAAGGACTAGGTACTGTATATCTGACAGATCCCAGACAGAAAAAAACTGCAGCCTGTCTTTTCCACAAGTTAAAAACACAATTGAGTAAGGTTGTAGGGTTAGCAGGACATTAGAAGTTCACAGTGATTTTTTTTCCTGAGCTGACCATATCATTTACTGACCTGACCCAAAAAATGAGCTTCATATACAGTCCAAGAGGAATCAATAAGAAAAAAGTGGCTTTTCTTTTACCAGACAGAAATTCTCTGTGAAGGAGACTAAATATAGCACCATCAAGAAGAAATGTCTGTGAAGTGTCAATTTCCCCACTCTACTAAAAGGGGTTAATTCTTAAATTTTGACTTGGACTTAAAAAATGGTTTTAAAGAATATTAGTTTCACTGTTAACAATGGAAAATGGAACAATGGAACAAACATATCCATGCTATACAAATAGGCAAAATAAAACTTCATATTATTGTACAAAGGGTGCACCAGTTTTTACAATACACTTGTATGGATGACCTGCAGCTCGGCTGAAATCGTTAATTCTGCAGCACAAAAATAACTTCTGGAGGGGGTGGAAATTGGAACCAATGTTTGTCTTTTTGAGTGATGCTGTCAGTTAAGAGACATGTCTGTCTTGTTAGCTTTGCTCATGTAACTAAATAAGATTCTACTTGTAAAAATAATAATAATAATGTATTGTATTATTTAATTAAATAAAATAATAGTTATGAATTGTTTACCTATATCTGTCTTTCTATCTGTCTGTCAATCTATTTTACAGCAAAACATTAACTAACTGAGCCCACAAAGCACATACTGTGGCAATTTATTTTAGTAGAACTTAGGTAACTTAGTACAAGTCATCCCATGCTGATTTTGTGTGTTTACCCCATTACAAAGAAATGAACAGTCTAGACTTTTTATGGTACGTTTATTTTTACAGAGACAGACAGAAAAATCCATAAGAAACATTAAAGAAAGGTTATAAAAAAATAATATGATTAAGTGAAATAAATGCCAAATTAGCAAGAATTCTGACTCCCACAGACCCAAATTAGTCCTGTAGAAAGAAATTACTTCTAATATCAACTCCTTATGTGTTTAAAAGACACCAGTTACATAATCAATGTCTTCCATTCAAACCTCTCCACCACTTTTGGAAAGACCAACAAGCTATCAAAGGACATCAGGAGCACCATTGTAGACCTGCACAAGGCTAGAATGGGCTACAAGATAATCAGGTTTTTGCCTAGGCTGTATGTTTTTAGGTCATGGTGTTGGAGAGGTTTGAATAGAAGAGATTAATCTAAAATGGTGTCTTTTATACACATGAGTTGGTATTAGGATTACTTTCTTAACCCCTTATTTATGAGCCCAGCACTGGTGTTAGTGTTTTGCAATAGATTAAATAAAAAGGGAGAAAAGTAACCATGACTTACTAAACATCATACTAAAAGTCTAAGCCTCAAGCAGCGATGTCAGTCGCAATGGAAAACGTATAATGAATGTATGTGCTGAATGTGTGTAAGCAGTACACACAAACAACATGCATAAAAAATGCACTACATACATTATTATTGTAATAACAAGTCACAAACACTTCCACTGCTGCTAATCCCGGGTTTATTAGGAAATATAAGGCTCCACTATGGTGGCCGAGAAGTGCAAAACAAATTAACAAATGCAAAACCAAATGAACAAATCCGAAAACACGTTAACATATCCGAGAACACAACGACAATTTAGACAAACCGGAAAAGGGTTAGGTATAGTTTGAGAATAGAACACTAACCGATCATTGGACAAGACACCTGTCATTCAAGCTATACAGGAAGTACAACAGTCTTTTTTTTTTTTTTAACTAATTAGACATATACAAACAACGTGGCAATAACAAGTACAATTTACATTACAATACACAGAACAGGTGCATGAAAATACAAATATATACACATATTTAGGGGAAAGAGTAAAAAAAATTGATAAATAAATAGAATATATAATAATAATAATAATAATAATAATAATAATAATATTAATAATAATAATAATAATAATAATAATAATAGAATTAAATTAAAAATGATAAAAATAAAAAGGGCTATTGGTTATTCTGTAAATCATATTTTTTGATATTTTTTGAGTTTTTAAATACTTTAAAGGCTTTTGTAAAAGAAATATACTTATTATAAAATGCAAAAAACGTTGGTTTCACTTTCAAGTATTTCAATTTCTGTATATTAAATTTTCCCATCAGAAGTATATTATTAACAAGAAAGTGATCTTTGTTATTGTTCATTACAAGTCCATAGATAATGTAATTCACAGTGACATTTCTTAGATAGGGAACTTTTGTGTAAAGCCAATTATGGATATCAGACCATAAAGCGTCTGATGTAACAGTCTGCAGCAGGAGAAATTTGGAACGTCTGTGTAAAAGTGTACAAACTAATCTTTATGTCATGATGTACTGCAGCATCTCCAACATCACTGCATATGAATGTCCTTCCTCAATGTAGCTTTGAAATTATTCCAGTTTCTCCTTGTTTGCCAATGTTTACTTCTGTTATTTTCTTATATTAAAGGTGAACTAATCGAAAAAAAAAAATAGTTTAAAGTAAACTTTAACCATGTACAAGGAACAAAGTTATGATTTCATACTTCCTGTATATCTTGAATGACAGGTGTCTCGTTCAATGATCGGTCAATGTGTTCCGTTCACAAACTATATCAACCTTTTTTGTTTTGTCTGAATTGCCGTTGTGTTTTCGGATTTGTTATTTTGTTTTTGGATTTGTTATTTTGTTTTCAGATTTGTTAGTGTTTTCTAATTTGTTAATTTGTTTTTTGATTTGTTAATGTGTTTTGCACTTCTCAGCCACCGAACTCAACTGAACAACATGCCTGAAAGCATTTTTGCTCCAACCAAACAATAGTTTTGTAATTTAGATGGATATTCTTTTGTTTATGTCACAGAACTTCGGCTATTGTTTAGTGTCACAAAACAAATGAGACTACAAACAAAAAAAAAATATTAAAAAGTAAAAGAGGTGGAATCTTGGTTTGTGTCTCCTCTCTATAGGCAGGTGTCATGATGTTTTTAATATGCACCACCTATCATTTTAAACCTTTTATTTTCAGCACATATAGGAGGATTTTATTCCCCACGTGTGAGTCTTAGTTTGATTACTCTTTACAAACTATTACTAGTCGAAGCAGCACATGTGCACACAAACCAGGAAGTGATGCAGCTCTCAGTTCGGCACAAACAGCTGTTTATAGCTCATGCTAAATGTGCTTTGTTTACAAAAATAAGAAACCAAAAAAAAAAATGGACAGTCAAAAAAGTTTTTTTATCTGAGATTTGCACAAAGCAGCGATGTGGAAATTATTCTTGGTGGCGGGTAACAACAGAGACATGAAGATCTGCATGGGGATTCTATTTCACATCTGTAAGTTACAATATATCTTTCTTTACAGTTTTATACTATGTTATAGATGTTTTGCCTGTTTGTTTTTATAAGAGAAATGCTCCAAAAAAGTAAATGTGTGTGTGTGTGTGTGTGTGTGTGTGTGTGTGTGTGTGTGTGTGTGTGTGTGTGTGTGTGTGTGTGTGTATGTGTGTGTGTGTGTGTGTGTGTGTGTGTGTGTGTGTGTGTGTGTGAGTTTGCTTGTACATTGTTAAGGTTGGAATGGCCGGACATCAAACATGACTGTAAAGCAATAGCTTGTCTGGCTACCTGGCCATTAATATGAATGCCAACTCAATATTAATAGTCAAACATGTACAACAAAAGCCTTTGATGGTCAGCTATTAATTTCTATGCAGACTGAATAGAGTATAATAGAGTATGAATGGCCACCTGAGTTTAGCAGGTGGCTCTTAAACAGGGGGAGGGAGAAAAGGATCAGACATAGTCTCATATAAATGTTTGTAGGAATCTCATTTGTCATGTAAATCTTCATAAAATGTGAAATATAAACTCATGAGACATGTGGCTTTCAACCCAGTACTTTTCTGGATTGCTCCAGGACTGATTTCGTGTTGTTTTTTTTTTTTTTTTTTTTTTTTTTTTTTATGAAATAGAAATAATGTTCACTGCAGGAAATGTATATCAATGGCACTTCATCATCTATAACTTAATATCTTTTTTAAGCAATATCATCATTGAATGATAAAGCTCAAAGTGTCTTCTTTTCAAATATATCTAAATTGTGTATGTAGCACATTTTTCTCAGGAACTGTCAAAGTTAGGTTGGGCATTTCTGCTGTGAGTCCTAAAATTTTGACTGGGCTGGGTGGGGCAGGGTGGGGCGGGGAGGGGTGAACCAGACATAGTCTCAGATAAAAGTTTGTAGGAATCAAATTTTTTTAATGATATCTTCATTCCATTTAAAATATAAACTTATGAGACATGTGGCTTTTAACATTACTTTTCTGGATCGCTCCAGGACTGATTTTATGTATTTATATATGAAGAAAAAATACACATTTCAAAAAAAGTATTTTTACGGTACTTTATCATCTATAACTTTCTATAACTTATTATCTTTTTGAGCAATATCTTTCTCATAACTTTGAGTAATGGACAGTAAAGCTTAAAGTGTCTTCTTTTTTAAAGCTATTTAAAATGTGTATGTAGCCCACTTTTACTGTTAACATTTAAATTTAGGTAGGGCATTTTCAGCTGTAAGTCCCAAAATTTTCAGCTGTGCCAAAGGTTAACAGGGTAAAGGAACAGGACTAATTTGAGTCTGTGGGAGTCAGAATCTTTTATGGTTGGTGGGGGATCAAATACTTATTTAACTCAATCAAATACAAAATGTATATATAATATTTTTTAATATATATTCTTTTTTTTTGTTAAAATAAACCTAACATAAAAATTCTACACTGTTAATCTTTTTTAAAAGGGGGGAAATTTACAATCAGCAGGGGACCAAATAATTATTTGCACCACAGTATAACTAAGAAATAGACTAAGGTAGGGGGACTGAGCATATTAAGTGTGCTCCATTATGTTCTAAGTGATGCTTTTTATGTGATACTAATCAACACTAACGTAGGTAAATTTACATCTTTTGGATCTGTTTTGCTTTTCATCCCAGCATTTGTAACTACTGAACACACACTATTGCATTTCCCATTCAGGAACTCAAGCTACATCAACAACGCATTGGGAATGCTTCTGCGTTGTCCACGCTGTAAATCATGTGTGTAATCAGCCCAATGGAAAGTGTGGCATCAACCAGGAAGCTATAAAAAGCACATGGAGTGAATCCGACAATAGCTAATTTGTCCAGAAAACGTTCTATGTGTGTTTGTCTATATGGTAAGTGGTACATGTCCTATATAATATAAGAAAAATAAAAGCAAGCAGTGAGAGAAAACACTGTAGGGGGATACACACAGCCTGTTTGTTGCTTACTTGGGAGTGGAGCTTGCTAGGTCGGTTCTCGAGGGAGCTGATTGCGCAGAGTGTGCTCACGCACTCTAGCAGTCTAGTGCTCTGCTCCCGATTGGCACTCTTCAAGTTTGCCCTCGCTCATCGTGGTTTTGGCCCCACTTTAGCTGAGGCAGAGTGGTGTGGGGGTTGCTGATAGACCTGGCAGAGGATCTGGAGACAGGCTTTTTTTTTTTTTCTCCTTCCTCACCTGCCGGGTCCAGCGCTCTCATCTCCCTGTGGCGAAAGCTTTTAGCTCCGCCTCTCTTCCTTAGTAGTGTTCAGGGGTTGGGTTGGTGGTGTCAATGAATATATCTGTTACGAGGAGTTAATTTAGGTGGTGACTCAGGCCGTAGCCAAACTTGATATAGACTGGCAGGTCAATCAGCATCCCACGTCACAACCTCCACCCTCTTGATAGGCTGTTATTTACTTCAGACACACTCAGGTGTCCAGGTCTTGGGCTAAGCTGTTTTCAGCCCACATCTACAGTCCCAGAGTATCCCTCGAATATCATTGGACTGAAAGATTGTGGTTACAGGTCGGTGTCCTGGGTTGAAGAAACGCTGGCAAGCTATCTCTCAGGCTGACCTGCAGCAAGAGCTGGACGTAGGGGAGATCTCGGGGGGTCAGGAGGTCCATGCGCTCCAACCTGCAGCAGACCTCGCAATGAGCGGCCACTGGGGCCATTGACCAGTCTATAGACACCCTCGTGTCTGCTGAGAGGCACCTATAGCTCACCCTGTCATATATTTTCGAAAGGCTTAGGGCTGTTCTGCTAGTGCTGCCTGGCCTATTTAGGACCTTCGGTGAATACGATCGTTGACAAGTTTTATAAGGCCAAGAAACAGTTGCCGCATTTCCAGTGGTTCCTCCCATGTTGCTCTCGTGGGGCTGCTCGGAGGGCACAGCCCCAATATTAACCCAGCACCTCCTGACACGGGGAGGTTCAGAAACAGAACCGCTCTTGGCCGAAGTGCTGAGAAATTATGGATCTAAGGTCATTTTTCAATAAAAAAGCTTCAAACAAAAAATCAAGGGATGTTCTGGGGATTTCACCAGGAAGGGGCACTGTGCACCTCATTGTACGGTGCCTGTCCTGCCCTTGGGCCCTCAAGGAGCTAGTCTATTACTCTGCCATGCTCAGTGCTTTAGGGCACAACAAGCTCCAGCGAGTGTCCCGGCTTAGTTTCGGCCTGGTACCATAGTGGAACTGGAGGACTCGCTGCCTCTCAGGTGTGTCATGGTAAATCTAAAGGATGCATACATTAATGTATCTATCCTTCCTTCTTACAGGAAGTTCCTGAGGTTTGCATTCTGGGCCAAAGCTTACCAATATCGGTCCTTCCTTTCGGTCTTGCCCTCTCAAGACTTCAGGAAGTCCACATCCTAAACTATATCAACTATTGGTTGAATATATTCAACCAATTTAAATCTGAAAATTTTTGATGGGGAATAGATAAAGGAAAATGTAGTTTCAGTAATCGATTAGGAACAAAGTACACATCATTTGTTACTGCATTTAAGGAATTTTTTTTCTATATTTAATAAATATGATTACATATTAAGGGAGAATCAGAGGGGACAATGTGACGTCTCTTGAGTTGCAAACAGGTCCACTTGAGCTCTTGAAGAATCTTTCCAGATCTGCTCCACCCCATGGGGGTGAAATTACCATTCTCTGGGCCTCAGCCTGATAGCAGCTTCTCCTAGGCACACAGGATCTGACGTGCTCATCTCCAGGTTATTTACTCCTCGGTGGCAAGGCACCGGGGGTGGATGAGATCCGCCCTGAGTACCTTAAGTCTCTGGATGTTGTGGGGCTGTCTTGGCTGACACGCCTCTGCAGCATCGCGTGGCGGTCGGGGACAGTGCCTCTGGAATGGCAGACCGGGGTGGTGGTCCCTCTTTTTAAGAAGGGGGACCAGAGGGTGTGTTCCAACTATAGGGGGATCACACTTCTCAGCCTACCTGGGAAAGTCTATGCCAGGGTACTGGAGAGGAGAATACGGCCGATAGTAGAACCTCGGATTCAGGAGGAACAATGTGGTTTTCGTCCAGGCCGTGGAACACTGGACCAGCTCTATACCCTCTACAGGGTGCTGAAGGGTTCATGGGAGTTTGCCCAACCAGTCCACATGTGCTTTGTTGATTTGGAAAAGGCATTCGACTGTGTCCCTCGCGGCGGCCTGTGGAGGGTGCTCCGGGAGTATGGGGTCGGGGGCCCTTTACTAAGGGCTGTCCGGTCCCTGTATGACCGAAGCAGGAGCTTGGTTCGCATTGCCGGCAGTAAGTCAGACTTGTTCCCGGTGCATGTTGGACTCCGGCAGGGCTGCCCTTTGTCACCGGTTCTGTTCATAATTTTTATGGACAGAATTTCTAGGCACAGCCAGGGGTCGGAGGGTGTCCGGTTTGGTGATGACACGATTTCGTCTTTGCTCTTTGCAGATGATGTTGTCGTGTTGGCTTCATCAGACCAGGACCTTCAGCATGCACTGGGACGGTTTGCAGCCGAGTGTGAAGCGGCTGGGATGAGAATAAGCACCTCCAAATCCGAGGCCATGGTCCTCAGTCGGAAAAGGGTGGCTTGCCCACTTCAGGTTGGTGGGAAGTTCCTGCCGCAAGTGGAGGAGTTTAAGTATCTTGGGGTTTTGTTCACGAGTGAGGGAAGGGTGGAACGGGAGATTGACAGACGGATCGGTGCAGCTTCTGCAGTAATGCGGTCGATGTACCGGTCTGTCGTGGTGAAGAAGGAGCTGAGCCGCAAGGCGAAACTCTCGATTTACCGGTCAATCTACGTTCCTACTCTCACCTATGGTCATGAGCTCTGGGTCATGACCGAAAGGACAAGATCCCGGATACAGGTGGCCGAAATGTGCTTTCTCCGCAGGGTGGCTGGGCGATCCCTTAGAGATAGGGTGAGAAGCTCAGTCACTCGGGAGGAGCTCAGAGTAGATCCGCTGCTCCTCCACATCGAGAGGGGTCAGCTGAGGTGGCTCGGGCATCTGTTCCGGATGCCTCCTGGACGCCTTCCTGGGAAGGTGTTCCGGGCGCGTCCCACTGGGAGGAGACCCCGGGGAAGACCTAGGACACGCTGGAGAGACTATGTCTCCCGGCTGGCCTGGGAACGCCTTGGTGTCCCCCCGGAAGAGCTGGAAGAAGTGTCTAGGGAGAGGGAAGTCTGGGCATCTTTGCTTAGACTGCTGCCCCTGCGACCCGGCATCGGATAAGCGGGAGAAGATGGATGGATGGATTACATATTTGCAGACTTTATTCCATTATTTTGAGTAGACACATACAGTAGAATGAATTTTTTTGCCTGTTGTTACTAACAGAATGTTTAAATTGAAGAGTTAAAATGAGTGAATAACCTAAGCAACGGGATTGCTATTGGTGAGCGATTGCTCTGAGGGTCTGTTATAGTGTGTTTAATTTAATTATATGCAAATCAAACAAGAGTTCATGTATTTTCAATTTAGTTTAACAGCTCTTACGCTCCCACCTTGGCTAGGCCTAGGGGAATTTAGGAACAATAACCATTTAGTTGTTGCAGGTTGTTTGGGCAAAAATAGGACAAGATATTAGAGTAGTTATTACATCTAATGGTCAAGTGTAATGGTGTAACAAATAAAAATGGTAATACATGCTGTTTAAAGGTGACAAGACCACTAGACTCACACAGGCAAAAGAACATGGACATTGCTAAAGCAATAAAAAGAAAATAAATAAAAAAAACTACTAACCTGACTAACAAACAGCAACAAACTAGCTGACTACACTAGGCTACGATATCAGACAAATACAATGCCCTCTAACCTATTGTGTCTAAACAATGGTGATTCCTACATGTTGGAATGTAGGTGCACACACACACACACACACACACACACACACACACACACACACACACACACACACACACACACACACACACACACACACTCTTACCTGTTCTCAAACCAGGTGAGCTAGTATGACAGGGCAACTAGCAAACAGTTCTCTACCTCCTCTTCCTTTCTCCCCAAAAGGGCTTTAGGCTGTAGACTTCACCCACGCTGGTCAGGCTCTTGCTCTTCATTGATCCCTTTTTCCCACAGGCCCACACCAAAATTAACAGGTGACTCCATCTAGATTACATTAGAGAGCCAAAAACAGAGCCAACAAAAGAGGGGAAAAAAAATAAACAGAAAACAAAACAAAACAACTGTATACAATTCAAAAAACATTTTCTGAACCCTTTTGTGATGCCTAAGTGTCCTGACCAAGGACAATCATGGGCTACCTGCAGTACTCCTTGCCTATAAACTGAAGGTACCACAATCTAAACCTTGTTTTTGCCTATCTTGCTTCTGCTTTAAACTTGCACAATTTCCATTTACATGTCAGGCTTATGACAGTAAAAACAACCAATGAAGCTAGGAATGGAATTTGACCTGATCAGTGGTTACATAGGGTTCTACTTTAGTCTGCTTAAACACATTCTTATGAGTACAAACTCATCTGCAAGTACAGCAGCTTCTGAAACATAGGAAACATTCCCCTCATTTAGGTAGACCACAACACGATCAGGTAGACAACTCTTAAATTCCTCTAGCGACAAAAAGCTCCCTCAAGGAGTCGAAATAATACGTTTTACTAAAAGCACACCACTTGTCCAACAAGGTTTCTTTCTATCGGGCAAACTCTACAAATTTCTGTAAAGGAAGTTTTCTAAGATTCCTAAACTTTTGTCTGTAGGCTTCAGGGACCAACTCATAAGCACGGAGTATAGATGATTTAACTGCCTCATACTGTAAGCTATCCTCCAAGGACAATGAAGAGCACACTTCCTGAACTTTTTCAATAAGCTTTAGCAAGAAATACCACACATCTTTTGGCCAATTTAAGGCTATATATATATGCTCAAAAACACAGAAATAAGTGTCTACTTACAGACCGATATCATTTCTCTCCTTTCTTTCTAAATCTCTGGAACACACTGTTTTCAACCAACTGACTGTCTATCTCTCACAGAACAACCCAATGAACCAAACCAGTCTGGTTTTAAAGCGGCACATTCCACAGAGACAGTCCGTTTGGCCATTTCTGAGAAACTGCATTCTACTTGATCAGCCAAGCTGTCATCTGTACTTATCTTCCTGGACCTTTAAGCAGCATTCAACACAGTCAACCACAAGACACCCTTGTCTACCCTCAGAAGCCTCAGTATCTGCAGAACAGAATGGGAATGGTTTGCTTCCTACCTGGAAAGTAGCTCATACCGGGTAACATGGAGGGGATTCACATCTGCCCTGTGCAGACTCACCACTGGTGTCCCACAAGGCTCAGTACTTGGGCCCCTCCTGTTCTCCATCTATACCCACTCCATTGGTAAAAGTCATATTCTCACATGTGTTTTCTGCTATGCAAATGACATTCAACTCATCTTTTCTTTTCCTCCGTGTGATACCACAGCTTTCGCTCAGATTTCGGCATGCTTGACAGACATATCTTTTTGGATGAGTGCTCATCAATTAAAACTTAACCCCCAGGAAAACAGAACTGCTGTTCATCAAGATCTCAATATAACTTTTTTATGACTCTCTGCTCTCCCTTTCAGCCACTGCCCGCAACCTTGGGTATTCGTCTGCTGCAACTAATCCAAAACGCAGCTGCATGACTTGTGATCAATCTGTCAAAGTTCCCCCACACCACCCCACTGTTGCGTTCCCTTATTAAGTTTCCAGTAGCTGCACGTATCAGATTTAAAACACTGATGCTAGCCTACATGTTAAAAAAATGGACCAGCACCATATGACCTCGGACACCTCGCACTGCACCACACTGTCTGAGATCCTTCAGCACTGATCAACTGGTACCACCTTTCCTCAGAATGAGAGTTAAGTATACTTTAAATTTTTGTTTGTTTTTGCACTGAGGTGGTGGAATAAGCTTCCCCTAGATGTCCGTACAGCTTCAAGCGACCTCTTACTGAAACACTTAAATTAGCACTTTCCAAGTTGCTTTGTAAAAATGTATAGTCTGATTTATATTAAGTTTGTAATCTAGCGTACCAGTGTAGATTTATTTATTGCTAGAGACTCAAAGCACTTTTGTATGTCACTCTGGACACTCTGGACAAGGGCGTCTGCTAAATGCTGCAAATGTAAATGTAAATGTGTCTACTTCACTTTCTCGGAAAGGAAGAACCAACACAATGTTTTTGCTAACATCAAATGCAAGTGTGGATGAGACAGAACAAGTGGACCGAGGGACAGGCCTTAGAGGAGGTGCAGCTGGAGAGGGCAGTGGCGGAGGAGGGGAAGACAGGTTAGCTGAATGGGTAGTGAAAAAACTGAAAACAGCACAGACACAGCATACTTGGATGGCTATTAAATTATGTTTTTATTGTATTATAAGAATTCAAGGCTTTTGTTGAATACGTTTTAATAGAAAAAAACAAAAAAGCAGACTATGAATTCCAGAATTTGTAATCCATGTTAGTGCATTTATATAATAGCTAAAATGCCTAACTCTGTTTAGTTGAATATAATTAAGTTTAGAATTCTCTGTGATGATATGTGCAGCTTGTGCACCTTGATAAAAATTATTCAAGCCAATAAATGCAAGCTGATAAATAGGCTTAGAAAATGTTTTTTTTTCAATAGTAAAGAACATGGTATCAATGTAAATGATTATTGTGTGATATTCACTACATCTATCACATGGAGTATTTAAGTGGGATGATTAGAGGTTACCACCCTGCCATTACTCACTCTGTCAGGCTGATACAGAACCCTGACAAGCAGGGCTTGTTCAGAGCATTAAGGCCACACAATGGAAAAAAAGTTTTCACTAAACGTTATATACAGCGTGCCTGTTAAATCCATTTCAATTATACCCCTTGAGCTTTATGCATTGATTAATTCATAGTTAAATCTTTTGCGAAGTATTAACATACTGGATTTCATGTTTGCCATGTTGTATTTCACATGCACCATACTTGTCTACAGATTTCTGGTTTAGGCAGCAATGTTTGAGAAGAAAGAAACTCTCTGCCTTTACCAGTCATAGTACCAACATTTAAAGTACCAACCCTAACCTCCACTCTTCTACACTTCTCCTTTCTCTGCTGTCTGGCTAGATGTCTTCCCCCTCTCCTTCTCCTCCTTCGGCCATCAGTGGCACAGTTTTCACCGGTACCCTGTTGGCTAACAATACCTGTGGTAGTTGTTGGTAACCCGGGCGTCAACCGATCCAGTATGCAAATCTTGGCTTGTGATCTGCATATTTGATTTGGCACATGTTTTACGCTGGATGCCCTTCCTAACGCAACCCTTCCTATTTATACTGGCTTGGGACCGGCACTAAGAGTGCACTGGCTTGTGCAACCATAATGGATGGGTTACACAAACACACTGTACAGTATAACATTTTGCAATGGAATATTAGCACATTATAATTCAGTATAATAAAATTCTATATTTCTATATTTTAACAATCGACATTATCACAGAGCAGTTTTACTGAAATCCGGATATTAAATATAAATTACACTTTTTATTTTATTCCTAATAAAAAAGCCAGATTCTAACATGCCAAGCAAAAATAAATGCCTGAAAGAACACAAGTTAGAAACCTTGAAGAGACCTTGAAGGAAATCATGCAGGGAAAAAAAAACACAGAAACAACTCTAAATAAAATTTCTGCATGTGTGTGTGTGTGTGTGTGTGTGTGTGTGTGTGTGTGTGTGTGTGTGTGTGTGTGTGTGTGTGTGTGTGTGTTTCAGTGTTTTGCTGTGCTGTTTCCAAATTTCATCCAAAAAGAAAATTTGTAAATTGTATAATGATATCATTAAAAACAAATTAGCAAATAAAAGCATAATGACTGGGTTTTTTTTTTCCAAGAGGTGACAAATGAATCTTTAAATATTAAACTCTGTTCTTTTGCTGATTGGTGACCAGTGCTTTAAGGTTATTGAGGCATTAATATGCCCTGCCAGAAATACTGAAGTGGGAGGTTAATTGAAGAATAACTTTCATTAGAGTGGTGAAACAGTTCGAACTTAATAAGCAAGTGGACTCTTAGTTTTGTTGGGGACCATTTAGGACAAACCCCAGTGTGTGTCATTGCAGTGCAGTTGCTACTGAAAATGCTTGGAGGATGAGTTTTACCACATTGAGTAATCCCACTTGAGGTGTTTTGGTGAGGTAGTACTGTATATGAAGTGTGCTATCTGAAAGTTTTAAACAATTCTCTTTATGTAACCTACAGGAATGTATGGTTTGAGGACTTTTAGTGGTATGTAATGAATAACCAATAGGTCTGTGATAGCTATGATGATAGTCTTGATTACCTTTTTTTTCTACATTCTATAGTTTGTTTTAACAACTTTATTATTACATATTATATATTCTCATTTGTCCTTGATATCTGTAGCAACACATACATACTGTACATACAAATGCTACAAACTTAGGATACCTAGTTATATATGAAGTTATATAATTATGAATAGACTATACATGTTGGACAGCAAAATGCTATGTCAGTATAACTCATTGTGAATTCATGAGAATGACCATATTGTTAGCCTTTATTCTTATTACTCCTCACCAAGTTTGCTTTAATTATTATTGCAAGTGATAATAATTGGAAATAGGCAACCATAGAGTAAATGAATTAGAAACTGTATTCTATTTGAGGCACTGCACCGTTATTAAAAAGAAGTCATTATCCAGACCTGACATTGAAATATGTAAAATTCTGTCCTAATTCACAAGTTAAGCTTCAAAATCTCCAACAGCTCGAGTAAGAAAATATGTGAAGAGCAGAGGAGCAGTTGCTTGAAGGTTGAACGTAGACACGTGGCATAATTGGTATTCATGATGGGAACAGGGAATCAGAAGGGACATAATGATTTAGTACAATGTACAAGTATAGTTTTGAGTGTTGAAATCGAAATCCAATTAGGTCTAATTAAGTCATACCTTATATGTATTTTCCAAATGAGACTCCTGCTTTAGCCATGTGTTCTGTATGCACAGGCCACATCCACATTAATCAAGATTCATTTAATGACATCATTTTCTTCTGTTTTGGCTTTCTGTTCACAATGAGACAGTGCCTTGGTTTAAAACACAAGATTGTGGACGAAGTTTTGTTGCAGTCATGTTTCTGCCAGCTATCCAAATTGATAACACTGCTTTAGCAAATTTAGCTTATAAAGGGAAATATTTATGAGTAAATATAACGGATTATAATTAACCATAAATATTTAAATTAAGTTTCAGAATTAATGGTAATTAAATTAATGTTACAATTATTTGGTCTGTTTTTCCACCAAACAGACAGTATAATCTTTTATTAATTCTACAGAAGGGTTATCTCCCCGGCCAAGAAAGACACGACCCCCCTTTACTTTATACCGTACAAGTAATTTAGGATGTAGCAAGATCAAAGAATTGCAGTGACCTTGAAATTTGAGCAACATTCAGAGACAATCACTTATGAACATAGCGCATTTAATAAATGAGACGCAACATAGAACTAAACTACACAAACATACATAAAAAGAGAAGAAAAAAAGTATATGTAGAGGGAGGAATAGAAGGAAAAAATAAGAAATAGAGAGAAAGGAAGAAAAGGAATGGCAAGTTTAACTTCAAATTGACCACAAATTAAATTAGAATCATCAAGAAATTATAATTCACCTTAATAAAGGGGCTTGAGCTTAATCACGCATTTAAATAGTTGGTAAAATGGTTATTTGCATTGGCTTTGTTGCTAAACAAGAGTCCAGATATGGTAGACAAAAGGAGATTCTTGAAGAGTCCGTTAGGAGGGAGTTAGATGTTCTGCCAGGTTCTCCTGAAGATCAGAGTAGGACAAGTTCTTAAAAGTAAAGCTTGCCGAAAGATCTGTCTCAAAGGGTTTGAGTCCTGTCTCAAAGAAAGGTTTTTGAGCCATTATTAGTGGGGGTTAAGGACATTTATGGATCCTCTAGCCACACCCATCTTTAGTGGAATGGCCAATGCCAGGCATGAACTTTCAAAGGGAGAAACTTTCTTGGTCTTTGTTTTGTGGCCTGCTTACATGTTTATGGCTGGTTTGGAGAAGTTATAAAGTTTTACCCTTCCCGTGGGCTCACCACCTGCAGGAGGGACCGTAAGAAACGGTACTGTGAGGATTGGGCAGCAGTCGAAGGCAGGGGCTTGCTTAGACTGCTGCCCCCGCGACCCGAATTACGGATAAGCGGGAGAAAATGAATGAATGAATAAAGTTTTACCCAGAGTGTAATAAAACCACTTCATGATCATATAACATGCAGCATTATTTAAGGAACAGATCTTTTTTTATTAAGCATGAAAGGAACATTAAGGGAGAGATACATAATATACCGGGACATAAGCCTTTAAAGAGTAGAGTTATATTCTTGCATATACAGTGAGGAAAAAAAGTATTTGAACACCCTGCTATTTTGCAAGTTCTCCCACTTAGAAATCATGAAGGGGTCTGAAATTGTCATCGTAGGTGCATGTCCACTGTGAGAGACATAATCTAAAAAAAAAAATCCAGAAATCACAATATATGATTTTTAAACTATTTATTTGTATGATACAGCTGCAAATAAGTATTTGAACACCTGTCTATCAGCTAGAATTCTGACCCTCAAAGACCTGTTAGTCTGCCTTTAAAATGTCCACCTCCACTACATTTATTATCCTAAATTAGATGCACCTGTTTGAGGTCGTTAGCTGCATAAAGACACCTGTCCACCCCATACAATCATTAAGAATCCAACTACTAACATGGCCAAGACCAAAGAGCTGTCCAAAGACACTAGAGACACAATTGTACACCTCCACATTGCTGGAAAGGGCTACGGGGAAATTGCCAAGCAGCTTGGTGAAAAAAGGTCCACTGTTGGAGCAATCATTAGAAAATGGAAGAAGCTTAACATGACTGTCAATCTCCCTCGGTCTGGGGCTCCATGCAAGATCTCACCTCGTGGGGTCCCAATGATCCTAAGGAAGGTGAGAAATCAGCCCAGAATTACACGGGAGGAGCTGGTCAATTACCTGAAAAGAGCTGGGACCACTGTTTCCAAGGTGACTGTTGGTAATACACTAAGACGTCATGGTTTGAAATCATGCATGGCACGGAAGGTTCCCCTGCTTAAACCAGCACATGTCCAGGCACGTCTTAAGTTTAAGAATGACCATTTGGATGATCCAGAGGAATCATGGGAGAAAGTCATGTGGTCAGATGAGACCAAAATAGAACTTTTGGGTCATAATTCCTCTAAACGTGTTTGGAGGAAGAAGAATGATGAGTACCATCCCAAGAACACCATCCCTACTGTGAAGCATGGGGGTGGTAGCATCATGCTTTGGGAGTGTTTTTCTGCACATGGGACAGGGCGACTGCACTGTATTGAGGAGAGGATGACCGGGGCCATGTATTGCGAGATTTTGGGGAACAACCTCCTTCCCTCAGTTAGAGCATTGAAGATGGGTCGAGGCTGGGTCTTCCAACATGAGAATGACCCGAAGCACACAGCCAGGATAACCAATCAGTGGCTCTGTAAGAAGCATATCAAGGTTCTGGCATGGCCTAGCCAGTCTCCAGACCTAAACCCAATAGAGAATCTTTGGCGGGAGCTCAAACTTCGTGTTTCTCAGCGACAGGTCAGAAACCTGACTGATCTAGAGAAGATCTGTGTGGAGGAGTGGGCCAAAATCCCTCCTGCAGTGTGTGCAAACCTGGTGAAAAACTACAGGAAACGTTTGACCTCTGTAATTGCAAACAAAGGTTACTGTACCAAATATAAACATTGACTTTCTCAGGTGTTCAAATTCTTATTTGCAGCTGTATCATACAATTAAATAGTTTAAAAATCATATATTGTAATTTCTGGATTTTTTTTTTTTTAGATTATGTCTCTCACAGTGGACATGCACCTACGATGACAATTTCAGACCCCTCCATGATTTCTAAGTGGGAGAACTTGCAAAATAGCAGCGTGTTCAAATACTTATTTTCCTCACTGTATTATGCACCCTTGTTTGGAAAATAAAGAAGAGATAAATTTGAGATCATTTTGATATTAAGCCTGAAAGAAAAGACAGCATTAAAGCAGAAATACATTAATATACCCGTACATAAGCCTTCTATGGGTAACTTTTGTTAATACAGAATTATATTCTGGAATATAATATGAAAGAGAGGAAGTACATACAACATAACTTTATCACTTGAATGACCTCTTTGAAGTCAGCTAGAGAGGCCAGGGACTATCCTGCTTTGTGTCTTTTGGTGTGGGGGGTACGACACTGTGGTATGAAACCACCCAATGTAAGTGTAAACCGTGGGCCCATTCTGTGATTGATATGCAGATTTTAAGGGTTTAAAGGAATGCCTGGGACATTAAGTCTAAATAGTCCTACCCAGACGCTACACTGCTAAAGATTAACGTCACTTGTACAACATTCATATTTTTAGGAGGAAAAAGAAAAAAGTAATAGATGGAATTTTCTGAGCTGCTTTGATTCACCCTGACAATGTTGTAGTAATGGTAACTCATAGTCAGGACTGTGCCAAAGGTGTAAGGTCAGAAGTAGCAGTAAATTTATATACATAGTTCATACTCCAGCTCAGATACGCCAAGTTGTATTATGGGCTAACCTTAGACACAAAAACAAGCCCAGCTACATGGTGATTGGCAGACAGCAAGAGAGACAGTGAGAGCATGGACAAAGCAAACGGAAGTAAAAAAAGTAGAGAGCATCTGATACTACACTCTAAATGAAAAAAAAAAAGATTAAGAATTGATAGAGCTCTTGCTTTACTCTTACTGTCACAAATTCCCCCAGTCATGCTCAGGTTCCCATGGCAACATATGGCATGTGTTCCAGTTTCTTTTAGTTTTCGATCCAGTCCTTTCTACGCCCCATCCAGTGATTTCTTTTTTTTTTTGGCCTAATTGTTCTCACCTGTTCTGTGGTAGTCCTTTATTATTAATATTATTATTATTATATTGTGTCATTGTTTGTTGTAAATAAATTATTGTGATTTTATTTAGTACATTTTACAACCATGTTTCCATGTTCAGTGTTTCCTGTTTGCCATTTTTATAATTATGAATTCACATATGAAAACCAGATCTACCCTTACTTCCTTGAATCTCCCCACTCTCCACACACTGCTTCTTCTTGAAAACGTTGTATTTACTAGATCGGAAAAAACACTTATTTGTTTCCTAATTAGCCCAGCTGAAAAGTTGTTGAACTAATGATGGCCAACTAGTGACTTATGTCATTGGATGTGTAATTATATGTGATGGTAAGTTTATTTCAATGTTTTTGTATTTTGAACTATGCTATAGTGGCTGAAGCACCCAATTTGCATTATTTGTGTTCACATATTAGATAAAACCTCAAATAGCCAAGTGGGTGTGTAATAAAATAAATTGTAGTTTTGTAGATACATTATATTTCTTCTAACTACATTTTATTTGTGTACTGTAACTAGCAATAGTTCATAGGCTATGTGTATCTAATAGACCCACAGATCTGAAGCTCACTTGGGAAAGTGCACTGTGAGGCTGAAGCAAAGTAACCCATTCCTGTTATTTTAGATAGGTAACTAATTACAGGAGAGTAGTTAAATTCATTTGTGCAGTAGAGGAGGAACACAACACAGCCCATGTCACAAATTAGTTTATACACATGCAGTGAAAAAGAATACAATTTCTCAGCAAAAAAAAAAAAAAAACCTGAAAGAGGAAGGAGAAAACCCAGTTTGATAAAATTAAAATTTTTGCCTAAGCATTATTTTTTCCCCTAGAGACATAGTAAACTAAGGTGACCAGATCAGTTCTGTCTGGTCACAGGACCACAGAGCTGCTTTTGTAGGTCACCCAGATAACAAATGAGCAATGAGCCCATACTGGCCCACATTACTGATTTCATTTGGCCAACATACTTTTATTATAAGTGTAAAAATGTAAAGCACTTTAAATGAGAAGCAAAAACAAGTGTAAAGTATAATAACACTATTGCAGTTCTGAAAAGAAGTGAAGGCTGTAACCCAGCTGCAAGCAGTTTCACATAGAATCCAATGCTTACTGTAGTATAGTTTGTCATATTAATTGCATTTATGAAGAACAAATGTTGACCTTGTGCTACTAGACTGATATAAACCATGCAGCATGTTATAGGACATTACAATTTAGTGTTTTAAGGTCTTGTGTATTCTGATATGTGATGTGTCTCAACCAGAGCAAGGCTTGTTGGTTTTAGTTTATTTATTTATAGGCATGGTCATTGGAGATAAGATAAGATGCTTACAATTTAATGCAAGAAGTAATCATTTTCTCTGAATTTACCTCCATTAATAATAATATTTTTTTTTATTTTTATTTTTTTATTTTGGGACCAATATTGTATTTTTTGTGAAAAAGCATGATGGGTGCTCATTACTGTTTGTCCCATGACTCTTTGGTCAAGTGTTTGGTTAAAATTTTAATAGTGCTTTATATGGTATCTTTGTTGTTGTGGCTACAGAACAAGTCCTTGTTCAAACCCTTTTTTTTCTAAGTATGTATTCCTGTTTACAAAAAAGGAAAAGTATGATTTTATTATTAATAGATAACTGGTCATAAAATAAAAACAACAAACATTACATAAATATGACAGTAAAAACAAAGCTTGTGGACACAAAGTTTAATCCAAACTCCTGATTGTGTTGAATTATGCAGTATTGTACTATATGCTGTGCCTGCAGCACAGTTGTGGGGAAACCGGGGGCACCTTAGGAACTTACCCTGGTCTGGGGTAAAGAAAGGCACTGGCTATGCCGGGAGTGAACTCCAGGAGGGACAGGGCCATGGAGAGAGCCTGTAGGTCCCCGACCCTTTTCAGGGAGGATATAGCAAGAAGAAAAGCAATACCTAAGGGCCACCTTGGCCAATGGCTCGAAGGGGGGCTTTGTCCCGGCTTTGAAAACAGCAAAGGCCAAACTGTCCCGTGCCATCAGAGAGGCGAAGCACTCACACGCCAAGAGAATCCAAGGCCACTTCCAGGACAGCGGAGACACCCGGCGCATGTGGCAGGGCATCCAGGCAATCACGAATTACAAGATACAGCAACTGCTTGTGACCGTGATGCCTCCCTCCCAGATGTGCTGAACGAATTCTATGCCCGGTTCGAGGTGCAAAACAAAATGGTGGCGAGGAAGACCACCCCTCCTTCCACTGACCAGGTGCTCTGTCTAACCACAGCTGAAGTAAGGAAAACTCTATGCAGAGTTAACCAACGGAGGTCTGCTGAACCAGACAACATTCCTGGCAGAGTGCTCAGGGAATGTGCACAACAGCTAGCAGATGTCTTCACTGACATCTTCAACATCTCCCTGAGCAGCGCCACTGTTCCTACATGCCTCTAGACAATGACCATCATTCCCGTGCCGAAGAAGTCTACTGTCTCCTGCCTCAATGACTATCGTCCCGTTGCACTCACACCCATCATGATGAAGTGCTTCAAGAGGCTCGTTATGAGGCACATCAAGACCCAGCTTCCACCCGCACTGGACCCCATGCAGTTCGCGTATCGTCTAAACCGCTCCACGGGATCTCCACAACCCTTCATCTGGCCCTCAACCACCTAGACAACAAGGACTTTCATGTAGGGATGCTGTTCATAGATTTCAGTTCAGAATTTAACATGATTGTCCCTCAGCACCTGATCGAGAAGATGAGCCTACTGGGCCTGAACACCTCCCTCTGTAGCTAGATCCTGGACTTCCTGACTGGGAGACCTCAGTCAGTCTGGATCGGAAACAGCATCTCCAGCACCACCACACTGAACACTGGAGCCCCTCAAGGCTGTGTGCTCAGTCCACTGCTTTTTACTCTGCTGAATCACGACTGTGTAGCAATGCCGATGCCAATGCCAAAGTTCGCCGAATAAACGAACGTGGTGGGTCTCATCAGCAAGAACGACAAGTCAGCATACAGAGAGGAGGTGCAACGGTTAACAGCCTGGTGTGGAGCCAACAACCTCTCTCTGAACGTCAACAAAACTAAAAAGATGGTTGTTGACCTCAGGAGAACACAGAGCGACCATTCTCCACTGATCATCGATGGATCCTCAGTGGAGATCATCAAGAGCACCAAATTCCTTGGTGTTCACTTGGCGGATAACCTCACCTGGTCACTCAACACCAGCTCCATCACCAAAAAAGCCCAGCAGCATCTTTACTTTCTGAGAAGGCAGAGTAAAGCTTATCTCCCTCCCCCCATTCTGTCCATGTTCTACAGAGGGACCATTGAGAGCATCCTGAGCAACTGCATCACTGCCTGGTTTGGGAATTGCACCATCTCGGATCGCAAGACCCTACAGAGGATAGTGAGGACAGCTGAGAAGATCATGAGTCTCTCTCCCCTCTATCATGGACATTTATACCACACGCTGCATCCGCAAAGCAAACAGCATTGTGGACGACCCCACACACCCGTCACACACACTTTTCACTCTCCTGCCATCAGGGAAGCGGTTCCAAAGCATTCTGGCCGCCACATCCAGACTGTGCATTAGTTTTTTTCCTCAAGCCATCAGGCTCCTTAACAAAGAACTGAACTGAACTCTCACACACATTTACACACACACATACACACAACTGTGTGACTGATCTGCACAAACCGGACTCAACACACACACTCATACTCACTTTGCGTGACTGATCTGCACAAACCGGACTCAACACACATCATACACTGTGCACACCCATCATTCAGTACCACTCACACTAATCATTACCACAAAAATGTTTGCATGCCGTTTGTGCACATCTTCCAGGATTACTGCCAACTGTTCTTTCACACAATATTCTGTCCACATATTTTTGCCACTGTTCACTTTATCTTTGTTGCTGCTATATTTCTTGGCCCTGTTTCTTGGCCCTGTTTCTGTGACTGTTGTTTTTTGTTGTTGTATGTAGCACCTGGGTTCTGGAGGAATGTTGTTTCATTTCACTATGTACTGCATCAGCTATATATGGTTGAAATGACAATAAAAGCTTCTTGACTTGACTTGACTTTACTTTAGCAAATTACACACAAAGACTAACTAACTTCACTTCATTCCTGAACTAACAGAAGCTAGCGTTGTCTCCACTGCATGCGCGTTTTATGATTCCTGGGTGTGACGTCACCCCATCAGCTCGAGTTCCTGACTGTGAAGTCAAGGACTCAGCCGGTGCCCTCAGTGAGTTTTCAAAATATTAGAAAAAGAAAAAAAACACCAATTTACTCTCTATTTTAAGCACTTTTTAGTTTTGGCATGATTTAACCTATTTGTAATTTGGCTCTGTTCCTGACTGGCATCGGCTTTAAAAAAATTATGAAATAGCTGTTTTGACATTTTCTATTACACAAGAACTTAAAAAAAAAAAAAAAAAAAACCACACATATGAATAAAAAACAAACAAAGCAGAAGATGGGAGTCTAGAGGATGAGTAAAAGAGTAAAATTTACAATCAATTCAGCACCCTTATGCTGAATGATTAAGATCAAGCACAATTTTTGCTTGCAAGTTTTAGAGCCTTGTCAAAAAATACAAAGCTTTTATTTCCTCTCTGTCAAATAATTTCATCTGCTGACTGTAAATAAAGATAACAATGGTAAGGCTACAGTTTGTAAGTTGTTATATTTTTGTTGCTTTTAATCCATTTCATGAATGCCAGAAATAGAAATCCCATCTTGTTTGATCTGAAATAAACAAACACATAAATAAACAAACTAACAAACAAACAAACAAATAAATAAATAAAAAGTCTGCCATAATTGCAATTGCTGAAACATTTTGTAATTTAAAATGTAGCTTTCTAAGCCTACTATAGTAAGCAGGGTAATAAAGAAACAGATATTAAGGCAATCTAAATCTAAAATCCAAAAACCAGATAACAAGCCTACTCATTAAACAGAAACTAATGCTAATTGAGGCACTGAGCACCTGAAATAAAAATTATCAATAAAAGCTTTAATGCCTTCTAACCTGTCCTGTCATAGCGTTCCTTTTTTCCCAAACTCATACGCTCTCCCACAGTGGTGCCGAAACCCAGGAAGTGAACGCAGGACAGGGGAAAGATGGAATCATCGCCGTTGGCAGAGCTAGTGAAGGCACTGGTCGAGCTCCAGCAAACCCAACACCAGGCCCTCCTCCAGGTGCGTGCTGAGCAGGAACAGCGATTCGAGGAGGTGATCCGAGCACAGGCGGAGGATCGTGCAGCGTTCCAGAGCGCTCTGAGTTCCAAGGAGGCTCCTGTCACCCCCCGTACCCTCCGCCTGTCATCCCACTAACTAAATTGGGCACGCAGGATGACGTGGAGGCTTTTCTGGAGCTGTTTATTTCCCTGGCGGTCGGGGAAGCCCAACTCGCCGCTCAGCAGCTGCCGGCCGAACGCATCCTGGAGTACGGTGACCTGAAGCGGGAGATCCTCCAGCGAGTGGGGCGGACACCAGAGCAGCACCGACACCGACCCTGGCTGATGTACGAGGACCAGAGCACCAACAAGGTTCTGGATCGCGTGGTGCTGGAGCAGGTGGTGCAGTTGGCAGAGGATCACCTAGTGGCATACGCGGGGGCAGGCGAAATCCCTGAGTCTTATTCTGGCTCTTTTTCTCTTCTGTCCCCTGGCTCCTCACCCTGCACACAAGGCGTTGGTGGATTCAGGCTGCAAACAGACCGCCATCCATCAAAGCCTGGTGTGATGCGAGACTTTGAATACTGCACGCCGGGTGAAGGGTAAATGTGTGCATGGGGACATTCACAAATATCCACTGGTGGCCATTTCGGTCTGATTCAGGGGAAAAAAGAGCCGCAGGGAGCTTCTATTTTATGCGGCTCACCATAATCTGATGGCTAGGCACCTTGGCTGTGTAAAAACTTTAGACACCTTGGTGTGCGGCATACCGGGAATGTCAGCTGGTGAAGCCGCCGGCCATCCCAAAAGCGCCTTTGCGCCCTTTACTGTTAATCGGGGTCCCCTTTGAAAGAATTGCATGGACCTCGTCGGGCCATTAGAGCGGACAGCACACGGACATCGCTTTGCATTAGTCATCGTGGATTATGTGACGCGATATCCGGAAGCAGTGCCTCTCCTCAACATCTCCGCACGGAGTATTGTTGAGGCACTCTTTCACATTATCTCCCAAGTGGCAACATCACAGTGCTTCCAAGAGTGCACAGCTCCATTCCAGAGCTTCGATGAGCATGCGGCTTCGTCCCAGGGTTTCTACAAGCACAAGTCATTATGGTTTAAAGCCCCACCGATGGTGTCACTGTGTTCCTGGTCAACGCCATGGGCGTCGCCAGGCCTCTGAACCACACCGTGGGCGTGGCTCGGGGATACTGTCAGGGATCCCCCTGCCATGCCCCCCTTGATAGCTGTCAGGGATACCCCTGCCACACCCTCCTCGGTAGCTGTCAGGGATCCCCCCTGCCACGCCCCCCTTGGTAGCAGTCGCGCTGCCTTGTTAGTCCGTGCCGGCCTTGATTGCCGACAGCTGAGACTCGTTAAGGATAGACTATATAAACTCACGTTCGCAAGTCACAGGCTGTCGGTTCTTGAACATCATGCTGTGATCTCATGGTTCCTCGACCGCCAGCATTCCCCGCTGGTTCTGTCTCCTGACTCCGTCTCTGTGTGGATTACTCTTTGCCATTGGAGTTTTACTTTCGTTTCCGAATTTAGCTGTCGTTGTGGATTACTCGTCCCTAACGGATATTCTTTCTGTTTGTTTTTCTTCACGGCTTATGTGAGTGTTTTTTTGGTTGAAATAATAAATAGACAATGATTATGTTACTTCTGCTTCCGCGTCATGTTTGCCAGCCTGACAGACCTACAGGATGAATGAGTGAATGCTGAAATTTACCCAAATTTGATCAAAGGTTGCTTTTTTCTCATTCTTCTGGGTCTCATTCTTATTCTGCTGCCTCTCTAGCTATATAACAAACAGCTTCTGTTTGCAATAGGATGTAAATGAATGTGGAAAGGCTTTTTAAATTATGTTTCGAAAACACTTATCCTTAAGGATGTTTACACAGTAGTGCAAGAGAGAGTGAGAGAGAGAGAGAGAGAACAAAACTGTTGACACACCTTTCATCAAAAACATCATTCTTGGCCTTTTTACTTTATCTTCCATTGTGACAGAAGTGCTTTGAAAATGGAAGATTTTGTACATTACTATCATTTGACAGAGGGATGCTGTGTGACTCCCTTGTCCCCAGTTCTGTAAAAAAAAAAAAAAGAAAAAAGTAGGAATAAGATGAATATGAGCACAACAATGATAGAACCCTTATACTCTCCTTTCTGGAGTCTGCAATAAGTGAGGTCAGGTATTGCTGGAGGATGGGGTGCATGTGTGCCACTTGTCCTATCTCTAGTGGTAGTTTGCTGCCTTGTGGTTTGTAATATTTAGTGGTTTGTCATTATTCAGAGGTGTAATGTTGTTTGGAGACTGTTTCACCAGCTTTGGAGGTTTTATGAAATAACTTCTTCAGTCAGTGCTGTCAGTCAAGACACTGCCAGGTTAGTAGTTTTCAATAGAATACATATTAAGAGATTAAAAACATGCCATAATGGCTTGCAGAAATATCTGAAACTTTTTCCACATTTGTTAGTCGTATAACCTAGGACTGAAATTGACTTAATTGCCACAAATCGACACAATAACGAATTACACAATTGTTGGAAATGCACAAGTATTCCTGCCTATTGGTGTGACCCCTGAATGAATTCTAGTGCCATCAGAAGCCCCATAATTAATTAAGCAGACTCAACCATTGTGCAATTAAAATGTTATTAAAGCCCCAGCATATATAAAATAGACCTGTTTGTGGAGTACAGAGTTTGTTGGAGAGCATCCTCAAAGAAACTTTAAAGACCAACCTATTAATACAAACTATTAAACACTTTATTTAATAAAACAAAAACTGGAGAGAAATAGTACTACACAAAATGCAGTCATTGTAGGGGTAAACAGAGTATGTAACATCCAAAATCAATTTTGGTCATTTTGTGTGAATATTTCTTGGTTGTTGATTGACCTACTAATTTTATATTTTCTCTGCTAAATTACACTGAAGGATAAGTGTTTTAAATTCTTTAATACTCCAAAAAGTAAGGAATGTAATGAGTTTGTTTACCCATTGAAAAGAAACAAAAAGCCTTCAATAACACAAAACATGAAAAAATGTGTACACTCCTGGTCATAAGTCATAAATTGAGCTGTTACAGCTGAAATTTCAACTGTTGAGCTGAACAGTTATGAGTAGTTGAAAAACCAGACATGCTGGATTTTACATCAAACATAATCATTATCACGGTTTTACCTTTTCAAATAAGAGGACTATATGAGTTTATACACTTTTCAAAAGGGCTCACTGCAGTACAAGTGAAAAAGCAAATGGCAACAAAGGAGGCCTCAGGAGTGCATTTATTTCACTCATGCTCATTTTCGGAACAATGATTTTTTGTTAAGACTATTCAAAGTTTTACCATTTTGGCATTCACCCATGTTTTTTGGGTGCACTTTAAAGTGGTTCATTGATCAGAACTTTGAATTTACTTGAAACAATTTGATTCTTTAAATTGACAATTTGATTTGAGCCTGGATTCCAACTCACCTTTATCTTAATTTTTTTTTTTTGTTTTTTAAGTAAAAATTCATAATGATTACGTGACTCCTGAAGGGTATGCCAAGAAATTTGATCACAGAAGGCAGAATTTAAAAAGCATAACGTTTATTTTATTTCCTGAAGCGCATTCCAATGCTTTGCTCACCAGGAAAAAAAAATAGGGCAACACAAGCAGAAGGTTCTGCTCTGCTGCAGCATAGCATAAACATGCTCACCACCCCCTTCCTTCACTTGCATTAATCACACAGAGGTGTACACTCGTTCATGGAATTACTCACTCCTTATCCCTGACTCCTCCCTCTAGTCGCAAGCGCTACTCAAACCTGCTCCGCTGCCTGCGAATAATTTTCACAAAACATTATGCGTTTCAACAGGATTTCTCCAGCTATGTCCTTACTCTCTCTGCCAGACACAGAGTTCTGATTTCTGTTTTTATGCCAAGAACTTGTGAAAGTGTGAAAAATAATTTATTTCAGGTGTTTTTAGCCTCATGTTAGGTTCCTCTGGCTAACGTTGTCCCCTAGACGCTCCATACTGCCTGTTTGAAATAACATGGTTGTGTTCTTGTTAGGAACAAGCTGGAGCTAAGTTGTAAATGATTTTTCCAGAGAATGTATATGCCAGGGTTTTATGTGTATATATTTAAAATACAGAAATGTTAACCATGTCTAACAATGTTTAAGGTTTTTCATTTATTTATTTTTTTTTTAAGCTTTGGCAGCTTCTATATGAGTTTTGACACTCTGGTTGCCTGGCAATGCATTTCTATTATTTTAAGAAACAGCTATTTTTAAAAAAATGTGTATCATGTATCATAATTATAGGAAATACTTCACTAGATAAATTGCCAAGCTTATGCATTATGTTTGATGTTGGTTCTGTATAAACTGAGGGGACCAAAGCTGCCCAAGCATGCTATAGAGCAGAATCCTCTTTCAACTCGAGACAATTTAATCTTCTGACAATGTTGACACTTTGATATAACACCAAAGCGCACAGCAATCTGTCAACAAAATTAACAAACTATCCAAACAGCATTTGTGAACAAACTGCATCGTCATTCATTAGAAGAATGTCAGTGATCGCTGTTTATGAAGCCTTATAATGTAATAACCATCGATGTAATAAAGATGCTTTTATGAAAGGTGGTTGTTGACAAGGGCCACGGCATAGCCACAAGGATTTTTAAGAAGATTGCTAAGACAAGGCAAGGCAAGGTAATTAACATCTGTTAATACACGCGGCTTTCAGAGAGCCGATTATATATGTCACATTCAATCCGTCTGAGATGCCAGGGTCTTGTGATAGAGATATTCAAGAGACGGAACAGCTGCCACCTTCTGTGAGGTCTCTTTCCCTCCCTCTCTCCTAATCCTTCATATCTTATCACATCATCATCAAATAATCAGCATGCCACATCAGTTTGACCATTACTTCTCCTTAGGAGATTTTGATAATATCTCAATAGGCTGGAGAATGCCCATGATTGACATGATGTATCATTCCTGGAGAGTCACATTAGTTGACAGCTGCTATTGTGGAGGTTTAATTGCATCACGTGTCAGATCAGGCATGTGAGTGTGCTAAATAAACTAATTGTAAGAAACCATTTAAGAAGAATGTGTTAACGCTTCTAAACCAAACCTTCATCATTAAAACAATTTGCTTTATTAAATTTGGAACTGTCAATGAAAAATAAGACCTAGTTAGCAGAAACAAAAGCAGCAAATGCTTAGTTGCTGGAAGCCTCTGCCACCAGTAGTTTTTTTCTATCATTCAGTTTTTATTTAAACAGAAGCTTTGTGACTTCTATTTATGCTTTTGTTCCCAAAATGAAAGATCCCCTGCACATCCTTGTGTGTCAAATGCTACTGATCACTCACACCTGTTCCTTCTTAGTCCTGAATAGGACATGTATATAATCCAACCCTTCGCACAACTTTATGTCTCACCTTTTTCTTCTTATACTTCTTGTTCTCCATGCTGGTGGTTATCCTGTGCTTTTGCTCATACTTAGGTTTGGTTTTTGTTCTTTGTTTGTTTGTAGTCATTTTTTTTGCTTTGCTGAATGTGTTTATGTTTTACACTGATCAGGCATAACATTATGACCACTTTTCCAATATTGAGTTGGTCTCCCTCTTGCTGCCAAAACAATTGTGATCTGACGAGGCATGGATTCCACTAGACCCCTAAAGGTGTGTTCTGGTTTCTAGCAGCAGATGCTTTACGTCCTGTCTGTAAGTTAGACTGTGGCGCCTCAATGGATCAAACTTGTTTGTCCAGCACATCCCACATATGCTTGATAGGATTGAGATCTGGGGAATTTGGAGGCCAAGTCTACCCCCCAAACTCGTTGTTGTGCTCCTCAAACCATTAATAAGGTTTCCCAGCAGAACATTGCCCAAAGCATCACACTGCCTTCGCCGGCTTGCATTCTTCCCGTAGTGCATTCTGGTGGCATGTGTTTTCCAGGTAAGTGATGCACAGGAACCCAGCTATCCACATGATGTAAAAGAAAATGTAATTCATCAAACCAGGCCATCTTTTTCCATTGCATCGTGGTCCAGTTCTGATGCTCATGTGTCCATTGTTAGTGCTTTTGGCAGTAGACAGGAGGTCACCATGAGCATGCAACAAACTGTGATGCAGTGTGTATTCTGACACCTTTCTATCAGAACTTAGCAATTTCAGCTACAGGAGCTTGTCTTTTGGTTCGGACCGCATGGGCCAACCTTCAATCCCCACTTGGATTAATGAGCCAATGACTTTGTCGCTGGTTCACCACTGTTCCTTCTTTGGATCACTTTGAATAAATACTGACCACTGCAGACCAGGAACAGCCCACAAGAGCTGCTGTTTTGGAGATGCTCTGACCCAGTCGTCTAGACATCACAATTTGGCCCTCGTCAAGTATTATATTATATTATTTGATTAATTAACATGTTTCTGCTGGAGTTTTACTTTTTTGTGAACAGCTGGCATAATTATGTCAAACAAACCAATTTTACCTAAATAAGTTAACTTTCTTTTTTTTTTTTTTAAAGATTGTGTAAAATTAAGATGTTTTTCTTTCCACTGCCTGCACTGCAACAGAAAACATGCATTAACCTTTCAAATTGAAGGTAAGCTAGGTCTAAAAAGATGCCTATAATTTTTTATTTAACTTCAGGAATTGATGCACAGGTAAGCCTTAGAAACATGTTGTGGAAGAACTACTCATTTTCTGGTTGCATACCAGTTGGCTACATAAAGAGAGTCTTTAAATAATCTATACAAAGTATTCAGGCAACAATAAATCAGAGAAAGTATGTTTAATGCTATTTTCCTCAGTTCCTTGTTTTGTTTGTAGCTCAAACACATTCTCTTTTCTGACGTACAGACAACAGAATGCTTTTGTTACATATAGAGACCAGCATGTGCTTCAATGCAAAGATCATCACAGGCAGCCCACATACTTGACCTATGGTATTTTTCCTTTCCAAAAAGCTTAGAAATGGTGTGGCTACTGATAGCAATGTGTTCTGTTGACATATATAGCCTATGCATGGTGTTTTATTTAGAATGACAGTTTTAAATGTACTTCTGTAAACCAAAAATATAGAGAGGAAAAAAAGAAAAGATAAAGCTCACAGCAGCCACACAAATACTGTATTCTGTTGCCACTATGTCCTTGCATACTTAATGTGTTGATTTACACAAAGATGAGGCATAAATTATTGACTATGTCTAATATTGTGCTGGTCCCCCTTTTGATGGCAAAACAGTTCTGACCCTTTGAGCATTCAAAGCATTAACTTCTTCAGCAATCTAAGAAGTCGCTCATCCGTTGGAACAGACCACACGGGTCAGCCTTCTCTCCCCACATGCATCAATGAGCTACGGCCGGCTATGACCCTATCGTCGGTTCATCACTGTTCCTTCCATAAACCACTTTTGATAGACACTGAACAGTTCAAACTGGGAACATCCCACAAGAGCTGGAGTTTTGGAGATGCTCTGACCCAGCTGTCTATCCATCACAATTTAGGCAATATATAGGAATTTTATATTTATACAATTTATATATAGGAAAATAAGTATTTGAACACCCTGCTATTTTGCAAGTTCTCCCACTTAGAAATCATGGAGGGGTCTGAAATTGTCATCGTAGGTGCATGTCCACTGTGAGAGACAAAATCTAAAAAAAAAAAATCCAGAAATCACAATGTATGATTTTTTTACTATTAATTTGTATGATACAGCTGCAAAAAAGTATTTGAACACCTGAGAAAGTCAATGTTAATATTTGGTACAGTAGCCTTTGTTTGCAATTACAGAGGTCAAACGTTTCCTGTAGTTTTTCACCAGGTTTGCACACACTGCAGGAGGGATTTTGGCCACTCCTCCACACAGATCTTTTCTAAATCAGTCAGGTTTCTGGCCTGTCTCTGAGAAACACGGAGTTTGAGCTCCCTCCAAAGATTTTCTATTGGGTTTAGGTCTGGAGACTGGCTAGGCCACGCCAGAACCTTGATATGCTTCTTACAGAGCCACTCCTTGGTTATCCTGGCTGTGTGTTCGGGTCATTGTCATGTTGGAAGACCAAGCCTCGACCCATCTTCAATGCTCTAACTGAGGGAAGGAGGTTGTTCCCCAAAATCTCGCAATACATGGCCCCAGCCATCCATGTGCAGAAAAACACCCCAAAACATGTTGCTACCACCCCCATGCTTCACAGTAGGGATGGTGTTCTTAGGATGGTACTCATCATTCTTCTTCCTCCAAACACGTTTAGTGGAATTATGATCCAAAATTTATATTTTGGTCTCATCTGACCACATGACCACATGTCATTGGCAAACTTAAGACGTGCCTGGACATGTGCTGGTTTAAGCAGGGGGACCTTCCGTGCCATGCATGATTTCAAACCATGACGTCTTAGTGTATTACCAACAGTAACCTTGAAAACGCTGGTTCCAGCTCTTTTCAGGTCATTGACCAGCTCCTCCCGTGTAGTTCTGGGCTGATTTCTCACATTCCTTAGGATCATTGAGACCCCACAAGGTGAGATCTTGCATGGAGCCCCAGTCCGAGGGAGATTGACAGTCATGTTTAGCTTCTTCCATTTTCTAATGATTGCTCCAACAGTGGACCTTTTTTCACCAAGCTGCTTGGCAATTTCCCCGTAGCCCTTTCCAGCCTTGTGGAGGTGTACAATTTTGTCTCTAGTGTCTTTGGACAGCTCTTTGGTCTTGGCCATGTTAGTAGTTGGATTCTTACTGATTGTATGGGGTGGACAGGTGTCTTGATGCAGCTAACGACCTCAAACAGGTGCATCTAATTCAGGATAATAAATGTAGTGGAGGTGGACATTTTAAAGGCAGACTAACAGGTCTTTGAGGGTCAGAATTCTAGCTGATAGACAGGTGTTCAAATACTTATTTGCAGCTGTATCATACAAATAAATAGTTTCAAAAATCATATATTGTGATTTCTGGATTTTTATTTTTTTAGATTATGTCTCTCACAGTGGACATGCACCTACGATAACAATTTCAGACCCCTCCATGATTTCTAAGTGGGAGAACTTGCAAAATAGCAGGGTGTTTAAATACTTATTTTCCTCACTATATATATATATATATATATATATATATATATATATATATATATATATATATATATATATAATTTCAAATTCCCATCAAGCCTAAAGAAAATGCCAGACAATACAAGGTCAATAATGGAACATGAATGCAGGGAAGTAGAAAGAAAAAGGACAGTGGCAAGTTTGTAAAATTGAATGCAATTACATCATATAAAAGCACTTTAATGAAAAGGCAATTTTCACAATATATCAGGTGGCTGGTTGCAAAGACAAGATGGCTTGGGCTTGAAATAAATGTCTTCTTTATTGTATATTTTTATGTATGTTTACATGCATGTACCTACTATGACTTGTCTCAGACAGTGTACATTTTCTGCCTTAAATCAATCAACGCATCATATTTATGAGTAGCCAAAACTATGCCATAATCAGTATGACGTGCCATCTGCCCAAACGTCATAGCCATCTGCGATGCAATCAGTCCCTGCCATTCTGTTTCCTTGCTCTTCAATCCCATAATATTGTGTTTCTAATCTCAAGCATGATGAGAATTAATGGAATTGTCTGGGGTGAACAATTAACAGATGGTGCCATGGGATAAACACAAATAAATATTATTAAGTTACATACAGTGACAGATTCCATCACTCATAGTGATACATAAGAAGGTTTGTTGAACAAACAAGGTTTGGAAAGCACTATTATACTGAGTTAGTCATGTAGAATGCAGACTCCCCATGCATTCATATGGATGGATGGATACTCTCTTGGTTACTCTGGGGTAGGTGAACATGTTTGTGGTGTCCTTGGTGAGAGAATATTCATCATATATAAATGTTTCCCTTAAATCCCTAGAGAGCATGTTGTAGCTTGAAAGACTCTGCAATGGCCCATCTAAATGATAATTTATTTACCAAAAAAAGTGAGCAAAAGAAATTAAAGAATTAATTATTTAATTATAATCAATGCAAAAAATAAAAAAGTATAATTTCTGCTATCAGGATAAAAAATTTATAATATCTTATTATGTCTTTATTTATGTATTTGTTCATGTATCTGCTGGAACAAAGGACAATAGCACCACTTGTACTGATGAGAGCATTAATATTCTGGTGTAAACATGAGTACTCAGATGATTAGCTCAATGGTCCACCATGTCTGTAATTGCAAATTTCAATAATCTCAAAATAATGGATTGTTTCTGCCATATTGCCATATTCTTCCCATTATTTTTTCAATGAAAAAAACAAACCGTGACTAAATATTTCTGGCATTTCCTTGGCTGGTTGCTAATGCTGGTTGATTTTATTATATTCTGTTCATTTTCTTTTTCTACAAATACAAGGTAATATATATAGAGGGTTAGTATTTATACTATGCAGTGGACCTTAGCTCACTTTGCTGCCAGATCTACAAAACATCATCCACATTGATAAGGAAATTGTGATCGAATGGGCAAAGTGCTTTCTCAGGCATTATTTTTCCAAATTAATTTAGAGAAGAAACTACGATTAAATAAACTAAGACTCTTTTTAACACCAATTTGACATAAAAAAAATAAATAAATAAAAAATCAGTGAGCTCTGGATGTCATCCGTCTTCCAATAAACATGCGCTTATGGAAATGCCTTATAATTTTGTCCCTATGATGAGTCCCTATGAAAATCAATATAATGGCTATCACTAGCCATAGGAGTCAAAATTTACATACCCATGACAATTGGGCTAAAGTGTCTGGAAATTATGAGGCTTGCAAAAACACTGTTGTCCTTTATTTGTACTCTTTGAGAGAATAATCATTGTTTTGTTGAATCCATTGAGAGTCAATAGATTCACTCATGCCAGTAGACATGTCAGCCAATTTTTCACTTCAACATTAATTAACAGATACTCTCTAAAGAGAGTGACCTGCATTAAAAAGCTTGCAGTTTGCTTTAGCCAGTGTTTGGTTCCACAGCATCGCATTTATTCAGTTAATGACTCACATTCATTTCTCCTGTAAATGAAAAGAAGGTCAGGGACATAAGCCAAGCAGAAATGGAATTTAGCATATTGTTCATTTCTTATATAGAAGGGAAAAAGTTCAGTAGTCGTTGTAGAAGAAATAAATGCATAAGCATATTAAGTGCATCTTACACATCTCTTAAAAGCACTATTCTCCTTGATTAGCCAAAAAAAAACCAATTAAACTACCTTCCTTGTGTGTAGATAATATTGTGTAGGTTCCCCTTTTGGGAAACCAAAAAACACTGAAACGCTACAGATCTTCTGTGTCTCAAACTAGACAGGATAGCTGTTGCTCCCTATGAATATCAATGAGCATTAAGCACACATGATCCTGTCACTGGTGTACCAATTGTCTCTCAATGGATGGCTTTCAGTAGGTACTAACCACTGTAAGTTGTAAATACTCTACAAGATCTGCCATTCTGGCAGAATACTGTCACAATACTGACCCGTTGTATAGCCATCACAGCCCCTGTCCATTTGTATGATTTTAAACACATCAGCTTCAACAGCTGACTGTTCACTTGCTAACTAATATGCCGCACGCCTTGTCAGGTGACACTGTAAAGAGAAATACAATATCATTTACTTCAGTATTTTTTTTTTATGTTATGGCTGATCGGTGTACATTCTTTGTTATTCTAATTCAGTCAGTCCATAACAGAGTTCCAAATTATGTTTGTAGTGTAATGTTAGTCACTTAACTATCTTATCTTACTGCGGTTAGGTTTCATTCAGAGTCAGGCTTTATTCACTTAGTATGATATATAATGAGCAGGCTTGATTACATTAACCATGAGCCATTCCAGGAAAGAGAAGTATTATGTATCTCAAATTAGCTCTATGAGTGAAAGTTATGTCCTCACACTACGTGACAAAACTCCTGCAATTTACAGCAAATTTTACAGCAAACACACAAGACATATGAGCATGGCTGGCATTTAAAGTTCAGGGTTCTCATCATTGATCATAATTTTTACTCAAATGACATTTGGGAATTAATTGATGCAGGGAGGATTTAATAGCCCTATCTTTAAAAGCCTTTGTCTTATTTCTGTCATACACAAAATAAATAAATAAATAAACACAAATAATAGAACATCAGCACATCTACTGTATTAGAGTGCATCTTGTGCCAAATTAATATGGACATATTGCATCTGAACAGTATTAAGATTTCTTATTTAATTTACTCAGACCCAGAAGTGGAAAGTAACAAAGTATTTGTACTTAAGTAGATTTTTCTGGTATCAGTACTTCACCATTTAATTTTCTGATAACTTTTTACTTTTACTCATTACATATTTACACAAATATCTGTACTTTCTGTGTGTACGCTTGCCACCTCTGCTCAGACACCAAATACAATGCGTTGGACAGTCGCACATAATGTGGTCTCAAGCACTGGGTCGGAAACTTACAAGCTCTCCTTGATTTGTGGCAGCCTGAAACCTTAGAACAATTGATTTTCCCGGCTTTTCTCCCAGTGTTAACAAGAAGGTCTCTTATCACATGATTGCTAGCTGTGACAGCAAGAGCTAACAACCTGCCTACATGACACAGCACTGAATAACTTCACTCTGTTTTGACAGGGCGAGATAAAGACAAAAATGCTTAAGATGCACATGTAAAACATGTTTATTAATTCTCACAGCAGTTCCAGTCCAGCTCAGCAAATCTGCATATAGTGTGGCATAATATAATATAAGTAAGGGATAATCCACAGCTGGGTGTGTGTTGTATAATTTTTATGTTTAACACAGAGGTGAAGAACCACTCGACAAGCCTTAGTGAGGGGGAAACAGGGAGAAAGAAAGAGACTGTGGGTGTGAATTATGTGCATCTTTGCTGAATCTGTACTAATAATGAAGCTGTTGGTGTTAATTATTTCTGCCATTTTTTGTAATCATTTCTCATTTTAATGTTTTTTTCCAGTTTGTTCAATTCATTAGCCTGCTCAGGCTATTTATAATTTTTCAACATATACACTACATGAACAAAATTATTGGGACACCGTTACTTTTCCAGCTGTATGTGGCCGTATTACTTAAATGAGAATGAAAACCTGAAGAAAACTCCTACAGAGCTTTGACCTCATAAATTGGAATGCTGAATAACACATTAAATCTCCTCTACCTACATCATTACCTGACTATACTTATTACTAACATCCTTGTGATTAAAAAAATAAACTCAAATCTCCACAAGTAAACAAAATCTAGTGAGACATCTTCCTAGAAGATGGATAAAATTGTTAATAAAGCAGCAAATTAAATTTAGAATGATAATTAAACTGACTGGATCTACCCGTGCATTCAAAGATTTGAATGCAAATATCCAGCCAATCTGCATCTAGTGTTGAGGTCAACCGTGCTATAATATAATGTAATATTAAAATAAAGAGTCTAATCATTAAAAAAATCTACTGTTGTCATCTAATGAGGAGAAGGATGGATGCAAATAGATATACTTTTTAGGTGCTAGCATGAAGACATAAAAACAAAATGTAAAATAACATGAAACTAGGACACGGGAAACCTTCACCTGAGCATGAGCATGAGACAAAAACAACAATGAAAAGACATTGAGTGAGGTGCACAGCGAGACCTAAGTACAAGTGATAATTAACCCAAACTGTGAAACAGGTGCAAAAAAACGTGGCGTGACACGTGAGGATACATTGGGAGACATGGCAGTGGGTCTCTTAAAGTTAATTTCTTAAGTTATTATTAATATATTATATTATTATTATATTATATTATTATATTACATTTTACACACCCACACACACACACACCCACACACACACACACACACACACACACACACACATACATACATACATACATGCATACATACACATATATAATTGCTAAGATATTTTATAGACTGTTAAATAGACTGAAGAGTTATGCAGAGCTGTTATTATACACTTAATGTATAGATATAAGGGCTAATATGCTATGCTATTATTATCTTTGGTAATGAAACTACTTTCCCTAGAGATGAACATGATCACATTCCATTTTAATTACTCTTATGCCTGTAGGAAATGATATACAGTACTGTACAAAAGTCTTCGGCGCAATATAATAAATGATGTAAAGCGAATGTGCACTTAAATAAAAGTGAAGTATATGTTTATCGCATTATACTCTTAATATACTTTGTGCAGTTTTTCTACAGTCATTGGCTGGTAAGTTCTTTGCTTTTTTTTTTTCTGAGCTTAAAATTTGTTGAGAACAATTTTCTGGAGATTTTGTCTGTCACACTTTCCTGCTTTTTTCTGCAGGTACAGTAAAACCCGACAGACATTTGTCTGTGGTGTATGTGGCAATATGTGATATATAATTTGCATAAACATTTCCTTTTGTTGTTAAAAGCTAATGTTTGAAATGTTTTTGTACTGACTCATCTATAGATGTTAGGCACAAAAAGTTAAGCCTAAGAGGCTTGTGCATGTGTATTCATATTTGTTTCAGGGGATTTAGAAAGGTTGGAGGTCTTCTGGTTTTGAATATTAGTTATTCTCAAAGCTCAGACTTGCTTCCTACAAATGGCTACACTTCATTATTTTTGGTCTCAATGTACAATGGGTCTTAGCTACCAAACTCTGTAGCAAACATTAAACCTAACTTGTCATATCACTTCAAATACTAGAAACTGTCCACACCCAACAACAAAAACACCAAATAAACATCATTCTATAAAGCATTAAAGCCTTTCTGAAGTTAGTAGGCAGGCCAGCAAAACATAGCAGTTCCAAATAAATAAAAAATTAGTCAGACTTTTTGAGCCTAAACAGCAGGCAAGTTTTAACCCAGTCAGACACCTTGGCACCCAGATTTTTATTCATGCCAAATAATTTCTATATATCAGATGATCAGTGAGCAGGTGAGTTGATAGTGCCATGTGTGTGTAAACCTGTTTATGGTTAGTACTTGGCTCATGGTAGCCATGAAGTTACACCCCAATGTAATGTTTACATGCAATCCATTTTCAAGTACTAATTGAAACATTTCATGCCATATAGTGTACAATTCCTGACAAACTCATCTGTGCTGTGAAGCACAGGCACCTTAAAAATATCAACATGGCCATCATGTGCTATGGTCAGCATCCTCCTCTTAAAACGTGATCCTGTTCTCACATGTTCTGGTGCTACATGAGATTGCCAACTGTGTTTAATGTGTCTGGGTAAAGTAAATGAGGGCTCAACTACATCCTACAATTCTCACAACAGTTCAAAGAAAAGTAGACAAGATACATTAATGGGTCCTCACTCTCTGTCACCATAGGTGGGCTGAGTGGATTGGTGGTGTGAGACAGGTTGTCCGCCACAACATTATATCTGTCTGGGGTGACTGTGGACGAACATTTTCTTGCTATAGCTTGAATGACTACCTGTGGAGAGGCCTGTATTCTCCATCCAAGGTTAGAAAAGGGCTAGCCAGTTCTTCATGGATGGTTCTGAAAACAAAACAACCATTGTAAAGATGCCATGTTTCAAAGCAACAGGCTTTTCAAATCGATTGGTGGGAGAAAGCTACTACCACTGCAAATGCAAATGCATCACTGATGACAAAACTTTGGCAGTTGTTGTGGGCCAGGATTTGTAAGAGTGTCAAAATCAGAAGTCCAGTTCGATTCTGGTTTGAATGAATTTGGTATAATATGCCATCAGGCCTAGAATCTGCCATTGCACATTCAGAAGGGCACAAACAATTCACAAGAATAGGAAAATACCTGTTAATAAGACATCAAATCTCAGAAGATTTATTATTGATGCTGCAAAAACACTTTATTTCAGTGTTAAATTTCACTATTCTAAGGCAGCAACCCAATTCTTTAGTTATATTTTCTGACTCCACTTCAAATTGGCAGAATATTGACAATTTCTGTTGACATACATTAGCACAAGTACATTTAAAAAAGACAATTTCAGTGTTGAGATATAAACGACAATGTGTGTTATGAAGGCACGTATGATGAAGGAGAGGTTGTATGCACCTCTGGTTTAAACCAAGGTTAAAGAACACATAATCTCTATATGAAAATTGCTAGTGAGCCTCTCAATAGTCAGAAGCATGTCATGGTTGAGCACTATTGCTTTTTTGACTGCTCGGATATTAGTGCACCTCAGACCTCACTCAAACCGCCAGATTTTTTATGTGCAATTACTAGATTAGACACCAAAGGAGAAGCCTCACTGGGTTTAATTATGCATTCCTTCTGGAGGTGTTGGAGCTTAACAATCACCTCTTTACACAGGGTAGTGGAATCAGTAGCTGAATTACTGGATTAACTCTGGGGTCTAAAAGTGCTTTATTTGAAAATGCTGCATGACACCCAAGTCCAATGAGCACAGCTGGTCATTGTTTCTACTATCGTGAAAACACATTTAAAGTGGGAGTTATGCTTTTGCACAGAGAATACCACACTTTTGAAAATGTCCAACCTAATTATGCATCTACATTTTTGTTGATGTGGAATGAGAAAGAATCTATAGACTTGCAGGATTTTAGTGTGTTTTTTTTTGGATGATGCGGTGGTGTAGGTGTAAAGAGCAATTTGCATATACTTACATTCAGTATCAAGGAGCAAGGGCAGAATGGATTGGTGTAGATATTCCGGACACATAAGAAAACTGCTGGTGTGGGGCTCTGCTGTTTTAATAACAATGTGTGGTGAAATACTTGAAGTGGTTTAAATGTAAGTTTGGATTCATCTGTCTTTGCTGTAAATTCTGTGGCAGATTCAATTTGAAGAGGGAGTATTAGTGCATCAGCTAGCATTAGATAATGCTATACTCCTGAGTTCTTGCACTTAGGCTTGTTTTTTTTAACTGGTCTTATATAGGTTCATCCTTGTTTAGTTCACTTTTACTAGAGCTTTAAATTCAGTGACCAACTGGCTGGCTGTCTCCTCATTGTTGCTAGTTTCAGCCTGCTTGCAGAATTGTGAAATGTTTGGCAGGGATGTTTTTGCAGGGAGTCAGATGTGAAGCTTGTGGAACCAAAAGGCCAAAGAAAATTTTGGGGGGGCTCAAAAAGTATAAAGTGCATTGGAAGATATATAATGAGAAGGTACAAACAAAAAAATAACAACTGCAGAAGTGGGTGGAAACCTGTCAGTGAAAGCAGGTGGGATTGTTCATGAGAGTCTGCAGGAGTGGGCAAGATTGGTCAGAATTCCTTCAGGAGCAGGCAGTAGTAGAAAGAAAATCAACCCATGCACCAGTACAAAGCCTTGATGGAGTCTTTGTGTGGGTCTACTCTGAGTGAGTTTTTTTTTTTTTTTTTTAAATCTGACACCTTGCTCACCCCAAGCAGTGTAGGAGGATAATATATTCCCATGCACTGGCAACTTTGTCAAGTCCTACTACCAGCAGGTATGTTTCAAATGAAGGTTGCCATAGTTCACACAGGATGAAACACAAGGTTGGCCTCTGGACTGTAGTACAATTGGCTCTGGAAGTGACAGCTGAGGAAACAGCATCAACCATCCTGTTGTCAAATATTGTCTCAGCAAACAAAATAGTGAGAAAAAAAATCATTATTGGTTCTTAAAGCTTGGATTTGTTTATTTGCTTCCCTTTTCTCAACATTATTTTCCTTTCATTCTGCCTAAAACTGCAGTGCTTTTCAGCTACCAAACTGTGACGGTTTCAGTTAACATAGATTGTCACATCTCATCAATGCAGAGTCGGTTTGTGGCTTTTTGCTTTTGCATAAGACAGCAGAAAGCTTACCTTACAGTGTAGTTTTCTGCCTGCATTTTGAAATGTCTTTATGTCTCTGCTTTTCGAATTTCCTGAAAAAGACACGACAGGAAATAATGGAGGCAAGCTACTGGACTGCAGTATCATATCGCTCTCTGCTTGAAAAATTCAGTTCAGCAAGCTTTAATATTTCTCAACCTCTGGACCAAAGATATGCAAGCTTATTTTAAGAGATTCGAGAAGTATATCAGGGATAAGTTGGATCTGATTTGAGATATGTAAGTCACCATGTTTAAGAGGTTTCAAAACCTTTGATAAGGTGGGGAATCAGATCAGATCAGTATTATATTTATTAGTAACTTGCTCAAAAGGAGTTTTTGAGCACTTTTTTATAAAAATAAATAAAAATGTAATTTAAATTGATATGTACATTTTTTTAACCCTGCATACTAGATTTAAAGCTTTCGTTAAAAAAAGAAAACTAGGAGCCATAAGACCACTAAGCAAACTGGCTGAATGAGAGACACAATGCAACTCATTAGAACCATTAAACACCCACTGACCCATAAGGATATTACCAAACAATAAAATGCTTATTTGCAGATAATGTATGCTGAAAGCCAATTTGGATAAAAAAAAATGATTGCCATTAGTAGCAGGAACTCCATTCAATATATAATTTTAAATTTGGTGAGTGTCATGTACATTATGTAAAACATGAGATGTGAGAGCAGGTTCAACACTTTAAAGAATATGGCTATTGCAGCAATGGATTTCAAATGAGTCTTCATTCAGTACACGCTTATATTTTTTTTTAATGCCATATCGATTTTATGCTCACATGGGCATCTTCAGCGAATAACATTTGAACTCTTCGAGATTAATTATGCTGCCTGGGATTTAAATGGCCGGTGACATTTTTTATGTTCATCTTAAATGCAAATATGGTAATTTTAAAAGCACTTGTAATTAAATAAAAAAAAAAAAACAAGCAAGTCATTCCAGTCACAAGCCAATTGACCCTTAAAAGGATGCCAAGGACAGCAAACAGGATTGTGCAAGCTTATGTCTAATAATTATATTTGAGATTGCATTTTATAAATGGTGAGAAACTAATTGTTGGTGACACTATTTTTCAAAAGAAGAAAGTAATACCCATTAAAAAGTTTTGAAAAAAATGTCATTATAGTGCATACTCTGGATCAGTGTGCATATTGCAAAAGCAAAGTTATAAGTTAAAAGAGTTTTTTTTTTTCTTCTCTAAAACCTGAAACAATGGTCTTAAATACCTTTTTTATGATAGATATGAAAGGAACAATAGCTTTCATTTTGACATCTGTGGAAAAGCATTTTTGGTGTACTTTTTAATGTTTTAGATGCTTGACAATGCTGACAGGATCTCCATTTGATTGAATGATTTTTTTTTTTGCTTAAATCTGAAAAGAAAAAAAACTTTAACGTGAGGATAGATAAGACACTGTGGACAATATTATTAATATACAGAATAATCTAGGTACATTTTTGTCTGTTTATAATCATGACACTTGTTGATCTACTATAAAGACTCAAGCCCTTGAGCCATTACTCTGCTCAGCTATGCAGCTACATGTTGGGCCAAGTATTAATTTTTCTTTTGAACTAGGGCAGCTTCCCCTATGTGTTTTTTTGTTCCACAGGACATGTGTTGTCTGTCATTTTTCACCTGGCAGCAGACGGATGGCTACAGGGGTCCTCGCGAGGTCCACTTGTCTTCCTTAAGTGCCCTGCATTACCAGCAGGACAAATTATGATATTGCCGCCCTGAGGCAGAGACACGTTTATCCTGCCTGGGGTGTTATGTCAAGCTGCGATTTGCCCCTCTTTTATCTACCAGTCAGTGGTTTATAACAGCAGCATTTAATACTTTTTTTTTTTTTTTTGCTATACTTGTTCCCACAGCCCACATTAGCAATACCTGCTTTAAATACTCAAGATAAGCTGACTTGGCTAGTTTAACATGGGCTAAAGGGAATTTAATAGAATCTTTATCATTTTGAATCTCACATATAACTACATTTGTATTAATTCAAAGTGTTGATGTACACCATAAAGGTTGCTGTAACATATTTAAAAAGTTGGGAGTTTTTTTAATTGTGTGAATAAAGAGTGATTATATCAGAAGTTTGTTCAAGGCAAGCTAGCCAGATATAGATTAGATATGGTGTCTCAGTGGTTAAGGTTTAGCTTTACAATTAATACAACTGCCATGGTTGTTTCTCCAAGCAAGATCTTTATACGTTAGATATAACAGATCTTTATTTGTTTTGCAGGTGTTTATAGTATTTATGCTATGAAACTTTACCCACAGTCTTTAACATTATATTGGAAACATTGATGAAACCTGTATGCATGTTTCAAGCTATAATTAGTCCTTTGACTGATTCATCATATCAATTTTAACACTTATTCCTAAGATTCTTAAAGATGAACGTGCTTGCAAGGGTTCGTTTGTACCATTACATCCAGATACTTCAAAATGATTCAGTTTCAGCTTCTCAGTGTTTTTAAATCTTTCATATGTGATGTTGATGTTATATTCCTGGCACTGATTACACTGATCTAATTCATAGCAAGACAATACACTATCCGATTAAAACGTCTAGCTTCTTTAGAAAAAAAAAGGAAATCCTCCCACGCCTGTATTCATGTGGGACAAAATCTCTCTTGACAGCCCAGCATGGCTTTGATAAAATAACAATAAATTATGTAAAATTTCACAGTTATATATGGAGGGTCATGATAAAATCAGTCCTTATTTCCTTAGATCTACAGCACTACTTTAAGATGTATAACTTTTTTTTTTTTTTTTTTTGAGGCTTCAAATAAAGAGTGCCACTTCTTTTCAGAAGGGGGCGGAGGAGAGATGATGAAAAGCCCACTTCAGAGCTTATCCTGAGCAGAGAAAGGATGACTTATCTTTTCAGTTAGATTTCAATTTTTGAAAGGCTTAACCTCACTGCCAGATACAGCTCAGCTTTCATCAAGCCTTTCTTATATTTGCTTGCGTTTATCTATTGCCAGAAACACGCAATGTGACAGAAATACATTTTACAACTGTAATGACAAGCTGAAATAAATTAAACTCCAGCGACACTGAACCACTAATGTTGTACTATAGATTTACACATTGAGTTAACAGCTTAAAATAATGGCCTATTGTAAAGCTGTTTAGAATTGACCCATAAAACCATTAGCCAATGTTCATATGCCTAATCTAAAAGCTATTGGACGTTGGCCACTGTATTTTAGAAGAGTGTCACAGTATCACAATTAAAAATCTCTTAAGAGTTTAGACTTTCATTTTGTTAATTACAGTATGTTGAAGTACACTGGTATAAGAAATTATTTAATGATGGGTGATGTGATGCAGCCTGACATAACAGTTTCTGTGATGTTAGTTGTTTTTCTATAGCAGCATTTCACAAAGGTTTTTATTCCTCTTATACCACAGTAATTGCAGTTTGTAAGCACCATCCCATCTGTACTGGAGCTTTTCATTGTAGAAAATATTACAAGTTTAAATCTTTCATAAATGGTAATTATAATTTACCTTTTAATTGTATGTTTTTCTTTTGTTATTAACATGTATATACAGTATTTTCCATTTATTAATACCTCAGGTGGTCTCTGTGATTGAGCTGTTTGCTATAGAAACAATACTTTAGTATATATAGAGCATTTTCATATTAACCTAGGGTTTGGATGAAAGCTCACTATTGCCAAAGATGTTACTAAAAAAAGATTTTGGTAGAAAGGTTTTTACTTATATTGCAGTAATTGAAACCAATGATTTTCTTAAGGATCTGAGTCTTTTCGTTGTCTCAACAGCATTTAGATTCGTTTTTGTCTCGGCCTCAGAATGAGAGCGATTGGGATTTAAATACAATTGAGTGAGGAGCACAACTGTGAGGATGTAACTAAACTGGTCTGATTTATTTATCTGATTAGAAGTAAGACTTCCTGTTTCACAAGAGATTTTCTGTGGCCAAAAGATTTAAGATATGATTGGAATTAATGTAATATAAATGAGGGTAAGTGTAAATTTGATTTTGATTTTAAAACACTAAAAACTGTTGTCTGTAATTCACACTCAGTCACTATTCATGATTATCATTATACTACAAACAGCATAATTATTACTAGATTATTTTTATAGTAATCCTATTATTGATTAATTGAAAGTTTACAGACTTTAATATATCGTGGGTATTTTTCTGCATTTTAAAAACAGCATTTTTGCTGTTGATGTTGGATGGATGATAAAAGATGGACAATAAGCACTATATAAATATGTTAATTTCAGTTTTTTGTTTGCTCATAGAAAACAAAGGAAAATTCACATATAGAATTTACATCTGAGAATACTTTTTATTATTGTTTTATCATGGCTTTTAAGAATTAAGGTTGTGTGTACAGAGTAGTACCAGTTTGACCTTGGTATTGTGTTTGTCTTGAGATAGGTATTGTCCCTTATCTTGGTAGATGGTCTTGACTACAACACTATCAATTACACAAAACGTCTCTATGTTACGTATGCAACCCTAGTTCCCTGAGGGAACGAGACGCTGCGTCCTGAGGCCACACTCCCTGCATCCCTGTCATGCTTACCTACTCTTTGCGCTTTGGGAATGAGTGTCCAATCATGCCACACTGAACAGACCCTGCCTAGTGTGTGAGAGCTTTACCACCAGAATGTAGGACAGAGGATCCCAGGGTGGCTCTAAGGTCGAGGTCATAAAACCATAAAAAAGGTCAGCAGGTGGACGAGCCCGCAACGTCGCAGATGTCCTGGAGTGGGACTCAAGCAGACCAGGCCGTAGAGGCTGCCACACTCCGAGTGGAGTGAGCCTTGACCTCGAGCGGAGTGGGAAGACCAGAGGACTCGTAAGATGATGAAATAGCATCCACAATCCATCTACTGAGAGCCTGCTTATTGGCAGGAAACCCTTTCCTGTTAGCCAAAGCAGACAAACAGCTGCTCCGAGTTCCTCCACGGACTCGTGCCCACACTGGACAGAGTCAGTTTTGCTTCTCCTGGTCCAGGGCTAAGAACGGAGAAGGGCAGAATGCCTGCAGCACGACAGGTCATGAGGGAACCGTAGGTACCTTAGGTACATACCCAGGTTTTGGGTAGAGGAATGTATTGGCCATGCCAGGGGCAAACTCCAATCAAGACAGGGCCATGAACAGAGTCTGTTGGTGCCCGACCTTCCCCAGGGAGGAAATAGCTAGGAGGAAAGCAGTCTTTACAGACAGGTACCTAAGGGCCACTTCAGCCAGGGGCTTAAAGGGGGGCTCAGAAAAAGCCACCAAACACAACAGCCAAGGGCCAGACAATCACTCTGGGTCACCTCCCAGGCCTCAGCCTCCAGGCGGGGTAATATAAGCCGCGATAGCAGACACGTAAACCAGGAGCCAACCCTGTGGCAAAAACAGTGAACAGATGCCACTTTGCGGCATACGACCTCCTCCTGGAGCTCTGGAATGGAGGATGGTCTCCACTACCTTAGTAGAGAGACCAGCTGCTAAAAACCATGCCATAGCCTTCATAACTCTGGGAGGGGATAAACCATGGTTCCCCCAGCTTGAGAGAGGAGATCCCTCTTTGGGGGAATTGCCAGGTCCGCGAACCATGGTCTGCACGGCCAACGAGGTGCTACCAGGATGAGATGGGCTTCTTCCCAGCGAACTCTCTCCAGAACTTCCAAGAGCTGCATGATTGGGGGGGAAGGTGTACAGACATAGCCTCAGCCCCGTCTGCACCATGGCGTCCAGCCCCAATGGGGCTGGGTGAGAGAGAACCAGAGGGGAGAGTGCAAGGTCTCCTCGATCACAAACATATCCACCTGGGCTCTGTAAAATCTCGGCCATATCTGCTCAACCAACTCAGGGTGGAGCCTCCATTCCCCAGGCCTCTGCCTTTGCCTCTTCAATTCAACCGTCCCGGGATATAAACTACTCTTAGTGAGAGGGATGTCCCCTGGTACCAAAGGAAGATCCGTTGAAGAATAAGCCCTCTCCCTGTCCGGAATCTCCACGTACAGGGTGAGCCACAGAAGCTAACATTGACCGACCTACGGCCGTGCCGTACCTTGGTGGCCCTGAGGGTTAGGTCACAGCCCCAGTGCTGAATCCCTCGCCATCTCTCATAACAGGTCAGGTTGGTATGCTTGCAACACACGAATCGTGTGGAGGCAACCCCCAGCCTGACCTGTGACGTAGCCCTACCTACTAGAGCCAAAGTGGCTTTTGCAGGCAATACCAAAGCTTTTAGCGATCCATCACCTGGGGAGAGATAGCCGGCCAGCGTCTCTCCAACTCAAGGCATCTTCCCATAGTTGCATTCCCTGAACCCCACTATATTCCCGTACAGCTAATGCGGGGCACAGTAAGGGCTGCGTATGGGGTCTCCCAGGACCTAGACACCTCGGTGTGTAGGTCGGGAAATAGTCGTGGGCTTGCTAGCACAGGTTCACACACAAAGCACTTACCTGAACAGAAAGAAGCTAATGTCGCTACCATCGCTTAACCATTTTGTAGCTTTCTGGTTTACGCGATGTCGCACGCTGTCATGACTTGCCTAGTGGCCGGATATGTCCAAGATTTAAGCCTGTAAAAATCTGATTGGTAAAAGATAAATATTTACATCTATTAATATAATGGATACATCAGAAACCTAATTAAAATAATTGCTGACTTAATTATAGTATAGTATAGTATAGTATGTTATATATTGCCTCACCACACCTCTAACACACAAGCAAAGTGAAGTAATTGCTAGTCATGCATAGCAGCAGGCAGAGATATCAGTAATGATAAATATACTGTAAATAAAAAAGCCCGGCTGACAGGGTCACAACAGGCGCATGTACAGAAATAGCCTCACTGTTTTTTTTGTATACCTTCTCTACAATATTTTTTTGGGAAATCTGCAGAAAACTTTCATTTAATTTAAATTTGTGCAAATTGAAATAAAAACAAAAAGCATGCATAAGCATATGATAAGAATCTGTTTTATCCTTGATTATGGAGGTGTACTCTATATACTGAAGTAATTTGCATAAATGCACTGAATTTTATTATGTTTTAATTTTTAAAAGCTAAATTATTTCATTATTTCATAAAATTTTCACAGTCTCCTCAATATTACAAAATAGAAAAAAAGTTATTGTGCACAGCAATTATTGTTAGGGTGTAATGCAGAATATTAATAATTTACTCTGTTACTCATGTTAGATATGAAAGGAAATGACATGAAGAAATCACATTGTAACCATGGTTCCCCGAGTGAACGAGACGCTGCGTCAGAAATGATTTAGGATCGATTGTGTGCTGACCCACTCTGAATCACGTGTAAAATCAGTCCAGAGGAAAGCGCGCCGTCACCGGTGGGGTGACGTCATGGCCAGAAAGCTTAAATGCAGGAGTGGCACTAAGGTCCAGGCTATAGAACCTGGCAAAGCTCAGCGGGGTGGACCAGCCCACAGCGTTGCAAATGTCCTGGAGGGAAACTCCAGAAGACAAGGCCTTAGAGTCAGCCACACTTCGAGTGGAGTGCACACTGACCCCAAAATGAGTTGGGAGACCAGAGGAATCATAAGAGGAAGAAATAGCATCTACGATCTGCTGAGTGTCTGCTTATTTACAGGGTGACCTCTCCTCAGAGGGCTATAGCAGACAAACAGTTGCTCTGACTTCCTCCACAGTTCTGTGTACATATATGTCCAGTGGACACACCGGACACAGTCGGTTAAAAATCTCCTGGTCTGGGGCCTGGAAGGGAGGAGGAGAGAATGCCTGAAAAGGTTGTTCCTAGGGATCACCCTAGGAATATACCCTGATCTAGGGTAGAGAAAGGCACTTGCCAAGCCTGGAGTAAACTCCAGGAAAAAAGGGGCCACAGAAAGGACCTAAAGTTCCCCTAATCTCTTGAGAGAGGAGATTGCTCCGACAGGGGCAATCTAGGTCATGAGGCCCCCGGGTGCTGCAGAGAAAGCTTGTCACCAATGGGTTCTTACCCAGCAACTGCCCCACGAGGGGGGCATGGCAGTCCACAATAGCAGACAAGTAAACCATTAGGGTGGAAGGAGCCAACCTTTTGTGATCTTTGGCGAACTGTTTTTTAAGAAATTCCAGCACTGAACCAACTGGACAGTTAACTGGGTCTAGGCGATGTTGTTCACACCATGCAGTGAACAGGCTAACCCTTTGGAGAACTGTTCTTGAAGGAATTCAAGCACTGAACCAACTGGACAGTTAACCTCTACCTCCTCAGTTTATCGACCAGCGGCTAGGAGCTGAGCCCCCTCAGTGGTCACAACCATAGCCTTCACAGCTATGGGCGGGGGTGTATTATTGTACCCCCTGCCTGAGATAGAAGATTCCCCCTGAGAGGAATCTCCCAGGGAGGGTGTTCGAAGAAGGGCTACCAGGTCTGCAAAAAAATAGCCGGCCAGCCACCGCCTCGGCCTCATCTGTACCATGGCATCCAGCCCTAGTGGGGCATTGCCCCTTAGCCACACTCTCTTAGTCTGACTATATTCAAACTCCTCAAAGAGGACAGACTGAAGGGTAGTCTCAGGGGGCTAGAAGACCTCCAGATACTATAGACATACATGAAGGATGTGGACATACATGCAGAGACATTCCCAAAGCCTTTCTGATGCAGTTTGATTTCCTAAAGCAGAACTGGAGCATGTTATTAAGACAAACTTTTATCACTGTGTTCAATAAGTTTTTTTTTCTCATTTACACTAGATGGTCAAAGTATATGCACACTAGACCATCATACTATATAAATAAAATGCACAATTGTAACTCATGTCTTGATATGCTGTAGAATTAAAATCCCATTCTGGTCAAAGTGAGGTTAAACATGGCTAAGTCATAGTCTATTTGGTCAAGGTTGGATTGGAAGAAAATGGGAGCCCTGACCTCAACCCTACTGAACACATTTGGAATAAACTAAAATGCTGACTGTGTGCCATGCTTTCTCTACTACATCATTGTCTGACTGTAATAACAATGTTCTGAATAAATTAGCAAATTGTCAGGGCAATTTTCCCAAAAATGTAGTGGAAAATATTTTCAGAAGATTACAGGACAATCTGGAATGACATGTTCAGCAAGCACATATGGATGCACTAATCAGGTATGCACAAACCTTTGGTAGCTTTGCTTCAGCTTCAAGGTCCCCGGTTCAATCCTGACCTCAGTTTATTGTCTATGTGGTGCTGAATTTGTTTCTTCTTGCGTTTCCTCCAGTGTCCCAAAAACCATGCCAGATAGGTGGACTGACTACTAAAAAATTCCTCTAGATGTGAATGCATGTTTGAGTGAATGCATGTTTGTCTGTGATAGACATTACATCAAGGTGTGTAGCTGTCCTATTCCCAATGTTCCTAGGATCCACAACATCCCTGACCAGGATAAAATTTGAAGTGAAGAGGAATAAATAAATTTTATATCATACATAACTAGGCTAGTATAGATAATATATATTATCCTATGGGCTTGTTCTCTGTGCAATGATTTATGACAGAATTCATTATAATCTTTCAGCATGCCCAGAAATAACCAAGCATAAAAGGTGACATTCTACTTTCTATTTCTTTTTTTTTTTTATCTGGCATTAATGTTTGATTAGGTTCCTAGTTCACCATTTTATCATTTTAAAATGATCACTCAACACAGTGGGTGTAGTTTTTCTCTCAGTGATTGCTAACATGGTGCAACATTATAAAAAAAAATCTTGATTATTTATTTATTATTGTAAATCAAAATTTAATATATTGCTCTATATATGCTTTATAGCTGTGTTCAACTTGACACCTTCAACTTCAACACTTTCAAGACAAGAGCTGTTAGACCAGCTTCCTTGCTGCTGAGAAACCAACTACTCGAGTAATAGATGTCTTTGAATGTAAAGTATTAGGTGGAATAGAATAAAAGATGAAAGATGATAAAATACTCCATGACACCTTCTTGATTCTGGTCAAAGGGGTGGGGAGTGGAGAGTGGTTGAGATTCACACTGTGTAAGCACACAAGCACTTGTATCTCTCACTCCTTATCGTCCTCCATTCTGTGTTCATTCTAATTTAAATTTTGCTGCAGAGACATGGCTCGTTCTTTCTTATAAACCTCAAATGTCTTTCTGTTAAACCTCATCTCAAATGTCTTTCTGTTAAACCTCATCTGTTCTTTAGCCGGCACAACTGCCCACATGTCTACACTCAGTTCAACAAAGTTCTAACTTTGTTTTCATTCTTTGTCCCTGACCTTTCCAAAAAAAAAGAAAAATACTAATTCAAATGAAATTAGATTTTCCTGCAGTAAAAGAAAAAGTCCTGAATTTTATAAATATGTAGTGATATTAGTAAGCTGACTACTGAGTATACATAAAAAAAAACTTACAATGGAAAATGTAAATCCTATCTATCTATCTATCTATCTATCTATCTATCTATCTATCTATCTATCTATCTATCTATCTATCTATCTATCTATCTATCTATCTATCTATCTATCTATCTATCTATCTATCTATCTATCTGACTATGATCTGCATCAGCCAATCCTAGGTGTATTAGATTAGATTAGATTAGATTAGATTAGATTAGATTAGATTAGATTAGATTAGATTAGATTAGATTAGATTCAACTTTATTGTAATTACACATGTACAAGTACAAGGCAACAAAATGCAGTAAATTACCAGTGCTAGTTCATATTTTCCTTTCTATATTTAAATAAATGTTTATGTAGATTGTTTTTTGTTATGATGAGCAATTGATTTGTTTTAGTTGACACACACCACACCAGCATACACAATACAGAGCTGCACTGAGATCATGCAATTGTTCCTCCCTCAGAGCTTTAAAGATCCTGAGTTTACAATAAGTTGACTGAAGTAAAACAAGCCTGGGCTTTAAACTCATGCATGCATCGTCCTTAATGGTAACCACTGTGCACTGAAAATAAGCATACAGTGAGATTAGGAGTGCAGTATTGTATGCTTATGCATTATGGTCCAACTCTTTACAAGATAGGGAGTAAAGTTTATGATTTAAAGAAAGAAGGCGTTTCTGTGGTTCTTTCTTGCCCCAGAGGTTATCATAGGTAAATCCTTTGTAATATTATTTCGCTTACATATACCATAGTTGATTGTATTCAGGATGCCCTGGTTCCCTCGCTCTCCCCATGCACCTTACAACTTACAGGAAATAAAGATTCTGGTGCTAATGGTTTAGTGCCAGATTCCACAGTACATCTTCAGGGGATTTATGGGATACATGCTTCAATGGGTTAGGGTTGTTTTTGTCAAGCAGAGAGCAGATAAAAAGTTTGATGAAGACCAATTAAAAATTTATGTAGAATTTAGTTGTATGTGTCTATAAGTCTGTATAACACCTACTGTATAAAATCTTTTCTAAGTAGGCTTCATGTGTGCATCCTGTGTGTTACTGATCAGTATGTCATCCGAAAAATAAGTTGTTTGAGGAAAGTTGTGCGTCTCATTCTGAAGAATAAACATGCAAAATTTATCAGACTGTGAAACAACACAGAAACAATCAACTATTCTAGACTCCTGAGATAGTCTTGTATATTGACTGGAACAAGGGTGTGACAGGTGTTAGTAATTAAAGTTTTTTTATACTTATTATCAATAAAACATTGAAATGTTCTGCACTGGCACATAGTTATTATATTTTTTAATAGCCTCAATGTCTACATTTCATTTGTACATGGGATACAGAATAAACTGTGAGTACTACCTCTTTCTCCTATCTTAAAAAATACCAAGACCTGATTTCCCAAAGGAATTGTAGCAATTGTAGCACAAATGTCATCATACAGTGGTTGAGCAAGGAGAAAATTAAGTGCTCTCTCAAAATGTCAAGATGATTTTACAGGGCTGACTCTATCTCCCAAGAAATAAAAAATACTAATGCTTTAATCCTGCGCTTGTGAAATAAAATGAATAAATTCGGCATGAATCGATGACGTTTAGGAGCATGGGGAATAATAATTCAATAATTTTGAAATTAATGGCAAAGCAGCAACATAGCTCCTTTTAACTTTCATTTTTGATGAATCCCTTAACACCAAGACAACAAATTGAGGGCTAAGGCCACTTGGTCTGGCTGCGAAATGTGCTCACAATGCATGTAAAATTAACTTTCAATTAAGTCAAGGCTGTGGCTCATCATGGACACGCTCTGCATGAGGTCCAAATTGCACTTTAAAAGCCATGGTGAAGTGGTGGAAATGATCAACTGTTAGAAATGCTCTGGACTGAAAAGGAAATGTAAATTTAGTAAAGAAGAAGCATGGAAATAAATGAGGTGTTTATTTAATAAACAGTCTCTTGTCGGATCAAGTAAATGGTGCAGAAACATTAATATAGTTAATATGCCATTTGATAAATAAGTGATTTTAATTTAGGAAATGCTCTTTCAAAAAGAATAAACTACTTCATGGAAAACTGTATTTTAACAGTAAGCTTCATTTAACTGTCGTTAATGTAATGTACGCAGAAATTTAAATTTCTTATATATATTTAAAGTCTTAACATAATATACACAAAGTCTTAATTTGTATGTCATTATTTTGAATTTGTTATTTGTGTTAAACTGTATTGTTTAATCAATTTCTGAAACGCATACACCCACGATATGTGGTTAAGCAATTCGAACAGTCGATCCTTCTTCCCGCACACATACACATGGCAGGATATTGCAGCACAGTAGGAATTACGGTGTTATCTACTATATTAAAAGAGGGAAGAAATGCTTTTCATCTTGGCAAGGAATATCCTGTGTTCATGGTCCAACTCGCTTTGCCACTGCCTACTAGACTGCAATATTCTGTAGTCAGCAAAACCTAAATTATATCACATCAGAAAAAAGTATAGTTACTGTAAGAAAATTCTACACACATCTATATATATATATATATATATATATATATATATATATATATATATATATATATATATATATATATATATATATATATATATATATATATATAATGTGTGTGTGTGTGTGTGTGTGTGTGTGTGTGTGTGTGTGTGTGTGTGTGTGTGTGTGTTTGTTTAAATAAGGTAATTAAAATCGACATAGACAATATTAACTTAGAATAAAACAAATTCAAGCTTATTTAATAAAAAAATCTTTCATGAGAAGCTGATTAAACATTATTAAAATAGCAATAATAAGTCATAATAGAAATAATGTTAGTACATATATATTTTTTAAATCTCCTATTTTGTAACTGTGTCATAATTTTTTAAACAGTGTGACTTGATAAAAAAGGATAGATAGAGTGCACTCTTGCACTCACTGTATGCTTATTATCAGTGCAGAGTGGTTGCCATTAAGGACGATGCATGCATGAGTTTAAAACCCAGGTTTGTTTTACTTCAGCCAATTTTATTGTAAATTCAGGATCTTTAAAGCTTTGAAGAGGGAACCAATGCATGATCTCAGTTTTTTGCAGCTCTGTATTGTGTATGCTCACGAGGTGTGGCAACTGAAACAAATCGATTGCTCATTATAGCAAAAAAAATCTACATAAACATCACTGTAAATATAAAAAAAGCAAAAAAACAACACTGATATGCCTGACTGAATGATGCAGATATGGTGATCTTTCAACCTCTATTTAGTGTATAATAAAATTTAACTGTAATAAAGATACAGTATATTTGGCAGATAGATAGATAGATAGATAGATAGATAGATAGATAGATAGATAGATAGATAGATAGATAGATAGATAGATAGATAGATAGATAGATAGATAGATAGATAGATAGATAGATAGATAGATTTGCACTAGCTCAGTAAGGTATATTAAGCTTTTAATCTATGGATAAAACAAAATTCTCCTTGCTGAAATAAATACACCTACTCAATAATCACTCCTTCATCCTGAACAGCAAAAAAATATAAAAAGGAAAGTTGCTAACCATACACCAAAATCCCTAGTGCTGAATAAACACCTACAAACTTAATAAAGATCTTCTGGATACAAATGCATGCTATAAGGTTCAATTTAGAACCAGGGATTTTGCTGCAAAATTGGAGGAGGGTAAATCAAACAAAGATAAAGAGTTATATCTAAATATTTGACAAAAAAAATATAAAAATAATTCAAACAAGTTTTTGCCATGTTTCTGATTTGATGAGAAATAAACATATGACTTGTATGATATGCATCATAAAAACTTTTTTTTTAATACAGCCTTTTAACTTTCACCATTTGATGTATTGGTCAAAAAAGAATGTTGTTATTGGTATAACTCAACATTGTACATTACCTCTATAAACTGTATAAGCATCTGATTTTTATTTCTTCTTATATAAAATATAATCCCTATTACTATGTTCCTTTAAACTCTCTAGGAAATCTCAGATGTACAAATAACAGTACTATCAGAATGTGTTAGTTCTGTTTCTGTTATTTCTACATCTGGGTTTTCCCCTTTGTTCCCAGTTGCTAAAACCACCTGGATAATATCATGCAGGTCCTACGTTTGTCAAACAACTCTGATTCATCAAGGCATGGACACTACAAGACCATTGAAGGTGTGCTGTGGTATCTGGAAACATGATGTTGCAGCAGATCCTTTAGGTCCTGAAAGACATGAGGTGGGGCCTCCATGGATTGACCTTTTTTTTTCAGCATATCTGACAGCAGTGGTGGGCCATGCATTTTACACCTAGGCCTTCAGAAGTGTCCTACCTAAATCGATCAATCTTTTAATACTATCATCATAATGCCATGGATAGAGAAATTATCAATACTATGCAGAATGCAGTACAACAGAGCGCTACATCAGGCATCTCATACAGTGAGAATGAATTCACAATTCAACACGTCTCTTTGCATTGCAAAAAGAAGAAGAAGCATCAATACTAACCCAATAAAATTACCCCATGCATTTTTGTGCATTTTTTCATGCATTGCTGTTTTTCTGGTGAGTTGCAATTTAGGCAAATTGTGTGTTTTTGTGCAAATTCTACAGGAAAGAAAACTCAAAAATATAAATTGGCCATGAAAAAGATTAACAACTATCTTGAACTGTTTTAGCTGACCTTTCCACACAATGTACAGCCATTCTTGAAACGTCCATCTTGTAAATGTCCTTGTAAGTATATCTGCGACCAAATCAATTTTCTCTCCGTCAGCCATTGTGGAAAAAGAAAAAAACAGCTATTAAATCCACATGAATATATTTGAGCTTTTGCAGTTTGCTACATATGCGGTTTGTGAACTCTAACTAGTGCGCTCTCTGGTCATCCAATTAAAGAATGTGAAAGTGCCGATGTTTTGGGATGCCTGCTAGATGGCCCTGAAGTCAGTAAAAACAACCACTTTAAGCAACATGGATTTTATGCTACAGGGTGCCCGCACTGCTGACTATAAAGGTTTAACGGCAGATACCGTTGATTCCTGGAACTTGTGATGTGACAGCTGAAATCTGTTAGAAATTCAAACCTAAAGTTACAGAGAGAAAAGCTATTGTTAGATTTTTATCATGCCCAAACAAAACTTAATTCTTGAAGAGGTTTTTCATGCGATCTACGATGTCCGTGGTGCCTTTTCTGATCAGGGAAGAATCACACAGAACACAGAATGGGGCAATTGTTCTTCTTCAGTTTAATGCAAATAACAGACAAGTATATATATACACACTGGAAAAAAAACGAAACCAAAACTGTTCCTGATTAAGTAAGAAGACATAATAACCGGAGATGAGCCCAGATAAAGACTTCCTGTATACCTTACATACTCTCATCGTAAAAGACCCTATAGACACTGAACAAACAACATAGGAATAAGTTTAGAGAACCAGTGTGAGGCCCATCTTAACACTAACAGCTATATAATAAACAGAATAGACATAAATCATTTCATACATTTTTGATGGACAATAATAGATTTAAACATACAGTAAGTCAGTAATTTTGATATGGTTTAGGTCAGCAGAGAAGGCTTTTGCCTTCCAGAACTGTCTCACAAATCCTTGAACTTTTAGTCATGTATCATTTTTTTTTTTTAGTCATGTAACTTTTAGACAGCATCTTCTGACCCAATCTCACGTAAAACTCCACAACTACACTGTTTTACATGTGTAGGGCAGGAAGAGCTGTATGATATTACTAAAGCTAAATCAACAACATGTCAGTTAGATCCCATTCCAACTCATCTATTAAAAGATGTGTTATATACAGCTGGTGAGCCTCTTCTGAATATTCTTAACTTCTCACTGTCTTTAGGGCACATACCTAAACCCCTTAAGTTAGCAGTTATTAAGCCCCTCATTGAGAAACCTAATTTGGATCCAAACACACAATCAATTACAGACCCATTTCAAATCTCCCATTTATGTCTAAGATTTTAAAAAAAGTTTGTCTCTGCCCAGTTATGTTTCTACTTACAAGAGAACAATATCTTTGAAGAGTTTCAGTCAGGTTTCAGGCTCCATCATAGCATAAAGACTGCGCTAGTTAAAATCACTAATGACCTGTTTTTAGTTTTAGTTTTGATAGATCTTAGTGCTACATTCGACACTATAGATCATGATCTTCTCCTAGATTGCTTACAAAAGTACATCGGCATTCAGTGACAGGCATTAAGCTGGTTTAAATATTACCTGTCTGATCGTTACCATTTTGTAGACTTAAATGGAGAGCTATCCAGTTTAATGCAAGTAAATTATGGCGTGACACAAGGTTCAGTTCTAGGACCCCTGCTTTTCACAATTTACATGTTTCCTTTAGGAAATTATTACAAGGCATTGAATTAGCTTCCACTGTTACGCTGATGATACCCAGCTATATATCTCATCAAAACCAGACGCTACAGCTTAATTGGCTCGGATAACTGAGTGTCTTAAAGAATTAAAAGACTGGATGACTCATACCTTTTACCATACTATTACAAAATTTCGATAAAACTAGAGTTTTGCTCATTGCCCCAAAAACCAGTACACAGAAGCTCCAGCATTTCAAACTGCATTTAGACGGATGTTTTGTAACTACTAGTTTAACAGTAAAAGACCTGGGAGTTCTTTTAGACACCAACTTGTCTTTTAAAAATAATATCAATCGTGTTACAAAAACGGCCTTCTTCCACCTTAGAAATATTGCTAAGCTAAGACAAGTTATCTATATCTGATGCACAGCAGCTTGTGCATTACTAGGTGGTTGTCCTGCATCATTAATAAACAAGCTACAGTTTGTCCAGAATGCAGCAGCCAGAGTTCTTACAAGGTTGAGGAAATATGATCATATAACCCCAATCTTATCATCCCTACACTGGCTACCTGTTAAGGCAGGTATCGACTACAAACTACTGCTACTTACTTACAAAACACTAAATGGATCAGCTCCCAATTATCTATCCAGTTTTCTAAAACGCTACAATCCGTCACGCTCCCTGAGATTTCAAAACTCCAGACTTTGAGTAGTTCCTAGAACAGCAAAGTCCACTAAAGGTGGTAGAGCATTTTCAAATTTAGCTCCTAAACTTTGGAATAGTCTTCCTGACAGTGTTCGTGGCTCAAACACACTCTCCCAGTTTAAGTGCAGATTAAAAACTTATTTTTTTAGCAAAGCCTACACATAACACACATCACATCATAACCTCCAGTACATCTGATCAAATGCCCATTATCAACATTATCAACTTTTTCTTCCTCATTACATCTAAGGGAATTTTTTCTTGCCACAGTCACCATGGCTTGCTCATCAGGGATAAATGCACACCATTCACCTTAACTCTTAAAATTCTGTAAAGCTGCTTTGAGACAATGTCTGTTGTAAAAAGTGCTATAGAAATAAATTTGATTTGACTTGACTTGACACAACAATCGTCATTAGGATAAGTATGTAACCCTAGTTCTCTGAGTGCTGCGTCGAAAACATTTTTGGAACGCCTCGCGTTGTTCACGCTTTAAATCACTTTTAAAATCTGGCCAATAGGCAGTCGTGGCGTCATTGGTGGGCGACGTCGCACAAACTAGGAAGCTACAAAATGGCGCGATGGGAGCAACATCAGCTTCTGAAAAAGGAGAAGGTAAGCACTGCAGGGTATGCAGGGAGTATGGCCTGTTGATGCAGCTCTCATTCCCTCTAGGGTTACATACGTGTCCTTTCAAGAACTCGAGCCGCGTTGAAAACGCTTTGGGAACGAGTGTCCAATCACGTCATACTGACCAGTCCCTGCTTAGTGTTTCTGAGCACAACCTGCATGCAGGACAGAGGAGCCGAAAGTGGCTCTGATGTCAAGGTCATAGAACCTGACAAAGTTCAGCAGGGTGGACCAGCCCGCAGCATTACAAATGTTCTGGAGCAACAATCCAGCAGGCCAGGCCATAAAGGCCGCCATACCCTGGGTGGAATGAGCCTTAACTCCAAAAGGAGTGTGAAACCAGAGGACTCATAACACAGACAAATAGCATCCACAATCCATCTACTGAGCATCTGCTTATTAGCCAGGAAACCTTTCCTGGCATGGCCATAGCAGATGAACAGCTCGTCTGACTTCCTCCATGGACTCGTCCTGTGCTCGCACTGGACACAGTCGATTTTGCTTCTCCTGGTTAGGGGCTAGGAAAGGAGGAGGGCAGAAACAAACCTACAAAATGACAGGTCGTGAGGGAGCCGCAGGCACCTTTGGCACATACCCCAGTTTGTAGTAAAGAATAGCACTGGCCATGCCAGGGGCAAAGTCCAGGAAAGACGGCCTCAGACACAGCTGCACCATGGCGTCCAGCCCCAATAGGGCAGGGTGAGAGAGAGAGAACCAGAGGGGAAACAGATCGCAAACAGATCCACCTGGGCTTTGTAATATCTCTGCTATATCTGCTCCACGACCTCTGGGTGGAGCGTCCATTCCCTGGGCCTCAGCCCTTGCCTCAAAAGGGCGTCTGTTCCCAGTTCAACTGGCCCGGGATGTAAGGAGTTTTCCCTGGGACCAAAGGAGGATCTGCCGTGCCATCCTGTCCAGTGCCAAGAACATGGCCATCATCTCCAGGCAGTTTATGTGCCATGAAAGATGTGAGTTGTCCCACAGACATTGAGCGGAGCGGCCACTCATGACCACACATGAAGGCTCCCAGGACGGGGCCTTGAGACTGGAAAGTAGGTTCTCTTCATACTTCTAAGGCCTGCAGGGCTCGCCGCAAACCCTTGATACTACGGAACGAATTGCCCTTTCAGTCAGTGACTGGCCTGCTTTTACACTCTTGACTGCAGTGAGGATGACAATTGTGCTAGAGCCGCTACTTTGTCGCCGAACAGGTCAGAAGTAGCTATCGGGGCATTCAGCAGAAAAACCCTGTCCCTGTACGGAATTTCTGACAGAGTAAACCAGAGGTGCCTTTCTGTGGCTACTAAGGCTGACATAGTGCGACCGATGGCCTGCGCCATTTCCTTGTTGGCTCTAAGGGTTATGTCGGCAGCACGACGTAACTCCTTGATGTCGTCAGCCTCAGAGTTAAAGCCCTCATCCAAGTCTTGCTGCAGATCTGCCTGGTATGCCTTCAACACCTGGATGTTACACCTGGGGAGAGATAGCCAGCTAACGTCTCTTTAACCCTGGGCATCGCCCCATAGCCGCACTCCCTAAATCCTACTATATTCATGTATAGCAAATGTGGGGGAAAGGTATGGGCCGCATATGGGTTCTCCCAGGATCTAAACACCTCGATGTAAGCTCAACGTCACATGCGCCAGAAGAAAGGACCGCCAAAGCTAATGCTTTCCCAGAGGAATGGGAGCTCAGCCCAGCAGGGGATGCTGGAGAGGACTCATCAGTCTCCAGGCCTTCTGCTAGGTCGGCCTGCGAGCCCCACTACCTTCAGCACCGCTTCACCTCGGCGGGAGCGGGGCCTGAGCCGCAAGGGAGATCACTCACCACAAAGAGTGATCTCCGGGAGTGGAGAGTGCAGATAGCCATGCAACTACAGCACGGACATTCGTTTCTCTCGAGAGCCGATTGAGCATGCTCCACTCCCAAGTCGCAAACCTAAACAACAGAACCTGAGTCGCTCCCATCACACTTTTATTTTGTAGCTCCCTGGTTTGTGCAACGTCACCCGCCACTGTCACGAATGCCTATTGATCAGATTTTACACGTGATTCAGAGTGTGAACAACGCAAGGCTTTCCCAAAGCGTTTTCGACACAGCTCAAGTTCCTGAAAGAGAACTACAATGTTTTGTGTGTTCTGTCACCTTTCTACCAGTCTACCACCTTTTCTAGTCAGTCAGACTTTATTTTGGCAATTTGTGCTACAGTAGATCTTCTGTTAGATCAGACTAAAGCAGCCATTTCACATACAATCAATGAGCCTTGGTTCTCCATGATCTTGTCACCAATTGTCCTCCTTTGTCCCCAGTTTGTATTTTCAAATGCATACTGAGGACATCCTACCCTAAATGCTCAAGAAGTATTGATCATTCAACTAATAAACTTGTTTTCATGTAAATCCTGTCTGTAATTTCTGAACCATCGTTGCAAAAGTGTTTGTTAAAACCAACTGAATTAGAGCAAAAATTCTAAACATCAGTTACATTTGGTGGCTACAGAGGAAAAAATAAAAAAATACAAATAAAAAAGTATTGTGTTGCTGTACAAATATTTAAGGGTGCTTATATATATTTGGCTACACTCCTGCTGTGTATATATATATACATTTTATGCAATTCTGTTTTTAAAATGATAAAAAAAATATATATATAATAATAATAATTTCATTTTGCCAACTCACTCCACTGCCTTGTTTACAAGTGATAAATTATTCACTGACTAAATGTTTTCAACAGATGGCTAAATCCATTCAAGCGCATTGTGCTGTTCTATAGGGATAAGTGACTGCAATATTTACTTCTCATTATGGCAGTAAAAAAAGGAATATTCTTTTTTTTTATCAAAAAAACTTTACAGTCATGGAAAATATACGTCCCACGTTTTGTCTTTTCTCCTCAAAAACCACAAACAATACATATAAATATAAAACAAAAAAACAGCTGTTACATATTTCTGATTGCAAAACTTTGATAATAAGCTTTGACATGGCATTTAGTAATTGGACATGCTGCAGAAGGGTGAGATTGACTAGCTCTATGTTTGCTTTCATTGCAATTACCCAGCTGAAGGATTCCCAAGTCTTTTGCCCTCTCATAACATTAATATTGGTCATCTATAAAAAAAAGTAGGATATGAAGATCAAAGAAAAAAAAGTGGAAGAAAATCAAATAGCAGACATGGTGCAGCTCATATTCTCATCAGTGCAACACAACCTATTAAGTGCATTACATTGTCAATAGGAGCCAACAGGGTGATGGTTAGCACTTGGATCTTTATCCTTACCAAGCAGTGTAACTGACAGACCAAACTAACTAAACATTGATCAGCAGAGGGTTGTGAAAGACTTGTGAAAACCACAGGGAAATAAATCACCTGTTGTCTTACACTGGAGCACTCAAGAAAGTGATGAAAAAGACCATTTCCTGAAATCAACAAAAAAATCACTTTTACCTACATGGACATTCTGATTGTAGTTTATCAAATGTAGCTTATGCAACCCAGGATTTGTAATGCTCCTGTAACTGTAGGGTCACATTACATAATTTCTCTATCTCTTTTACAAAAATTATCAAATGTTACATGCCTTTTGTGTGGTTGTACATTTTAAACACCTGTGGCCCCAATGTTTTGGCCCAACAGCATTTGATAGCAGGATAGCCTTAGTAGATGTACAGAAAATTCTCCTTTTCTTTCTGCTTTCTCAAAAAGAACAATTATTTGATCCTTGCTTCCTCCACAATCTGGTTGCATCAGTCTGTCTCAAACATTGTGTTTAAGTTTTATTATGCAATATCTTTGATATTGCAACAGGTTTGCATATCGGAAAGAAATAAAAAAGTTGCGATTTCATATTCAAATTTAGTTTGTCGTCATATAAACCATACACCGGATGATTTGCAGTGAAATGCTTTTTGTCTATGATATAAAAAAATACAAATAGAATTTAATTAATGTTAACAATTGTTTTTTTCACTAGTGGACCTTAAATGATGAAATTATGACTAACTGATTATTCAAGTATTGAACAAAGTATTGTTGAATCAATTTTGCTATTGTGTAACAGTTTTGGTTATGTTGTAGTTCTGTAAGTAATTTTGAAGGTAAGATAAGCAGACATGAAAATGGTACATAAAAATGGCACTAATAGTGGTTTACGAACATCTAAGGTTTTTTTTTGCAGGGGCATGCTAACACAGTGTGTAGTCATTCCATCTGAATGGTCTGGTTTGATTCAGTTTCTGGTTTGATCCTGAGGTCAAGTTGCTGTTTGCCAAGAACTTTTGTTCGTGTTGCACTCCTGTTGTCATGTGCTTGGTGCAGCTTCCCTGGACTTATGAACTGTTCAAAAACATGCAGCTAGGTGGATTGATGAGGCTAAATGTGAATGAATGTTTGTACTGGCTTCTCATTTAGAGTGAATTCTCTTCCCATGTTCCTAGTGCTACCTAGATTGGCCCTCTTGGGCCACTGAAGCCTTTCTCAGTATAAATTGGTATTGTATATGACTGAATATTTTTAATGCTTATGTAATGATCAAAAGATAAAATTAATCTTAAGATTCCTGATGAAAGGTAAATTAAATAGCCATAGATGTAATGTATACATATATAAAAATAGATCCCTTGCATGAATAGCTATTTTTCTTGCATGCAGTGGATAGAACATGTTAAAGCTTATTTCCAGGCAGGTTATTGTGCAAATAATTGATTTTTACTAAAACATTAAACACATAAAATTTAAATTAAAATGTGAATAAGCTTTTGATTTTTTTCTTCGCACACATTCTGTGGTTCTAAACCCAGTACATATAATAAAAAATCTCTGCAAACTCTGGGAAAAAACTTAAAGACTTTATTCAGAGGAAACTATTAATTTTTTTTTCTTTCTTCTTTTTCTTTCCCCCTGATTGAGGAAACTGCTGTAGATTTTTTTCCTTTCAATGCTGGCTACATTATGTTATAGTATTATTATTTTTATTATTATTTTATAAATGGCCTTGAGGCTCTCCTTTATAATGCACCATGTAATGACTGCTGTAAATCTAGCACAATACAATTGTGCCAGAGCATGAATAAGTGGCACTGATTTTTATCTACATCTCAGTCTCAGACAGGGTACACATAAAGCATACATTTTGACTTAAGCTTAAAAAAAAAATCAGGATTTTTAACTAAGCCATATCTTAGTATCTTAGTTATTTTGGTCAGGGTCACTGTGTATCTGGAATCTATACAAGACTGAGCACAAACATTAGAAATACACAGTGAATGGCATGCGACCTTATACACACTCACAAGTTCTTGTAGAAGTGGGAATGTTAATGCTCTGTTCTATAATTTCCTGTAATAAAATTGCATGTGTCTGTTTTTGTGTGCATACAAAATTCACTTCCAGTAATATCAGATAATACTATTTTATATGCGGTACAGCTTATATTATGCAAATGTAAATGTCATCTTTTGCAACGTGATTTTTGATGGCAGTTTTTTCCTAGAAGAACATTAACCCTAGATTTAGAGTTTCATTACATAATCCCCATCCTTAGTGTGATTTAGACACTTTGTGATCAAAGTATTTAGAGCAGACACAGATATCACTATCACAGGAATGGAGCAAAAAGGCACTTTTAGGAAACTGAATACAACTAGGCAACTCACAACATTAAACCGTAATGACTGCAATCTCGCCAGGGGTGCAAACTCCTGGCATAAGTGATATTCATATTTGTATCTCTAAATGATACATTACAAAAACACATGGCTGATGAATATCTTATTATACTAGAGAACTTCCATCTGGTTTTTGAATAGAAACTATTAGTGCAAGTGCCGGAGGACTGAAATGCACATATGGGTTTTTTTAAAACGGTTGAATAAAAATAGCTCAGGGCTCATAAAACTTACTGTGCAGGGTTTATAAGCAGAAATTCTAGTTATAATGTATGCAAATTGTTGATGAAAAACTGTTACACTTAAATGTAAACTATTTTGTATGGATTAAAATTGTTTGTAATAATTGTATTATTTTGCAATAAATTAAATAAGATTTAATAAATAAATTATACAATTGTAATCAAAATAATTATTTGATGTACATTATTATTATTATTATTATTATTATTATTATTATTATTATTATTATTATTATTATTATTATTATTACTTGTTATTATTTGTTTCAATTATAATAAAAACATTTTTACTTATTACTGATGAATAATTGCATTATGTAATGCACATTATCATTATTATTATTATTATTATTATTATTATTATTATTATTATTATTATTATTATTATTATTATTATTTTCAGGTCTGTTTATAACATTATTATTATTATTGTCACCAGATAAAAGTCATTTCTGGTTCATCTCAAAAGTGTTGATTTGGGCTTTTTAGTTCCAACATTGTGGCAACAGTAGTAAGATTTATCCCATACTGTACTAGTGTGAGCATGTAGGTGGCCATGCACATTTTGTATACAGTTTACCCTATATGTTGCTGTGTAATGGTTACATTAAGACATTTATTATGATTAGTTAACCTAAACATAACATTAACTTCAGCACTAATTACATCATAATTAACACCTATGTTTTATTGTTGTTTGGTAATTTTTGTATGTATGTATGAATGTTTTTGTTAGTTTTCATGTATTTATAAAGCTCAAACTTCGACAGTGGACAGTGGTGATGTGAGTAAGGTTATATACTGTGGATTCTGGGAATTAGAGTTCCTTAAATCAATTAAATATTAAAATAAGTTGCACGGATTCTGAGAAATTTCGGATGTGACTTTTGATAGCATATTAAAAGTCACTACATTTAATACATTTAAATTGCTTTTTTTTATTTTTCCATAAACACACACACACACACACACACAGACAGAGAGAAAAGGACTATGGAGTATCGGAAAACTGCACTTTGGAGCAGCGCTCTAAAAACAGTGAGGTTAATCTGCTCATGTCAGCCAACCTGCCTGATGCATCACCCCAGCCTAATGATCTTAAGTGTTCTAAGACACTATTTGCCATGTCTATTCTCAAGAAGCAATTTACTGGGTCTCGCTAAAAGTGAAGATCCTCTGGTGTAAACCAGCTGTCAGGTATATTACCTCCAGAGAATAATAGGTAAACAACAGTGACTGAAGAAAAGGTAGTTGAAACGCCAGGGCACTCCTAGGAATAATATCCAGTGTGTGTTGAGGATAAATGCCAGTGGATCTTCTTTTTCCATTAAAAGACCTCCATAAAAGGTCTTTCAGATGTGGCTGTGGCTTTACAGTTTGTTCACTACCTGAATACAATATTCTTTGAGCATCTCTTTTCAAATATGTTTGTTTGAAGAATCTTACATCTAACACTGTATATTTTACACATACACAGACCTGCAGTACTGAAGATGTGCAAAAAATTTGCATTGTTTTGAATAAAGTTTGGATTTAAAGGAAAAAGTATATGCATTGCGATCTGGTCTGTTGAAATGGAATTTTAGCTGTGAATTAACAGATTCTGAAATTTCAGAAAAAAAAGCAAAAGACCACAGTGAAGCAATACCAAGGTGTCACAGCTTCACTTTGACTGATCTTACGTTATTTTTTTATCTTAGCTGTTTGTTCCCAAAAATAAAATTGCTGCTGTAACACAAAAAATGTTCCACTGTGGGACGAATAAAGGTATATCTTATACTAACTAAGAAAGAAAGCAAGAGAGAAAGACATCTTTGTCCATCCATCAATTTAAAATAAAACGTAAATTATATATATATATATATATATATATATATATATATATATATATATATATATATATATATATATATATATATATATATATATATATATACAGTAAAGAAAATAAGTATTTGAACACCCTGCTATTTTGCAAGTTCTCCCACTTTGAAATCATGGAGGGGTCTGAAATTGTCATCGTAGGTGCATGTCCACTGTGAGAGATATAATCTAAAAAAAAAATCCAGAATTCACAATATATGATTTTTAAACTATTTATTTTATGATACAGCTGCAAATAAGTATTTGAACACCTCAGAAAATCAATTGTAATATTTGGTACAGTAGCCTTTGTTTGCAATTACAGAGGTCAAATGTTTCCTGTAGTTTTTCACCAGGTTTGCACACACTGCAGGAGGGATTTTGGCCCACTCCTCCACACAGATCTTCTCTAGATCAGTCAGGTTTCTGGCCTATCGCTGAGAAACACAGAGTTTGAGCTCCCTCCAAAGATTTTCTATTGGGTTTAGGTCTGGAGACTGGCTAGGCCATGCCAGAACCTTGATATGCTTCTTACAGAGCCACTCCTTGGTTATCCTGGCTGTGTGCTTCAGGTCATTGTCATGTTGGAAGACCCAGCCTCGACCCATCTTCAATGCTCTAACTGAGGGAAGGAGGTTGTTCCCCATAATCTCGCAATACATGGCCCCGGTCATCCTCTCCTTAATACAGTGCAGTCGGCCTGTCCCATGCGCAGAAAAACACCCCAAAAGCATGATACTACCACCCCCATGCTTCACAGTAGGGATGGTGTTCTTGGGATGGTACTTATCATTCTTCCTCCTCCAAACACGTTTAGTGGAATTATGACCCAAAAGTTCTATTTTGGTCTCATATGACCACATGACTTTCTTCCATGACTCCTCTGGATCATCCAAATAGTCATTGGCAAACTTAAGATGTGCCTGGACATGTGCTGGTTTAAGCAGGGGAACCTTCCGTGCCATGCATGATTTCAAACCATGACGTCTTAGTGTATTACCAACAGTAACCTTGGAAACGGTGGTCCCAGCTCTTTTCAGGTCATTGACCAGCTCCTCCCGTGCAGTTCTGGGCTGATTTCTCACCTTCCTTAGGATCATTAAGACCCCACGAGGTGAGATCTTGCATGGAGCCCCAGTCCGAGGAAGATTGACAGTCATGTTTAGCTTCTTCCATTTTCTAATGATTGCTCCAACAGTGGACCTTTTTTCAACAAGCTGCTTGGCAATTTCCCCATAGCCCTTTCCAGCCTTGTGGAGGTGTACAATTTTGTCTCTAGTGTCTTTGGACAGCTCTTTGGTCTTGGCCATGTTAGTAGTTGGATTCTTGCTGATTGTATGGGGTGGACAGGTGTCTTCATGCAGCTAACGACCTCAAACAGGTGCATCTAATTTAGGATAATAAATGTAGTGGAGTTGGACATTTTAAAGGCAGACTAACAGGTCTTTGGGGGTCAGAATTCTAGCTGATAGACATGTGTTCAAATACTTATTTGCAGCTGTATCATACAAATAAATTGTTTAAAAATCATATATTGTGATTTCTGGATTTTTTTTTTTAGATTATGTCTCTCACAGTGGACATGCACCTACGATGACAATTTCAGACCCCTCCATGATTTCTAAGTGGGAGAACTTGCAAAATAGCAGGGTGTTCAAATACTTATTTTCCTCACTATATATATATATATATATATATATATATATATATATATATATATATATATATATATATATATATATATATATATATATATATATATATGTATATAAAAGGATATAAAAATCCAGAAATCACAATATATGATTTTTAAACAATTTATTTGTATATTTATTTGTATTTATATATATAATTTATTCATTTTTACTTTCTTTGGTGCCATTATTTACAAACAAACTTTACAATTTACTAATTACATGAGCTGGTCAGGACATGTTTAATATATAATATTATTTAGACTTTTATGCCTACAGAGAAACAGAAATTGATTTGGTCTCGGACATACTTAAAAAATTAATTTTTAAGTAAAGCTAGACATTGTGAGGAGAGGTCAGCCAACGCCGGAGCTACCTTGCTTGTCTCAGCCCGGGAAAGGGTTTGTTCTCCACTTCCAGACCAGTGAATACGAGCTGTACCACTGGATTACAGCCTCTGAGGAGCGGTGCAAATTATGAGTCTGCATCTTTGGTCAGTGGGTCGTATTTTATTTACATTTTTTTATGTTTTTGTCATGGTATTAGACAAATATTGATTCTGAACTGCTCCAGATGATGTAGGTGGCGCAGTTGTGCTTGTAGTGTAGAGGTTTGGAGCTTGCTTTAGTAAAATGGTATTCACCCTCCATATGTGAAATGCCTCTCTCTCTGTAATGCTAACGTTATATTGCGTTCTTGTATAGTATTGATGGTTTCTATAATTGCGACGTGATAGTGTTGGTATTAAGAGGTGGATTAAGTCGGGTAAGTCCCCACTGAAGGCGCAGGTACCAAATGAATGGCCACAACTGGATTCAGGTGTATGATTAACCGCCAATTATACCAAGCAGGTGCAATTTAATTTGTTGGTTGAAGCACAGTGATTAACTGAAACAAGAATAGCTGTGTAGGAGGCTTAAAACTGTGTGAGAAACAGTCAAACTCTGTTACTATAGTGAGTTTGTGGAAGACAAATTTATGTCACAGGTCATACACCATGGCAAGACTAAGCACAGCAACAAGACACAAGGTAGCTATACTACATCATTAAAGTCTCTCCCAGGCAAACATTTCAACAGAGACTGGGGTTTCAAGATATTTAACTTTTTTATAGAAACACAAAAAACTAGCAATTCTGAGGACCATAGACTCAGTGGTCAACAAAGGAAACTTCATGCTTACTTCTCTTGTCATCAGAATATGTCCAGAAGTGGTGTTAGGGAAGAACTAACGGAAATAAGTGCGACCTTATGACTAATGAGTCAAAATCTGAAAAAATTGGCAAAAAACAAGTTATTTGTTGAGAGGCTTGAGAGCGGTACCATAATGAGTATCTTCACGCAACAGTTTAACATGGTGAAGGTTTCCTGCACGTTTGCAGCTGCATTCCTGCAAATATAGTTGGAGATTTGTTCAGAAATAATAATCTCAATCAATGTCCTTAATGCTGAGAAAAACAGGCAGATATAGTACTTATCCATCATGCAATACCATAAGTGAGGCCACAAATTTAAGAAACTAGTGAAAGCATGAGATTATTTTCAGTGTGTGTGTGTGTGTTTGTGTGTGTGTGTGTGTGTGTGTGTGTGTGTGTGTGTGTGTGTGTGTGTGTGTGTGTGTGTGTGTGTGTGTGTGTGTGTGTGTATGTAAATATGGACCTAGTATCAGGTGCTGAATAATTTAAAAATATCATAAACAATATAATCTGTATGTGACAGAAGGCAACGGGGGTCATTTTAAATGATTCTCTGGACATTTCCACTCCCAGACAGCCATCTATTGAGATTATTTTATTTAATTTCTTATTCACTTTTCCCCCAAAGACATAAAGCTTCACAGCTTTTTTGGTTTGATGATTAACAAATTTATCTCTCTGTATTTTTGCAGCTGCCCAGTTGTTTGTGTTTGCCCTTGATAAAACTGATAGTGTGATTTATTCAAAATGAAGAACTAATTAAATAAATGTAAGTTTGCATTTATAATTTAACTTTATTATACAGAATCTTTCAGATCTTAAGAACTTCCATCTGGGGAATTCAATATTATTCATTATATCACATGCGCTGCTATGGAGCCACCAGGTAGGAGGAAAAGAGGAAGGCCAAGGAGGAGGTTCATGGATGTGGTGAGGGAAGACATGCAGGTAGTTGGTGTAAAAGAGGCAGATATAGAGGACAGGGTGGTATGGAGACGGATGATCCGCTGTGGCGACCCCTAATGGGAGCAGCCGAAAGAAGAAGAAGATATCACATGCGCTGCTGAATTCCCAAATCTGACTGATGAGAAGATGTAAATGAATTTTCTATAACATCAGTTATAACAGAACCCAGCCATTAGGGGGGCACAAGCCAGTGTACTCTTAGTGCCGGTCCCAAGCCCGGGTAAATGGGGAGGGTTGCGTTAGGAAGGGCATCCAGCGTAAAACATGTGCCAAATCAAATATGCGGATCACAAATGAGAATTTCATACCGGATCGGTCGAGGCCCGGGTTAACAACGACCGCCACAGGTATCGTTAGCCGACAGGGTACTGGTGGAAATTGGGCTACTGTTGGCCGAAGGAGGAGAAGGAGAGGAGGAAGGCGTCTACAGAGACGGCAGGAAAAGGAGCAGTGTAGGAGAGTAGAGGTTCGGGTTGGTACTTTAAATGTTGGTACTATGACGGGTAAAGGGAGAGAGATAGCTGATATGATGGAGAGGAGAAAGGTAGATGTGTTGTGTGTTCAGGAGACCAAGTGGAAAGGGAGTAAGGCCAGGAACATTGGAGGTGGGTTTAAACTGTTTTATCATGGTGTGGATGGGAAGAGAAATGGTGTAGGGGTGATTCTGAAGGAAGAGTACAGTAAGAGTGTAGTGGAGGTGAAGAGAGTTTCTGATAGGGTGATGATCGTGAAGGTGGAAGTTGAAGGGATGATGATAAATGTCATCAGTGCCTATGCTCCACAAGTTGGCTGTGAGATGGAGGAGAAGGAAAGATTCTGGAGTGAATTAGATGAAGTGGTAGATGGTGTACCTAGGAAAGAACGATTGGTGATTGGGGCAGACTTTAATGGGCATGTAGGTGAAGGGAACAGAGGTGATGAGGAGGTGATGGGTAGGTATGGTTTTAAGGAGAGGAATGTGGAAGGGCAGATGGTGGTAGATTTTGCTAAAAGGATGGAAATGGCAGTGGTGAACACGTATTTTAAGAAGAAGGAGGATCATAGGGTGACATATAAGAGTGGAGGAAGGTGCACACAGGTGGATTATCTTCTGTGTAGGAGATGCAACCTGAAGGAGATTGGAGACTGTAAGGTGTTGGCGGGGGACAGTGTAGCTAGACAGCATCGAATGGTGGTCTGTAGGATGGTTTTGGAGGCGAAGAAGAAGAGGAGGAAAGTAAGGTTTGAAAGAAGAATAAGATGGTGGAAACTGAAGGAGGAAGAGTGTAGTGTGAGGTTCAGGGAAGAGGTCAGACAGGGGCTTGGTGGTGGTGAAGAGGTGCCGGATGATTGGGCAACTACCGCAGGAGTGATGAGGGAGGCAGCTAGAAAAGTACTTGGTGTGACATCTGGAAATAGAAAGCAAGACAAGGAGACGTGGTGGTGGAATGAGGAAGTGCAGGAGAGCATTAGGGGAAAGAGATTGGCAAAACAGAAGTGGGATCGACAGAGTGATGAGAAAAGTAGGCAGGAGTACAAGGAGATGCGGCAGCAGGTTAAAAGGGATGTGGCGAAAGCCAAGGAAAAGGCATATGAGGAACTGTATAAGAGGTTGGACACTAAGGAAGGAGAAAATGATTTATACCGATTGGCCAAGCAGAGGGACCGAGCTGGGAAGGATGTACTGCAAGTTAGAGCAATAAAGGATGGAGAGGGAAATGTGTTGACTAGTGAGGAGAGTGTGTTGAGAAGATGGAGGGAGTATTTTGAGCAGCTGATGAATGAGGAAAATCAGAGAGAGAGAAGGTTGGAGGATGTGGAGTTGGTGAAGCAGGATGTAGATAGGATTAGTAAGGAGGAAGTGAGAGCAGCGATTAAGAGGATGAAGAATGGAAAGTCGGTTGGACCAGATGACATACCGGTAGAAGCGTGGAGATGTTTAGGAGAGATGGCAGTGGAGTTTTTAACCAGATTGTTTAACAGGATTCTGGAAGGGGAGAGGATGCCTGAGGAATGGAGAAGGAGTGTGCTGGTACCGATCTTTAAGCATAAGGGAGATGTGCAAACCTGCAGTAACTACAGGGGAATTAAGTTGATCAGTCACACCATGAAGTTATGGGAAAGAGTAGTGGAAGCCAGGCTGAGAGAAGAGGTGACCATCTGTGAGCAACAGTATGGTTTCATGCCGAGGAAGAGCACCACAGATGCCTTATTTGCTTTGAGGATGTTGATGGAGAAGTATAGAGAAGGACAGAAGGAGCTGCATTGTGTATTTGTGGATTTAGAGAAAGCGTACGACAGGGTGCCAAGAGAGGAGTTGTGGTATTGTATGAGGAAGTCAGGTGTGTCAGAGAAGTATTTGAGGGTGGTGCAGGACATGTATGAGGACAGTGTGACGGCAGTAAAGTGTGCAGTAGGTACGACAGACTGGTTCAGGGTGAAGGTTGGACTACATCAAGGATCGGCCCTGAGCCCTTTCCTGTTTGCAGTGGTGATGGACAGGTTGACGGACGAGGTCAGACAGGAGTCTCCCTGGACTATGATGTTTGCAGATGATATTGTGATTTGTGGTGAGAGTAGAGAGCAGGTTGAGAAGAGCCTGGAGAGGTGGAGATATGCGCTGGAGAGAAGGGGAATGAAAGTCAGTAGGAGTAAGACAGAGTACATGTGTGTGAATGAGAGGGAGGGCAGTGGAGTGATGCGGTTGCAGGGTGAAGAGGTGAAGAAGGTGGAGGAGTTCAGGTACCTGGGGTCAACAGTGCAAAGTAATGGAGAGTGTGTTAGGGAAGTAAAGAAAAGAGTGCAGGCAGGGTGGAGTGGGTGGAGAAGAGTGACAGGAGTGATTTGTGATAGAAGAGTATCTGCAAGAATGAAAGGGAAAGTTTATAGGACTGTGGTGAGACCTGCGATGTTGTATGGATTAGAGACAGTGGCATTGAGTAAAAGACAGGAGGTGGAGCTGGAGGTAGCAGAGCTGAAGATGTTGAGGTTTTCGTTGGGAGTGACGAGGATGGACAAGATTAGAAATGAGTTTATTAGAGGGACAGCACATGTAGGATGTTGTGGTGACAAGGTGAGGGAGGCGAGATTGAGATGGTTTGGACATGTGCAGAGAAGGGACATGAATTATATTGGTAGAAAAATGCTGAAGATGGAGCCACCAGGTAGGAGGAAAAGAGGAAGGCCAAGGAGGAGGTTCATGGATGTGGTGAGGGAAGACATGCAGGTAGTTGGTGTAAAAGAGGCAGATATAGAGGACAGGGTGGTATGGAGACGGATGATCCGCTGTGGCGACCCCTAATGGGAGCAGCCGAAAGAAAAAGAAGAAGAAGAATCAGTTATAACAGTAATATCAGCTGCAAACCACAGGTTTATACTATGGTGCTTTTTCTTACACGAGATTGTTTGTAACAGCAGATTCACAGGGAATGAAAAAACAAAAAATGCAGAAAGTGTATTTAATGAAGATTCATACATGATCTATAATTTGTGAAAATGGCTACTTGTTATCATAGAAGTTCCAGTTGTCAATTTCAATGAAATTCCAGTGTCATTATAAAATTATTATTATTTTATTTATTTTAATTTTTTTACAAAAAGCTGCATACATTTTATTAATTTTATTTTATTTGATTAAAAAATTAAGAAACATTCTTTACTGGACATTTTACAAAATTAAATGTAGTTATTAACAATTAATTATATGGTGTCTTTCTTTAAAACATCTTTCTATATAATTGCTGTGGAACCTTTGGGATGGAAACACTAATCAGTCCGTGTCACACCTTCTTAATTATTTTCCTATAATAACACTATATTATTTCTTACACCTATTGTAAATGACTAATGAATCAGAATCAGAATCAGGTTTATTGGCCAAGGAATTTGGTTCCAGCTGTTAGTGACTCTCAAAAGTACAGACATAAATAAAACCTATACATGACAAAACAGACAAGACAAGACAAAAACAGACTATACAAGACAATACAGACAATGTGAGACAGTATAGACAGTGTGGGTAATAAATAGGGATACAGCTCAGTAATGTACATAAAGTGTGAGATAATGTTGAAAATTAAATTTTCATAATTTTTTTAATTTTGCCTTAGCTAAAATCGTTTTAATAGAACGTAATAATAGAACACATTTTCCAACCTCATGCTTCACCATAATGGGAATTTTAGCTTTAGCTGCAACACAGGGCTTTGTTAGCTCACTGACTTATGTCATTTATTTATTTAAGAGAGTCTTTCCTGTAGACATTGTACACAGATGATCGTCAGTGAGCTGGCTGAATGGCTATTTTACTGAGCAAACTCTCTCATGGCTCCAGTAATTCTTGGCAGCATAACGATGGTTTAGATGCTCCACATGGTGCAGTAGACCCAGCAGTAGGCGGAAATAATTAGAGTGTTAAAGCAAATCTTCTTTATCAAGACACATGGCAGTACAGACACTGTTTGTGTGAAGGACAGAGCAGACAAATGTTTTGCACTCTCAGTATAACTCATGCCACTTCTATTGTAGACATATTGGTAGCATATGAACAAGTTAAGTGTCAGTTAAATAGGATAGTTGTTAAATTGGGTAGTTCACATCTTTAAAAATAGGAAAATGTTTATAGATATTGATTTTCTTAAAACCTGCATATTAATATAAATGTATATAGTAGGCACAATGCATTAAAGCAAATAAGTGTATGATAATTATTTATATAAAACATGATATGCAAGTATTTTTATAACAGTATAAATGTACTGTGTGTATATAACAGGAAGTGTGTAAAGGGAGGTTGAATAAGATGTGCATCTCTGATTATTCTTTTATTTTCTACAGAAGGAAGAGTTGAACACTGGTCACAATTTCATGTTGAGATTTATTTAAGTGATAAAGTTTGCTGGTAGACAATCCTGAAGTAAACCGTAGAATCTAATTCACTATAAATGTCCAAATTTCACATTTCTTTCTCCTCTTCTGCATGCTGATATGGTGTTATAAAGTGGCACCTCCTCCTCCTCTCATTCTGCTCATCCTTGTCATGCAAATATGTTTTCCATTGCTTCCTGCTGTTTCTTGGTGTTTGCTTTGCTTCATTTACAACAGTCGTTAATTGTCGCATATTATTATGATTATGATTTTCATGCTGTAGAGTTACAGATTAAGTAATTCCAATGTATTTTCTCTCATGGGCAGAAATATTTAAACGAAATCCCCTTTTCACTGAATGCATTTTTATTAAACTTGATTGTCAACTTTATTAATTATGATGGTTCATGCTCCCTACTAATTATTATTATTCTATGTGGACTTAAAAGTTTCATAATAAGTGATGTTCATAATACCAGTGTTAAAAACTCCATAAAATAATACATAAATTCAGAAATCTTGTAAACCTTAGTAATGGCAACCATAAAAGAACTAACCAATTTATAGGTTCTCTATAAACCTCTCTATAAAAGGTTTTCACCTCTTATATTATAGAATATGATCTTAGCGAGTATGTAAATGTTTCTTCCTTAAGCACTTACTAAATGAGTACAATGTACATACATTGTACACAAACATAAATATACATATTATAAAAATCCACATCATACAGTCATACAGAATATTGACCAAAGAATTACAAGAACACACACACACACACACACACACACACACACACACACACACACACACACACAAAACCAAATCTTTGGTCTCTTTATAATGACATACAGTGGTAAGAAAAGCATAGCTATACTACTACTACTAATAATAATAATATTAACATTTTTATAATGACATGAATAGGAGCTTCATTGAAAGTGTCACTGTAATTAAACCAAGTTGCTGCATTTCAGTGTGCATCATATTACAGTTTCATCCTCATTTGCACTGAGCTGTTGTATTTTCATTGATGTTGGTTGTTCATGAGATTATTGTTATATTATACCAAATATTTTTGATTCATACATGCATTTTATTCTATTTGTTACTGTCTCTAATTCTCTGCTGCTGCACTGTGTAAAATGTAGCTGCAGGTACACCGTATTTCATTCCTGACGCTCTGTGATGAGAAGGAATGACAGAAGAGCTCGAGTTGTCTTGAATATAACTGATGAGGCCCCACCGGATCAGTGAAAGAAAAGGCTCTGAGATTTAAAAGTCCAGATGTCTACGTTTACCATAGCAAGAAATAGAAAATTGCATGTCTTCTTGAATCGACAGTTACATATAACAATCTGACAATCAACCTAAAGAATGACAAGAGCATTTACAGCTCACATGGATGCCTTATGTGCACTGCACTGCATTGGCTCCTACTGTGCCTATTTGCCTCTTTGAGTAATTATTGTCCTGTCTTGTTCTGTTTGCACCCATTTGCACATGTGCACTTTATCTAGTCATGCAAAGGTTTTGGTTAGTTCTGTGCAGTCTCATGTAGTCATGGGTTGTTTTATGCCCTATGGTCCTGGGGGAGTGTTGCCTTTTACCGTGTACTGTACTAGTTACATACGGTTGAAAGTACTCTTGACCCATGACAGACCTGTTTACAAACCAAAAGAACTATTTATTTCAATAGAATATATATTCACATTCATGCCTCTATTATGGTTTATGGGAAAAAATAGAAATGTGTAATATACAAATGCAATTATAATGTCTACATGATTACAAATAAAAAATATATATTATTTGCTATTTTACAGTGAGCATCATTATGTATATTTTTACAATTTGAATATAATAATATTTAAGTTAAATTAATAAATTAATAAATTATTTTAAGCACTAGCTTTCTAGCTTACTAGCTTTCTATACCCAAGTGGATAATGTTCCCATGTCCATCTAATGGGAGAAACTGATTTGTTTGTAAATGACTTTAAAGAAAATGCTCACTTTATTATTTTTTTCCCCTTTGACATACTGTTTTAAAAGTGAATTATCAGAAAACATATACACTGTAGGACTGTCAGTGTCTCATCCTATATACACACTCACACAATGCACGGTCAAGTATAAATCTAATTTGGATAAAAATGATATTACCAGTCAGGGAAAGTATATAGAAAGTGTGTGACTCTAATTAGCAGAGTGTTGCTGCTGTTCTTCGTGAATGCTGAATAATTCATTTTCTCTGCTTCTTATTTTTCTCCTCCTAATGCAATTCTCTCTGTTCACTGTGTTCTGTGCCACATTTGAAATCTGGCAATAAAAAAGAGCATGCTGCATTCCTAGGCGTTCTGCTCTTTTTCCAAAACCGTTTTTTTTTTTTATGTTGACATATCCGGGCATCCTAAAATACCACGTGTGCTGCAAATCCTTCTTCAAGTTCCGTAACAAGATGTTCCCGGCCTTAACGACGGTGCTTCAAGTCACGCTCTCAGCTGGAGTGCAACAAAATCAGGTGTTAAATTAATACCTCCAGTGTACAGTGAAGCGGCATTGTTATCAAAGGAACGCGTTAGGTGTTAATTTAACACTAGTAAATTTGCTGTTTGAGGTTGTTGTTAATGATGTTGGTAAAGTGTGCACAAGCTCACTTAAGTGCTTAATACCATGCATCCACACCTCATAATGAGCAGCTACGACCCCTTATGAAACTTTAGCACTCGGAGGGACTTTACTTTGCATCCATGATCATTAGAAAGGGCTTCCACTGAGTAGCATATAGAGATTCCCCTTGCATGTTTGTAAAACTAATAATTGCATCAGCAACAATCATTTTGAGCAATCAGATATGCAGAGAAAACTTTACTTTGCTTAAGTCAAATATGTAAAACAATAAAAGAATTATAATTATACACAGTGGTATGCATTTTTTTAATTTATTTAATAGTCCTTGATTTTATGTCCCATTACATCCTTGTATAAGATATCATTAATTCTAATATATCTAAATATAATATATAATCATTTCTGTAATGGCAGCTTATACGCAGGTACACACTTTGCTCGAGTGTTTTGTGGATACCTGACTATCATATTTGTTAGACATCACATTCTAAATGTAGTGGGAAGGTGTTCTACTACATTTTAGAGCATGACTGTGGGGATTTGTGATCATTCAGCAGCAAGAACAACACGGAAGACAGATACTAATGTTAAATGAGGAGGTTTGGGGCTGTGTGCAGGTCAGTTTTTCCAATCTATTTGTGGGAAAACCATATCTTCATGGTCATCGCTTTGAGCAAAGGGGAATTGTCATGGTGGGAAAATGACAATGACATCCTACACAATTGTGTGCTTTCAACTTTGTGGCAAGAGTTTAGGGAAGAGCTACGAATGATAGTTATAATACATTTCCAGTTTTGCTTTTGGACCATGCAATACAAGATAAAGAAGGCATTTATTTACTGTATAATCACACTACCTGCTGTTACCCAGGTGAGTATGGGTTCCCTTTTAAATCTGGTTCATCTGAGGCATTTATTCCATGTGAATATGGGTGTGATGGTCATATATTTACAAACGTATTTTGCACTATAGTTGTATGGCAAATGCTTCATAAATCTAATAAATTGTTTTACATAAATATTCTGCTGTTAAGCAAAAAAACTAGTGGAAAAAAATGTATTTATAAATGTTCATGCTGTTAAGAATGTTTTTCACAAATTGGACAAATTGGACAGATTATTTCTGTTAGCACATTCTACACAAAACTAAGGATAGTAAATAGATAAATTAAAATGTGTTGACATTTAATGCATTGCCATTTAAGATTTTTTTTATATGTTGTTGATTGTATAAAATGTATGCTAAGGGTCATAAGTGTCGGTGCTTTTAAAAACCTGTATAAATTGGGTAGCTGTGTGCTATCCTCCATTACATTTTGCCGTCTTAATGCTTCCTTGCTTTAAATTATCCTATTACATTGCTTTTTGAGAACAGTAATGACCTTGTTTGGTGTTGTTCTGTATGTGTTGAATACAGAAAAAAAAAAGGTTTTCTCCTATGGGTAAGTCTGTCGACGGTAGACTTTGCATTTTTTTTTCTCTGTAACAAGACTTTTTGGAATTTAGGGTTGCTAATGTGCTAATGTGAAAGATCACAGGAAAGACTTTGTTTAGCGGGTGTTCTTCAACATCAACTACATCAAATGTGTTTCTTCTTCACACAGATGTAACTATAAAGGTATAAGAAGTATGGTATTTTATTCTTAAATGTCATCAGTATTATGGACAGGAACTACGTTTCCCATCAATGAATGCATCGCTATGCAATGCATTATGTCATGTGTTAGTTTGCACAATTGATTCATATTTACAGTAATTAGCACATGTATTTATGCTCACATCATACAGCGCTCTTTGTTTTTCACTGTTGTCATTTGTGTTTTTTGCTGTTTATCTATTCAGGTCATAGATTTCATTGTGTTGTCCATTTATTTGCATTTGGTTAAATTTTTGTGAAAAGTATTTTCAATTATTCAATTTCGTTTATCTCATTTATTTTCTGCACTTGTATCCACTCTCCACTTTCACCTTATTACATGACAAATATATAGAAAATGTTCTATTTTTTTGCCAAATTGCTATAGTCTAACATAAATAAAACAATTTCAGCCATATAATAGCATTCACCTCACCCTGTTATTGATAATTTTCCACACCTTGCTGAGTACGATTTATTATGCATGGTACCCTCATACAAGGATTTCAGCCTAATCGTGTGCATATCTTCAGCTACGTTGCAACATCTAATTTTTTTGTTACAGTCTTTCTTATAAATGACCCAAGAATACACTGTAGATCTTAATTAATACCCAACTGAAAACTGCATTGGCCAAAATTATGCAGATTTTGACAAAAAAATTGTGCACTCTGAGTCATGTTTCTGGTTGGCAAGGTAAGTGGTCCATCTTGCAGTTTAAGTTTAAAAAACATGTAAAATGGTGATATTTTGTGGTTTTGCAATCTCTCTTCTGCAGTTGCAGGTCTGTTTCTGTGTTTGCAAAAGGACTACCGTATATTGTAATGAGGTGGGCAATGACATTTATCTCTCCATATGTTTTTTTCCCTTCTTAATAATCACTTTGTAGGCTAGTTGAGTAGGGCGCGCACCGCATTAATTAATCTGTTTGAGTAGAGACTCAGAGAATGGCCGAGAGTTAGCAATATTTTGTGTTAATTAAAATGTTAATCAGACAGGATCCCTGAAGCCAGAGTCTGAGTCACAGACCTTTTTTTAGGTCAAAATGAGCTTGTCTTCCTTAGACACTGCCAACACTAATAAACCACCAGAATCAAAACTTTGAAAGTCATGGCATGCTAATTTCTTTTTCCTCAGGAAGACTTCGACATTTATAGTAATCAATATAAACAAATTATGAAGGTTAATTAATTGTTAAAAACCACCTGTTCCATGTCATTTGTAACATGCTATTGTTTTCGTTTCACTTCTAACACTGGCATTTAATAATCAGTCGAAACCAACAAATATGTGATTCCCGTAATAAATTTTTTATAAAACCCAAATGAATCATTCAGGATAAAATGGTGTTAAATTACTTATTACCAAAAAATGCTTGGGAAAATCTGGGAAAATATTTGATTCAAAGATTCAGTTATTTATTATCTGAATCATTATGCTTAACAGGCACCTGCTCTTTTGTCGTTTTACTCTGGTAATATAGCCATCAATTATCTTCCACTTACAAAGTTATCGCCATTAACTGACAATCACTGACAGTGCTCACATCAATAAATATCAATCAAGTAATAGCCAGTCATTTCATTCTATTAATATGCACAGTTTAGCTCTTTATGAGCAGCACTTTAATGCTTAACTCATCCTAAAAGTTAACTAAGAGGAAGAGCTTGCTCCAAATTGCTTCATAATGCCTCAGATAAGTCACATTCCGCAGAGATACATGAATGAGAGATGACAATATATTACGTTTTCTCCTCTATCCTTTCATCGTGAATGGTCTGGCCCACCTCTGTTCGGCTCCATGGCTGACTCATGACATCAATAATAAAGCTGTTGGCTGGAGTCGGAAGAATAAAAGAGAAAAAAGTTTTTAACGTCAGCAATGATTACTTTTGAATGACCAGAGGGAAAGTAAAGAGAGATGGGCAGCAATTTAGGGAATGTATTTTATATACAGTACAAGATATCCACAAGAAGTGCAGACAGCACATTTACAGATCCGAGTTTAAATCCCAGTTGCATCATGTGCTATCCACAACCAGTATTCATCAAACCTGTGTGAAGGTGTGATAAGCCAAGAAATGCAATAAAACACTGTATTTGCAGCCAACTGGAAGGAAAAAGAAAGAAGACAGCAGGAATTACATTATTTTTGATATTAAGTGTTTATAAAGTGTTTTGGATCATTGGCTGTGTTTGTGTTGGAAAGTGTTTTCTCACTGGGGACCACATTTACAAAGATAGGAACATCTTACCTGTTTACCTTGTAAGGACATATCTCTGGTCCCCATAAGAAATAATATAAAAAGCTTATGAAATGTAGTATTGGATCTTATTCTAACATCGGAGTACAATACCATCTTACGCTACTGTTTTTCACCACTTAACACATTTTAAGTAAGTGGTGATGAGATTCTTTGCTCTTTAAAATGATTGACATCAGTAGCGCTTATTCATTTTACAAATAAATCCAATGTTATTATATTCCACGATGAGTCACTGACATTATAGTTCAGCTTTCTGCATGACAGTTTTCACTGCACTGTCATTTCCATTGTGGTGTCAGTGCTAGCTTTAATGAGTAGAGGACCAGGCCTTTAATTCACTATCAATCATGTGTCATGTTAATCCTCTCTAGACTCGCTGCCTCTCTTTTATTTTCCCTCTAAAGGCACAAATATATTTGGATGCATTATCCCTGCATTGTTGAGTGCTTCTGCTATTTCTTAGAGCCTCCACATATCTCTTCATTCTTCTCTCTCTCGTTCTCTCTCTCTCTCTCTCTCTCTCTCTCTCTCTCTCTCTCTCTCTCTCTCTCTCATAACTAACACCCACTCATGACTCGCAGCTGTTCCAATTCCCAATACTCCCTGCCACTGCATCAGACTCGCAGGGACAAAAACTAGCCTACTTGCTTTTGTGTGTTTCCCTTGTGTTGATTAACAGTGCAAGGTCATTTCTTTATTGCTCAAAAAATTTGAAAACACTTTATCACCCATTATTAAGATGCCATGGGAGAAATAAGAGATAGTTGCTTTTTGTCGGTTTTCATCACCTTCACCTTATTTTCTCACCTCTTGGCTTTATTTTATGGTGAAGAGAACCATTACATCAGCAGTGACAGATAGAGCCACAGTTCATTAATGTTAAAGGTTCTGAGGTGCCATTAAGGAACCCTACATCAATGTCAGCTGCAATTGATTGCAATTACAGATAACAAATAAATAATTCACGCCTATTTTTGAATGTGTGTGTGTGTGTGTGAGAAAGTATCCAGTATTTCGTCGGGATATTGCATTTTGCATTGCACTTCAGAGTTAACATTAGCTCCAAACAGTCATTAAATTGAGTGGCTGAGCATTAAATAATTTGATCAGGATGGCAAGTTGTAGCATGTCGATGCACTGTCTATCTTTTATTCCTGTTCCAAACAGGTTTCAGGTAGAACTCTGTATTAAAGTTAAAAAAATAACTTTATCCAAGCAACCCATTAATATCCCTTGTAGATAGGATGCTTTTTTTCTCTCAAAGATGCTTTTTTTTTTTTTTTTTTTTTTTTTGGCAACATTGGGTGAAGAAATCTTATTTAGTTTGTTTGGGCATTTACTCGGTTTTCTCCCTAGATTGGTCATCTGCCAATTTCTCTCCTCACTAGCAGAGAGGGTGAAGGCTGATACATTCTTCCTCCAAGAAAAATATAGCCACTTATGTACATCTTTTAAAAACTGCTGATTATGCTGCATCATAGGACATCATAACACACTCAGAGGAAAGCACTTTTGGCCCTTTTCTGCATACACAAGCACACATGTGGGCACCAATGATTGACTAGTATATATGTCATTTGCAGGGGAGAAATAATATATCAAACCTCCCACCCATACAGCTACCATGTGGCAGCACTGGGTTTCAAACTCACATTTTCTGTTGCACCCACTTGGGAGCCAGACATTTTTTTTTTTTGCCAAGGCAATGGTATTTTTAAACCTACTTTGGTCCAAAATTGTGCTTACTTTATGGCCACCTGGGACCATTGCAGCCAAAATTGAATTTTCCTGACATCAGCTGTGTCATTTCTGTTGAGGTTTTTCTGTCAGTGCACTTGAGTAAATAATGTACTTCACCCAGATACTAATTAAAAACATTTATTTAATTATTTAATCTGAAAAAAGGAATCTGTTTTTAGTTCGTTACTGGGTGAAGTAGAATATCTGCTAAAGCAAAAATGCTGAATGTATTTATTGCGATCAATACTAGTGACAACAAATATATTGTCCTCATAAAAAAGTTAGTAGGCAGTATAATCATTATGTCCTTGAGACTCCCACAAGTTACAGAACCTTGCACAACAAATAAAAAAACACATTTTTGTCAACACTGTTAGACAGTGGGTTATATCCACCAGTAAAATATGAAAGAGAAATGTATAAATATATAACATAATATTCAATTGTATATCATTATGAAACTGTTACTGTGTTTTACAAAGTAGCCTAAAGGGACCATGTAACCACATATTTACCAGCCCTATTATATTTGGGAATTTTTTTGTGATTGTGTCTTTATCATGAATATATTTGATTGCTCGAGCTTTCTAATGCCTAATATAGTAAATAAAGAGAATGACTGAATGTGGGAGGAAAAGTGAAACTTCTGAATGAGATATCTAATCTTAGCTGTATATGATAAAGGCTGCATTATGGTTGCATAGCCAGTTCTAGCAGTAAACAATATGATTTTAAATATATCGAAAAGCTCATATTTGGGGTTTTAAGCTGCAGAAATACCATAAAACTTTACAACAGATTAAAAAGCTTATTTTTTTTAGAGAAAAAAAAAAATCGTGCATACTGTTCTGATTTATTCATGCTGCAATATCCCAGCAGCTTATATCTGCACAGAGCTGAAGTGGATCCAGAACCCTGGTGAAAGTGCCAGGGGAAAGGGGTTGCTCATTTCCACACAAATAACCATGCGATGTTGACCAAATTAACAAACAGAGACCCTGGAAATCACTCACCACTCCTCACCCCCCATCCACCACCCCCCGGGTCCCGTTTCACACTTGCCAATCTCCCGTCGCCCTCGTTTTTCCAGGCCTGATTACACAAACCCAATGATGCCTGGCACTCGCAAATATCAAATGTGAATTTCAAGTGGCTTTTTATCTCTTTCCCCTCCACAAAATAAAGATCGGATGAAAAGTGACAGGCTCATTTCTTCAGGACTTCCACTGAATAACAAGATCTCTGTCAAAATGAAAAGTATGTGTAATTGGTTGAGATGTCGGACAAGAGGCTGCCTCTCCCATTGAAAAGTCCCACAGATTAACTGTCTAATTTCTTTGCCAAAGACAAGCTCAATTAACACTGTTTGGGCTCAGCTGGGTTTCTTTTTAGTACATATTGTTTTATACTCAGGGGTCATGTGTACATTCATTAGTATGATGTTGCTTTATGAGTGTGGAATAATCCAGTGTGCAAGGTAATGAAAAATGTATCCTATGGAAAACAGGACATACACTAGTCACTGAACATAGCTATTAAAGATCTGGAGACATGTTTTAATTTTGAAGTAGTCAAAATTACACATGGAATACAGATCATGTGCATGTTTACAACAGCTAATAGCTTAAGCAGTCAATGTAATTTGGTTATTGTTATTGTTTTAATGTTACTATACATTGCATGTGCTTTCATCCATTCATGCGAATAATTGCATTCTGTAATGTTGCATTCCAGTGTGTAGTGGATCCCAATAAGTATGTAATCTGATCATCTATTTCTGACTGTTTATAAGGAGATCTGAAGCCTAAACACTGACTTTCTGATATTTTTTCAACATATCCTCTCTGTAACACACACATCTTTGACATCCTTCTTTTAGTGACTTTTGCTTGCTTCCATGTAAAGTGTACCCAGGAATGTAACAACACATTGTTCTGAATTCATAGTTAACCCTTCATGGAGTCTTTTTTGTACAAAAATATTTATTGTGTTATTTATAATAATAATAATAATAATAATAATAATAATAATAATAATAATAATAATAATAATAATAATAACAACAAAGATGCCCAAATACTCGCTAACCAAAATTGGCACGCCGATTTTTTAAAATACCGCAAATCGTGACTCCTATTCTGTAAATCATAAAAATGGCTCTAAAACATTGATAAATGTCAAATAAATCTGTCTTTTGTCATTAATTACATATTACATTTTTATTGACACTGCAGTACAAACCACCACAATGTCAATAAAAAAATATATCATAATATCGCCATGCTCTGGAAAATGGACCATTATGATTCACAAGAAAGAAGCAAATCAATATCAAAATTGGATGAAAAATCTAACACATCTCAATTTTTTCTCCACAACAGCATGTTTTTTTTTTTTTTTTTAGAAGCAACATATCTATAAACCCAACTCCAATTTACCGGTGCATCATTCTCTTAGGGTATAAATCTAACAGAAAAAAACAGGTGTAGCAGAAAACTGAAAACCCTGAGGTTATGGAGGTATCAACCATCTTTATAAATCATGGACAGAATTGTGTAGAAGACATTTTAATGGTGCTGAAACAAATGAAGACAATCATGCTTTTTTTTTCGTAATTTACTGTGGCTTTTACAAAGACACTGAACAGACGTAGATGCCAGTTGTACAAGTCTAATTCTCAGTTCAAAATACCGTCTCATATAGGCATTTACAGAAGAATCGGTTTGCTTTGGTAAGCTACACGGGAGCCTTCGCCTAATAAAATGAACTCAAACTGAACTCAAGTGTTCCCAAAGACAATGATGTGGCATTTATTGTATGAACGGAGTGCAGAATGTACACAGGGGGTACAGTGCATAATGATGACGGTTGGAAAGGTCATGTCCAGATGTATTTATGAATTTTTATTTTCAGAGGTGCCATCTTGTCTTAATGATTTGTTTACTTCCTCATAACCCCAATCTTACATCTTCGAATAGGCCTTGAGCTTAGTAGATGGTGTATTGGTTTAAATTAGTGTGTAATTAAAAATGTGATTTTTACTGATCTTTCTAAAAAAAAAGTGCATGTTACATGAGGAAAGATACTTACAAAATAAATAAATAAATAAAATGGCCATGTGTTTCTGTACTTGACGGAGGAAAAGTAAATTAACTGATGTATAATTAATGCATAAGCTAAATCTAAAAAAAAATTAAATAAATAAGTAACACTCTTGATACACCATGGCCTTTCTATTTTCCATTCCAATAGTGCATTATGATTTAGGTTTCTTTTTTGGTATATTGTGCTACGATGATGGATCCTTTGTAAATGTTATAAAGTCAAATTCAATGAGGAGAGAAGGAAAAAATCAAATATCAACTGGCTAGCCATGGTGGAAATTCAATGATCAAGTGTAATGGAGTTTGAAGCAGGGAGGCAGATGGTCAAGACTTTGTGGAAATGAGGGTATGCTTAGAATATCAAAAGGAATATCACTATATAACACTCCAGTTGTTGGAAATAGGATGAAATACCAAAACACACATGCACTTAAGCATCTTTAGTCAATAAGACAATAAGATATTCATAGATCCACATATGATGACTCGAGTATTTCCCGTCACAAATTTTCTCCTTCCTGAAAATAAAGAAAACTTTCATGCAATATAGAAAGAGGTCAGTATTTTCTGAGTTAATTATCAGCTAATTAGTACATGTCCTGGCATTAATTTTTTTTTTAGACATGCACATGATGTGTAAAAAAAAGGAGTTTCTTTGTCCTTGAAGACAAACCAAGACTAACAGGTTGATAACAGAAATAAGCTCACATTTATTATGCAAATTAAAAAAAGGAGAAATATAAAAAAAAACAACCCTACAAGAACAAAAGATCCGCATGTGCATTTGAGCATAAACAACCTGCATAAAACAAAAATCAGGAAACTTCAAAGCAGATTAAACAGCGCAGAGCATCACATAGTTAAGCAGAACGCCTATCCAGCCACAATATTTACTTAAATGTCAATGCTGTTATATTCACAATTACTTCAATGTCCTTGAACACATAATATTCTAGGATGGATGCAGGCTGTACAGAGTCCAAGAAGGTTCAAAATCATATCATTATATATGTATCTGTATTTATATTTATATAATACACAAATATAAATTCTCCCAGGCTTTAGAGCATCTTATATTAAATTCACAGATATGAACAGAAAGAAAGTACAACCAAATTATTAATAATATCTGAAGGAGAGATAAGTCCTTAATTAGTTCATGTCCATCCAATTGTAATATCAGGGTTACCAAATACATGTCCAAGAATAAAGTCTTATGCTCTAGGCTTTATAGTTTTGACCAAAAGTGATTCTGGTACAGATGATTCTATCATTGGGTGCAAAAAAACTGGAGCAATGATGGCGTCCGTGTTATGGAAATAGCAGATGATCTTTCTCTTGGCTTTAAAAGAACAGGGAAAGGGTGGGAGTGGGGGATTGCTGGTCCCAGACTATAGCAACGCTCCTCTCACACAAACGCTAGCAAAAAGCAGGAGAGTGAGTCCATAGCTCGTATATATCCTGGTACCTGGAGATGAAATTACAGAGACATGTGTTATCCTAAAGCTGACAGAGCACATAGTAAATAGAGAATCATTGATATCATTTACATCCAAGTCAGCATTAATAACTTATCATGAAGTACATGCATTTTGCCACTTATAAATATTGTTAGTTAGACAATAAAATGCTGAAAATGCTGCAAATAAACAATGTTGATCCTAGAAAATGAATGAATACATATTTTATACCTATTTTTACAGCTAGTTACACAAAAGATGATGTTTTAGGTTGAGAACTCTATCTAAACATCTAGCAATTCTTGTAAAGCTCTAGTGCATAGGCTGTATCTAACAGTCTAATCTAACTTGTCACTCTGACATTCTGTAGTATTTTTTTTCCTCTCAAAGAATCGAAAATTGTGTCAGCCGGTTAGTAAATGTACCCATATTTTACTTAGCAAGGTCAAAGACAGAGAATTATAGATCACCTTGTGCATTAAAAAAGTCTCAATGTCTCAGTTTAACAGTTAGTTTGTATCTGCATGTCTTTCTATTTTCCAAGAGCTACACCACCCTACCCCATCTTATTGATTTGCTAATTTATCCCCATAATATTATACACCACATTCTGGTATGAGCTTTGAAAGCTGGACTACTGGGCTATATCACGACTTAACAAACACATAACTGTTCTCCTGAAGTAACTTTGCAGTTCTATTAACATATTATGTAAAGAGATGATTTATGAATGATCATTTTGCATAAGAGGGAGTGAATTAATGGATATTGTAATGGGACTCATAAACTGGAGCATTCATTCATGAATTTCCATCAGAAGACTCACAACATGAAGTATAGGCAATTAAAATGTGTGCATTACTTATTAATGAAGAAGCTCAATGATTGAGAATAAGGAGCTACATGTTGATTTATTGATTTAATGGTATATTGATTTATTGCTTCAGAGTAGGTGCACTACATACAACTACAAAAGAGAAGCTGAAAGTTAGAAAGAAAAAAGGAAGAGTTAGAGAGAGAGAGAGAGAGAGAGAGAGAGAGAGAGAGAGAGAGAGAGAGAGAGAGAGTGAGAGAGAGAGAGAGATGTATATGTGGCCATAAAACCCCTAATAAAAAGGCAACATTGAGGAAATGGAAAATGAAAATTTCTGTAAATCACAGTGACATTTATGGGATTCTTCCTTTAAACCAAGCACTTGTTTGAAAGGAGGAGTGTCTATGGAGTCTCTCTCAGGAAGGAGCAGAGAATAGAGAAACGAGAAGAGAGAGATACAAGCTTGCGACCTTATGCTCCTCCCTGCCAGATTTCATTTGGTCCATGGTGATCAACTGAGCAGGAGCTCTGCTGCGGAGAAGCAATCACAGTTGGCTAAAGCATCCCGTGGTTTCCTCCTCCTCTTTATAGCGAATAATTAATCATTTTGTCTCTAACTCTCCACCCTAGGATACACTGTGACAAGAATAATGTAACCTAACGTTACATCATTCCTGCTGGCTGTTTTTGCTCTCTGACTTTGTCGATTACACATTGCATCTGCACTTTTAGAACCAGTTCTGTCCAATTAGCTATAACTAGAGTCAAGAGTTATGTCAAAATATCACGACCTATAATTAAAGCTTGCTGATCTTCTAGATGGATTACTGTGGAGGTGTAGTTAGGTAAACTTGCCAGAGGCATTTTAGCTCTACATTGGAGTTAGATGTAATTATGCATATGAGCTTAAAATTTATGCTACATTTTATGTTATTATGATTAATACGGCCAAGTTAATCCTACAATCAGTTTATGATTATTTGGGGGATTTTTTTGCATACTTTTATCTCATTAAGTGAAAATATATTAAATATAGTAATGCATTTCTTTAGTTTAATATAAAGTTTATCATATTATTAAGTCAATTTATAAAATGAGGAAAGATAAGTCAATGAATGTGAAAATTTAGATATAGACAGAATTCCTAACTAGATAACAACATTCTTCTCCTTTGCACGTGTTAGTACTGTATGTTTCAGTAGATGCATAGTCTTTTGCTATATATATATATATATACAGTGAGTAAAATAAGTATTTGAACACCCTGCTATTTTGCAAGTTCTCCCACTTAGAAATCATGAAGGGGTCTAAAATTGTCATCGTAGGTGCATGTCCACTGTGAGAGACATAATCAAAAAAAGAAATCACAATATATGATTTTTAAACTATTTATTTGTATGATACAGCTGCAAATAAGTATTTGAACACCTGTCTATCAGCTAGAATTCTGACCCTCAAAGACCTGTTAGTCTGCCTTTAAAATGTCCACCTCCACTACATTTATTATCCTAAATTAGATGCACCTGTTTGAGGTCGTTAGCTGCATAAAGACACCTGTCCACCCCATACAATCAGTAAGAATCCAACTACTAACATGGCCAAGACCAAAGAGCTGTCCAAAGACACTAGAGACAAAATTGTACACCTCCACAAGGCTGGAAAGGGCTACGGGGAAATTGCCAAGCAGCTTGGTGAAAAAAGGTCCACTGTTGGAGCAATCATTAGAAATTGGAAGGAGCTAAACATGACTGTCAATCTACCTCGGACTGGGGCTCCATGCAAGATCTCACCTCGTGGGGTCTCAATGATCCTAAGGAAGGTGAGAAATCAGCCCAGAACTACACGGGAGGAGCTGGTCAATGACCTAAAAAGAGCTGGGACCACCGTTTCCAAGGTTACTGTTGGTAATACACTAAGACGTCATGGTTTGAAATCATGCATGGCATGGAAGGTTCCCCTGCTTAAACCAGCACATGTCCAGGCACGTCTTAAGTTTGCCAATGACCATTTGGATGATCCAGAGGAGTCATGGGAGAAAGTCATTGGTCAGATGAGACCAAAATAGAACTTTTGGGTCATAATTCCACTAAACGTGTTTGGAGGAAGAAGAATGATGAGTACCATCCCAAGAACACCATCCCTACTGTGAAGCATAGGGGTGGTAGCATCATGCTTTGGGGGTGTTTTTCTGCACATGGGACAGGGCGACTGCACTGTATTAAGGACAGGATGACCGGGGCCATGTATTGCGAGATTTGGGGGAACAACCTCCTTCCCTCAGTTAGAGCATGAAAGATGGGTTGAGGCTGGGTCTTCCAACATGACAATGACCCGAAGCACACAGCCAGGATAACCAAGGAGTCGCTCTGTAAGAAGCATATCAAGGTTCTGGCGTGGCCTAGCCAGTCTCCAGACCTAAACCCAATAGAGAATCTTTGGAGGGAGCTCAAACTCCGTGTTTCTCAGCGACAGGCCAGAAACCTGACTGATCTAGAGAAGATCTGTGAGGAGGAGTGGGCCAAAATCCCTCCTGCAGTGTGTGCAAACCTGGTGAAAAACTACAGGAAACGTTTGACCTCTGTAATTGCAAACAAAGGCTACTGTACCAAATATTAACATTGACTTTCTCAGGTGTTCAAATACTTATTTGCAGCTGTATCATACCAATAATTAATAAAAAATCATACATTGTGATTTCTGGATTTTTCTTTTTAGATTATGTCTCTCACAGTGGACATGCACCTACGATGACAATTTCAGACCCCTCCATGATTTATAAGTGAGAGAACTTGCAAAATAGCAGGGTGTTCAAATACTTATTTTCCTCACTGTATATAACTATATATATATATATATATATATATATATATATATATATATATATATATATATATATATATATATATATATAAATATATATAGTTATAGTTTTATATATATATATATATATATGTGTGTGTGTGTGTGTGTGTGTGTGTGTGTGTGTGTGTGTGTTTATTACTTCTTCACAAAAAGTGTACCGTAATATCCGGACTATTAATCGCACCCAAATATAAGCCGCACCCACTGAATTTTACAAAGATTTTTATTTTAAACATAAATAAGCCGCACCTGTCTATAAGCTGCAGGTGTCTACATTGAAACTAATAAACTTTACACAGACTTTAACGACAGTGTCTGTTACACGGTTGAAATATGTTGTGGCTCCTTTAAGAGCAGAGCGGCTTTTTGGCTTGAAGTTTGTAAAACCGGGAAAAACCCAGGAAAAATCATAAATTAGCAGCTTTGTTGTTTAAGCCACAGGGTTATAGTCCGAAAAATACGGTAAATACTTTTAGTGGATAGAATCCAGTACAGGTAATTATTTCCACTTACTAAGATCTTTTTTTTTTGCAGTGCAACTAAGTTTAGATGTTTTACTTTAGAGTCATTTTCTTCTCCCTTGTGCGCTATAAATAAGAGAAAAATGTGTGTGTGTGTGTGTGTGTGTGTGTGTGTGTGTGTGTGCGTGCGTGTGTGCGTGTGTGCTCGTGAGCATGTGAAGCTTGTCTGCCTTCCCCATGTGAGATTGAGGTGAACATCATATATTCTGTTAGAGCAGAGTTGCTCACCATGTTGAAATGCCCTTCCAACCTTTCAGCATCTCTGACAACACACACAGCTGGCCTTTTACCCTCGCTTGTAGGATCCTGACTAAAATATCAGTGAAACGGTTGCTGTAAAGCTGTAATCTAAAATATTGTCACTCTAATTGTAGATCAATATTGAAGGCACTTGAAGGTTCATATTTATTATAAGATAAAAGTTGTCGAATAAAACAGGCCTGTAACCACCTGCTTTTACAGTCTTGTATGAAGCAACTGTTTAAAAAAGAAAAAATCAAATACATTTTCTATTAGGACCAGCACTATTCCCCTTATGCAACATCTACTTTATCAAATTGATGAGGAGAGGTATGGCTTTTACTGGCAGGTGAAATGGCCTATAAAGTTCTTTACAGGAACTCCAATAAATTCCATTATAAGTTGCCACAGTTCGTATGAAGCAAATTACAAAAGCTATTAAGTTTTAGAAGTAAGTTTGAGAATTTTAATTTTATGAACGATGCTTGTATTTAAGGTGTCATCCATTAGCCTTAGATTAAAGCGTTCACATCTGATACTTGCAGGAACAGTTGTATCTTAAACTTATTTAGCAGTTGTAGGATTTGCTTTATAAGAGTAACCACACAAGGTCTTGGATCAGATTGATCATCCCCGAGATAAACAGGAGACATGTATCATAACATTTCTCTGGCCTGGTACTCAGGTGGTGAAACGAACCTCCGCTGAGTCACTGTCTATCTATAAACAAAGCCCAAAGACATCTTCAGTAAGCACTTAAACAAGCAGTGGATTAAAATGATTAAGTACTTGTATGAACTTCTCTCTAAAATGGTTTTAGCTGACAGAATTATTTCGCTCCCCGATATTCTGACATGTTTGCACTAGGTACTACGGTTTTGGATGGAGATAATAAAGCACTTCATAAGTGTGGATAAGGATGTCGGCCAAATGCTGTAAATGGGATACCGTGACAGCTAAATAGCAGATAAAAACAGAGGTTTAATACCTGAATATTTAGTGTTGGACGATAGTAAAATACTTGGTTCATCTTGTACGGCTGAAGTTAAGAGTAAAATATAGTTTTATTTAGCAGTGCCGCTTGTCCAGGTGCAGATTGCTGGCATACTGGAATTTTTTTTTAACATTTTTTATTTTAAATAGCAATAGCCAGTAATGTTTTTTTGGTGTTTTAGGCAACCAAAAGACAAAAAAATAAGTAAATACATTTTGTGAATGCAAAAGCTGTGCCGGGAGCCAATCTTACCTGATCCAGCGCTGTGTTTGACTGTTTTGGACTGTGATGCCTGCGAGGTAGAGGAGGACTGGGAGTGCTGATCTGAGTTCATACCGTTGCTGTCTTGGCCTAAAGCTGAGCTGCTCTTGCGAGGTTTCTTATTGGTCAGATGCAGAGGTGAAGTCTTCTTGATGAGTCCTCTACGGACTGTTGCATTGACCTTTAGGTAGGCCTGGACCTTGTACTCCTTCAGTTCTCCATAGTTGGCATCGGTGACTCTGCACTCGTATAGGCCCTCATCACTCTTGCTCACTCGTGCAATTTGAAGCTTGTGGGAAATGTCATTGCCTTGTACCTTGACTGTCTGTGAGAGGAACAGACAAGAAGGTTTAAATGGCATTAAATATCAACTATTAATTTTTGATGTTCAATTTGATTTGTATTTTGCAATCAATCAAAAAGAAAAGCATCAACTTACACTTATTTTAGTTCCTTCATCATCTGGGTCAGGCTCTGGTATCAAGTCCATCTAGAATTTACCAAAAGCATCAAAAGCATCAAAAGGCTGCCTTCAGGTTTTCATCATTCCAATCCACCTTAACAGTCAATTCGTATACAGTACATCTTACATCAAAACCCTTTACCTTCACAAGTTCAGCCCACTTCATCTTAATACTCATGCTCTGAAATTCTCATTTGCAAGTCATAGTACCAGTACAGTGTGTAAATGTTTCAAAGACTCAAGCTTTTTCTATTCAAGAGAGAGGAAAAGACATCACGCAGTTTCTACAAGGCATTTCTTTCTTGACAGCTGAAGGGAATGCTGGTTCATTAGAACAGTCACAGCGACAGATGGCAGCTCAAAAACCTTTTTTCTGCTATTTAGGAAGTTTAAAATATTCAAAAAGTACTTCATCAAAGAAACAACTTCAAGAAAAAAAAAGCATGTCATACAGAAGACGTACAAAGGACAGTTGAGCTGATGGGTTCCAAGTCTTTTAGTCCTGCATGGGCACTAGAGTGCTTGTGCTGGAGGGTTCTAAATTTAAGTGTTAAGTTTAAGCTTCAGCAACACACTCGTTTTACCTTTACCCCTCACCCAGTGATTCCCTAGGATAGACTCTTGATTCTGTTACCCTGTTCAGGATAAAGTGGTTACTAAAGTTGAACAAATTAATGAAAAAAGGAAAACGGACTCTTGTAAAATGAATAGCAAGGAGCTTTATGCCACAGTTAAAGTTTGTGAAGTCAAGACAATGAAAGAGAATGAAAAATAGGGTAAAATTTATACAGCCATATAAAAGGACATTATATCCATGGCATACATTCTAACACTTCTTCTTAAATGTTGTATTTTATTACATTTAGCTTTTTACAATTTCATTGTATGCATTAAACTGATCCTCCAATACAAATTCTAAGCTAATTGCAATCTAATGGATTTCTAATTGCAACCCTAATTCCTAACATTCAGTTGGGAGTAAAACAACTTGCTGTTGCCTGTTAATTTACCGGCAAGGTGGAAGACCAGCTTCAACAATAAAATCGATGGCCACTCAAGTACCAAATACAATTTTCTGTACATATGTACAAAATGATTTTCGAGCCAATATAGATAAACTCAATTTCTTAACAAATCAAAGCATTTCAATGGTTTTAGGAAATGCAATCCAACCCTCTCCTGCATACACAAAATATTTTTGCCATTCAAATGTAAATGCATCACTGTCTATGGAGTCACCAGTCTCAGAATGTTCTTGATAAACCAGTTCAGATTGTTGGCCCTTTACAATAGGCTGCTTCATTCAGAAGACCCTGTCTTCCCTTGTGTTCAGCGAGATTAGCTTCTTTTAAAAGGTGCCCCATGATCATTTTGCATAATGCATGAGGCTCTGAAGTCTGAGTGCTAAATTAATGTCAGGAAAAGAACGGAATCAATTCTGGTTTAAAAAAAAAAAAAGAAAAAGAAAAAAAAGAAGGCGTAGTGCTTATGAATGGCTGTGGTTGAGTAGCATTTGTACTTCATTACAATGAAATTTAGCCTTCTGGTCCCCTTATTCTCTGCTATATTTATGAATCCTCACCCCTCTTTTTGCAAGGACATAAAGCAATCTCAAAGACTGTTAAACTGCACAGATGAAAAGACGAATGCAATATAAATGTTACATAGCTTTTCTTGGTTCAGCTCGGCCTGTGTATGGAAAATGGAGCACAGATTCATTATAATGGCAGCGCCAGGGCTTTAGCAACCTTTGGACCAGATGAACCAGAGCTGAGTAGACATATGCTAAACATACTCTCGTTCACACATAATGACCTCAGGGCTCCGTGGAATAAAACAAATGTGTGTGCATCTGCAAATTTCACATTGCGGCCTCGACTAATTCGAGGCAAACAAGCTCTGGACTTGCACTTTTAAGAGCAGGGAGATACGCGCTAATTACACTCTTGCATGCACTTAAGCAGTTTTCTTAATAATCACACATCAGGATGTACATTTAATCACATTTAACTGTGCCGATTCCAATATAATTATCTCTCGTCATCAGGAGCAGCTTGCTACTCTGATTTTGTCAACTATGTCAATATATCTAGATGTGTTATGTTTTCCATTTGGTTAAGCTAATGGAGAATATTAATGCAAATGGTTTACTTAATTATATGTTAAGTACATTGTCTTTGCACCGAGGAACTACAGCACACAGTAAGCTTCAAAATAGCCTCGTTATTCCTTTCCCACAGTTATTTTCTTCCTGTATGGGGGATGTTCTGTACTGCAAAACATACGCAAATTAATGGTAAATGTCGGGAATCATCCAAATGGTCCTTGAATCTAAAGCTTTGCTCAAAGTACAGGTACAGCCCTGAACTTTTTTACCCTTGTCAATATTTTCTGTCTCTTTTCACCTCCTCAGTAGCCTGCTTCCAGTGTTCGGTGTGTCTTCAAGCCATCAAGTGTATGATTTTTTTTTTCTCACTGACAGTCCTTCATAACACTGGCAACACATCCACAGAAATCTCAGACATATAACTTACTCCTTGGCAGCTGCTGACAACTATGAAATTAATGAATTTTGCTAGCTTGCAGACATGTATGCATGTGTGTGTGTGTGTGTGTGTGTGTGTGTGTGTGTGTGTGTGTGTGTGTGTGTGTGTGTGTGTGTGTGTTCACTTGCTCACTGTTTCACTTGCACTTTGGTGTCTTGATGTTCTGTTGATTTAAGTAATAAATCTCTACGCTGCAGAGAATCTTTTAAACATATGTACACATCTTGAAAGAAATGACTTGTTAACTCCAGCATGTCTAAGAAGAGACAGATATTGGTGATTGATTTTTTTTTTATTTTAGGTATAGAACAGGGGAATACTTGTCACATTTGTTCATGACTTCAGGGTACATCATGGCTTACACATCTTGTATATTTGCTTCACTTTACTGAGGCTTTGAGTACTACAATGCACTTTGCTTTTAAGTTGAGGGGGGAATCATAACTTGAATAAAAACGACTAGTAGAATGTTTTGCTTGAAATATAGAATGGGATGGATATTATAAGATATAGATACATAGTCTGGATGGGGAGTAGAACTCCAGCTAAGGTTTTCAGCTAAGAACGATTGCAAGAAATGTATAGGTAGGCTATTGAGGAAGCTAATGCTTTAAAAAAATCCACCCTGACACAGTAAATATGCTTTTTTTTTATTATTTGTGTAATGATTCTTGTGCTAATTTGTTTGCTTGTGCTGAACTTTCAGTATGCCTGTGAGAAATTAATGGTTGTCTAATGTGCAGACATTATAAAGAAACATTTCTCAAACATAAGTGATAATGGTCAGGTTTGGCTTTTACCTCCTAAAACCAAAGAAATAAAAGCTTTTATTCTGACTCACCATTTTCCAGCAATGTTCACTGTCATATTAATAAGAATGGTAAAATCGAATTAGTCTAGACATTTGTGCAGACATTGAACTCAGTGATTTGGAATGAAATGCAGAAAGAACACGGTCGTTATGAGTTACAGCAGAGACCTGTTTTGCTAGTTAGCAATCTACTGAGATGGCAATGAATGATGGTGTTGATGTTGTTATCATGACAGCGTTCATTAGCATGAATGCTAAATCTCGAAAGCTGTATTGTTTGAAACAAGTGTACAGATGAAGATGTGTACAAGCTAGACAAATTAAAGGACAAAGGCACGACTGCATCGATCCTTTTAACTAAAGATTATGCACACAAAAAAATTCCCACTGGTGCTACTATCTATCAGCCGGCAGTTAAACAACATTGTGGGTAATGTAGTAATGAAGGTAATTAGTGACAGTTGATAAATAATAAAATACAATAAAAAAAATAAATAAATAAATAAATAAATGTTGGATGTCCATGATGATCATCACATGTTAATTCTAAAATTAATATCCGATTTGTTGATCCGACCATAGATCAGCTATACACTTTTATTCTATAAAATTAATAAGTATAATTAAAAAGTGTAAACACAACTAGCAAAATTTAGCACTAGTATTTAACATATTTATTTTTACAATGGAAGTTCACATAAAAAAAAATTATCTAAAAGAAAATCCAAAGCCTTTACGACTGTACAAATTAATCAAATACCACACTGAAGCACTCCCTTTTCATTGTCTTTCAGCATTGTGCTGAACCAAATGCTAGTGCTTTTTTCCTTTGTTCTATTAACTTGATATTCTAAGAAAGTGCATGTCTTGCATTATTTAAAAGCTGGGCTTCACTTTATGGTTTGAGTCAAAATATAATCGATTTTTTTTTTCATAGGGTATAAAGAGTTCACGTACAAGAAGGAAAGACATGAATGTCATCTCTCAGCATCTCAGGGAGACTTTAATATGTTGCAGAGGAAGGTTTCATTCAGTGTTTTTTTTTAGAGTGGTATACAAACTCACTCTCTCACTCACTTACTCTCGCTCTCATTTTGTATTATGTGCTATAGAAAGACATTTAAATGCATATCTATAAACCCTAACGATCATATTTCTGTGTGCCAGTCTATAGGTCAAACAAATGTTAATTTGTTGCCATGTGGTTCCAACACATCTGGAAATATTGATTAAATGCAGTTGTATTCACAAGGAATCATCAAGCTACTTGGTTTTCAAAGCATCTCATGAGGGCTTTAACATTTTTAAATAACCCCAAATGCAATATCCATTTCTCAGGAAATCATACATTTATCAAACTAATTTCCATGTTGACATAAAGCTTAATGTGTGCTCTGGGAGGAGCTGACTTGAATGTGGGCACAACAAAAGTATTAAAATGAAAAATCTGTGTTAGGTTTTTCATGAAGATCAGAGGCTGCAAAAGTGTGGGCTGCAGGTTGGTGCAAAGTAGATGAATATAAAATAATAAGAAAACGACAATTCCCTCCAATAATTGGAAATCAATATCCTGTGAATCATTTTAATTTTAAAAGCATTTAATTGAAATTCATATAGTGTATAGTTATGTATTAGACAAATTTGATTTAAATTTAAAAATGCGCTTTTTTGTTGGTCACTGCAACCATATTGTGACTAATCATATGATTTTGTTTTGTCCTGAATAGAATGAACTACTGAGTATAAGTCAAAGGTAAGTCAAGTCAAGTTTATTTCTATAGCGCTTTTTACAATGGACATTGTCTCAAAGCAGCTTTACAGAATTAAGGTAAGCGATGTGTATTTTTCCCTGATGAGCAGCCTGTGCATGACTGTGGTGAAGGAAAAACTCCCTTAGAGGTTATGAGAAAGAAACCTTGAGAGGAACCAGACTCAAAAGAGAAACCCATCCTAATTTGGATGATATCAAGCGTGTTATTATAGTTTTTAAGCAATACAGCACACTGTAAAGTGAGAACTACCATGAGTACCGGAATATAAGATTATAAGTAATGTCCTTTTTACAGTCATAACACTTCTTTTTCAGAATAGTTATTTTTTTCCAGGTTGACTTTAAGAACAGAATACAAGTGCTAATTCATGGTTCATTAATTATGACAATGGTATACTTAGCCATTCATAGCTATGAATATTGCTACACATATTTAGGCACTGTACCATCTCCAGGGGTATGCTCACCATAGGTGAGACCATATAATCAGAACAAAGTAGTTAATCAGTAAAGTCCAATTTGCCCATTGAGCCACAAGAGCATTAGTGAGGTCAGGAACTGATGTTGGATTAGGAGGATTGTGGTTCAGGTCATGCTTCATTTCAGGGTTCTGTGCAGAATATTTGAGTTCTTTTACACCAATTTTGGCAAGCCAGGTATCCAAGAAACTTGTTTTGTGTACAGGGAGCAGAGGTGGCAAAGGTACACACATCCTTCACTTAAGTAGAAGTACAGATACTCGTGTTTCTAAAGACTCTGGTAAAAGTTGAAGTACACTTTTATACTCGCGTTAAAGTAAAGAAGTTTGGGCTCTGACATGTACTTATGTGAAAAGTAGCCATTACTACTATCTGTTTTAGTGTCACACTGGTAAGTGGACCTCAGGTCATTTTAATTTTACGTCTGTCAATCAATTAAAATATTGAATCAGGATTAATTGCACGATTGTCTTGAGTTAATTTATGATTAATTGCACGTTTTTGTCTGTTCTAAATGTACCTTAAATTAATACTTCAATATTAAAATATTATTTTATACTCTAATCAGCATGGGCAAGGACAAATATGTATGCTTTTTGCAAATTTTTTTTTTTTGGTCAAACCATACTCAACATAGAGCATGAAAACAAAATATTATTGTAAATCAAGCTGATACGTAAATCAGGACACCAAACAAAACCTTTGCTAGGTTTGGACGGTGGAACATGGACGGTAAATCAGGTGATACTGGATCTCTTCTAACTTTCATACGGATGAACTCATCAGAGAATATTTGTTTTGTAAATGTGTGTAATTAAAAGACATTTTGGGTTTTCTATTCATATATTTATTATGTCTGTGATGCACATATTCATTGATATTCAGGTTGTTTAATTTATGTGTTTATTTACAGGGTGAGATGACAGAGAACCCCTGACCCCCTGACTGTTTTCTTTATGTTACAAAAGCACATCGTTTTGTTGTTATTTTGATTGTATACACTAATAGGTAGATTCTCTCATCTGTACGATCAAAAAAGACTTGATTGAACTTCATTTCGGCGTTATGAGCAAAAAATGGACAAAAAAAATGCGCCGCCGCTTTTGTCGACCCTGGAGAGTTCATTGCTGGATGTGTGTATCATGGCGGATTTTGGTTCTTGATTTGAGACGGCGCATCAATGAAAAACAAATTTTTATTTTTTTGTTTTTATCTAAATAAAAAAAAAAATAATAAATTACTGTATGTTTTCAATAAAAATGGTCAAACAGAAATGCACGCTGCAGTATGTGCGTGTTCATAAAATTAGTGTAGTTAAAAAGAATTTGCGTTAACACGTTATTAACACGTTAATTATGACAGCCCTAATTTACATATTAATACAAAATGATTTAAAAATATTGTTACCAATGAATGTATCCATTCTGAACACTTGCCATATAGAACACAAGCTGAGAAAAGATGATCAGGTGATCAGGAATGTCTCTGTTTTCAGTCATGTTTACATCACTGACTCCCTCTGTCTCATCCACGTTAACCCCAGACTTCTTGTTGCCTCCTGCCCTGCTTATTGTTATCTTCGTAAACTAGTCTACATCTGAGGAGAGCCAGGAAATGATACACCAGTGGTAGATTGAAAAAGCCTGTAAAATGACAGGAAATATTTTGATGGGCACATAATATTGACATTTCACCAAATATATTAAACCTAAGGAGCAAGCCTGTTTTGTAAGAAGGAGAAAGTACAGATATTTTTGTTAAAATTTAATGAGTGAAAGTAAAAAGTTGTCAGAAAAATAAATAATAAAGTAAAGTCCAAATACCAGAAAAATCTACTTAAGTACAGTAACGAAGTACTTTGTTACTTCCCACCTCTGTAGAGGAGCATTGTCATGGTGGAACAGGCTTGAGTTTTTAGTTCCAGTCATAGGAAATTGTAAGGCCTTAGCATACAGTACAAAGACATTCTAAACAAATGTTTGTTGCCAACTTTGTGGCAACAGTTTGGGAAATAACTACATGCGTGTGAGATGGTGATGTGTCCATGAACAATAGTCCATATAGTTCATGACAAGATTCTATCTGGCATGTTGGTCTAAAATGAGTTAACAACATAAGATGTAATTTGAATATGGGTTAAGTCTTATATATGCCAGTCAACAGACAAAATATATACCGTAATTTCCGGATTATAAAGCGCACCCATATAAAAGCCGCACCCACTGAATTTTACAAATATTTTTAGCATAAATAAGCCGCACCTGTCTATAAGCCGCAGGTGTCTACACTAATGTACTTTACACAAGCTTTAACGAAAGACACGTTACACACGGTGTAACGGGTGAAATATGTTGCGCTTCCTTTAGGAGCATAGCAGTATTTTGGAAATAGCATGCCACTGCATTTTTCCGCTAGTACTCCGTGTGTTCAAGACGCGTTTTTTCGTTTCCGTTCGGAAATTTAATTGGTCTAATGTTATGGGGTTCAGTTTTTTGGCTTGAAGTTTGTGAAACTGGGAAAAACCCAGGAAAAATTAAATGTCTAAATTATAAATAAAACGCATAAATTAGCCGCTTCGTTGTTTAAGCCGCAAAGTTCAAAACGTGGGAAAAAAGTAGCGGCTTATAGTCCGAACAATATGGTACTCTGTGACTAAATATTAGAATGTGCACCAAGGCCCATAATATAAAGGAGCCACAATATTTTGGAAGAATGGTGTTCATACTGTATATCCAGAACACTGTTTTAGAGACTTGTAGAATCGATGATGAGTTACACCGTAGCTTGTCTAGCAGCTCGTGGTGGCCCGAAACTATACTGACACATTTTATTTTGGCTACTCAGCAGATGCTTCAGCAGGTACAATTAACATTGCCCTGTATGAGGTCATTTAGGATCTGCAGATGTGACTTACTATGATGGGAAGCACCTGATATGATTGATGGCTTTAGACTTGAACTAGACATTCTATCTGCCCATGAGTGACAGCCTGGAATGAATTATTTCACTTGGATTTGGAGTGGTTTCGCTCCACATCCTTCCCTGAAGCACAATTTTTTTAGTCTGGGCTCTATATGTGTCTTGTGTTTTTGCTGTCCCCTGACCTTAGTGTCTGGTCCACAAAACACAAAATAATACATCATAAATCAGAATTTCTGCAGTCCAATCTCTACAAACATGTTAAAAAAAATGTCTTCAGACACTAATATGATTACTGGCATTGGATTTGTGCACATAAGGCAGATCATAATTCACATGATGCAATAAAAATTATGTACTATTTAAGAAATTGCATACCACTGAGAGTTTAATTTAAAGTAAGCATACAGGATGATAGAAATAATGCACTTGTGAGTACACGGAGAAATCAGAGCTTTAATAAAAATGACGATTACAGTTTTTTTCCTACTCAATATTTCATTAGATATTTCTTACCTAATAAAAAAATACATAAACTCTCAGACAAAAAAATGGGCCAAGCTGAAAATGGTAAAATATGAAGTTTTTAATGGTCTCAACATCAAACTGCCAGTCAGGAAATGACAAAATGTAAGCAAATAAATAAAGTAATTTAGAAGTGAATAGCATTTCTATTTGATTTCTTTACATGTATAATTCTTGTGGGCAGCCTTTAATAAAAAGAAGAGTCAGTGTTGTTCTTTTTTTATACAAAAAGACTGTAAGTGATTTCTCCTGCATCTGGCTTTTACCCAACCATTTCACTACAGCAAAAGTAAATAAGCAAATAATTGCACAGGAGAGTCACAGTAGTGTGTTTGATTTTTCATTTTTATTAATGTCCTTACCAATGGTTTGTTTTTATGACCATTGAAAGCTTCATATTTTGCTATTAAGTATTGGCTCATTATTTTGGTGAGTAAGCAAAAAGCTCTAGGTGTAATAGTACCCTTATTTCTCTGATGTTGTGAAATGTGTGAAGTGTGTGGCATAACTGTTGAAAGCCTGAATAATTAGCCACGAAAGTGATGTAGTTGTGTTAAATTAGGCACATCTGTGTAGTGCTGTGGCAAAAAAGTTTGGAATCTCTACTGCAGGAAAATTTGTTAATGTTGTTCAAAAAAAAATATTTTAATATAAATATAAAAGAACACAAAGTAATATTCTACACTATTCTGTACTATAATGCTAATAATTGTGTTTAATAAAGAGTTATACTTAATCATTTCATTCCCTATATGATGCCTGTAAAATCAACAGTCATTAAAAAGATGTGCAGCTGCTCTGACATCAAATATTTTGTAAACACTAGATGATTTTTGGTGCAGTAAAACTGAATTAATCAAACAGGGCGAGCTAACAACAAGCAGCAGAAATTGAGTGAGCTGAGCTAAAAAAAAAATTTTTCAACATTATTCAACAATAATTTATAATTTCAACATTATTCTTATTCACGTGTAACCACCTAATCCACTGTGCAAACACACATACACACACAAAGACACAGAAGCTTGACAGAATTAATGTGGACAAATGTTTGCTTGTACCAAATTACTGTTGAATTTCTGATTCCAACTGATAAGGTGTTGATGGACTTTCGAAAAAAAAACACAGCTCTGACAGAAGCACTCAAATTCAAATCACAGATTTATATTAATGTGCTTGCTCTACAAAAATTTTATAATTGACCAGGTCCTGTGGTATAAGAAGAATAAAACAATTTGGCACAAGCTGTGTGTCAGACTTAATCAGATGCAATTTATTATGTTCAGATACAAAGAACTTCCTATAGTGTTTTATTTCTTACAACTTGAGACGTTGGAGTTATAAGGCTCTCTTTGACAGTCTTGTTTAGATCAACATGTTAACGTTAATCACAATAGGTCTCAAAGTCTTATATAAAGTTTGAATTTTAGGATTATATTTTGATACTTTTCACCAATAAATGTGTGCAAAATCTTTACACTTTACAGAATGAGAATAATATCCTTTCAAAATAAAAAAAAAATGTCTGCCATTAATTCTTTCGAATTTAGTATACATGATCTTAATGTTAGATCAGCTTTTCTTTCATTGTAATAATCTCTAAAGACCACAAAATCCATGTTTATGTCTACAATCTATATTCCAGACTGTGTTCTCCACATTGTGAACAATGATGCCATTTACTAATACTAAATGTCCTGATTGCATGATTGCGCAGCAATATAATACAACAGGTTTTTTTGTCCATGTGATAAAACATTTATTGTACTGATGATTTTTCGTAGCTTTTAAGACTATTATTTACACAGTACTTATAAGGCACAGCTGTGAAAAACCCACAAATACACACAAAACCATTTAATCAGTGCTCATCGGTTGCCACGCAATACAATATGCTTTTCCTACCCTCTGCAAACGACTTTCACACAATGAGGCGCAGTGGCAATTACAGCTTCAAATCGACATCCTTAATCAAAACAGTGTGGCAGTTCCATTTGAGCAGGCTGCATGAGCCCAAGCCCTCCTGAGTGAATGCATTTTATTTAGTGGCAGAAATGAGAGGCAAGAGGCCCATTGGCAGAGCAGAGGGCAAGAGGCTGAACCCAGAAGGGGGTCAAAGTCATCCCACACATCACACTGAGCCGTCTGTGTTTAATCTAATCTGCCACTTTTATGTGTGGGCACTCATCTCCTTTACGGCTGCAGGCAGACGTCCACAGGCTTCTCTTCCAAAGAGTCACAATTGGCTCTTAATTCATGCCATTATAGCAAAGGACTGAGGGGTATTTAGATAGGGACTGTGTTATAATTTAGTATAGGAGACCAATGAGACATATATACGCTAAAGTATTTTCTCAGAATATAGGACACGTGAGACTGCACGTAATGAAGTGTGAACTCATATAACAGAAAAAAAGGCTTTTTTTTCAAAAAAATATAATGTCAATTAAAAGCTGTGTGGAACACTTAAACATTTACAATTTTTTATTAATTACTGATTAATCCGTGTTACAAGAAGAATAAGCAATCAAAACTAAATGTAATAAAATAATACAAATCTAATGGGAAAGTTCATTTAAACAAGACACAAGAAAAACATAAGTAACATTAAATTAGTGAATTTAAAATGAGCTTTCCCGCTACCTCTAGATCTAAACTGCATCAATATTAATTTTACCAAGCCAAAAGTAAGCAAGATAAACTAAACTTTCCTCACAGAACTTTGCAACTACTGAACAAATTTTACTAAGACATAAAAAAAAAAATAAAAACATGCCCCATACATGAACTGTAACACAACACAATGCAACATCAATTGTTTAGTATATTTCACTCACCAAGCAAGAGCTTGTGGGTTCTTTATTTTTTAATGTTTGTGCATCATTGATGAACTGCTATGAGAGGGGGGTTTTGTTTGTTTTGTTAGCTCCTTCACTTCTTCACTTATGACATTTACATGCGTACCACACAGACTTCCTCTAATCCGATGCTATCGAATACTAATTCTTTTGAGATTTTAATCAATATAAGTCCGTGAGTAAATTCCAGCTCTGAATTTTGGTCGTGCCAATTTCCAAACTGGAAAACAAAACAGCAGAAACTTCTGTTTCCTTTTCACAAGCAACACATGAACAGTGGGAGCCCGAACTGGACGACTGAATACAGACTTGCTGGCACAATGCAATCAACACAACAGGGTACAGAGTAGCAGATGAACATACTCTGTCATATTTCTTCTTAACAATGCAATATAACTCATTGTTGAACAAATTAGTTTGGCGTAGGCTAGTGTAAGCAAGTTGTATAAAGCGTAATGCAGGCATGCACATTCGTGCATGTGGCAAGAACAGTTTTAACCATGTTCTTCCAAGTTGCTGAGACAGATCAAATGCAAGTCATTTACTAATTGGATGCCCTCGTGCTCAGTGTCTTCAAAGAGAACAACGTTTGTTTTGATCTACTAAATTAAATTGGACCACGCTGCTGGCATCTTCACTGCATAGTGCATGTTTGCCGTATCCCCACCCTCCTCCCACTCCATCCTTCTGTCCACTCATTTTTCTTTCTTTCTCTGTCCTATCTCTTTCTCTCTTCAACACACAACCTCTCTCTTACTTTTTCTCTCTCTATATATCTCTCTATCTCTCTCTCTCTAGCTTGTTGCAGTATCCTTTGTCCATGTTTATGGTGTGAAATTTATTTTCATGGATTAATTAGAATTTAAGACAGCACGTACACCACACATGCACTGCAGATGCACTAATTTAAGACTACAGTCACACCAATTAGTTTTTGTCTGCTTTCAGAAAAAATTTACTTTTTACACATGATGTACGAGCACCTTCACCGAATTGGCTTCCAAAAGAAATCCTAGCAGTTTGGCAAATCACGAAGTAAGATTATCTCCAAAGATAAGGAAACCTTTTAGCTCATTGAAGGTTTTCTCAAACCTAAACCCCCATACATTTTGGCCTTATAGATGTACATACATTGTAATTGTATTATCAGTAAAACAATAAAACAAAATAATGACCAATATTAAACTAATATTTCTGAAAATATTTCTGTTACATTTCTGTTACACGCATTCAGAGATGACTTTCAGAGATTTTGTTTGTATATATATATATATATATATATATATATATATATATATATATATATATATATATATATATATATATATATATATATACACAGTAAAACCCCGTTGGACGAGCATAATTCGTTCTTGAAAATTGCTCGTAGGTCCATTTGCTCGTACGATCGAACTGATTTTCCCCATAAGAATGAATGTAAAAGCGATTTAATCCGTTCCGAGATCTCATTCGATCACTCATTTCTGCACTTAAAAAGTATTTGTAGCCTATTTTAACAAACAAATACACCGCAAATTACCGTAATGTAAACATAATTGAATTTAATTCTTGGTTTTCATGGTAATTTTATTTACTTTGGTTTACAAAGCACCATCACTGATTTTCTTGGGAGACAGTTTTCAAGATTTCTAGTGAAATAAAAATATAAAACTAAAAAAAGTTACGTTTTTGCTGCACTGAACAACGAGAGCGTGGGTTCAACAGCTCACGCCTTCGAAATTTGCTTGTGATAGATATATATATATATATATATATACAGTGAGGAAAATAAGTGTTTGAACACCCTGCTATTTTGCAAGTTCTCCCACTTAGAAATCATGGAGGGGTCTGAAATTGTCATCGTAGGTGCATGTCCACTGTGAGAGACATAATCTAAAAAAAAAAATCCAGAAATCACAATGTATGATTTTGTAACTATTTATTTGTATGATACAGCTGCAAATAAGTATTTGAACACCTGAGAAAGTCAATGTTAATATTTGGTACAGGAGCCTTTGTTTGCAATTACAGAGGTCAAACGTTTCCTGTAGTTTTTCACCAGGTTTGCACACACTGCAGGAGGGATTTTGGCCCACTCCTCCACACAGATCTTCTCTAGATCAGTCAGGTTTCTGGCCTGTCGCTGAGAAACACAGAGTTTGAGCTCCCTCCAAAGATTCTCTATTGGGAGACTGGCTAGACCATGCCAGAACCTTGATATGCTTCTTACAGAGCCACTCCTTGGTTATCCTGGCTGTGTGCTTCGGGTCATTGTCATGTTGGAAGACCCAGCCTCGACCCATCTTCAATGCTCTAACTGAGGGAAGGAGGTTGTTCCCCAAAATCTCACAATACATGGCCCCGGTCATCCTCTCCTTAATACAGTGCAGTCGCCCTGTCCCATGTGCAGAGAAACACCCCCAAAACATGATGCTACCACCCCCATGCTTCACAGTAGGGATGGTGTTCTTGGGATGGTACTCATCATTCTTCTTCCTGCAAACACGTTTAGTGGAATTATGACCCAAAAGTTCTATTTTGGTCTCATCTGACCACATGACTTTCTCCCATGACTCCTCTGGATCATCCAAATGGTCATTGGCAAACTTAAGACGTGCCTGGACATGTGCTGGTTTAAGCAGGGGAACCTTCCGTGCCATGCATGATTTCAAACCATGACGTCTTAGTGTATTACCAACAGTAACCTTGAAAACGGTTGTCCCAGCTCTTTTCAGGTCATTGACCAGCTACTCCCGTGTAGTTCTGAGCTGATTTCTTACCTTCTTAGGATCATTGAGACCCCACGAGGTGAGATCTTGCATGGAGTCCCAGTCCAAGGGAGATTGACAGTCATGTTTAGCGTCTTCTATTTTCTAATGATTGCTCCAACAGTGGACCTTTTTTCACCAAGCTGCTTGGCAATTTCCCTGTAGCCCTTTCCAGCCTTGTGGAGGTGTACAATTTTGTCTCTAGTGTCTTTGGACAGCTCTTTGGTCTTGGCCATGTTAGTAGTTGGATTCTTACTGATTGTATGGTGTGGACAGGTGTCTTTATGCAGCTAACGACCTCAAACAGGTGCATCTAATTTAGGATAATAAATGTGGTGGAGGTGGACATTTTAAAGGCAGACTAACAGGTCTTTGAGGGTCAGAATTCTTGCTGATAGACAGGTGTTCAAATACTTATTTTCAGCTGTATCATACAAATAAATAGTTAAAAAATCATATATTGTGATTTCTGGATTTTTTTTTTTCAGATTATGTCTCTCAAAGTGGACATGCACCTACGATGACAATTTCAGACCCCTCCATGATTTCTTAGTGGGAGAACTTGCAAAATAGCAAGGTGTTCAAATACTTATTTTCCTCACTGTATATATATATAATATTTAAAACACTGCCAAAAAAGACAATGCTATGTGAATAAAAAGATTACAAGCGTTGAAAGAGTGAATTACAGAGTCTAGTATATTGCCATTCTAATGCTTCATCCTGCATCCTACATCCTATTACTGTGCACTTAAGCTTGTGTATTATAAGCCAAAATGTAGAGACAAAGGTGCATACAACTTACTAAAGCACAATATACAATATCAAGACCTTCCTGTGCATGGGGTATGTCATACTTGCCTTTAATTGTCAAATAAATATAATAATTTCAATGTTGTTGTTTTTTAATCCATTGTGTTCGTCTTTAAGGAATCATATATGCTTACAGTTTACTCCAATTTATAACTTCCTGCATGAAATAATTGGCCAATGAGATCGAGACCGTGTCATCGAAAAAAAAAAAAAAGTATTGAAAAATACAAATGAAATTTTAATGGATTTAAAGAACACATGGGATTAATATTTAATACTGACTTCAAATGCTACGCCCTGGTTAATTTTACTGTATTTCCCACTATCTGAACTCATCTCTGATCATGGCACTTAGAGTTTCCTAATGTCTAATCTTTTTTTTCTTTTTTTTTGCTAAGTATAATAATTTAATACCAGTCCTTTGTTGAAGCTCAGTCTGCTCCAGCATGTATTCCACATGGAGGATAAACGTTTGCTCTGTCATGCTGCTGCACTTGCAGATTATTAAGGTCAAATGTCATGACATTTAGAAGCAATCAAACCTAATCAGCCATGCTAAATGTTGAACCAACAAAGAACAAGAAAAAAAATTAGATTTCAAATGTTTATATATTTTTAATCAGTAAGTTATTCTATATCTCTCATCTAAGTGCAGAAAAAGTACTGTACTAATGTTTAATCATGCTCTGTGATAGATTACTTAGAACATCATGAACCTCGTCCAATTATAATCTAATTGATGCACATATACATAAAAAAGCAAACAGAGGATGCATTGCTTTGCATAAATCATGTATTGCCTTTTAAACTCCAAAATATTTTTCTACCCAGGACTTAAAGGTCAAAATTACTGTTTGTTCTTAAATTAGTCCAGCTATATATCACATAGACAGGGTACAACAAACTTTTCAAAGAGGTGCTAATGAAATTATGCACGCTAACCAAGAAAACAAACAAATAAAGAGACCCTGATCAATGACTTCTTTTTTCTTTTTGCTGCTTCTACACTTTCTTTTGTAGTGCACAGCAGTATTGTAAACTATGTCTGCGTGTGCAAATACAGCTCCCTCTTGTATCTGTTCTTAGTTCAAATTCTATTAACTGCCATTTGCAAAGACCATGACATCCATTTCATTACAAATGTCCACTTGAAAGTGTTTATAAGTAATGGGAACAGAGAGACCCAATATTCATAGTTCCCATTTCCAGTCATGTATTCGCTAGTCATTACATGTATAAATATCAGCACAAGATGTGGCAATGTAGTGTATATTACTATGTATATACTTTAAAGTGGGGTCTGGGAGCTCCATAGGTTCATGAAGGATGGGGGTACATTTGTAGAATTAATTTGATGTTTTTTTTTATATTATAGTAGTGGAAATTTCAGACCATTGTTATAAAAGATTTGACTGAAAGTTCAATGACTAATAAATAGGCAGAATATGAATACTCATATATAAAGAATGAACCCAAAATTAAAACTTGAATATGTTTATAAATGAATCCTATTTTATGTAAACCTGAATTACAATGGAATAGAAAATAGATTCTATGTCAGTAAATTGTAGTTTTCAAAATTGTATAATTAGTTTAATTTAGTAACTGTGCTGTTTTTAATTTGCTTGTCTGTTTCACTGTAATTGTGCGCTATTTGCACAAGTCCATTTGATAATGCAAATTGAACAGTTCCATGATATTATTATAAACCCAGATTGGTTTTGTGGTTGTCTAATATAATGCTTTAAATGACTTGCTTTAGAATGAAAAACTGTTCTATACGTAAATCAGCCTGACTTTTTTGGAGATCCAAAACCCATCTGTAGGTAACAGGAGGGTCAGGACAGTGACAACACTGATTGTCAATGTGTCTTCTTAATGAGGAGCTGGTCGATGAGAGCAGTTATCAGAGCCAAGCATTTTCATTGAGCTCCCATCCTTATTGTCATCAACCATCAGGGTTAAAGGACTTGCTAGAAAATTGAGCAGAGACCATGCTGAATAAGAAAGATTGAGAAATGGATTTTGTATTTACTTGTGGCTGTTGTAGGGGGACTGATCTCTGATAACGACGAGAGGGCCTACCTAGAGGAGATTAAAAACCTGGAGAACTGGTGCTAGGAGAACAACCACCTCCTGAACATCAGGAAGATGAAAGGTTGATAGTGGACTTCAGCACAATGCAGGAGAGGAGCTACCACCTGCTTAAGATCTGCAAAGCTCCAGGGGAGAAAACGAACAGTTTCTTGTACCATGGTGTTCACATTACACAGAACATGGTCTCTACACATTAACTGTAACTATGTTGAAGGCCTACCAGCATCTTTAACAATTTAGATGCTTTAGCAACTTTAAACTGTATTTCTAAGATTTCAAATGTTTACATTTGCTTTACTGAGAGCACAGGAACGGGAAGCATCACATCCTGGATTGGGAACAGCACCAAGCAAATAGTTGGGCTCTACAGAGGATGGTGTGATCATTTGAGCATACTATCCACACTGAGCTCTCTGACCTGCAGTCTATCTATAGCAAGCAGTGCTGGACAAAGGCCAGGGTAACAGTGAAGGACCTCAGCTATCCGAATAAAAGACCCCTCTATCTGTTGCAGTCATGGAAGTGCTTCCGCTTCCCAAAGGCTTACACAGAGAGAATAAGGAGGAGCATCTTTCCGCAGGCCATTCAGGCCCTCAACCCGAACAACACCTAATACTAGACCACAGACTTGTTTGCACAACATCTACACACCCTACATTCCGATTAACATACTCGAATATGTGTATTAGCCATATTTAGAGCCAATTCTTGTATATGTTACTACACTTATCTGATTTTGCACATAACTATATTGTGTGTACTGTGTCTGTGTCTGTGTGTGTGTGAGAGACCAATGCAATTTGAATTTTACTGTGAAGAATCTATACCCTGAATCAGATCATGTTTCCATAAAAATACTGAACATGTACTCTGTTAAGCAGAATGTCTCTGCAAATCCTCTGTGCATTTTTAGATCGTAGTTTTTAAATCACAACACCCTTTTAGTTTAATCATTATTCTCAAATGGTTTGACCTGTGCACCATTTGTAAGAATTTCAGTTTTAAATAAAGCATATGACTAGTTATGCTTATTTATTTACAGAAATGTTTCTATGCCGCATTGTTTATGTAACTGTATATTCAGTAGCCGCAGGGTTTACATTATTTTAGTTTCTTTCCTATTTTGTGGATCCCTTTCACATTTTTGACAGTCTAAATACTAGACTTATATAACGTACATTTTCAGAGTTGATAATTGCCTTTATTTTAGACCTGCATGCATTTTTACACTGTTACGTTAACATTATACTGATATAATTGGCAAAAAGAATATAATAGAAATGTAAGTTGCAATTGTTTGTATGATAATGCATTGTCAGCCAGAATGTAATAAGCAAGGCATTATATTAATTTAGGTTTTCACACATGCATGGTTATTTGAGAGCTACACTGTGTTACCATTTGAGTATTTGCAAAAGATAACAGCATTTTTTCATACTAATGTCAGATGGTAACCAAACAGAAATCCTTTGAAATTCATGGTTTGATGTATCACACAGAGTATCATTTGTATATTATCAATGCATAAATGTTGATGTGGGTGAAATGGTAACAATTTTATTCTGTTTAACCAAAGTTTGTCTCAATGATAACGTTTCAGTGATGCAGCCTTGCTTCCACTCTCATTGAAATATTTGAACTTTGATGCATATGAAACCTGCCATTGTTGTCATCATTTTAAATGCTTGCTCACATGGCTTTGTCAAGTGTTTGAACGTGAAATCCTGTATAACCACCACACAGCCACATGCTACAGTTCGACAACATGATGGTGTGTCATTTGACCCCTGCCCTTGTTACTTTTCAGGAAATCCGGATAAAATTGTGGTGATCTGGTACCACAGATGCCACATGAATCCCAGCTGCCAGGCTCATGGCTTTGACTGCAAGGCACATGTTTGCTCTTCCAGTCAGAAGCATTTTAATGCCTGAATAAACGGTTGAGGGAGGATTGGTGAGGGTCAAAGTAATCAAATGAGTCTGCTGTCAAGATCTGATCATGCCAGTGTTGCAGATGAGCTAGATTACTTGAATAATCTTCTGGCGACTTAGCAGGTTCACTGAGCTCACTTCTGTTTAATTGCCCAATCTTTGCTTTGATGTACACTATATATACAAAGGTTTGTGGACACCTGATCATAAGGGTCGTATCTATTTTTTTAACATCCTATTTCATATTTAAACCTTCATTTTTCTGGGAAGATGCTGCACTAGATTTTGGAGCATGATTGTAGAGATTTATGCTCTTTCAGCAACAAGGGTGTTGTCAGGTACTAACGCAGGATGATGAGGCCTGGAGTGCCGTCAACATTCCTTAGGTATTCAAAATGATTGTGGTCAGAGCTCTATAGCAGGCCACTTATGATTTTTCACTCTAACCATGTAAACTATATAATTTTGCTTTGTGCACAAGAGCATTTGAGTTTGCTTGGGTCACAAGGGCATTATCATGCTGGAACAGGTTTAAATGTTAAGCTCCCACATTCAAAGACATTCTATACTGTATGGGTAGGTCAGGTATCTAAATACTTTTGTCCATATAGTGTATATAAAGGCATGATATGACTATAGAGATTTAGTATATGTAATATGTAATTTTAATTACATGTAATTAAGGAGATTCTCTAAAGAATAGAAACTACAAAACAGCATAGTTTTTTCAAGTTTAATGTCTTTTAAATTAATAAGCAGTTATTACACGTGGCATTCCCTTTATCCAAAAAAGAAAAAAATTAAAAGTCAGCTTCTTTTGAATATGGATTCCCTAAAGCTTAAGCTTTAGGGAAGCTCTTTGCAAAAGATCATAAGAAAATAGTAGGGAAAGAAGTTTCTTTTAAACATACTCATGCAGCACTCAGTCAGGGGATGATTTTGTCTTTGAGGTTGATTTTTCATTCTGTGTAAGCATAGAACACTCAAAGTGTTCCTGCTGTTATAGTGGCAGCTATGAACAGAATTAGGATATAAGGATTTTTTTTTGCTGTAATAGAGAACACAATTTATTCAAACAAGGACTTGTTCATTCCTTTTGACCATCCGACTTTATTAGTTGGCACATTTTACTTGTGTTCTCAACATTTGAATAAATAGATACAAATATCAGTTTAAAGAGGCTCTTTTTAAATCATTGACATGAAGAGCCATGAAAATGCTTTTGTGATTCAAGAAAGGTGTACAGGAAGTACACAATAATGACATCTCATAGGAGTAGTAAGCAAAAGGAAGAAAATTATATATATTATAGAAATTATATATATTTTGTTCCACTCAAGCTTGGGCCATACAAACGTTTCTTTCTCTTTTCCATGGGAAATAAAAATACAGATTAATTGATTGATTTTTTCTAAACAAATACCGATGTTAAGTATAAGAATACCAATAAAGCTAATGAAAAATACACACAATCACATAAAGTGACACTTGTACTGATTTCTTTCTAAACAAGTTTTAAGATCCATGCAGACTATTATCATGGAAAACTCCTTAGATTTTGTGTCTACCGAGATTTCTTTAAGCTCTAACATTCAAAACATATCATCAGCAGTAATTGAAATGGAGCACACAGAATACAATTGCAGGTGCCATAAACAAGAAAGAAGTGGATTACTTTGTCGATAAAATCATTTTTAAAAAACTGTCTTGGGACTAAGCATATTGTGCAGCTGAAGTACAAATTATACATAGGGGCAAATGGCTGAAACATATGTTTTGTGTTTCTTGTTCTGAATGAAAGAACTGGCTAATGGCAAGTATTTACCATGCATGCTGTTTGGAAGAGACATGGCATGATTACAGACTTGGAACACTTGACTTAAATATAAAAGAAAGCAATTGACATGTGGGTTCATCTGCATATATATATATATATATATATATATATATATATATATATATATATATATATATATATATATATATATGTATGTGTGTGTGTGTGTGTGTGTGTGTGTGTGTGTGTGTGTGTGTGTATAAGAGTTATGCCCCTGCAATGACACTCAATGCTATATTATCTATATAATCCTTAGTAGGATTATGAAATCACTAGAAACAGAAGCCTATATCAAGCAATTGTAAATTCCGAAGTACACATTACAAGCATTATGAATATTTGCTGATTTGTTACCATTAATAGCAAATAGTATTAGAGAAGTTTCTCAAACGGCTTACTAGATGTACATTTTCAAACCCCGGCATAACATCAGCTCTATATTATGGTCAAAACAACTTTGCTGCTGCAGTCCACATGACCAGTACACAGATTCATATTTGTGTTCTTAATGGATACCCTTCATAGGTGAGCGCTTTTAGTATAACATCTCAGAGCCCATTTGCAGTAGTCACCCATCTTATTACTCTAACTTGTCAATAACATCTTTTTATAGAATATCTTTTCAATCCTTGTTTTTGTCAAAGCCCCAGCTCACCAGAGACCCAGCTGCCTGTCATCTGAAGCATGCTGCTCTGAAAAGAATGAGTTTCTATGAACAACGCCACATACGGCACAGCAGCTATTGTCATTCCAGATCTGAAATTGATAGAAATCGTGGATCAAAGCCTCAGCAATGTGTGCATGATGAGTTACAACAATAGTGCAGTAATAGTGGTATTAAATCCAAGCAGATTTTTCTGGGGAACAGGAAAAAAGAAGCACCTTCTCCTTATTGTGCAGACCAGGTGAAGGAAAAGGCACATTTGAAAGAAAGCAAAACTTGCTCCTAGTGTCAGTGTTGACAAACTGAAAAAAAGCCCCCAAATACACAGTGACTGAGTGAAGACTTGACATGAGCAAGCGGCCGTATTACTGCAGTGCCATTGACTGCAATTCCATTTTAATAAAAAAAAAAAAAAAAAAACAGCTCTGATGACTTAATGGAATGTCGCAACAAGCCATGGCATTTGCTCAAAGTGATTATGAAGCATTGTGACAAGGTTAAGTATATCTATGCTTCTCTAAAATGCAATCCACCAGTCAGTATTACATATGATAAGGTGTAACAGAAATTACAGTTTGCTTTATAAATAAACACAGAACATGTCAGACACTACAAATGGGTGTCACTGAGCTTTTGTAATGCTGTCACAAATGTTCAGCTCCTTTTTAGAAACATCACAGATGCAGACTGTCACACACAAGACTTGTTGTCATTCAAGCAATGCCATTACTAATAAGCCTGCTGGAAGCCTAAGACGCCATCTCCAGATATTCCTCAGTCCTACTTCTTGTCCTTCAAAATGAGTGTAGTTGCCTCACGGCGAGTGTGTCACACAAACCTATGGGGATCTCAGGAATAGTGAGACTTAAATTTAGTGGGAACCATGCTGGTGGAATCTCTCTGACACTGAATCACACTGACAGCTGATTCTAAGTATTTTAGAGTATTTGTATTAGGGAATTTTATATAAAAAGCCAATTATGTAGGTGCTATATTTTATTATTGGATACATATACACATACACACATATATGGTTAAACTATCTATCTACCTATATATTAATATAAATTAAAAATACAACACTTCAGAATGCAGCAGGTTTCAGAACTCGAAAAATAAAGACATCGGAACTGGTTCTGCAGTAGAGACATGGATGCATTTGTGTTCACATCCAAATGTGTTCTCAGAGCAGAAGATGTCATGAATGGTTGGTTAAAAGACAAATGCAGCCCTTCTGAAGCCACCACCTTTTAAACTGTTAGTTTGTTTTAGACTAATGTATGAATATATTATTTACATAGTGGTCATAGATGGCTATCTATCTATCTGATTATGTTTACCTATTTATTTTATTTTACCCTATCAGTATGTTGTTAATCGTTTCTAAAGGGGGGGGGGGGGTATGTATATGTATATATATATATATATATATAAATTAATCCATCATATTCACATATTGTAGCACCACAACGCATGATTACCTGGGTATCCTCCTCATCATCATCATCATCATCCTCCTCCTCTTCGCTCGTTCTCGGCTCCTCGGGAGCGCGGATGAACCACCACTGGATCTCCAAGTAAACGGAGGAGGTGCCGCTCTGGAAAGCGCACGCCATCTCAATGTTCTGGCCCTCCCTGGCAGTGATGTTTGATGGCAGATCGGTGAACCTGCCTGCGAAGCAAATGCGCCCATAAATGAGCTTTACGCAAAATGCGCAATAAGAAAAAAAGCGCAGTCTGTTGCGCTTTTTTTAAATGTATTATTATTTTTTAATTACTATTCGAATGCGGCCGAATTGCATGTATTCAACACACAATAAACACTGCTTGGCAACCTTCATGAGCAATGCTGATTCTAGGTCGAAAAGGAGCTAATTTAAGGGGCACATATTGCATATTATTTATATTATTATTCCACTACAAAAAAAGGTGTTTGAGATCGAAACAGTTCACATAGTGAACTGAATTGTGCGTGCACGGCTGACTTGTGTGTAAGAAGCCGAGACCCGAAATCCAGCTTTTTTTTTTTTTTTTTTGCTGCACATCCGACAACTTGAGATGCAGCTCGTGCGTGACGCCCCTTCAAAGTTTATTCCCTCGCGCTCAGTGGCAAGAAAGCGCATCACGAGCTCCGGTCTGAGCGTGCACCATGCACGATCTCCAACGAGCTTCACCCCCAAAATCGCACATCATTCACTGATCAACAGTTGTTACCAATATTAATACTACATACCCAAAATCATTTAGCATGCAGATAAACTGATCAAACCAGAAAAAAAAATCATATTCATGAAAGTGTGATCACAAAGATAATACAGTCTGTCTCTTTTTTCTATTATTCTTTTATATAATCGCTCACCTTGGAGTGAAAATCCGATCTGGATCGACAAACAGGAAAAGAAAACCAATCCAACCGAGTCGTGTAAGGTCCACATCGTGTCCATATGATGGAGAAGATCTCGCATCAACCGAGGGAAAAAAAAAAAAAAAAAGAAAACGCACTATGCTCCGAAAAAAAATGGATAGAAAGAAAAAAAGGTCTTGTTAAAAAGAAGTGGGTGAGATTTGGTTGGATTTGAAATGGCGACTGCGTTGCATCGCTCTAACTTCAGGTTTAGATGCGACTCCGGGTGAAGTTGTGCGCTTCTGCTTGGCTCTGTGTGTGTGTGTGTGATGGATGTGAGCAGAGGCGCGATGCTTTGCCTCTCGGCGCGCGTGGCCGCTGCTGCTTGCTGCTGAAACGTCAGCGCGTGGCTCTTCCGCCGACGGCGCCAACCTACTGACTGCTCATCAGACTGCAAACCGAGAGCCTTCAAAGGTGCAAACAAAATGCATTTGATAAGAGTGCTGGTTTCATTAAAGTACAAGATGTTTTAAAGTGCATACATAAAAAAAAAAAAAAAAAAAAAAAAATCAATGCATTTGTTATTTTTTACAAATATGTTTTTGTGGTCGGATTTTTTTTTTTGTTTTTGTTGTTGCCATAAAGCCCTCATTGCAATCAAGTGGAATTGATGCGATGTGCCATTTGCTTTGGGGGTTTTAAAACCAGGTAGTTACGTCACAGATGACCTCTCACTGCATGCTAAATGACTTCTAAGATGAATGCAAGCGTGAAAATACACATTCGAGTGTAGGCTTCTGTTCATATCAAAATACTAAACGGGGAACATGGATACATTTTAGAATTAAAGACTACATGAGCACGTGAATGTTTTTAGAAATGAGACTAAATGGGCACATGGAAATATTTGAAAGTCAGAGACAGAATGGGTACTTGAATGTATTCGGGAATTGGAGATTGCTTGGGCACATGGACGTGTAATGACTGGGTACATGGGCGTATGTGGGAATTAGAGAAAGCTTGAGCTCTTGGATGCTAACTAAATGGGCATATGTACACATTTAGAAAAGACTCGATGGGTACATGGATGTGTTTGGGTGTCAGTGAGTGCCTGTAAAACATTTTGTCTTTGAGAATGAGTTAATTTTTGGCTCTAACAGAAGAGCTTGCATATGGTGGAGAACAGGAAAGATGTTAGCGGTTCACAACCTCACACCCACAGTCTGGACTGCAAATTATTGCAAGAAATTTAACCCTACTGATAAGACAGACCTGAAGATTATGTTTAATCTCTGTAAGCGTTATTTAGAGAGCAAACAGTTGGCTGGAGTGGTATCTATTATAGAATGACCTGCTTAGTCACTGCACCTAAATCCTAATGAACTGCATGATGAACTGGATTGCAAGGACAGCAACAAATATCTAACTAGCAGAGAACACATTTGGCAAGTTTTACAGGAGACATGGCATATTATTATAGGTAAACGCTTGGAGAAACGTACTATCTAGGTTCCCAGAGTGTGTTAATCTGTTATTCATGTCAATTGAGGATTTTTAAATTAAAATAACATTCTATTTATTTGTTTGGTCAAAGTATCGTATCATATCGTAACTAGTTTGTTGCATATAAACAATAGGAACGCTTGTGTCTTAAAAAAAAATTAAATAAACTAGACTTGTACAAACTATTGACAGTAACTGTACATTCAATGAGCAGATTGACCTGGGTCACTGGAAGTAGTGAATGAATATTCCTAGTTAAGAGAAGCATAATTAAAAAAAAAAAAAAAAAAAAGATAATTACTTTGTAAATGTCTTTATTTGCTGCTAATTGCACATGTCAATAGAGGATTGTCTACAGGGACAAGTGCTGAGCTATATTTAAGCTGTTCCACAAATGTTAGTCTTCATAATGCCCCAATTCCTATCTGAATGCATTATTGATTCAAACGAAAACATCTAAATATCTATTTCAGGTTTTAAAACAGTTAAAATATGTATTCGTTTAACAGACATAGGTGGATGTTCCATTTGATATTAAACATTGTTGTAAATATTTTGTGTGCTCACTTCCCCACATAGTTCCACAAAGATAGCATTATAACTAGTGCTATTATCTAGTGGAAAGTAGATCAAATTGCACATAATAAATACATGGGCGAAATGATCACATGCAGTGGCTGAGAAAAAGAAGAAAATATTTTAATGCCTGAGTTTTCTGAGCTAGTTCTAGATCTTTTGTGTGGATGATTTTGAAGTGTGTTTGGGAAGGATTTTTTTGGGAAGGATCTTTACACTGGCAACTCTGGTTAATGATAGAACCTCTTCTTTGTGTGCCTTTTATTGTAGCATATAAAAAGTACTGGACTATATCACTCAAAAGCCATTGCACAAAACATGTTCACTAAACTTAAAATATCACAATATCAAGAAAACCTAAATCACATTGTTGTATGATTTGTCATTAAACAATAATTAGGAAAAATTATATTTATTTTTATAGCACTTCTTTCCAGTCTTTTGTAATTTTTCCCCTGTATTTGTACTGTGTCATTGTTGTTTTCCTGTCTCACTAATGTCTCTCAATAGTGTTTGCATTTCATTATATTATATTAATTGTATATTAAAAATATTGCATTAATAAGCAACGTCCTGCATTTGCTTTTATCTCTATAAGACATTCCTGACAGAAAGACAAACCAAACAATGCATGCATTAATATCTGTAGAATTTTAGCATGGACCTTTCAGGTTGGAGCAACAGGGAAAACGTAAATGGATCAACAACCTGGTTTTATGCGATGCATGCCCTCATTTTGTTCCTGCTCCTAAAAGGCTAGGACCATCTGCCACCCTCCTGCCCCACTGAAGACATTGCTCTTCCTTGTACCTCTGCTGCGGATTCCCTGAATACTGATGTCCACCAGAGAACACCATTATGGATCACACCATTGCTGTTGGTATTACTCCATCTCTGTGCTGAGGATATTGCTATATCACCCAGCATTTGGACATTACTCCACCTTGCTATGCTGAGGACATTGCTCTGCCTTCTTGATTTGCTGAGGATGTCATTCCAGCTGCTTGTCCACCTAAGGATGCCACTCTGCCTCACTGTTGAAAAAAAAAAAAGTTGTTCTGCTCTTGCCTTTGTCTGTACAATCCATTCCTGACAGCACCTAAGACACTGTGACAGTGGTGACAGGAAACACATGCTGTATCAAACACAGTTTTACAAGGGTACATCTAGAACTGTTCAAATCAAGTCGGCTAGAGTATATGCTTGATGGCTGTATGTTGACGACTATTAACTCCCTATTATGTGGTTACTGTAAAAATACACTTGATAGAAGCCTATAGCAAAATTCAAGTGTGACAGTTTCTCAGCTTAATTTTGTTGGGTCACAAACCACTGCTGCATTGAGAGACATTAAAATTGTAAAGTTCCATTGCACAAAAACATTAGCAGTGTCACAACTTTATTAAAATAATATATTAGACTAACCTTTAAGACATATTCATAATATTATTGTAGATTATTATTATAATAACATATAATACATTTATTTTTCCAACCTTAGACATTCATACATGTTTAATTAAAACACTTTTTTTCTTGGTATATAAAACCTCTATAGGTTACTGAAGAACCCCTAATGTGTCTAAAGTTTCCAAAAGTGTACATACCCTATTGGAATATCTATATATCAGTATTCCATGTTATAAATTGTATTTCTTTTGCCAATCTCTGGCTTGGTGGGTAGAGCAGATTATTAGAAGAAAAATGGCTGATCTTAGCAATTATGGTGTAATGTTCATACAGAGATACGCTAGGTGATTGGCAGGAGACCCATGAGGCTCTACTTACCATTAAAGCCATGTGGATAATAAACTACACATATGTGCTTAGTGTCAGGAAAGGCAGTATGAGTTTGGAACATTTATCTTATAAGTTATCAATCTGGACACCACGAATTATTATTTTATTATTAATTTATACCATGTATTAATTGTATAAAGGAATAATGACCATGCATTAGGAATGGTGAAAACTCTTTCCCAACTGTTTCAATCAAAATGTGCAGGATATTTGTTGGTACCTCAAATAGTAAAGCCTTTAGCAGAGGGCAGAGATTTCTCTTACAAAGCCCCACCGCTGTGGAACAGCCTTCCAATTAGTGTTCAGGACTCAAGACATAATCTCAGTGTTTAAGTCTGTCTTAAAAACATTTGTTTAGATGCTGTTGTCTCCCCACTGTCATGCATTCACTTGTTCACTCAAGTTTGTTGATGGTGGTGTGGCAGACCATCTTATATCTCAGAGATCTCTCAAGTCTGTTACTTTCTGTCTCTCCCTTTGACTTATGCTGCCATTGCTAGGCTTGCAGGAGTCTTGCACCCTGATCATACTGAACACCGTCCTTAATTATTATGCAACATTAAGGATACCTGAGAATGCATGCTTAAGATCCATTAAAATGGAATTGGACTGTAATTAAACAGTATGTTACAATGGCTCAGACCTACAGTTGCTATTAACAGTTTTTGCATTCGAGTGTCTATCAGTTAACAGTTGATACGTTTAACAATAATGGAATTATATTGAACTGACATTCAGTGTCATCCAAATGAAATGTTCCCTGTTGAGTCTAGTTTCTCTTAAGGCTTCTTTATCAATTGAGGGATTTTTTTCCTTGCCACTGTCAGGATAAACTTATAAGAAATAAATGTAAATGCACTGATTTATAAATGTAAAATTAATATGTATAATCTACTTAATTTTTTGAAGCTGTTTTGGGAAAATGTTCATTGTTAAAAGTGCTATACAAAAAAAAAAAAAAAAAAGTGATTTGAAATGAAAACTCCTCTTTAGGATGATATAGATAATAATAGGAACAGCAGTTCTTTTTAGGAACATATTCACTCCAAAATGAAAAAGAGATATTTAATGAGACTAAATTGAAATGGAGCCAGTTTGGCAAACTTTTGATTTTTAATAATAGAGTCACAGAGTTTAAGGAATAGAAAGAGCATGTAACAGGGTCGATCAACACATTGCCAAGTGTGGTTCTGCCACTGCTTTAACTGACAGTTTGCTTTGAGATGTACACAGATTTTAAGAAAATAATGACAAGTTTAGGAAAAAGAGAGAGAGGTGCCTGAAAAAAATGACACATGAGCTGTGTTAACATTCATGTAAAATCAAAAGGCTAGAGATTCTTCCAGGAGATCACTTTTAGGGTTCGTTGTTCTTTTCTTCATTGAAGATAGTTCTTAATGACATTGGTATGTTTGGGATTATTGTCCTGCTGCCAAATAAGTTTGGAGCCCATGAAACTCTCTGATGGTATTGCATGATTGATAATTATCTGCCTGCAATTTTCAGACAGCCTCAAACATCCCAGGAACCTCCACCATGCTTTACAGTTGCCTGAAGGGAATCATTATTGTACTGCTCTCCAGCCCTTTTGGCAAACAACTTGCCTCCGGGAACAGACGAATATTTACATTTTTAACTCATCTGAACAAAGCACCTGCTGTCATTTTTCTGCACCCGAGTTCCCTTATTTTTGTGCATACTTGGCCTTGTATCAACATAAAAGATATGGCTTTTTAGCCACAATTCTTCTATAAAGACCATTTCTGGCCAGACTTCTCTGGAGAGTAGATGTAGGTGTACCTGGATCCCACTGGTTTCCGCCAGTTCTTTGCTGATGCCACTGCTGGACATCTTCTTATGTCAAAGAGAAGTAATTATGATGTGTCTTTCATCTGCTGCATTAAGATTTCTTGGCTGACCGCTGAGTCTACAGTCCTTAACATTACTTGTTTCTTTGTGCTTCTTCAAAATAGCTCAAACAGCACATTTTGAAAGCCCAGTCTGCATTGAAATCTTTGCCTGGGAAAGATCCTTGCTGATGCATTATAACTACCTTGTGTCTTGTTGCAGTCTTGTCATGGTGCATGATCTGTGACATGAAACTGTCCTCCACAACCTCACTATTGTAGCAGAGTTTGGCTGTTCCTCACACAGTTTTAAGCCTCCTACACTGCTGTTTCTGTTTTAATTAATGACTGTGTTTTAACATAGAAATGAAATTGATGATCATTAGCACCTGCTTGGTATAGCTGGTTGATTATTAGATTAGATTAGATTAGATTAGATTAGATTAGATTAGATTAGATTAGATTAGATTAAACTTTAATTTTTGTCATTGCTAGTTACAAAAGTACATTGATAAAAGTGTCAAATATTTACATATTCATAAACCTGACTGTGATCTGACAAAACATCTGACTGACCTCAGGTTATTTCTAGTAAAAGTTTTACTGAAATACTTTCAATCAGTGATCTGAGACTTTTGGCATGCACTCTGTATGTACAGTATGTATGTATGTATGTATGTATGTATGTATGTATGTATGTATGTATATTTGTATGTATGTTTGTATGTATGTTTGTATGTATGTATGTGTATGTATGTATGTATGTATGTATGTATGTATGTATGTATGTTTGTATGTATGTATGTGTATGTATGTATGATTTAAAAAGAAAATAAAAGTTACTGAAAACACATACATATTTCTGAGTCTATTTTTAAAGTAGATTTTAATCTAATTAAAATGTTCCCCAAACATGTAAAAATCCAGTTCCTTCAAACACAGCAAAAAAGTTAGTAGCTCCTATAGTTTTTGATACGTCTATGGCTTTCAAAACCATAGACGTATCATCCTTCTCATTTGAAATGTAATTGATTGTGCAATATTATATGACAAAATAAATACCTCAAAAACTTTCAAAGGAACAAGAAAAATTCTAATATTCTAGTAAATGGCAGTGCTTATCATTGACAGGATATACATGCATGAGATCAGAATGCTTTGTTGGTGGGCAAACCCAAATGCTTCATAATACTCCTTAGCAATAACAAAAGAAGGAGTAAATTAACAATCTGTGATCAGAAACCCGACAAACAGAACTAAACAGAATACAACTATAAATGTGAGCAAACATTAAAAACACAGAAAGAAAGTAGTGTGGTTCAGAATTGAATTGACATAAAGCATGACAAAACCTTTCATTGAAACTTACAAAACAAGGGAAATACTGTAGAACTATAAACCAGTGACAATGAACAGAATGCACATAACAATGATTTTTGTGCAGGGATCCACATCATGCACAAAGAGCCAAAAAATAATTTAGGGCCCGGAACTTTGGGCACATCTTCCACAAGCTTCCAGAAACAAACAGAGGAATTGGCTAGAAAATGTAGCAACAGCAAATCCAGCATAGAGCAAGGAAACAAATTGTTGGCCTTTGTGAAAACTGTGGGTGGAGCAACCTACAATAGCATGTTCAGTAATAAATCTGTACTATTATTAGTATAATGTTTACCCTGGTTCTGATCCATATAGCTTTGCTAGACTTTGTATACCTGTTTTAACTATTTGGTTGTACTTTCCTTATTTAACCTGTTTCCTATATTTATTGTCTTTTATGCTCACTGCACATTGGTTCCACTTATCCAGGTCACTTTATAAAAAGTCATATTGGCTCTCAAGTCCTTTAAGGTCCTGTAAATATAATCAAAAATTCTTAGACATTAGCAAAGTTTAACGCCATTAGTACTGTGCGTCTGATTTTTATTCCTGTTCTTAGATCTTAGTCAGCTAGAAACTGAGGTTCTCAGCAGAACACCACAGCCTCCAAATATGGCTGACCAGAACTGCAACTCTCAGCCTACACACAGTCTCTCATCCCGCATGTCCTAGTTACTAATTGAGCACAGGTGTGACATAGTTTGTGACACGTTACTTAGACATATTTAGCTGTTCAGTTCACAGTTTGGATAACTTGAATGTTATTTTGCTTCTGTTGCCTCTCTGGACACTGTTTACACATTTTGATTTCGATTCGGATTATTCTGCCTGTTGAATAAAAACTGGTTCTAACTGAACTTGCATCCTTTTTTATATTTCATTACACCTTTCAGTGTGTTGCTCCAGATTGAGAAATTCTGAAATTATTTTTTATTTTAAGATCAATTAACCAAAGTCTTCATCTGTGCATTCATCAGTGTAACAGTACAAAAGTTAAAGTTTTATTTAAGTTGTACATGTGCCTTAAGCCATTTTAGGATCTAGCCCAATTAGTTCTTTTACAATTCCCAACAAAATGATAGAAAACAACATGCTGGGCATACTTGTGGTTGTGTAACACATGACCGTTCAGTAATTTCTGTCATTACTGCCTGCTGCTGTCATGACAGTGAACATTAAACATCCTTTTTTGCATGAAACAATGTGGCTTGTATAGTAGTATACAAAGCAATCAAACATTAATTTAAAATAATATTTAACACTGTGGAGATTGCAGATACTAAACATTGTTTTTATACTAATGTAGTAGAAGCACCAAATCCTTCCCTTTAAGGAAAAGTGGCGATGCACATAAACCTATAGAAGTCATAGCAACAGGAGACAAGTAATGGTCTGTACCACCTGACCACCTAGGTACATGGATTTGTTATTTGCCATTCAGCAGGAAGGGGCAGGAAGGTTTAAATAATCACTTCTCTCTATGCAAGATGCACATAAAACATATGAAGCAACAGATTGCCTTTGGATTTTAATTTAAGCTATGACATTATGCCCACAGAGTTGAGTTTCAAAGACTGCAGGGATATAACACAAACTGTCTTGGCTTTGCTGTGGCAGCCTAGAAATGCTGTTTCCTGCCATGACAAAGCATGAACAAACCTCTAGAGCGTGATTTACAAAAACTGTCAAGGGATCCCTTTGTCAGTTCTTCTTTTTGCAACTGGAGCACTAAAGCTTGATAACAACAGAGCAGTGGCTAATAAACAGGCTGTCCACATAGTATCATTTACAGTTTCACTGCTGGCTAACCATAACCACAATAGCACAAGACCCAGCCGAATGGCTATATTGACTCATTATCATTCAATGGATAGCTAATTGGTCTACGTTTTTTTATTTAAATCTGACTATTTCCACAACAACAGAACAAAACAAAACAAAGATGATCATCCCATTTTAAATGTATAAAATTAAATGTATAAAATTCTAAAAGAGGACTAATAAAAGTCAGTGCACTTTCACCTCTAACTAGATAGCAGGGTAATGTGTGGACAGTGACAAGCCAGACAGAGATTCTGATGTGGGAAATGTAGGCACTCTTACGGAATAAAAGTAAATTACAAAAAGAGCAAATTAGTTCATGTGCAGACTATGCAGTGCAGAGGTACAGAGCTTGAAGATCATAGAATTAGGCAGAAAAATATAGCTGGCTACAAAATGGGCCACATCAATCAATCAGTTATTAACAAACCTAACTAAACATTTCTGTCTTCATACTATTTTTTGGATGTTGAGAAATTTCAGCAACCTATAATTCAGCAAGTGCATGCTCTGCACATCTGATTTGCATTTGGTGATGTCATGATTTCGCAAAACAAATTCCACAGTTTGAACAGGATCAGGTTTTAGTAAAAGTTTTTTTTTTGTTGTTTCTTTTATACTATTTTGGTACATTTGAAACTAACACAGACTGGAAACACAAGGTGCATCGCCAACAAAGCAATTAGTCCCAGAGTCTTACTTTTAGTAAGAAAATTCCAAGGTCTGTCATCAAAGGACTATGTCAGCTTTACATAGCCTGCTTGGAGAATAATACTATGAGTGGTGGCTTAAGAACTCTTTTAATATTCATTTACAAAGGAAGGAATCAATGACGGAACACTGTCCAGTCTATAGGATGCAAATAAATATTTCAAATGACACATTCCAGTTATCTCCTATTTTAACTGAGACGAGTATGTATGCACTGTGTACATCTAAGCCAGTGAAGATCTTGGCCCTTGAACATGTTACAAGGCTGATGGCACTAATTGTAAGGGGACATGATACTTTAATGGTATTTAGGTCTCTGTCATCACTGCAGGCCAAAGAAGAAGCCAGCATCTGCCAGTAAAGTAGAGGGACAAATGTTCTCAGTGCACATATTCCTCCATAGTAGAGACCTGCACAGGACAGATTTTTCAGTCCTGCTCCCGCAAGGTTTAGTCCCGCTCCTACTCGCTCCTGCAAAAATATGTTATTTTCTCCCATTCATGGTCCCGCCCACAATGTTTAAGATTTGTTTTTTATTTTGTGTTTTTTTATTTTGTGTATTATTTGTTTGTGATTTTATTTTAGTTGTCATTGTTGCTTTTGTGCAGTAGATACATAACAGTTGTTTTTAGTAATTTATTTGTTTGTAAAACTTTTATACCATTTTGCGGGAGCCCTCAAATTATTTTATTCATATCATTATTTTTATTCATAGCAATCTAAGTGTGATTTGCTTTAGAGAAAATATTTGCATATTTTAGGTTGGGGCAGGGCTATGGACTTTATTTTGTCTCATAATTTTGTATTTAGATTGTCCACAACTGACATGGCAACTATGTCGTCGGTCCTCAAATGTTCAAACAGATAAAAAGGATGTGGACAATACTATGGATTTGTAAGGAGGACTTCTTAATGTGGACAGATACAGAATTCCTGTACATATGTTTATTGAGACAAAACTGTGCATTTTGTTATGCTTCCATCACACATGACTTTTACCCAGAGCTTAAATGTTAAATAGCATTTTTGGAAAGCAAGAAATATTTTTAATTGTTTATCTACTGATTCTTTTTTTGGAGGTTTTTGAATAGCCCAGAGTTGATGAGGGCTGAAAAATAGAGAGAACGTGATTAGCAAAACAATCTGACTGGGGTACAAACAGTTTTTTGAGGACTATCTAACGAAAACTATATTAATACTGCGTAGGGGCTCCAGCTGCTCTCAAAATAAATTCCTCACCTTAATCAGGTGCACCAATACTCAAATAGGTTGGTGGTATTTCATTGATGATTGATTGGTGCCAAGTCATTCCCAATAACATAACAACACCTCCACTAGCCTGGACTGTTGAAACAGGGCAAGGTTGGGTCCATGGATTCTTGTTCTTGGCAGCCAATTTTGACCCTGCCATCTGTGTATCTCAAAAGAAATTTACTGGACCAGGCCATGTGTTTAATTTTGGTGAGCCAATGCCCACTGCAGACTCAGAGAAAAAAATCTGATGGTTGATGTGAACATTTCCCAGAGCTACTGGCCTGTATCTGCATAATAATATGTATTGCACTGCTGCTACCCAATTAGCTGATAAGATAATTGCATGAATAAGCAGGTATACAGATTTTCCTAATAGAGTATTCAGTGAGTGTACATTCTAACAACTTTGTGACACCGATTCTCACCTAGCCAGTGCCTCTGGGGATATGCTTGACATCCTTCCCAGAAATGGCTCTTTTTTCCACAACTTAACTTTGACCTAGGTTCTTTGCTTAGCCTATACCTTGTTTCCATTTCTATGGATTTAATGGTTTAAAGAAAGCTTTTGTATTGATCTGTAGCCCTTAAAAAGTTTAGATGGTCAGCTAAATGAGTTCAGTAGAGAGTAGTGATTGTTGATTATACTTACTTGGTAATTTAGATCACAAGTTCCTAACATTTTCTTTGGAGTACCCAATATATTATGCTTTCCTTGCTTCCACCATACTGGGTCTAATTAATCAGCAAAGAACGGCCATTTCTTACTGGGTATGTTTGCACAATAAAACATTAATAAATAAATAAATAAATAAATAAATAAATAAATAAATAAATAAATAAACAGGGAAGGGGATACTGCAGGATGATTATTGAGAACATGTGGGATCATTACCAGATTATATTAACAATGAAAATGCAGTTTTGAGTGTAGTCTCTCTTTTCTAGTTTTTTGCAATAAATGTGAAGTAGCTTATCGATCATGTTCCATATCATTGTTTTCCTGGTAAACTATTACGAGTCATATGTTTTTTACTCCAGGTGATGGAAGTCAATCTACTGCTCTTGCAATAAACAATTATTAAACCATGGTGATTTAAATACTATCACAAAAATACTATATAGAAACGATGGTAAAGTAGAGTAAGCACTGCATTAAGAAACCCTTGCATTTCCCTTTTAGAGCTATAGGGAAATTAAAGGTGACTGAATCTGTTTTTAAAGCTTGTGCTGGAGGATTCACAATTTACTGGAGCATGAACTGCGCAGGTAGCATTTTCTAAGCATTTTAACTGATATATGCTGAAACTCCAGTCATGTGTTGCCAGTAGCTGACCCCTAATAGAGAGATTATCCATAGGCTTTAATGCAAAAAATAAACAATCTAGTAATATCTAGACTTGCAAACCCAGACAACTGTCTTTAACCAGGCAGTATACAAGCATTTGTAGTAATGCAACTATCAAACCAAACTAAACCAAATTCAAACAAGTAAACATGAGATAAGGCAGAGGATCGAGCACAGCATAGATATTTTTTGGATTAATTCACTGAATGAAGTCAAAGTCCAAACACACTCAATACACACAGAAGCACAACATTTGGCAAGACATTGGAAAATATGAATGTTTCCAGTGGAGTTACATATATCAAAAATCCATTTTAAGATCCAAAACCTTTGCTGGCAGTCAGTGCTAATGTGCTGGCCTCTCTGTTACAGCAGTACATAAAGATGTCACATTTAGTTATGCTTTAGCAGATGTAAGTAACATTAAACCATTGCATCCACAGACTTTTTATATGGTTCATCTGATAAGTGAGGATCTAAAGGTGAGAAGCCTGTGAGTGCATGTTTTCTGTGGTAGCAGTGCTACCCATTACCACCACCTTGTTATGCATTATGCATAATTCTTTGTAATATATTTATTTATTATTTGTCTTCCAAGATCAAAATGAATGCCTAACAAGTCTACTATGAATAAAAGAGCACATGCAGAAGAATAAATAGTTGTACAATGCATTGTAAAGAGGACATTTTTTTGTTATTGGGGATTAAACAGAAAAGTATTAAACAGAAGCTTCTGCAAAGATTTTTTTTTACCAATGTAACAAGTCTAGAGTCAAAATATAACACATGAAATAAATAGATCTTTCTTTCCTTCTTTTTCCTTCTTTCTTTCTTTCTTTCTTTCTTTCTTTCTTTCTTTCTTTCTTTCTTTCTTTCTTTCTTTCTTTCTTGAAAATGATTTACAGAGAAAAATGTTGCTCTCAGACACATATTATCCTAAAAATGCTATAAAACCCTTTGCTACCCAAGTCATGCAATATGTTAGCTCTATCAAGTATCTCTGAGATGAGGTGGAAAGGACACAATGCAATCATTTCAGCATGGCAAAAAAATCCTGCATGATGCATTCAGTGTCTTTTAGAATGCATGCTCAGTTAAATTTATGCTACTCCGAAGGTCAAAGGAGGTGCAACATGCTATCACCCGGGTACACCGTGTACATAATGATCCTGGTACAAATTCTGTGGCACAAGGTCATTATCACATGCTTTGAAAGTGGGAGCAGGGTCTCTCTCTCTCTCTCTCTCTCTCTCTCTCTCTCTCTTTCTCTCTCGCTCTGTGTGTGTCTGTGAGTGTGTGTGTGTGTGTGTGTGTGTGTGTGTGTGTGTGTGTGTGTCAGTATTATGTTCAGCAACACAGTTGGCTAATGTTTCTAAAGTTTTAAACCTTCTTTTGGTCTCAGATTCCCATTTATTTAAATATTGTGTGAATCATAATTCAGAACCAGACACATTCCGTCACTTGAATTTATTCTAGTTTCTCTACGATTTTTGATGAATAATTGTCAGCATTAACTTATAAATGCAGGAAGAAAGAAAACCTCCATGAATACAATAAAATCAGGATGCTTGTTTTGTATTGGATTTAGCTCAGGGAGGTACCATTTACAGAAGAATTACTTCTACTTTCTAGCCATGACTATTGAGTACACTAATTTCAGCTTGTCTGTGGACAATTTGATTATAATCAACCACCCAGGGCAGATGTCCAATATGCAAAAGGGTTTTTAAAGCATAGTAAATGCACTTACATTCAGTTTCCATTGTAATTATCTTTTCATATCTGTATTTGTAGATGTAAACGGATTGTGCTTGCTTATAGGTATTTATTTTCCTGCGTTATTTGATAAATATATATAATATAACTATAAAAAACATTATTCAGTTGCTTTTGAAATGCCCACACACACTTCTGGTTTGGCTATTGTAAAGAGATAATCAATATTACTGAATTCAGTGAATTATTCATTTACATTCTTTTAAATAATATTATTTAATATTTATGGAGACATTCACACCCTAGGGGCAATTTTAGCATAGCCAAGTCACCTACTTTTTTTTTTCCACTTCACAAAAACATTAAATTTGATCCATCAATCAAGTCACATATCAATTAATTTGTTAATGAATTAAACATGGAGTCATATCTTTGCTGATGCTATTGATAAAATTATAAACACTGCTTATATAACTTACAATCTCAAAAATTTATTTGGATTTCACCTCAGGTGTTTAGTTAAATTTTAGACAAAGTCTTCCTACTGTTTTAGCCTTTTATTCTAATACCACACTGATTTTGTGGAACATTTGTAGCATAGAGTTAATACCAAGTTTGAGTTCCCGCTTACCTCCTGCCTTCTACTGCTGTCAGTGAAGAGCAGAATGCAAATACAGTGAGCTGTCCCTTACTAAAGCACGTGTTTCTCCTCCTCAGTTTGTTCACCCGCTCAATGGGAACTCCTGCAGAGTAAATACCAGACCTGTCAGCATTCACCTCTGTTTGCTGGAGCTGCTGATTTTGACCTTTCTTTTATTAGATACCTGTCTCATGTGGGAATGCTTTCGTTCCACCAACATATTTTATTGTGTTAAGTGAGAGGAATAGATTCCTCCTTGTGTCTGGAACCAGTCAGATTCGGAAGGACTGAGTACTGGCTATTAGAGTAATCCAGATTAATTTATTATACACTCTTTGAAGTATACAACAATTATACATTTAGCAGTTCTGTTTTATTATTATTATTTAACGCAGCCATTAGGGTTGCGCAAGCCAGTGCACTCTTAGTGCTGGTCCCAAGCCCGGATAAATAGGAAGGGTTGGGTAAGGAAGGGCATCCATCTTAAAACGTGCCAAATCAAACATGCAGATCACAAACCAGAATTTCAGTCGAGGCCTGGGTTACCAACGACCACCACAGGTATTGTTAGCCAACAGGGAACCGGTGGAAATTTGGCAAAAATTTCCAATTGAGGGAGAGAAGGAAGACGTCTAAAGAAACAGCAGGGAAAGGAGAAGTGGAGGGTCTGGTTAGTATTTTAAATGTTGGTACAATGACTGGTAAAGGGAGAGAGATAGCTGGTACGATGGAGAAGAGAAAGGTAGAACTGTTCTGTATTTAGGAGACTAAGTAGATAGGGAGTAAGGCCAGGAACATTGGAGGTGGGTTTAAACTGTTCTATCATGGTGTGGATGGAAAGAGAAATGGTGTAGGGGTGATCCTGAAGGAAGAGTACAGTAAGAGTGTAGTAAAGGTGAAGAGAGTTTCTGATAGGGTGATGAACGTAAAGCTGGAAGTTGAAGGGATGATGATAAATGTCATCAGTGCCTATGCTCCACAAGTGGGTTGTGAGATGGAGGAGAAGGACAAATTCTGGAGTGAATTAGATGAAGTGGTAGAAGGTGTACCTAGGGAGGAAAGATTAGTGATTGAAGCAGACTTCAATGGTCAAAAGGGAACAGAGGTGATGAGGAGGTGATGGGTAGGTATACGTATTTGAAGAAGAAGGAGGATCATAGGGTGACGTATAAAAGTGGAGGAAGGTGCACACAGGTGGACTGTGTAGGAGATCACTCCTATGCAGGAGATGCAATCTGCAAAGAGACTGTAAGGTGTTGGCAAGGGACAGTGTAGCTAGACAGCTTCGGATGGCGTTCTGTGGGATGGCTTTGTAAACCTTGTTGTTTTCAAAACCATGATAACAATTTGTAATATGCCACCTACAGCATACCTCTATTTTCAAAGAATGTCACATTATTATAGCTATTAAGTAGATTTTTTATTTTAATGCTATAAAATAAATAAATAAATAAACTAACTTGACACACAGAGTAATTATACATGTGAAAATACCGTTTTTTCCCACAAGAAATGTTACCTAGCATGAAGACCTTCTGGGGGACTTTAGTGCCTGGTGGTATTACAGATTACAGGGCAGAAATAGGAAATTAGTATGTAATTATCGATGATATAATAACAGTCACTCCAATGAATTAGAGTATACAGTGTTTTCCTGCCTTGGAGTTCTCAAGATAGGCTCTAAGTACTAAGCCATGATGTGTGCATCAGTTCATCTGCCTCTCTGCTTACCATGATGTGCCTATCACTCTGGAACACGGTAAATCTGGACTCATCAGACCACATGATCTTCTTCTATTGCACCAGAGTCCAATCTTTATGCTCCCTACCAAATCGAAGCCTTTTTTCCCAATTAGCCTCACTGATAAGTGGTTTACTTAAGGCTACACAGCTGTTTAGTCTTAATCCCTTGAGTTCCCTGTGCATGTGGAAATGCCCTTAATTTTACCATTCAACATAGCCGTGAGTTTAACTAACAACGATCACTATCATTCAAGATTTTTTTTTTTACCACATTTTATCCAAAAAAGTCTATTTTTATAGCAAAGAGGGGTAAAAATGACAATTTTCAAAATGTGTGTGCCAAAAGGACAAAATCTTTGTCCCTTATAATTCTTGAAAATATTTGAGGATGCAATTGCCAGAACAGAAGATTTTGCAAAGGATGGATTTTAAGTCTAATATTTATGTTATCGCAAAAATGCACCACAGGAGTTACTTTTATTGTTTAGCATACTAATAATAATAATAATAATATAAAAACTATTTGCAATGCATTTCAACTATGAACATCATGGATTATTATTAACCTGAACTTGTCATTAAGTACTCCGCACTACACAATGAAGTACATGCACTTAACCTTACTCTAAATGTCATCAGGATCTTCATGAGTGGAAGGTCCTTGGAAGGTCATGATGTATTATACTTTTATTCCTCTTAAAGTATATATATTACATATTTTGAGAGAAACTTTCAGAAAATTTGTTCTAACAAAAGAGGCAAAGAGGGTCAAGTGTAAATCTGGAAAAGCTGGGATAAAGGGGTTATAAGAAGAAAAAGAACAACAACAAAAGTTCGAACAGATCAGAGTTAGAATCAGAGTTAGAATCAGATGCTACATATAGGTTTTGATGCCAAACCATTTATGTTTAGTTCCATATACAGAACAATTAGGATTTGTTTTTATAAAATAGTCACAACTGCAGTTATTAATACTTTTTATATACTGTCCCTGTGTGATGTAATAAACATGAGCAAGCAAGCAAGCAAACTGAAAAAAACAAATACACACAAATAAATAAATAGATCAATAGATTTTTTTTTATAAATAAATAAAAACATAAATAAATCAATCAATAAAAACCCAAACATAAGAGCACAAACACAAGGCATCTAGGTTACATTACAAAAATAACTAGACCCAAATAAAAGCAGCCTGTCTGGGTGAAGCTTGTATTACGAACATCCGGTTACTTATGAGCTGTGTCCTGGAATTTATTTTATTGATGACTCTGCAATAATTATATGGTACTATTACTTCCTGTACCACACACCCACTGTGAGCAGTCTCAAGTATCCGCTTGTACAGTTGAATACATTGAAAGCCGGCAGGTGTTATTTTTTTCTTACTGTGTGTACATCTGCCCCCTGATACATATTCTAGCACACACAACAGAAAAGAACAGACGGAACTGGGACACATAGTGGATTGGGTCCCTAGAGTAGGATTCCTGAAACAGGAAAAATTTACAAAAGGAAGGGAGGGCATGTCAGTGTGACTGTAGGGTATTGGGCGAATATGTGATGCATAATGTGATTAAAGTCATTTTATACACCTTTTTTTTCTGGACTCCAGGCCATTTTCTGTTTTGTGAAATTATAAAGCAGTTTTTACACCTAGGAGCAATCCCGAGAACTGATCCATGGTTCCTTTAAAAACAGTGGTCTGGGGTTTGCGTCCACTGAACCCTGATGTGGGCTGCATAAGGTGTGGAAACTATCTGCTCTCTGTGCTGCAGGCTGAGTAACATGATTGGTTAAAATTTTCAACTTGCTTCCTTTTTAAAGTTCTATGATGGTAAAGAAAGGAATGTTATGGTCAACAGAAGATAGGGGACACCTTAGTGATATATAAAACCAGACCACGCTAAAGGAATTGTTGTATGAGATTAGCAGGTATTGCAGGTATTTCTGCACAATGGCAAACCATGCTTATAAAAAGTGCTGTTCTTTACCTCAGTGTTAAAACAATGGAAAACATTTTAAAATAGATCGAATTTAGAAGCTAGAATTTTGGAAACCCATCGGCAAAAAAAAGACATATGGAATTTCGCAATACATGCATGGCTTGGAAGGAATTATTGTATGTAAAAGCAAACCTGCAATTAATATACTTTCCCTCAAACTAGCCTAGAATAATTCCTGGATGCAAACTCAAGTATTCAGGCCAAGTGTAAAAATGGCTCTATGGATGAACTTCTCATTTGTTTTTTTTTTTGCTAGTTGTCTGGATAAACTTAAATATAAAACCAAGAAACAGTTAAAAGTTAAATAACTGCAATATTTTTAATGTTACAATATTTGAATATGCACAAAGTTTAGTCAATGCATGTACAGTATCAAAGGTGAGTACACCCCTCACATTTCAGCAACCATTTTAATATATCTTCTCAATACTATAGAAATGAAACTTGAATATATTTTAGATATTTTAGTGTATTCAATGTGCAACTTGTATAGCAGTACAGATTTACTGTCCTCAAAAAATAACTCAAAATACAGTCATTATTGTCAAAATAGCTGGCAACAAAAGTAAGTACGCTGTACGTCGTGTAACCATGCAAAGCCGCATGTCCTATTTATGTTCAGGTTTTTACAGGAAAATACAAATTTGTGTATTTGAGTAAACTTTAGTGCTTTGAGTACAATTCTCTCCTACTGACCACTGAATGTTTAACATGGCAACTCATGGCAAAGAACTCTGATGCTTTGAGAATTAGAATCTTTGCTCTCCACAAAGATGGCGTAGGCTATAAGAAGACACCCTGAAACTGAAACTGAATTACAGTACTGTAGCCAGGGGTTTTCCAAGACAGGTTCCACTCAGAACAGGCCTTGCAAGGGTCCTTCAAAGAAGTTGAGTCCTCATGCTGTGCATCAGGTGCAAAAGATAGCTTCAAAAAACATACGCATGAGTGCTGCAGCATTGTTTTAAAGGTTGCAGAAGCGGAAGAAACCTGTCCAAGAGCATGAATTACTGGAACCATGTCCTGTGGTCTAATGAGACTAAGATAAACTTGTTTGGCTCGGATAGTTTCCAGCATCTCTGGCGACGCCTTGGTGAGGAGTACTAAGGGTTAGGGTTAGGGAAAGGGAAACATAGATTCCATCATGTTCTGTGACATTCTAAAGCAGAACATGAAGCCCTCCCTTCAGAAACTAAGCCAAACAGCAGTGTTCCAACATAATAACAAACCACCAAGATGAGGCTAAGAAAGCTGAAGGTGAAGATGGTGGAGTGGCAAAGTATGTCTTCAGACCTGAACCCTATTGAGCACCTGTAAGGCATCCTTAAGCAGAAGGCAGAAGCACCATGTCTAACATCCAGCAGCTCTATGATGTCATTATGGAGGAGTGAAAGAGGATCCCAGCAACAACCTGCGCAGCTCTGGTGAATTTCATGCCAGGAGGATTAAGGCAGTGCCAGATAACAATGATACTCACTCAAAATATTGACACTTTGGACACTGTTTTGACATGTACACTTAGGGTGTACTCACTTTTGTTGTCAGATATTTTGACAATAATGACTGTATGTTGAGTTGTTTTTAGAGGACAGTAAATATGTACTGCTACAAAAGCTGCACATTGACTACTCTAAAATATATCCAAGTTTCATTTCTATAGTATTGTATTTTATAGTATCTCTTAAGAAGAAACACCAAAATGGTTGCTGGAAAAGAACACATTGTATAGACCACACTGTACTGACAGTTGCATTTGATTTCATTGCACATCTTATATAAACTTCTAACAATGACGCAAAATTGAGAATAAATTATTTTTTTCAATTAGCATCCTAACAAGATACAAAGAAAATAGATGAAGATTAGACCATTCATAATTTTGCATATGGAATTGCTGTAATTTTTATGCATTAAACAGAAACACCCAGCAGCATGACAACAGTTTGTCTTTCTAGCCTGGTTTCATGTGTCTATATAACTAATACATCGGAAATAGTTGAACTTTGATTTCAGTCTGCTTTTTTCCCTACCGTTTAATGCACTTGTGATCGAATGAAATTGGCTGACATCCAAAATCAATCTTTGATTTCTAAGTTTTAAGGACTGATGGAAAAGTTAGCCAAAGCACAATTTAATTGTTTTGGAATGTCCTTGAAAAAAAAAAAAACGTTCCATCCATGCGAAGTGAGTGTGTGTTTCATTTTGTTTCAGTCATATATTTTTGGAGTAATCAAAAGAGACAGAGATCTAAGCTTTGTAAAATTTATTTTCCATTTAGACCAACGCTTGTGCAGTCAAGCGCCTATGCAGTTGGGCAGAAAATTACACTTTTTTATTTTACATTTATAATATGTGGCAGACACTTTTATCCAGGACAACTTACAATTATCATGTTTATACAACCAAGCAGTTGGGGGTTATGAGCTTTGCTCTAGAGCCCAGCATTGGCGTTGCTGGGATTTTAACTCATGACATTCTGAGCAAAAGTCCAATCTCTTAACAATGAGCTACCAGTTTCTTTTCACCTATTATTTTTAAATGTTGCACCCAAACTATAGTTTGCAATTGTACACATGAGACACATGAAACTGCTGAGTATATCCACTGCATGTATATGCACATTGCCTGACAGGGTGAACCCTACATCGTTTGATTTATCTTTCTAAAATCATCTATCCATGCACACATGCACCATTTGTATGATTGTTTTAAAGTGGTTTGTTTTATGCAGAAAGCAAATTGTAAACAGACTGACACACTGTTAAATTTAGATAGGTCATTTTCAGCTGTGAATCCCAATAGCGGGGGTGCATGCTAACAGGTTAAACATAGGGTATAAAATTAGTTCTGTAAAACTCCTCAAAGCTGAAAATAGGCACACACATTGACGTTGTTCTTTTACTTCTTTTTTTTCCGTCTGCTATTCCAACTAGGTCTGGGGTTTCACTTCCTTCCATCCATATGTTTTACCTCATTGTATTGTTTTTTTTTCTCTCTTTCACATAAAAAGTGTCTAGAAGTGCTGGAAGGTTAATGAGGTGTTAACATTTCACAAGTGGCAGATGATCGTAACTTTTGCTATGTGGGGAAAATAGAAGAGGAGGTCCAGACTGCAACTTCTGCCACAAGAAAGAGATTCCAATTGATTGACCGCAGGTTAATCAGATGCAACAGATCTAATGCATCAGCCTTTGCTTTATTCATGATCGCTTCTATTAATTTTTCATTACCTGGATTATTATGTTACAACTAAATCAAAATGGAGGAAGGATTAGAGACATTGATTAGAGGCAAAATGTGGATAAAGCAGAGTGAAATAGCTTTTGCAAAACTTTTAAATAGATTCTAGGTGAACTTTAAGTGAACTTATAGGAACATACAAAAAAAAATGTTTTCCTTTAATTTATTAATTAAAAGCTTGTCTTATTATGTGTTACACTATGTTACCATTGTTGGAATCAATACCCTGACTGTGCAGTTTATGTTTGAGAACTACAGTTGGGTAGAAAATTAAAGAAACAATGGTTCTCTATCAGCCATTCTGCTATAGATTTGCTGGTGTTCTTGGGATCATTGTTCTGTTGCATGAGCTAATTTCCGTCAAGCTTTAGCTGTTGGACATATGCCCTCACATTTAACTCTAGAACACTTTAGTATACAGAGGAATTTATTCATTGCAAAAGTGCCCAAATCATCACCTCTTTATTACTAACCAGAATTGTTGCGTCTAATTCTAATTGTACTTTTATGAAATTAACATGCTAAATAAGGCCTGTAAAGTTACATCTGCAATGTAACTCAGGCACATTTTTGCAAATTTCCTGAGCATTACATGGTTTGAAATTGGGTAAATTTACTGTGCTGTCCACTACCTAAGAAAGATTTCCAATTGTGAATAATGTTCCTAACTGCAGAATGATTGACTTAAATATTCAGAAATAGCCTTATAACCCTTCACAAATTGATGAGCTGCAACAATTGTCTTTGCAATTGCAAACCTGGCAAGCACCTGGCTGCTACTAAGGTTCTCAAATTTTATTGAATCATTAAAGGTGAACTTAGTCTTAAATGGCTTTTCCATTTTGGCTTTATTTTTGTAAAATAAATAATGGCACAGAGTATTAAATCATGTCTTGAGGGTTATCTAATGTTGTATTTACCTAATATCAAGACCTCACTAGGAACCAGATGATCATTATTATTTCCTGATACATTAAACCAAAGAATTCAAAAAGGGTGTATTATTATTTTTATAGTATACATACCCTTGACTTTTGTGCTAGTTTCACAAGTGTTGCATCAGGCAAGTATAAATTAATATTATCACAGATTATCAAAGGAATACATTTAAATATCATGTATATAAAGTACTGTGTTATAATATGTTGCTGTTAACTCTATGAAGTCCAAAGAGCTGTCACTGCCAGTGAAACTCAATACTTAGAACAAAGCCATCAATGCAATTGTCATGAATCCACCTGCCATGCCCCCTTCGGTGGCTGTCATGCTGCCGCTTTCTCTGAAGCTCCCGGCTTCATCACACACACCTGGGACTCGTTAAGCACTCATCCCCAACTCCTACATAAACCCCTCACTCACACTCACTCCCCGCCTGTTATTGTATGTGTTCGCAATATATGCATGACCCTGTGCGTTCCATTCCATTCGGACTCCGCCATCCTGTACCGGCTGCGCTTTTCGCACGGCCACCTGGCCGTAAAAAGGACGACGTACCGCTGCCTGGCCGCGACAAGGAGGTCGTACCGCCACCGGACCGTGACACAGAAAAAAACGTTGTCGCCAAACACCTCCGGAAGGCCTGTTTCGCATCCAGTCTTCTTCAAAGGGGAAGTGTGGCCTCCTAGTCCCTCTGTCGGCAAACTCTCGCCCCCAAGTTCCTCACAGGGCGACGGCTCACCTCCAAGTTCCACGGAAGGCGATCTCTCGCCCCTGAGCTCCTTCGACAGTGACGTCTCGCCCTTGAGCTCATCCGAAGGCGACGTCTCGCCTCTGAGCTCCTCAGACGCCGACGCATCACCATAGAGTCTATCTCAAGGTGACATTTCGTCTCCTAGTTCCTCTGAAGGTGACGTCTCGCCCGCAAGTCACGCTGGAGGCAACGTTACACCTCCGAATGGCTGTGAGGAGGGCATGGCAGTCCCAGGTTCCACTGAGGGTGAAGACACCATCCCAGGGCCTTAGTGGAAGTACCTTCGCTCTGCTATGTCTCTCCGAGGGTGAAGATCCGGTGGGGAGCCCCATTGCGGCCCAAGGTCCCTCTGACAGCCCCAGGTCGCTTCCAGAGCCATCCGGCAGTGATGTCACGGTCCCAGACTCGTCTGAAGGCAATGTCTCACTCCCGAGCTCCCCTGAAGGTGACGTCCCTCTCCCGAGCTACCCTGAAGGCGACGTCTCGCTCCCGGGCTCCCCTGAAGGTTACATCTCTGCGTCTCCGGTCGTCGCCAAGGACGTCGTGCCGATCCAGGTTTCCGTGGTAGACATAGCTCCGCCCAGGCCTTCGTGGGGGACGTTGCTCTGCTCCTGACCTCCGTGGTGGGCACCCCTCCTCTCCAGACCTCCACCGAGGAAGTCGTTTAGACTCCGGTCTCTGCTGAGGGCATTGCTCCATTCCAGGTCTCAGGATAGACATCTTTCTGCTTCAGACCTTTGTGGTGGACGTCATTCTGCTCCAGTCCTCCGTGGTGGGCGTTGCCCGCTCTAGACTTCCGCAGTGGGTTTTGCTCCGCCCCTGTTTGCCGCCAGCAGCGTCTCTGTGCCTTCGGTCTCCAATGAGGGCGTCGCCCTGCCTCTGGTCTTCGCCGAGGACATCGCTTAGCCTCCGGTCTCCACCCAGGGCTGTGTTCCGTTCCTGGCCTCTGCGGTGGACTGGGCTCCGCTCCGGACCTCCCCTGAGGGCGTTGTTCCGTCCCAGGTCTCCAGAGTAGGCATTGTTTGGTTCCGGCTCTTCAACCGGTTCCGCAGCGATTCTAACCAGGTCCCCTTCGACCATGGACGGATGGCGAGGCCCTCCTCCGAGTGCCCTGGCCCACCAGGCGTATATGGGTCTGGGGTGCCAGGTGCCGCCCCTTAAGGGGGGTGGTGTCAGGAATCCACCTGCCATACCCCCTTCGGTGGCTGTCATGCTGCCGCTTTCTCTGAAGCTCCCGACTTCATCACACACACCTGGGACTTGTTAAACACTCATCCCTGACTCCTACATAAACCCCTCACACTCACTTCCCATCTGTTATTGTATGTGTTCGTGATATATGCATGACCCTATGCTTTCCGTTCTAATTGGACTCTGCCATCCTTTACTGGCTGCGCTTTTCCCCAAGCGCACCTCGGACTGCTCTTTCTTCATCTAAGGATCGCTGTTCGTGTTTTGGTGTGACTCCCTTTATTAAACTCGAGCGAGCTGTATTTCGGCTTCCGCCTCCCGTTCGTTCGTCCCCTGACAGCAATATCTAAAATATTAGGCATGGCCTACTTGGTACCATTTAAAAAAAAAAAGAATGCACAGATGAGTTCAGAAGCACTGAAGTATCCAGAAAAAATACAGTTAAATTCTTTCCCAGGAAAAGTAATTCCCTTTTCCCAACAAATGGTGAAATGTAAATGTAAAGTAAATGTGCCAGGTGGAGGTTCTTAGCATCAGATGTGAACCATTGTTAACCCTTATTTGCCAATAAAAGCAAATTGTAAACGTATATATTGTATATACGCTTTACATTATAGAAAAAAAGAATGTGCTTAGATTTAGCCAAATGCTTGAAAACTCATTCTTTGCTCAAGTCTCTTTCACAGTGCATACTCCAGAATCAAGCCAAGACTTTCTTTTTAGAGCAAAGAAGTAGAATGTTCCGCAAGGGCCAAGTCAATTCACTGACCTGAATCCAATTGAGCATGTATTTCCCTTGCTGAAGGCAAAACTGTAGGCAAAATGCTTCAGTAACATCTGCACCAAAGGCCTAGCAGAGTACCACTAAATAATAAACCCAGTGTCTGGTGGATCCTTGATTGCCAGACAAAAGGCAGTCAATGACAGAAAAGTATTTGCATTAAAGTACTAAAAATGACAAATTGATTAATGATTGTTTTGTTCAGAAACTTTTGGTCTTTTGGCGTTTTACATTTGTCAGTCATTATTTACAGTCCCCTCAAGATGCATAAAATGGCAAAGCAAATTCCTTTTTTTGTTGTACACACAAATATTTGGATTTGAGATCAAATGATGAATATCCCAAACATTTTATTTTGTATTTCATTTTGAATGAGAATAAGGTTAATGCTGCCTCCGCAACACCGCCACCCTACAGAGGACAAGCAATATGGAAAATAAATGATTTGATAGATGAAACTTAAATCATCTTATTGTGTAAAAAACTATCACGAATATATGCTTTGTGTTTAGATGATTGCAGTATTATTGTTTGTCTAAAATATTAGTTATTTTTAATCAAGTCATATAATGGCTGCTATTTGAAATCCATCTGTTTCTTAGTTTAGGAAACAGCAGAGCAGCAACATGATTTAAATATATTTAATAAATTATCTACATTTTTCTGAAGTAAGCCATACATGTAAAAGAGCAGAATTTCATGCTTCATTTCTTGATATTTATTTATAGATTTGTTTTAAATAACTTAACCCACTAATTTTTTAAGTAAAAGATATTAGAGAATTAGACTCTCCTGCTTGTTGCCTATGTGTTTCCCATTACTGTACATTTGATTGTTAGGACAACTGATAGCTCTGAATGTCTGCTATAAACTGACATAAAGACCAGAGAGTTGTTTAGTTGAAAAAATCCAGTGACAAGCATTTTGCATAGGCTATACAACAATTAAAAATGTCAGAAAAAGAAAGAAACAGACAGTGGTTTTACCAGCAGCCTCCACGGGGAAAGGGGTGAAGGAATCACATTCTACCATTTGAAGAAGACTCTGTTCTCACCATTTGTGAGCAAAAATATATATAAAAAAAGGAACCCACTCATTAGCAGTAAAATTTTGAAGACCAGATTGGATTTTGCAAAGAAATAGACAAACAAGACACAAATGTTCTTGAACCAAGTTTAACCTCTAAGAAAGTGATGGTAAGGTCAAAGTGTGGAGGAAGGAAGCATATCCAAAGCAATCCAAAGCATTCATGTTTTCTGGTCAAGCATGGATGAGGTACAGCATTCTCATGGCTTGAGCTTGCATCATGTTGTATTATATATTTATATAAACATTACAAGCAAGATATATGCAATTATATGTATTTATTAAGTTCTATTTACCTCAGTTTCACTTTTTAGACAAATATGTTCATATAATAAAGAAGGTGCCATGATCTAAGTTGTTCTACAGATCTAGATGTACATATCAGAAAATAAGGATCTACTGTCTCATAATGACCTCTACATCTCAAATCTAAATGTCTTCAGTATATTGCAAAAACAAAAGTATTGTAATTGCTGTTCCAATACATTTGAAGCTGACCGTAATTCCAAATGCAACATACTGTGATAGAAACCAAAAATATTAATAACTTCATCATAAGCCAAATATCGATGGACATGACTATGCTTTAAATAACTTGTAATAAAATGTGCACTAATTACTTTATACAAAAACACATTTTACTGATGAGAATATACACTACATACAGAACATACCCAAAAGTCTCTCTAAACATGCATAGTTTGTGTATTGACTATATAATCTTGTGCCTGCAGAAATGAACATTGCCCATTAATACATTAGCAGTCCATTTATTTTTTAACACAGCCCATTTAGCTTTTAACTAATCTGCCTTCTGTGCAAGGCACAAAGAGCCTGGGTATGTCCCTAAAGATGCCATGGAGCATGAAATGTTTCACTCTCCTTTTAATTTGCATATTCCAAGTCCTGATCCAAGCCCCTTCAGCCTTAAGCTTTAATCTGCTTTTCCTCAGACTCATTCTCCAAATGAACACTTGCTGCCAGCACATCCCACTGCTCATTCGCTTTTGTCTTATTTTTAAATTTGGCCTATGCTTTTTTTTATATATATATATATATATATATATATATATATATATATATATATATATATATATATATATATATATATATATATATATATATATACATAAGTCAGAGCAGATGCTATAAATTAATTCTAGCTTTGTTACTTAATAAAGAGCTTCTTATTTCAAAGGAAAACAGAGATTGTGAAATTCCACACATGGATGATAAACAAAAGCAAGACCTGGCTTTTTCAAACACGGGTAAAAAGGAGATGAAAGGCTTTTGTAGTGTTTCATAATCACTTGCTAGTTTAAAATCTAAGAGGCCACACTAGAAATCTTTGGTCTTAATGCAAACACTAATGTCAATGCCAATCATTTAAATGAGCTGCTAGTGTGTATTTAATTGCTTTCTTGGGGATTTATTTAGTGGTAAACAGGGTCCTATTGTTACTTATAAAGTGAATTTGATTGTAAATTGCTTTCCTCTGATTGTTTCCTATTTTTATTGACTCATGTTCCATTTGGAGACAATATACAGTACTTAAGTACAAATTGAAGTGTTGGCTTAATTTCAGTGCTAAATTTCCTGTTGGAGATAATTACTGTTAGTGGTTTCTTGTGTTCCATTAACTGCATTATATAATGCCATTGCGTCATTTTGATTCACAGACATATGGACACAGACCTAAAAACAAACAAACAAGGAAACATAATTACTTATTGTTTCAAATCACAATTTTAAATAATAATTTTATTGTTAGAAAACATGGAAAGGTTAGGAATATCAGTGAGGTGAAGAAATATTTTTAGGGGTTATGTAACACGTGTGTTTTGTGCTTTGTATTGGCTTGACTGTTTGTTTGTGTCCTCCATCTCCCTAGGGGGAGCCATCACCATGCTGAGCTGCTGACTGCAAAGGCACTTCTTGAGAATGAAGTATAAAAGAGAAGAGAATACTTTTTCAATTATAGTGTGTTAGTCTATAGTCTATAGTCAGAATAAAATCTTATGACAACTCCTGAAATGGGGTAAGTGGCATTTTGTTTATTTATTTTGATCACTTTTTCCTTATTCCCCTGGGGACCCATTTGAAATGTCTGTTTTTGGTTTAGTGAAGTTTGTGTTTTTGATCTTGCTTTATTCTAGTGAAATGAATTCCTGAATGTGATCTTTCAAATTAAACATTGCCTCTTACCTTAGACATTTTAAATGCATTTGTTGCAATTATAAGAAAAGATTATATACATTTTAAAATGGTGAGTCAGAATATCAAACAAGTACAGAGGGAGGTTTGTTTGCACTTTAAAAAAAAAATATATATATAACTCATATAACTATCACATGTATAATGAATAGCAAATGCAACACCCTAATTAATTTATTATGCAAAAGGAAGGATCATAAAACAAATGTGTTCAGGTGGACTCTGGGTTGTATAGGAGATACCTCACTTTAAAAGCCTACTAGTGCTGAGCTTTAGAAAACTGCAGCAATGGACAGATAAGATTTTGATGCACTGTGAGGAACATGTCCACTACAAAAAGCACATCGGATGCTCTGTGACTTTCTTCAGGCCACCATGAACCACGTTTACTTTCCCTCAGCCTGCAGCTTTAATGTGAAGGATTTTATCATGAGCTTTCCAGCCATGTCCTGTCAGGTTGTCCTTCCTTACTTGTCTCAAAGAAACCACCATTCTTCACCCTATTGTAAAAAGGCCATGTTCAATTTCCAGTTCTGTGCTAGAGGGTTTCCTGAGTTAGCCAGGCTTCAGTAGTATTTAGACTTAAAGTCAGTGGCCAGGAAAGGAGTGGCTTGGCAAGGAAAAAAGACTAATGCTAACTTGTTCAAGGCAAGGAGAGGGAAATTGCTGCAGGAATGGTTTCAATGTCAACTAGGACATTCTGAAACATCCTGGTTCAAAAGCATCTTCACTCTTTCATTAGCTGTGTGCTTCAGCTGTGTTTATGCTAACCCATTTTTCTTTACCTCAGTCTGTGGTCCATTACACATTTGAAAGATTATCCCCTCACTTTCTTTAAGACCTTTCTGTATTTGGTCCTGTTCATCATTCCTGCAATCCTGGACAGTCTCCCACTTCTAGCTTTTGAAAAGTTTGTGTTATTATTAGTTTTTTGCTTCCCTGGCCAAGTTTAAATGGTATTGAAGCTTAGCTAACTTAGACAACCCTCCGGCACAGCAAATGCTCCAGATAAAGCCTTAATTTTAACCTCATTGATGCGCCATAAGAATGAATTGATGAGCTCTTCCCAACAGTACGAATAAAAAGGGATTATGTGAGCAGTTAAATTTTAGGTTTATAATACAATATGACTTTTGTAGTTTGTCTTGAAAATTAACTTTCAAAATTGTTCCTTTTAAAAGCATGATTCGGTTGCTTATTCTAAACTTAAGTTTTGAATAGTGCAGTGGTTGTAACTACTATGTGGCATAAGCTTGATCATGTAGTGTTAATGCAAATGAGTTGCATTACAAAAATGGCAAGATGTATTCACTGATAAAAAAAAAATATATATAGCTATATTATTAAATACATTTTATAATTATGTGCAGTAGAATATCGTAGCAGAAATATGGCTGTTGTGCAGCAGTGAATTGGTTTTGACCCCCAGTTTTAGAGTGAATGTAGAGGTTTTTAATCCAATGTTTGAAAATACTTGCACATTCAAATAAGTAGAATGTGCAAAACGGTGTTAATTTAACTCTGTTTAATCATATGGAGCTGAAGCATGCAATTAAACAGAGTAATGTAAGCTCAATCAGTGGATCAGTATGACTGAAAAAATACCTGAAAGGCATGTGTTTAAGCATGACTCAAAGCTGTTACATCAAATCTGTTATGGACACTTTCACTAACAAGATTTAATTATTTGTACACTTTTTTTTGTCTATTTGTAAGTAGCTGGCTAAACTGTAATGTCACTGAATTTCAATAAATTTTCCGTGCATTTCTTTTTTTCAATGTTTCCTTTTTTTAGTCTGTGTAATCATCTTTTTTTGTCTTCCACCAGTTTGTCAGCCTTTTCATCTTTCAAGCATTCTTGCTGGTTCCTCAGGCCATTATGATTGACATTTCTGCAGTATATGTTTACGTGACTGGTGCACACCTGCAATTTGGGTAGCAGCTACATTCATGTATTGTTTTGAGGCTTTAATTATAGCGCATTTTACATTTAGCTTCTTTCTCTTTTGATTTGATGTTTGTTTGTTTTTTTATTTGCATTTCTGTTGTTTAGTCCCTATAATTTGTAACCTTACTAAAAAGAACATTAGAACAGTGTTTCTGACAAACATCTAACTATGAATTTTTTACAATGTTTTTGATCTAAATACCCCCCCCCCCTTACTTTTTAAGGAAAAAAAAATCTGGTCTGACTTAAAAAATCTAGTGTTAAATTCTTAAAAGCATCCACAAAGTTTTCTTTGATGCAGGTAGAGATATCAGGTGTTTTTAATTGCTGGTTGTGATCAGCTGGTGAGACAGATGTTGGCTGCATTAGGACAGCTGGAGAGCCCATCCATGCTGTTGATTTACTGATGTGCTGCTGTATTTAAAGGGGCAGCTGTCCATGAAGCTAATCTTGGAAGCTTAGCTTCCAACTGATTTTTATCAAACTGTGGCAGACCTGTAACTCTAATACATTATATGTAACATTATATAGTGTGTTACTAGTGGTAACAATAAATTCAAAGAAAGTTAATTTTAATGGCTACAGTCAAGGTTTATTTATTTATTTTTGTGTGTGCAATGTATTACTTGTGCTACCCACAAAACTGCATTAAGTTCTGATAGATGGGGACACAAAATGAGCTATGAGGTTGTACCAAGGCTGACAGGCAGAAATAGCAGTTACCTTGACTCTGTTTTGTGACAGATTTTTTAACTAAAAATCATATGCAAGCTCTAAATCCTCCTTCAGCTGAGGCATTGGTGTATGGCTTATTGTTATGTGCAGACAAACAGGCTCAGACTTTCATTTAAACTGAGACACTGCATTTGTTATATTTCAATTAACATTTATTGCTTTAATTTATAGGTTTGTCTTGGGTTTCTCTCTATAGAGTCTAATATTGTTTAATTAATGCAAAGAATATAAAAACCTTTTTACTTTCTGACCTAGTGAGCCAGCATAATGTGTTTTTGATGGATATTCCATAACACTTCTGAAAGTAGCTCTGGATAAGGTTGTCTTGAGGAAGTTTTGAAACTGTAATCGAAATAAGGAATTTAACCTGAACAGTATATTCCTTATAAAAGTGTAGTAATTGATGATTTGAAGTTGATCAAGTCAAGGTTTACTTTAGTTAGCATTTTAATCGATACATTTGCACATAATCAGGAGATTGAGTATTGTATGAAAGTTTTGTTTCAAAATTTACATGTATACCAATTGTTTATTTTCGGTTTGCATATTGTGGTGATTATATTGTGTGGAAAAGGCATTCAGCAACCTGGTTTTGAAAGTACCTATGCTTAGTATTGTACTTAAGGGATATTTCTGTACACTAAATATTCTAATATTTCAATAAATAAAACCCCAAAGGAATTAAATTAGATTTTTTACATTTATGGTCTGGACCTTACCTTTATGCTTTTGATGAGTGTATTGATGTCACCAGTGTCCAAGATTTATCCAAATGTCCAAAAAGGTTTTTTTTCTGTTTTTTTTTTATTAACAAAGAATAAATAATAAATAATAAGAAACCCCCAGAAATATGGCCCAAGCTCAGAAGTACCCATCGTTGAATGCTTTAAAGTTCATGTATTCCCATAATAGAGAAAATAAGAGTGTAAAATCCAACCTTCTGACCTTAAGCCTTTAATCATCATTATATATTAGACAAATGTCAAGCAGAATTGGAAGAATGTTGATATAATAAATTTGAAATTAACCCTATAGTTAGGGATTTTTGCATCTACCATTTTGCTGTGTAGGCCACAACAAACTCATCCATAGTGAGGAATGACCAAACTGTCAGAGTTATTGCCCAGAACACTGATTTTTAATTGTAAAAACATATACTTTCTGGTCTGTCCAAAACAGGACATTTATCATAAATTTTTAAAATGGACTCAGGAAAACCTTTCTGTCAGCAAGTCTTGATACAAGTGTTTATATCGTTTTCATACTGTACAGAATTTGAATGTTTCATTCATCTATTCTTAAACTGAAATCTCGTGCAAAACTGATACACCTTTTTCTGATGTTTTATTTGTAGAAACACAACACAGTGTTTTATTTATTGTGCTGATAAAACACTGACCTCTGTGCAATCCAGAATTTCACTGGATAGTAAAAAAAGAAATCTGAAGTGATTCTTCTGTTTGAAACTCCAAGCAGTACCACTAGTGACACAGCAATGTTGATGGTTAGAATTCTATGGGTAACTCTGAGAGGTCCATCTTTGTGATTGCAGTGATCTTTCTGATACAACATGGCACTGCCAGACACACTGGCCACCATTTTCTCAGAGCACAGCTGCAGATAGTGTTCATGCTGTCAGGACTCGAAAATCAAGAAAAATCAATGGTCACTACCAATTCTGTGACATTTTGTTGACTGAAAATGTGTGTGTATACCCTCTAATATGCCAGGACACACGCTTCCTCCTGATATCCTACACAAGATATAGTAGGAATTTGGACAGACTAATATATAAATGGAATTGTTATGAAGAGTCCGCTACATGGAGTGTTAATCAAGTGCTTTTGGAGCTAGCACAGTTTGAAAGCATTATTTGAGGTGGAAAAAATTGCATGAACACAAATCAGGAGGAAGATGAAAGACTAACGCACTATTGTTGCTTGTATAATAGCTATAAGCATTGATGTTAAATTACGGTTAATGATGAGCCATTTGTGAAGCCTAATTTCTGATTTGCTGCCTTTCATACCTGCAGCTTCTATTTTGGACAATACATCAGTCACCTAGACTATTCACACAATATGCATCTAGGTATATACTGTAGGTACACAAATAAAATATGTTCTGCAATTACAAAAAGATTAGTACCTAGTTTTATTTAGAGCACTCAATTGTTCATACTTATCATTTAGTTGGTAGGTGATTTATTAAATCATTCATTATTCATTAACTTACATTTTACTGCATATTTTATATTAAAACCACTGGTTCCTATTTTAAAACTAGCTCTTTCTAATAAGCACCAATCTTGTTGCTCTTAGAATTTTAATGCTGAAAGCAAGCAGAGAGCAAATGAGTCATGATTGTGAATCATTATGGCCTTAACCCCTAACACCTAATGCTCACCAAGAACAATAAGCATATGGGTTCAGAGATTACACATTAACCCATAATCTATGTTAATTGTGTCTTCTAAATATAAGCACTATTATTTTTAGATCATGGGTTTTATTCATCTTAAAGGTAGTCTGTGTATGTTAGTACAGAGCTCCATAGCTACTTGGTACTGTTTTTCTGACTCATTTAGAAAGGAGAGAAAAGCATAGCCTTTGATAATAAGAAATAATAATAATAATAATAATAATAATAATAATAATAATAATAATAATAAAATGAATGCCTGAAGTAGAATTTTTTTTTTTTTACTTTGGTTTTCCACCATGGTGTGTCCAAGCATCCCTACAGTTCTGTAAAGATGAGTAAGCAGATTGGTTTAATTCGGATTCTCAATGTTTACTTGCAATATTAGAGTATTTACAGATATGGGTTTTTTTAAGGTCACCTGGTGGTCTAGTGGTTAGGATGCGGCGCTCTCACCGCTGCAGCCCGAGTTCGATCCCTGGTCAGGGAACCAACCCCAGCCACTCTAAGTGCCGGTCCCAAGCCCGGATAAATGGGGAGGGTTGCGTTAGGAAGGGCATCCAGCGTAAAAAACGTGCCAAATCAAAACATACGGATGATCCGCTGTGGCGACCCCTGATGGGAGAAGCCGAAAGAAAGTTTGTTACAGATATGGGTTTTACCAACAGAAGTAAACATTTTAGAAACTCTGCACTACTTCAAACTAAACATCTACTGAAGCTGAATGGTAGAATCTTTCTGTAAAATCTACTAAATGTAGAGGTGTATATTTCTAGGAAAAAGTAGGGTAGCCGATCTGAAGGATCTTATAAGGGATGGGTAATCAGATTTTGCTGTTGTGCATTTTCCTCACAGAAGTTTCTATGGAAACTGTGTTTCAGAATGTGTAATGCATTTTTTATTATTATTTTTTTTAATTAAAACTATTAAACAGCTCAAACATCTGAATGAGGGTTAAATGGTTTATTCAATAAATGTTTTTCAAATGTTAAGAATGTATAATGATTAGGACATCTATGAAGAATTCGTGGAAGAAAAACAACACCACAAAAATTATGTGGGCGATACTTTTGGTGAATTGCAGACAATCATTACATTACAATAAAGGTCAATACCCGATGTCCCTCACCTCAAGTTTAAACTTTCATGAAATGCAGCAGATAGACATTGATTTTTGACCCATGAGTAACCTAGACTACTGTATATCTACGTAATGTGATGCCCATTCACTACAACAATAACAAAAACGTATACATGAATATACCTTAATTCGGCTGGTTGTCGATCACAAAGAGGGTATTCTATGAATAATATTCACTCTTTTATTTTTATTCAGTATATAGTAGAATTGGTTCTACAAAGTGTGCACAAAGTGAGGTACATAAAAACAGGTTTGTCTAACGCTGTAGTGGATGTTTTTGAATTGCCCACACTGAGCACCTCTGGGAAGAATTAAAATTTTATATATATATATATATATATATATATATATATATATATATATATATATATATATATATATATATATATATATATATATATTAGTACAATAGTTAACATGTATGTGCACGTAATGTAGAATGTAATGTGCAAAAAAACAATGTGTGTATTTGTGCAAAAAATAGCACAATATAGTGCTGACCAGTACACAAATGTATTGTGAAATACAGACAATGTCTGTCTTATAAAAAATATTCCACATACTTTTGCCCATAAGCTATCTGGCTTTTGGTGGGCTTTTTTGTCCAATGTCTTCCTGAACTCTGGACCTGGTTTCCCTTTTTCAGTAGCTGTTCCCAGCATATGTGTTAAATAAAAAGTTTCTTCTAAATACTCTAAACCCAAATAATGAATTGTATTCAATGCTTGTAGGAAGAATATAAACGTGCTGGATTACCTGCACCTCACCTTTAATTGTATAAACCTTTACAACCTATGTTGTTTTGGAGTCTTCATAAAAAATTTTTTTAAGTTGTTAAGATTTTATATTGCAGAGAAATGTTCGGTTTTTTTTTTTTTTTTTTCGCCATTTCTATTTTCTTATTTAGTTTCTTAGTCAGTAGCAAGTCCTATAGTGTCAAACATGATGTTGGGTTGTAGGTTGGTTCTGTAAAGCCCACCCTAAAAACTCGTATCTAAACAAACAGGGATGGAGATAAGGTAGACAGGAGTGCAAATTCTGGGCTTCTTCATGCTGGAAGGTGCCACAGTGATATCTACAGTTGCACATTGTGAGGTCTTTGCTCTCCTTTATCGTGGATCTACACAGGCCACAGAAATGAACATGGAACATAAGGTGTATTGAGACATTTCTATAAGAATCTGTAATAAAATCTTTAACAGAACTCTAAAAGCACACAGGATCATGTTTTCCTTGTGTACTGTGGCAGAGTAAAACAGACTATTTTCAACCTGTTTATCTCCACAGTGCTGAGCCTGTAAGCTATGCCACTGCTTCTGTGATTAAAAGGAAAGAATTTTAATCTTTAAAAAAAAAAAACTGCATAAAATGTCTGTTTACAAAGCGGTTCATCTGTTACCTAAAAAGAGGGATAATAAATTGTCAGCAAACACACTTTTGCTTAGTACATGATTGTGCAATTGAAATATGAATGTAACATGATGAAACATAATAAAAGGATTAACATTTGAACTGCAGTTTAAGTAACCACACATGTAATTTTACTTAAACAAATAGGTTTAAACCAAGAATGTGATCTGTTGTGCAAAGCATGCTAGGTTAAGCTGTTTTTTTTTTTTTACCATATTTGTGTGTCTATATACATATAGTTAGATATTTGTATGCATTTATGGATATGATAGACATTGTTTCAAAGTAGCTTTTCAACAAAATTCACTAAAGACTATAATCATTTACATACAAAAGACTGCTGTTTGGTGTTTGTGAAAAACCTGTGCCAGAAAGCTAAATAGTGAAGAATTGATCTTTGGATATGTGGTTGAATAACTAGCAAGTAAACAATGTTGTAGGGGAAAAATCATAACCGAAACTAGACATTTAAAGATTGTTTTAAAGTTTGAAGGGATTTACTTAATGGCAGTGTTTGCCAGAATGCATGACTTCTCCATAAGCCTCTCATGATAACTGACACAAGCTATGTATAAAGGTGTACATCTACAAATGATGGCTAACATAAAAACTGCATTCGTCGCGTTTGATACCATAATGGTTTGCTGTATTTCTGGTTGCAAGCTTGATATCAGGACAATTCACTTTGTATCTTAGTTTGTTTGGAATGTCATTGTCGCATAAAGCATAATATTGAGGCATGTCAAACGTACAAAAGCGAATTTAGTAAAAATATATAATCAGTCTCAGTGGGTACTGTTGCTTACTCTGGTAAATGTGTGTGTGTGTAGAGCTTTGCATGTTCACCCCAGATCTCCATGTGGATCTCCAGTTTCCTTTCACATATACAGTACGATTGGGTGTGGTAAAATGCCATTAGATATAAATGGTGTATTGAGCTAAACTGAAAGCCAAGCTGGGGTGCATTCTACTCCCTTTGTGCCTAGTGGTTCCTGGATAGATTCATGATTATCCTGATGCTTGATCACTGTAATCCTGACCTGTGCTTCGCTACCTCAGAGCTCCAGGGACCTCAGTTCAACCTCAGATGTGGTTGATATCTACTGAAGTTTTAAATAATCTTTCTGGGCCTTTTGTTGATTTTTCTGTTCTACAGTATTTTATCTCCATAAAACCACCTGGTAGGTGGATTGGCTGTGGTCAATTGTTAAAGACCAGTTCAAAAATATTGAAGTTATGAATATTCTTTTCATTTCATTTTGTCTAGCTATCATCTTGATTTTATTTATGACTTAATTTCAAGAATGAGTAACTCGATTGAAAGAGTAAAAATGTTTATATCAATCTTTTAAAACCTTCACTATATAACTGTGTGATTTGCAGATATTCAGGTTTGTTCCAGGTACAGGATACAGAGGTGTATTTGGGGAAAATGCTAAATGTATTGTTATAAGTCAAGTTTATTTCTATAGCGCTTTTTAGAACAAACATTCTCTCAAAGCTTTACAGAATTAAACAGTTAAGGTGAACGATCCCTGATGATGACGATCCCTGATGAACAGCCATGGTGACTGTGGCAAGGAAAAACTCCTTTAAATATTATGAGGAAGAAACCTTGAGAGGAACCAGATTCAAAAGGGGAACCCATCTTCATTTGGGTGACATCAAAAGTGTGATTTATAAATCATTAAACAATTCGAAACTCTGAAGAGTGGGAACTAACATGAGCACTGGAATGTGTGGTTATTTTTATTATATTATTATTTTCACTATATCAATCACACCAGGACTACACAGAGATTTAATCTCAGTTGTCATGCAGATTTCCATAATGTCAAAATGAAAATCATTACCCTTAGGTAAGGAGTTATTGGGCCAAGATTTTTTTTTATTTCATTTTTCGTAATATATACGACTTATTTACTAAAACTTTATAATCCTTATATCTAAGGCAATGCTGTCATGGCAAAACTGTGTGTTAATGTACTTACAACAGACTACATATGTCCTGCATATGTCTTTTTGATGAGTAGCCCTGTTCAGAGCAATGAGATCCTACCACGATATTTCAAAATGAAACCTGATGCGTTCCAGAGATCACCAGATATCCATGAGGCATCTGTCAGAATCGCATGTATATCGATGTTCAAGGCCCACTTAAATATTGGCACTGCTTTGCAATGTGTCTTTTAGAAATTGCACATGCACACAGAGGAGTGATTAACAGCCTAGTTAATGTCTCTGTTTGATCCAGACATTACCAGGTACTACATTAGTGCTGAATGTAAATTAGTGAAAAATGAGCCCCAGTGAGAAAATGAAACTTCCCCAAACTGTCCTGTAGTTTGGCTTCTGCCTAGACGAACCTAAGTAGGCTCATTTGTGTAATGTGTTGTGTGTAAATTAGGGCATTTTCTTATTTGTTTGTTACGACCAGGATTTACATTTACAACATTTACCAGATCCCCTTATCCAGAGTGTGTTATAATAATGAGATTAAAGTCTTTCTCTGTTGCCAACTAGATGATCTCTATTTGCATTTCCTCTACAGTACTTGATGAGGAGAAAAAAAAATAATACTATATCTAAGCACAGTAGTCATGAACAGTGTCCACATCCTGCTGACAGTTTGAACTTTCCACAATCCTTGTGGGACAGCTTTTCAACACACCACACTTTCTCACCTGCAGCAGTTCTTGACAGACACCTCTATCCTTTCCAGAGTCTCTCAGGATAGAGGAGGTACTTCTAGCTGGAGGGTGATGGATTTGTGAGCCATGCACTTGCTCTGTCCTCCTGGAATAGAGATTGCCTTGCAGGGTCAGTCCCTGGCTGCTTTTGGGAGTCTGGTGCCAGTCAGCTCTCCACCTCGGATGGACAGAATGGAGGATCACTGAATAGGTGACCCTCTGTAAATGTGGTGATTTGCTGTGTTAAGTGCGGCTTTAGAGCTGTCATGGGGATCCGAACTGCAGTAGGATTCGTGTACTTCATTATGCTCATCAATCAAAAAGCAGGACTATTCAGCCTTCAGAAGCCAAATAAAAATTTCCACACCTAAAAAATCACACACAACCAGATATTTCAAAGACCAGTTATACTGTAACATTGTCATATTTTGCTGATTAAGGTAAATAAAAACAGAAGAGTGATCACCCATTAGTTGGGCAGCTGAAGGCTTAGGACTGTTGAATTTTCTTAATCAAATTGGTCAGATATGTTTATTCATTGTCTAACAGCACAGCTCTGACAGTAGCACAGTCTGTAAGACAAATGACAGGTTCGTATAAATGTGCTCGTTCCACTACATTATCTTTTGTTTAGTGACTGCTAATTCAATGAACCTGTATATCGGGTGTTTCACACAATCTATGTTTAATGCTGCATTTAAAACTATGTAAAAAAAAAAAAAAAAAGATTTTGAATTTGATAGTGTTCTTTTAGCTTGCTTTGTAAACATTCCACGACATTGAGATAACCAAATAATAATTTACAGAATAATTCATTTAAAAATAAATTATAATCATGGGCAAATTTTTATTTAAGGAAAATAAAATGCTGAAAGAAAAATAACTCATGACAGTAGAGTTGTTTTTTTTTTCTGTTTTTTTTCCCCCTCTCTGTAACAACATGCTCCTGGGCTCTTTTTTTATTATTTATTTTTTTATATGGTTTTGCCTCAATAAAAAAATAAATGAGAGATGGAACATTTAAAACTAAGCTCTCTATTTTGTTGTAATTTGCACACAAGCTATCAATGCAGACTGGATGTTTTCTATTGTTTATCTAGACTCAGACCTTCCTCCATTGTAGAAAGACAAGAAATCAAAGATTCACAGAGCCATAACATAGCAAAATGAAGTGGTGTCTGCAGTTCTCTCCATTTTTACACTACAGAACCTTTTGGTTACTATGTAGAATGTGGCTGACTATGCAATAGGCTTGATTATTGAATATTCTTCACTGTTGTCAGGATGAGTGATTTGGTCTGAGTGACTCTGGTGATCAAGTCAGTCCAGCTGCATTTTAATGCACTGTCTGTAGATCTCATTTAAAAGACATGCATCTTCTTTTAAGCCAAGACATAGGCCACTCAAGTAATTGTAATTGAATTGGCAATGAACCAAAACAAAGAGGAAATGTGAAGTATGTATCAAAGCCATGCATGTTGCTGAGCTTATTTAGCAAGCATTACATTTACTTTACTTTGATTTAGCAGTGCAGGAGAAACCTTTCAACATTGTGGTCAGACAAAAAAGAGGTGGGGATTTATAAAGTGACAAATTTGATCTAGACAAATGCAACCAAATCATTCTGATTGTAACCAAGTAGGTGAATTTATCAGCCTGTTTAAATTGTGATGGCGATAAGAGGGGTGTGCATATTTCTCTCATCTTGTCAAATTCCACAGAGTATCAGACGGTGACAAGCAACTATACCTCATGTCCTGTGATGAGTGAGAGAGCCTACATCATTTTAATATTTTATACCACAGCATTGTTAAATAATTGATTCCGATTTGTCATTGCTGCGTTTTTTTTCTTCCCTAGCTTTTTAAACATTTTTGAATTTACATTTTTTTAAATAAACATTTTATACTTGCATTTTAATCACAATGCTGCAACAAAATTAACACCTTCTTTTCTGAGATTGGATCAAATGGTTAATATCAGAAATGTTGCTAGTCTCATGAAAATAGCGGCTCTTTTATGTGGAATAAAAATAAATAAAAAGGTCTGGAAAATTAGACAAATTTGGTCATTATTAGTTTATTACTTAAGTGGTATGCACAATATAACCACGATGGAGCCATTTCTGTGTTAAATGCACATTTTTGTTCATCATTGTAACATTTGTGCAACTAGTAAAAAGGTTTCTTAGAGGCGCTTTCGGTATTTAATGATTATAGCTGAAACCTGATAATTAAGTGGGGTTTTTTTTCTGTCTACAAAAAATCGCCATGGCTTTCATGGCCTGGACACACGAAGCTTTTGTCTGGAGCACTAAAGTCTGCACAGTCCTATAGAAAAAGAAATCTATCCGTTTGTTGTATCGTCACTACATGATTGTGTGTGTGTGTGTGTGTGCGTGTGTGCGTGTGTGCGTGTGTGCGTGTGTGCGTGTGTGCGTGTGTGCGTGTGTGCGTGTGTGTGTGTGTGTGTGTGTGTGTGTGTGTGTGGTTCTGGTCATCCTGTAGTTGTAATATTGTATACATATTAAATCCTGAAAGCCCATTTTGCTAATTTCTCAATTCAAATGCATCACAGTTTTGATTGTTTAAAGTCTACTAGACTTCAGTTATATAGGCGCATATGTTTGGAATGCATCTAGAATGACTTTTGTTTCCTTTACTATTTCTAGCTCTAAAAATAGTTCCTTAGTGATTATCAAAGTTGGAATAGGGTGGTCAATGGAGTGCCTTGCAATTTCTCCACCTTTTGCACCCTTTGCAATTCTTTTCTTTTAAATTGATGGAGATACTGGACCTATTTTAATACACCCTGATAATATTCCTTATTTAGTTCTGCTTGTATTACATATTCCACTTTCCATTCAGTGTCAGTCATCCATGACTTTTACAGCCCTTAGTTCCTGGTTTAATTTTACCGTCATAGGGCAGAGAAATGGAAACCAATGCAGTCTTTCATTTCATAATCTTCCTTTGACAGAAATCACCTTTCCACTGTGAAGCATGCAACTCTGACAGGAGCCAATATACTTCCATCTCTCTTCTTTTCAAGAGTGTGTAGCTGGAATAACACAGCTTGTTGTCAAGCCCATCAATGATATGGGGAGTCTTGCTCACAGACATGAGCTGATGGATAAGCAGGGACCTTGCAATGTGCATGTCGAGATTATGGTCAAAGGTGACTGGGTAGAGAGTATCCAGATTCTATAACAGTTTTACAAAACACACTGAACAAAAGCAAAATGTTAATCACTGATACAGCTGTTGCAATCATGCCTACTCACCTGTGACGGATTAGTCTCTAAAGGAAGATTTTCTGGTTTGCACACCACAAAAAGCCCTCTTCTGATGGCATCAGTTCATTTTGAAAGAAATGGTACATTTTGCAAGAGATAAAGCCAGTTAGCTACTAACATGACAGCAAATATTTTCTAGCAATCTAATACATTTATCTCAGCAGCATGCATGCCACCATTTTAAGAATTCGATGACAGTGTGTGGTTTTATATAGGGGCGCAAAATGTAGAACGACTAACAATGAGTAAGAGGGCCAAAGGACAACTAAAATTCAAAAGAATTAAACACTATATAGCTAAAGCTAGCAGAGCTGATCCTTTAATAAGCCCATACATCACTTGCTAGCAGCAAGTGGTGGATTGCTGTAGGGATTCCCAGTGCTTATCCAATGTATTTGTTCAATAATGGCTGTGTTGTAGTGCATCTACTCACACTGATTGGCAAAACACAACAATAAAACAAAATTGCAGATATATATTTACATTTACAGCCTTGATGATAAAATGGCAGCCCATGGGCAGAGTTTCCATTGGTCCTAACTTGTCCTCAAACACATTTATTTCCATTACATTGCAGATGAAATCATTAGAGTAGGACTGCAGAGCAAAAAATATACCATGCATGCCAAAAATGCTGTCATTATCTGTTGGGGAGAGAAACTGAGTGCTGTTAGGGCATCTTTCAGCAAAAAGGAATGGTTATGAGCAAAAAGTAGGAACGAATTTGTCATGAAAAGCATGGTTACATCTTTAGTCAGCACTTTAGTTTTGAATGAAATTACTGTCTCGGTTCCAAGTTTGTGTGTAAAATGTCAGGTTCTGTGCATTACATTTTATATAAAAATGTCAATATGGATATATGCAAATATGTAGGTTTGCTTTTGTCATGTTTGACCCCATTTGTCCCATGTTTTAGGTAAACATCAAATGTGCGCGAGACTGACATGTGAAATATGACTGACGTGAAAATGAATCAGGAAAAAATCTGGTCCTTATCAGATTTTAAATTTAGGTAAATACATCCTTAGATGAGCACCACATGACACATTACACATCATTAATTATGTGACAAAAATAAAGCCAAAATGAAAGAGCCATGTGTTGCAAAACTAAGTACACCTTTACTGCTTCCACAGGATTTTAAAGGCTAAATAGCAGTCAAGTGCTCTTAATCAAATGCATGTAATGAATTGGTCATCAGCAATTGTTTTAGCAGTTTAAGGAGGAAAAATATCAGCAATATTCAGGGAAAACAAATGATTGCTGCCCATCAATATGGGTAGGGTTCTAACACCATTTTAAAACAATATAAAGCTTATCATCTACAGTGAGAAACATTCAAGACAGTTGCCAATTTGTCTAGGAGTGGACATCCCTGCAAATTCACCCCAAGGTCAGACCATGCCATTCTAAAAGCAATTGCAAAAAGAAACACCAAAATGTACAACTCTGACTCTACATTTCTCTTAGCATCTTAAATGTGAAAGTTCATAGATAGAAACACTGACAGATCACTTTTTTTAATCCCAGAGGGAAATTCACATATTAGAGCAGCACAGAGAGTAAAATATATACTAAAGCATTTTACATTATAGATAAAATATCAAGAAAATTAATGCAGTATATAGATGTACAGTATAGAAAAATATAAGTATCCAAACAAGATGAAACACAGTATAAAGATACAGCGAGGGTGTATTTTATAACATGTATGCTAATACACTATTAAGATAATGTTTGCTCTGCGCCATCATTTTGAATAACGTAAAATGTTAGACACTGTAATGCTATTTACTCTTCTGCTGAAACACTGCTTAAAGTGGCAGTGCATATGGTTGTAAACAGTGCATATTGTTCAAGTTCAAATATTGCTCAATGAGCTAATCCTAAGACTGCAGCGTTGTACAGTGTAATCACTGTTGAAACAAATGACTGCTTGTAGCACTTCTTTCTAACAAATAATTAATGTATTTGTACTAATGTATTATGGGGGGGGACCTGTTTGTAACCTGTGTGTATGATTTGTTGGGAAGAGTTGCCAGGAACATGGCCACAGAGGTCAGGTTTGCAAAGTTTCATGTAAACAAACCACAAGACTCCTGAACAATGTATTTTAGACAGATAAGACCAGAGTGCTGGTGTTTGGCTAAATGCACAGCTTCATATTTAGCAAAATACAAGCACAGCATATAGGCACAAACACCTCATACCAACTGTCAAGCATGGTGGTGGAGGGGTGATGATTTGGGCTTGTTTTGCAGTCACAGAATCTGGACAACTAGCAATTACTGCATTTGCAATAGATTTTACTGTGTATCAAGAATTCTGGAGTAAAATGTGAGGCCTGTCTGACAGCTAAAGCTTAGGCCAAATTGGGTTATGCAATATATATATTAAAAAAAAAAATACAAAAAAAATTAATTTTATTTGTCATTCATATACGAAATATAGTGAAATTGTTTTTACAGCTGTCCAACTTGTAATAGCAATGGACTATAAATATATAAAATAAATACAAATCAAAATATAAACTAAAATATTGTGTAACTATAAAGTATAAAAATAATTCATGGACACACTGTAAAATGATTGTCTCTAAAGTGTACTTGTGCTGATATTGAAGTGACACTGAGGTGTGCCAGTCCAGTGTTAAAGAGATGATGAGTACAAGCGTGAAAAAATGATTCCAAGCGCACCAGCAATTCTTCAACAGAAGAGATTAAAAAGAACATAGTCAAGGTGTTACAATGGTCCAGTCAAAGTCCAGATCTCCAATTGAAATGCTGTGGAAGGTGCCTTAGGAGGATGTGCATAAGTATAAGGACTAATCATGTTGTGCCTTCATAACAAACAATATAATTCTTGATTTAATTTTAAACTTGACTGATAAACTACTTGATGTAGTAATACAAGCAGTTTTTAATTTCATTTTGCAATACATCTCTGCTGATAAAATATACTCTTTACAACAGAATTTATATTGTCAAAATAGAATGATGAAACAAGTTTAAAAAAGCCTCAGAAATACAATACCTTCTAGAAAATGTTTCTTCTAGAACTACATAGTTTCTAGAAATGCATTTGTTTATCCATTTCCTTGAAAAATACATGAACAAATTCCTAAGGCAGCACAAGAGTTAGCCTAGGGCTTTACCCTAAATAAGTGCTGTGGGAATGATGTTCTCGAATCTATTGTATGAATGTGTTGAGGTCAGTCATGATTAAAAAACCTAGAACCGAGTAAAAGCAGTAAGTCATGCTATGGCACACTTTAAACCCTGACCTAAAGTTTAGTTTTGTTAATTTTTACATAAGTGTTAAAAAAAAAAAAAAAAAGCCAATTTCACGATTGGTCTATTAAAATAAGATACGGTCCAGGTTAAGTTTTTTTTTAAAGATGCTAACTCGCAAAATGTTTCAAAACCGAATAAACCATTCCTCTAGTAAGGCCACAATTAACAATCGCCCAAACACTAGGACCAAAAGCATTACAAATTCATTTTAGGGGCGTGAGGGAATGGCATTCAAAGAGGAAGTGGAACACTTTAATATTTTTTTACAATATCTGTTAACAGAGAAATTTAAATTTTTTAATCAGAGTCTTAAATCGGAGTCAGAGAGGCAGAGCATACAAAGCATTTTAAAGTCTCATAAGATGAAGAGGAATGTTGAATTTAATTGTCATGTCAAATGCCCCTTGATTTACATTTTAAAATCGTCTAAAAATTCCCTATTGAAAAGACATATGTTCATGCTAAAACATGGTTTAAGATGGTTTAATCTGGTGGGAAAATATGTTTTTGTGTCCTATAAAACTTAGTAAGAAATTAAGTAGTGTGTCACATTATACAAGGTTGTAATTGCAGGGAAATTTGTACAGGTGTATTATGATAAACTGTAGCAGTTTTTGGAAATGTATCTGACAAGAAAGAACTGCAAAAACTATTCCTTTTTTTAAGCATGAAAGAAGGAAACAAATACATTTATTTGATAACTAGCGGAAAGTACCTGTGCTTCGCTACGGAAGGCTAAATGCTAAGCAATATGGCAATAAGCAGTAAGCACTGAGCAGGACTGGATGATCAGAGATCAGAACGTCTGTCTGTACTGGTCAGGACCATGAACTTAACTGAGCTTTGACTATGTTGTGTCTACCCACTATCCAGACAGTGCGAGGTGGGGTAGGGGAGGTCAGAGTCCGATGGGCTCTCAGGTGATATGGAAATCAATACAGGCCTCAACCTGTAAACCATTTTCTTTACTTACTGTTACTGCACTGACTTTGTATATTAGTCGTACAGAGAGTACGTGATGGTTGAACACTCATTTTTATAGTTTGACTGTAACTCAAATAGAAAATCTTCATCCAGTAAACACTTATTCACTTAAAGACTTATTTTACATTGAGGGAGCCCTAATAAGAATTATTAGAGCACCTTTAGCTAATTATTAAATTTCCTCCAAAGAAATAACGGCAACAAATAACGTACTACCCCTTTGTAGTACGGATACAGGGCAAACTACTTTGAAAATAATTTTTATCGTGCATCTAACATCTAATAAGAAACAATGTACTAAGTTTCATTAGGATCCGTACTGTTATTTTGAAGAATTTACAATGCGTGAGTTTTTCGCGAGTTAGCCGCGATCCAGGGCGAATTTTTCAAAACCCTTTCTTAGTGAGCACCTAAGACCCAAGAGGAAGGTATGTTCCAAATTTCATTGCAATTCGTTCAGTGGTTTTTGAGATTTCGTGATGAGTGAGTGAGTCAGTCAGTGGTATTTGAGCTTTATATATATAGATAACACAAGTAAAGATACAAGCATTCATACCGAACTCTTTCTGTACAAGGCTTTCAGTTTAAAGCCCATGTGTTTAAGTGTGTAATATAGATAAAATCTAAGTTTCTTAACGAACGTATTAATTGGGGGACTGCAAGTTAGTTTAGACTCTGCCTCGTGTTTTAAGCACAGTGTCACTTTTTAAAATTATTTAACTTGTAAACATAAACAATGCCAGGGGTAAAAAAAAGAAATTAGAGTTATCGTAGTGTCACTGAGGTTACTCACTCTCTACCAGAAATACGATTTGTAGTGCATTGTATAACTTTTAATTAATATAATAAAGTGTATTGCAATAATTAGATTTATTTTATTTGTATATATTTTATTTTTTATAAAATATTATTTTATATATTATTTTAACAAGGAATTTTTAAATTTAAAATTATTGATGTTCACAAATGTTAATAATAAAATTAATGTTTTGCATTTCTTCCCTCTATCCATACTGAAATTTAACTGTACTATTAAACCCCTAATTACTACTAGTGATGATGTTAGATTTGCATTAGACCACTATGAAATACAAGCAAAGCTTTCAATGATGAATGTTTAACTTACCAATAGCATTACCTCATTAAGAATATATTTTAATTATTATTAACGTTTTTGTTCCATAAAAATTTAATGGAAGGTGCAGTATATTATCAGAATGTAAACCGATTCGAAGAGCCATTGGGTGCAAACATGAATTGATCAATATCTGAATTATGCTTGATTTGCCCTTTGCATTTTTATTTATTTATTATTTTTTTATTCTGTTGTTGTGGCAACATTTTCCTGATTGCAAAACCACTCCACTGCCTGATGCCATTCATATTCAAGCTGCAACAAGGCACAACAGCACCCTGCTCTAAACTGCGAAAACATTTTCCACTGCAGCTATAGTGCCACTTTTAAAATTTCTGACAAGATTTTTTCACAAAGAAGGCAAGGCACTGAGGAGAACTGCAAGGTCAGTCTGATCAAGTTAGGTTTTCCATCATGTTGATGCAGTCTTACAACATTATGCATCTCAAATCCCCATCTCTGAAGCATGCATGCCTTTCTCTAATGGTCTGCAAAGATGTCACTTGACGCTGACAAGGTTCGCAAATGACTTTTGCCTAGGTAATGAACAGTAGAATATGCAACTGCTTATTAGTGCCTTTTTTGGCATGATTAACAGAATACTGCTGAACTCTACTATTGACTTGATTATATAAAGATTTTACCCACTCACTGATTTTCACCATACTTGCATGCATTCCAATTAGTTAAGGGGAAAAAAAATCCTTTCATTTTATAATGGAACTTGCAATCTATCACTGAAAAGGATGAATCACAAAGTTATTAAATATTTTACTTTCTGGTGCATGCCATTGGGAAGAAAAGAATGGGGGAAAAAAGGAAGCAACAGAGAAAATAAAAGGAATAAAAAAATTATGGAAAGCATGGTGGAGGGATGAGGGAAAGGAGAAATGGCATGTGGCTCTATATAATGAAAGGGTAAAATGGGAAGAAAGGAGGATGGACAGAAGGAAGGAAGAAACAGTAGATGTAAGAAAGTATTAAAGAAAGAAAAACAAAAAAAGAATGCAAGCTTATATTTACAAGTTATTAGCTCTTTTATTATATTTTCCTGCATTCTTTAAGAAAAAATCACCTAGTCTACCCATAGTTTAACCAGCACCTTCATCTGCAGCTGCTTTACAGCTCTCTCCTATACTCAGTGTGTCTGTTCTGAAGCACAAAATCACCAACCTGGAACAGAGCCTGATCCTGCATTGTCTGCTAAAGTGTCTGGGCTTGACACCTGTACTACCATACAGATTGGCGCAGACAGTCTGTTAGATCGCTCATGTGTCACCTCTGATGGCACCGAAGACCCATCACTCACTGTTAGGTTCTGCACAGAACATTCAGCCCATCCTGCATCATGTCCCTGGGGTCTTTGGGGTGGCTCAACTTTGTCTTTGAGGGGAATGTTCTGTCACATCCAAGTACTGCAGTACTACTCTCGGGTACCAGAAGTCTCGGCACACGAACAAAGTTATTGATTCAGTTACCTGCTAATCATTCCATATAAATGTCATGTTTCCTGTGTTGTCAATTCATTAGTGATCAAACGTGCTTGAGTATGCCTTCCTCTGTTCTCTAGTTATTCTCTCTGACCTTGCACTATTTAACTGCTCTCTGCATTTGGATTTTCATTTTCATCTGATGATAGAATGTTTTCAACTGTAATCATACAATTGTAACTTCTACAGTATATTGACTTTGGAGAGTTTATATAGATATATATAGAAAGATATCAAAATGTAAATATGATATGATGCAAGTACATACAAGTCATTTATATGCATTTAAAGGGGAATATATAGAATATTTGTATATTGGCTGTTTTAGTTACAGCACAAGGGTCTCATATCATGCCCTGTCATTTTTGCTTTGTGTAGAAAACCTTGTTTGACTGAAATTAGAACACATTAACAAGTGAAATGCTGAAATTATATGAACTACCGATAATCAACTTATCTTTGTGCTTCTAATTTTCTCCTATTTGTTAAGTGTGCTTCATTACTGGGTAACCCAAACACAATTAATGAAGTGTGTTCAAACCTTTTAAACTGTGTTTTACAATTTTCGTTTTCCTCCCCCCCCCAATTGAAGCAGTGAACAGAATGTGCAGACACTTATTTCAGTGTAAACATAATAATGACAAGCTATGAAAATGAAAAAGGGTGCTTGTTTTCCAAAAAAAAAAAAATAATAAAAAAAATTAACAAAGTAAAAAACTTATGCCTTATTTTTTTCTTCCAAGAATCATAATTCAAGCACATATTAACCAGGATATTTTATTATCAATGTCAAAAGCAAAAGCTAAAAAGCAGACTGAACAGTAAAACATGAAAATACACTTTAAATATATATATATATATATATATATATATATATATATATATATATATATATATATATATATATATATATATATATATATATATTTATTTAAAAATACACTACACTTTAATACTTGATGCACAATGCATGAAAAGATAACACAATGATAAATTGGCACAATGGAACAATGTATTAAGTAGACAAACAAATCGGCAGTAAACACAGAACAGGTGAACACAATCGGGCAACATACCAATGAGTGCACAGAGGTAAGTCTAAACAGAAAGTGTACATGCCCTCTGTGTGATGAATGATTCCAAAGGTTACATTTGTTATTTTTTTTCCTTTTCTTTTTTCTCTCTTCTCTTCTTCCTCTTTTCTTTCCTATTATCTGTTGCTTGGCAAGTCCTTTTGAGGTTGTGCTTTTTTGGTTTCTTGGTCTTACTATGACATATGACTAAGTGGAAACCAATTTTTACTTTCAGTTTCTTACCAGACTGCTTAAAACATCTTTTGGATGCATGTTTCTTAATTCATTTTGCTTTTTTCAATAAGTCATAAATCTTAAAAATAGTGAAGTCTCAGAAATACATTTATTATTATTATATTTTTTAATGTGTGAACAATGTCACTTTCAAACATACTGATTCAGTAAATGTACACTCATAGGATTTATACGACAATTTAACTGAGCCTGTATCATTATGTTGGACAGCACTGGAATATGTGTAAAATCTTATCTGCAATGAAAGCTTTAGTTATCAAGAGCCCATAGGACTAGTATTTCTTCAATAGGAATATGAATTCTGAATTTACATTAAGAAGTGCTGCATGTACAGTAGTAAACGTCATCCGGTACTGAAAAAAATATCAAGGACTTTATAAAGTGCAAATAATGTTTATGCAAGTCTATGACTAATCCTATAATACATTCACCAGACACTTTAATAGGCATGTCTGTACACCTGCTCATTCATGCAATTATCCAATCCAATCATGTGACAGCAGTGCAATAAAAAAAAAAATGCAGGTACAGGTCAACAGCTTAGTCATCGCTCACATCAACATCAGAATGGGGAAACTATTTGATCCCAATGACTAATTATGTCCATGGATAATGCTGTCAAATGGACTGGTTCAAGTATTTCGGAAATGGCTGTTCTCCTGGGATTTTTACACAAATATGCTCTAGAGATTACATAGTATGGTTCTTAAAATAAAAGGAATTCAGTGAATGGCTGCTGTGAGGGAGGAAATTTTAATGTCCTCTTAAACAGGGAGTTCTAAAGAGAATAGCCAGACTGATTTGAGCTGACCAGTAGTGTAAAGTAACTTAATCACTTCTTACAACTATAAGAGGCAGAGAAGCATTACAGAATGCACAACACCCTGAACCTTGTGGATGATTTGACTGCAACAGCAGAAGACCCCATTGGGTTCCACTCCTGATTGCTGAAAACAGCAATGTGAGGCTACAGTGGGCAGAGGCTAACAGAAACTGGACAGTTAAAGATTAGAAAGCCTGTTCAATGTTTGTTTTCCTCCAATCTTCAGCTGTTCAGCTGCCAGTTGAGATAAATGCATGAGTGAGCAAAGGTGCAGATTCCGTTACAGTGCTTAGTGAGTGTACTTTTGCATGCTTTTTGCTTATTTAGCCCTACATAATTGTAATGGTACATTATAACTATTGGTATACTGTGGGCTCAATTGTATCTGCTTAGACACATGCAAATTCAACGTCTAATTATGCCCCCATCAATGTCATTGATATTTTCACTAGTTTCAATTGACTTTTCTTATCCCAGAGACAGCTGTGATGACCCCAATGCTGACCTGTATTAGCTTGATATGTTTGTTTAATATTGATGGCTGGTGTTCAAACAGCATAGACGCTGCTTTACCTGCCTGAAACCTGATATTAATATGGAATGTACCTTCCAGTAGGGTGAAAAATATTGCTGAAATTATGCAAAACTAAAACTAATCATTCTCAAGTGCATTGAAAATATATTGGTGATTATATCTAATATGCAGATTGAGTGAAATTTGGGTGAATCATAATGGCATTGAAGGCTGAACATCCTGCAAAGGGCATGTTGCGTTTTTGTAATCAGACTATTGATCTTTGTGTCTCCACTTGCTCCGAGACAACTGCAGTTATGTTGGTCAAGTGTTTTTAGCCCTCCTTATTAAATAACTTGACTTTCTTTTGTCATTTTAAAACGTATCATTTAGTTTCTACCCTCTTTATGGTTATGCAAAGCAACCATTTTTATGTGGCACAAACTGATATTATAATAAACCCTGCTCGGGTAATCTTCATTAGGGATGTTGTTTTCATGGTTCGTAGCAAACCTTGTTCCCTCTCCAGTCCTCCTTAGCTGTATTTTAGACCCCATCCTGGCCATCAAGAGGAGGAGAAGTGCCTCTTATATCGCTGAGGCATGGCAGGCCATTTTGACAGCACCCTACGCTCTCCTTCCCCCTTGTTCATCGTGCCTCTCAATCTCTGATGATGAGAGGCTGCAAAGAGCTCCTTACAAATGGAAGCGTCCGACAGGAGTCCTCTCAACGAGCACAAAAGATAATAGATCTCTTGACAGCAATATGCTGAAGGAAGACATTTCACAATTCCACAAATCTAAATATGATGGTAATAGTGCAAAGCTAGATCTAAAACTAAAGCAGCAGAGATAAGGTAATAGTTCTGTCTGCATTTCTAAGTTGGAGTTTTACCAGCATAGAATTTATCTATGTTTTGTTTCCTGACACAAAAGTCTTTGGTTTTTTCTGTCCTTGTCAAAAATATTTAATGCTGACAGGAATGCCAAGTGGTGAGGATGAAAGGGGAAAATGCAATATTTGTACATGGGGAGCAGAAGACTAACTTTTCCAACCAAAAAAGACTAGTATTAAAATTAGTTGAAAGTTAGTTTGATTTGGTTATTTAGATATTGATAAAAGTCAAACTAGTAGCTATAAAAATCTTGGAACACACACAGGCAAGTGCAAAGATATGGACTCTATTCTTAAACACTAGCATTGTCAATCCAGGCATATTAACCAATCCACAAAAGAAATGTGGTAAAAGTACAAATATTTTTTACAATTACTCATCCAGCCAATATCCTGGTAAAAGTTGAATACAGGTTTTTTTTATTTTTGTATAGTTTCTAATGCTTTACTCATAATAACTTCTACTGTTAGCAACATTAATAATCACTCTAACAATACTCCCGGAATATATTAATAACTAGATGACACTGTACAAACAGCCCTGATAAATACGAGGTGCACGTTGCGGCAGGCAAATTACAGTGATGGTATTCAGTCTTTCACATTTTTGCACCATGCAGAAAGGTTACCTTATGATTTCATGAATATATGATGGTGCATTTTCAAACGCATCACTACATTACTCTAAGTAAAGTAAGCATTTTCTTTAGAATTGTATTATATAAAAAGTCAAATACATGTGAGATATAAAATCACTTAACCCAGCAAAACTCTGTGTTAATTGAATACCAACCACGTTTATAGAATACGGTATGTCCAATTGGCCAAGCATGAACTCTGAAATAACTGGGGATTTTGCTGTGAAGTACATTTAACAAATAAATTGCATTTTCTCAACCATCTTATGCAGTGATTTCGGCTACAACTGTCGCATAGGTGTTATTTTTCTCTTTTCTTTTCTCCCTTGATTTCCCAAGCCTTGCTAATGGGAACTGGAGCCTCATTAAACTTTAAAGAGTGAATAAGGAAACATGCATATCACCTTCAGCAGTGCTCCAGTCACTTTGACGTCAAACACCCAGGAGAGCAGGTGTGAATCAGAGAGTAACCGATTTTTTTTGTACAACTATATGCAGCCTAAATTGAGGGGGGGATTAATTCTGTTTTCTGTAATACAACAGTTACATATTTTTTGTATGTCTTGACTTAGAGTAATCCGCATGCTGTAGAAAATGCTGGTTTGTTAGTTTTCTTTCTTCTAATTAATCACTCAGTTGAGCATTTTGGGTCAGGTTCTGTTTCTCTGGATTCATAATTTTGCACTGTGATAGGAAAAATAAATCATAGTAATGTACACTATTTCACCAACATGTTGTGCACAGTTGACAATCACACTGCTTGGTGTGCTTGGTGAACATCTCATACCAGATTTATTCCCTATTTGCTGTTTTTTTTAGCTTCACTTCTCTGGGAAGTTGTTCCACTAAATTGGAGTGTGGCTATGGGAATTTGTGGTAATTCAGACACAAGACTATTAGAAAGGTCAGGCATAGTCATACATTAGGTCAGTGTTCCAGTATCTCCTACTTGGCAAACCATGTCTTCACAGAGATCACTTTGTGCACAGGCTACTCTCATCAAAGACATCGTAGACAATCAAGTGCTTTTATATTTTTGGTAACACCTGAAGAACCACTTGTGTGCAATCTGATATCTACAGTATGCGTGTTGATCTCTGCAGTATGCAAACGTGGCACTTCCCACCTTAATCACACAAATGTTTGTTCCTTATGCAGAAAATGTACATTTATTTAAATATTTATTGGTAACTAGATCATTAGTTTGCTAGATCATTAGTAAAAACCATCATTGCTGAATGTATACTGCATATTGCCTACTGCGTACTGCCTACGATCCACCTATTTTTTACAAGAAGAGGCTATATGATTAACATTCAAACGTCCAATCACAAACTTTTCCCTGTACTAATCAGAAAACATGTATATTTTCCAAAAATCTTAAAAAAAAAAAATGCCATTTTTGTATTTGATATTAAAAGCTTGAGTGGGTTTTTTTCTTACATATTTATACAAATAATAATAATAATAATAATAATAATAATAATAATAATAATAATCTTTCCTTATACTAATTAATCAGTAGCAACATTTAGTTTGTTGGCCTTGTGTATTCATAGCAATGGGCATCTTATGCTGAGATTTTATATAAAAGAAAAAAGAAAGAAAAATGACTGCAAGGTGCAATAAATCTCACCTTGGCTTGCAGGCAAACTGTAGAGCATGGTGAAAGGAGTTGGCGGTGGCTCAGTGCTCACAGACCTGAAGTGCAGTCATGCGTGAGAGGTTCATGCTCATTTCACAAGCAAGGATTCCATGCTTGAGAATCCCTGTGTGTTTGTGCAATTCACAGCATGTTCACTAGTCTGGGACTATGGTGCAATAGGTATTTACAATAGAAGCTACAAAAAAAAAAATCGTTTTGTTTTGGAAGGTGACTTTGAGAGAGAAAACAAACGCGGTTTGATATGTGTTTGATGAATTCAATTAAGCATTTGGCAGATGCCCTTATCCAGAATGACTTAGAAAATTGCATTGAAGTCTCCATCAATAAATACTTTGTGATAGTCCATTTGGTCTAAGACTAATCACTCTAAAATTCTGTTGGGAGGAAATATATTAAGAAAAGCAAGGGTTCATTTGGTTTTGGTTTTTTTCCTAGGTGCTGAAACAGAAAAGTGGCAAAGAAAGCCTTCCTTGTACCTTGTGCATAGTTTTCTAGATGGAGTTAGTTAGCTGTCAAATTGAACATCACCGGAAGTAACTACAAACATTTTCTGACTGACCACCCTATTCCTATTGGAAGTGGTCTCTTCAACATGACTCCAGCCTCTTTCCCAGGGTACAGGAGTTTGTGGATGATAAAAATAATGCAAAAACCAAATCTCAACCTAAATACTCCAGTATTCAAATAAACAAAGTGTATAATAAAACTACACAAATTTTGTTGTATAATGCAGTATGAACGAGTCCTGTCTAATAATTCCCCAGGTTGGATACATTACAGCCCATCATTTTTATTATTTTATTAATTATTTTTTATAAACCAGTGGTACTGTCCGATATTATCCAGCATCGCTAGTTGAATTGCTTGAAGACAATAGGAGGCGTAATTTAACTTCTGTCGATTCAGTGATGCAGCATGGACCATGCACCAAATTTAGATTCCTCACTCAGAAAAGATCCAATAATCAATGAAAGCATTGTCTAAAAATGACTGAACTCTTATACTGAGTAGGATCTCAGATGCAGTGTCTTAACTTTTCTGTGCTGCTGTGTCATCACCTGTTTGCATGCCATTTCATTGATCTGTTTTAAATCACATGAGCCTCATTGCACACTGATCTGCATAGGAAATGATTGTGTGAAGACCTTGTCATGTTATTCTTTCTTTTTATTTTTTTTTCATTTTTGACCCCGCCATTGATTGAAGCAGGGCTGATTAAGTCTCATCAGCCGCATCAAGAAATGAGAAAGAAGCACAATAGTGCTGCTGTATAATCAAGTGTAACGTACTGTGAGTTATCTGCTAATCAAGCGTAGCTAGCAAGGCCTTCCATTCCGAGTACAAATGAAAAGTGTTTTGTACCATCCCCCTTAATAGATGCATGTTTCATGTTATTGTCCCAGAATGATTTTGTATTTTTTTTTTTTTTACTTTGAATATAGAGGTGTGAAATAACTGAATAAAGAGACTTAAAGCTAAAAAAAAAACAGCAGCCGGTATCATAAACTTCTCATACATAGAAGCTCTGCAAATCGTTTATATTCTCTCTATAGTGAATCTTTCATTTTCAATGTGTGATCATTATTTATAAAAAGTTCCTCAATGACTGAGATTGCTGACATCCAAGCAGTTTGTACTGTATGTTCCTATTGGATGTGCGTGTTGATTTTCAGACTGCTTCCTTCAAATTGAATTGTCTTGTATATTGTAATCCACGTCCTCAAGTTTCAACTTTGTTTGCTAACACAAACCAATTAAACTGATAAAACCTTTCCTCAGCTGATGCCTATAATCTCTGAGCTTATTGACTGATTATTCATTGATTATGGAAGTGGGGAGAAAATGTGTTGACAAATTGACTAAAATCAATGTCTGATTCCTCTTGAGGTTTCTTCCTCATAACATCTAAGGGAGTTTTTCCTTGCAACAGGTGCCATGGCTTGCTCATCAGAAATAAATACACATCGTTCACTTTAACTCTTACATTTTATAAAGCTGCTTTGGGACAATGTCTGTTGTGAAAAGTGCTAAAGAAATAAGTCAAACTTGACTTAAAATCGACCAATATTAAGTAATACCTTAATAAAACTTTAATATTGGAGTAAATTAATTAGTTTTCTTCCTTACAGTCTAGTTTTTGGATATATGAAATATTTAAATACATCAGGGGGATAATTTATGTTTTTAATCACCTACCTATTTTATTTTTATATGTAACATGCGTTGCTGTACAAATGATCACAAAAAACCTTCATCATTCCTTCAAAGTTAATACTAATCTTTTCAGCAATTTGTGCTACAGTAGCTTGTCTGTAAATCAGACCATTTACTGATTTGGTCACCAGGTCACTAACTGTCCTTTATTGGACCACTTTTGGTATTTACTCACTGCAAATTTGAACACCCCACTCGCTATTTTCAAGATGCTCTGACTTCGCGTCTTGCCACCACAATTTTAACTAGTAAAGGTAAAATCCTAACACTTACCCTTTTTTCCTTCTTCCAACACATCAACTTTGAGAATTTTGTTACAATGGCACCTGTCATGGGGTGGAATATATCAGGCAGTATGTGAACAGTCAACTCTCAAGGTTGTACATTTCACCTGATTGTGTTTTCAATGTTCTTGCTGCTTAGAGTATATTTTCTGATGTTGATGCTGACATGATCACTAAAGGCATAAGTGTGGAAGAATTTTTTTCTTTAAATCAACCCACACTAGATTCCATCTCCCTTCAGGAACTCTTCATGCAATCACATAGCCAATGATAATACATTGATCTTGCTGGAACAGGGTCAGGATGTATTCAGTATTCAGACTAAAACACAGACAGAATATGTATATCAAGCTGACAATGACAAGAGAAGTGTAACAGTACACACAGCGTTAACTATAGAAAATACATATTTTGAAAAGTGTGACACAAATAGAAGCTTTTTTCTAAGCTTTCGGAATAGAAAAAAAAAATTCACTCAAATTAAGTGAAACTGTTCACCATCTTGTAGAACCTCATGCTGCACTTCCGCTGGCCCATCAGCCATCAAAAACGCATCGCTATAAATGAGAACAGTCATGAGCATGACATTTTTCTAACATATCAAATTAGTTTTTTTCATTTATTTACTGAGCATGAAAATGAAACAGGGATGATTTTACCCACAACTAGTATCATTACAACTGAATATGGCATTTAATCCAAAGAAATTTTAATTCAATGACTCTCTTCCACATCTGTAAAAGTTGGATGCAGTGGCTATATGATGAACTCTAGAAGAAGAAGGATCCTACGTCAAATAATCACATACACTGCCATCTTCAAAATGTGATCGAGGAAAGTGTCAAAAGGAAATCTTTTATCAGGAAAAAAAATGAGTATTTAGAAAAAAAAAGAGGAATGTAGGGTAACATCCATTACTACAGGTCACTCATTTTAATCATGAAAGAAAATGTCAGCAGCTACGCTTCTAGAGTTTGTGAAAGCTTTACAGAAATACAGATCATTCACTCGTAAAAGTGAAAGTACATCATGTTGATCATGATATACTTTTAGAATTTAGTTGAGGGTGAAAAATAAATAAAAAATAAATAAACAAGTGCTTGTCACACTTAAAACGTCTGAAGACAATAAAGTCAGAAGACCTGTTCAGTCGAAACAGAACTTCATTAGCATCCCTAATGATTTGGAACTAACTTGTAGAGCGCTGTGTTTACTAGAGGCCCTAAATTCATTTCAACAAGGCCTACTCTCAGTTAATGCAAACGCTCATAAAGATAGCCATGCTACACAATCCATGGTTGAGATCTCTTTATATACAACAATTCCACAAACCATTCTGGATACCTTCAGCAAGTAAATGTCAAGCACCCCTACTTCCCACCCACACTCATCAACATTGTGGAATAGAAATTCCCAACAAAAAGTCTCAATATATCTAAGGATTAAATATGCAACTCGGAAAGATCTCTACACGTTGTGATGAAGCCAGCAGATAGAGGCATTGCTGATGTTGTTTCATGAGAAGACCTATACAATAAACAAGCAGAAGCACAGCATTCTGATATGAACCTTTTATATGTGGAATAGGGATTTATACCACTCCCTAGCCACAGTCCTCCATTTAGGCAACTATTACTGATTCCATTTAAGCTAGACATCTCCCTGCCTCTACCTGTGACCTAATTATGAATAATCCTTGCTGCAGTCGTTTCTGTCTTCTCTCTAAAATACACAAGGAAAACAACCCTGGATGTTTAATGGGGTCTGCTTGTTCTTATCCTACAAAAATAATTGGCTATTTTTACCTCTGCATGACTAAATGTACATTTTGTAAAAGCCTTGATCAATAGTGGCAAAGCTAGAATAGATCCAAATAAAAGTTAGTCATAAAATAGATGTTCCAGTCTTCAAATTCAGGACATCCGAAATGGCTCCACCACTGTAGTTGCAAACTAAGAACCTGAATGTCTTAGAATCAAAGACTTAATTCCAGACACAGTTCTGCCTTTTTTAATATTAAACCTCAAATGTTTGTATATGAAATATTTACCACTGGATTTATACGATATGTCGAACATTGCAGTAAATCACATAACGCTACAGTGTCATAGATGCTGTCTATAAATAAAATATTTACTGTTTCTTTACTTACTGTTTCAGCTCCTGTGAATATTATAACCATAAATACAAAGAAAATGTGGTATTGCACTGCAGTAGTTTTTAATATAATGAAATATTTATTATTAATAATATTAATCATATTTGCTGAGGTAAAGATTTTACTTCTATGGTATCACTGTACATGTAAATGCTTTTATTTGTTGTAATAAGGCTTGCAGTATTGTTTGAGTGCATGATATTTATTAGTGATGGATCTGACATTTATTATAAGATATTAGCTGGGATTAGCTGGGCTGGGGAGAAAGAGTAAATCATCATTGATATGCTGAGCACACAAGGTATGCACATGCATGCATATGTCCATACACACTTGTAAACATTTCATGTGGAATAATTTACAGCACATTGTTTCAATGCTTCTGCAAATGCATCGTTTGTTGCAGCATGATTCACATGCTGCCATGCTGTAGCAAATCTCTCCCTGTCTCTTTCTCTTTCACACATGCAGACACGCACACATTACAGTGGCACTACCCACACTACCCTGTGGCATAGCAAGTGTATCATTAGTTGTCTGTTGTCACAGAGCTGCAATCTTTGGGACATGCTATGATTTTAAAAACCAAATGCTCTGCAAGTAGAACAAGATGGGTTTTAACAGAAACAGCCAATGGAGACTCTTGTCTTACATCCAAAGCTTTGCTCCATTAGGGGAGAGCACAGAGTGGTGTACACAAATGATACTGCGCTAGCAGCATGGCTTGAGGTGGATGAGCAAAATGGATTCGCTAGCCTACAATTCTTTTATATACATATATATATATATATATATATATATATATATATATATATATATATATACACATACACATATGAATGAATATACATATAAGTTTGGACACACCTTCTCATTCAAAGAGTTTTCTTTATTTTCATGACTATGAAAATTGTAGATTCACACTGAAGGCATCAAAACTATGAATTAACACATGTGGAATTATATATGGAATTATATACATAACAAAAAAGTGTGAAACAATGAAAATATGTCATATTGTAGGTTCTTCAAAGTAGCCACCTTTTGCTTAGATTACTGCTTTGCACACTCTTGGCATTCTCTTGATGCCTACTTTGAAGAACCTACAATATGACATATTTTCAGCTCACTTTTTTGTTATGTTTATAATTCCACGTGTTAATTCATAGTTTTGATGCCTTCAGTGTGAATCTACAATTTTCATAGTCATGAAAATAAAGAAAACTCTTTGAATGAGATGGTGTGTCCAAACTTTTGGTCTGTACTGTATATATAATATATATATAAACTTTTGGTCTGTACTGTATATACAATATATATAAACCTTTGGTCTGTACTGTATATGTGTGTGTGTGTGTGTGTGTGTGTGTGTGTGTGTGTATATATATATATATATATATATATATATATATATATATATATATATATATATATATATATATATATATATATATATATATATTCATTCCTAGCAGAAAGTAGGGCAGTTCAGCACTCCTGAAGTTTAACAAACACAATGAAATATGAAAATAATTGTGAATGAAAATTGGTAATTAAATTTGTTCACGGTTTTCTAGCTCCTTTCATGCTGCAGTGGAATTCCAATAGCAGCAACATGGAACAAAGCAGGCTAAATGGGCAAGATGAAGTACTATCATCAAATATGGTAGAAAACACGTGTCCTTGCTGTTTCTGTTAAAGATTTAAAAATAGTGGATATTATTACAGTGTCGCTCATTATAATTAGTCATGTGATGCAGAAGATGTAGCTTTAAAGTGAATTAAAACGTGTATTTGAATTTTCAGTAAGTTCAGTCATCAACCTGATATGACTATCAGCTTTTTTTTTTTTTACTGTCAATCGATTTGGATGCTTGAATGTTTGACTGTGGAGAGGATAATCTGTAGAGAATGAATAAGAAACGTGCACTATAGTTCATATCTTTTATAGGTATTGCTTTTTTCATATATATATTTTTTACATTGTTTACTGCATTAGTTAACAAGGACAAACAAGAAATGCAGCATAAATACACTAAATATATTTTTTCAAAGTAGCATCTGTTAATTGCTTATTTTTTTATGGAATTCAGATGCAGATTGAATCAAAGTCGACATAAAAGAACAAGGGTGATACCATGGCTCAGTGAGTAGTACTGATGTTACAAAGCTCCAGGGTCTACTGTTGGATCCTTTATCTGTTGTTGTTTTGGTTTCTTACTGCTATCCCTAAATCTGCAGCTAGACAAAATGACTAAGTTAAACTAAAGGAGTGAGCGTGTGCATGGTGCACTGCAATAAAATGAAGTCCCAGTTAAGGCTCCAGACCTCAATCCTGGTGTGAATGAATAACATTCGACAATGTTGAGTTGTTCATATTGGGCACAATGAGCTTTGATTTACATAGTGATTGATAACATTGCTTAATACAGATGTTTACAAATGTAAAATTACTTTAGATGTACCCTGCCTGGCCAAAAAGTGTCACGCACTTTAATATTTCATTGGATGGCCTTTTGCTTCGATTTTGGCACTCATTCACCATGGCATTGTTTTGATAAGCATATGCATATTTAACAATATTGTCATCCAGTTACATTAATTGTATGCCAAGATATCGTATTGATAAGAGTCTTAAGACTGGTTATGACTGGCCAATCTAAGTGTGAAAAAGATCTCATATTTCCTGAACCATACTATGCACGTTGCCTCAGGGAAGGAAAAATCTATTTATTAAAAACCTTGGTCATTTAGTATATTCAGGTAGTCAGCAGGCCTAATTTATTTGGAAATATAACATTATTGAACTTAGTCCTGACTAACTGAAGCAACCACAGCTCATAAAATTGCCCCATCCAGCTTAAAGTAGGCATGAGTGGTGCATCATTTTATCTGACATTCTTCTTACCCTCATGCACCCATCACTTTGGAACAGGGTAAATCGGGACTCTTCAAACCACATTACCTATTTCTATTGCTCTAGAGTCTATTCTTCTTGCTCTCTAGAAAATAGAATCCATATTCCTGTGAGCATTTCTTAAGGCTACACAACTTTTACAAGTTTTTTTTGCATTGTTAATATTAAACATAGTAGAAAAACAGTAGAATTTACTGCTAATTGGTTTCACCAAAGGTTTAAGTGATCTTTAAACACAATCCTTGTGATTGATGAGATGATTTTCACCACCTTCTTTCTAGGTTTTAATAATTCTGGACAGTTCCCAATGCAGGCCAATAACTTGAACCTTCTGAAAAAGAGTTACATCATCTCTGGTACCACAGTTCCTGATAGGGTTGTTTAAGAAATTAGAAGCTACTCACTGCATCAATTAGGGTTAAATAACTTAAACATATTTTCAATGCAGTAATTATTTAAAGTAAGGCTCTTACCTTTTTGCTTAGTTACATCTCTTTTTGTGGTAAGGCAGTGTATTTCATTGTTTGTTAGTTCAAGCTTATTTCTATAGCACTTTTCACAATTTCCATTGTCTCAAAGCAGCTTTATAGAACTTAAGAACTAAAGGGAATGATGTGTGTTTATCCCTGATGAGCAGCCTGGGGCGACTGTGGCAAGGAAAAACCTCTTTAGATAAATGAGGAAGAAACCTTGTGAGGAACCAGACTCAAAATTGGAACCCATCCTCATTTGGGTGATATCAAGAGTGTGATTATAAATCTCATTTTCTTTCACATCTCAAGTTCTCACTCTCTGTGCTGTGTGATTATCAGTAATGTCCTCTGTCCATGGTATGCCCATGGTATGTTTCTTTACTAAATTGCTCAATGTCAGTTAAGAAAACTATAATTTATAGTGTAATTATTGTTATCTTGATTATATTTATAATATTGTTGAAAGACTGATTAAAAAATGTAATCTTTTATGTTTTGACTGTTCACTGTACTGTGTATACAACATATATTTTATACACTGCATGTACACATTGTCTAACATACAAAACAGGGGCCATCTAATTAATCTGTGAAGAATCCTGTGATGCAGTATATTGCCAAAAGTATTCACTCACCCATCCAAAACATTGGATTCAGGTGTTCTAATCACTTCCATGGTTACAGGTGTCTAAAATGAAGCACCTGGTCATGCAGACAGCTTCCACAAACATTTGTGAAAGAATGGGTCGCTCTCAGGAGCTTGGTGAATTCCAGCGTGGTACCATGATAGGATGCCACCTGTGTAATAGGTCCAGTCGTGAAATTTCCTCGCTACTTAATATTCCAGTCAACTGTTAGGGGTATTATAACAAAGTGGAAGCGATTGGGAACGACAGCAACTCACGAAGCCATGAAGTGTTAGACCACTTAAAATCACAGAGCGGGTCAGCGGATGCTGAGATGCACAGTGCACAGTGGTCGCCATCTTTCTGCAGAGTCGATAGCTAAAGACCTCCAAACTTCATGTGGCCTTCAGGGTAACAGAAGGACAGTGCGTAGAGAGCTTCATAGAATGAGTTTTCATCCCTGAACAGCTGCATCCAATACTTACATCACCGAGTGCAATGCAAAATATCGGATGCAGTGTTGTAAAGCACACCGCCACTGGTCTCTTGAGCATTGGAGACGTGTTCTCTGGAGTGACGAATTACGCTTTGCTTTCTGGCAATCTGATGCATGTGTCTGGGTTTGGTGGTTGCCAGGATAACAATTCTTGTCTGACTGCATTATGCCAAGTGTAAAGTTTGGTGGAGGGGGGATTATGATGTGGGGTTGTCTTTCAGGAGTTGGGCTCAGCCCCTTAGTTCCAGTGAAAAAACTCTTGATGCTTCAGCATAACAAGACATTTTTGGACAATTTCATGCTCCCAACTTTGTGGGAAAAGGGGACAGCGAGTTTCTGTTCCAACATAACTGCGCACCAGTGCACAAAGCTAGGTTCATAACCAAAGCTTCCACACCTGACCACCTTTGGGATGAATTAGATACTGGGATCCAAGCCTTCTTGTCCAACATCAGTGTCTGTCCTCACAAATGCGCTTCTGGAACGATGGCCAAAAATTTCCATTAACACACTAAACTTTGTGGAAAGCCTTCCCAGGAGAGTTGAAGCTGTTACAGCTGCAAAGGGTGCGCCAACATCATATTAAACCCTATGGATAAAGAATCCGATGTTACTCAAGTTAATTTACATGTGAAGGCAGACGGGCGAATACTTTTGCCAATATAGTGTATATTAAGAAGAGGCAGGTCATTTCTGAAATAATAAAATGAGGGCCACTGGCTGCATTCACTGTAAGCATATCCTGCTAGCAGACAAATGATGATCCAGTTTAAGTATATGTGCTCTACTCTCTAAAACACATAAAACACACTTCCATACAGCTTTCTCATTAAAGGATGTATAAGGTTTGTAGCTTTTATTGATTCAGACAGTGGAAATAAAGCATCCAGATGTCATCATCAAGGTCATTCTGGGAGAATGACTGAGCCTCATACATGCTTGTCTCGCTCTGCGAATAGGAATGAAGAGAAAGCTATGAATATTCTGGTTGTGTATTTCTCTCTATTCCTCACCCTCTTGCTCTATCTCTCTCTTCGCGTTTCACGTAACCCCAGCCTGCAGCTCGTGATAATGCTTGTGTGCTAAAAGGGGGAACAAATGATGATTTTTCTTTTTCCTGCAGGATGACTAAAAATTACAGGATGTGTGCATGCGAATGGGTTTAATCACAACATTTCAGTTTTGCCTGAAGAGTAAAGGTTTGTGTGTCAAACTTAAATTTGATCTTATGCCAGTAGTCTTTTATGGTTATTGAGACACTTTAATCCAAATATTGTAAGTGTCTGTGCCCAAGTAAATCCACATTGCTTATATTATAATAATATATTTTTACACAGGATCTATTGCAATTACAAAAACATGGCACTATGCTTCCTTCCATCAACAAAGCTAGTCTCTAATCCCCAGTCACCCAATATAGAGAGAAGAGCTAAATAATCCTTCATTTATTAATGCTACACAAGCAATTAATGTTGTTCTCAAATTTTTTTTTGTTGTGTTGTTTTCATTTTTTACACTCTATAAACATGATTACATTTTTTTTTTTTTTTTTTTTTATCAAATCGGGGATTCAGTACAACTGTTAGCAGCTAAGCATGAACTGTAATTAAGCTTGAAATTAAACTTTCAGCTCGTTGTGATTTGAATTCCTATAAGGACCATTACACAGACTGAATATCCCTGAAGTTTATTTCAACAGGCCTGCAGCATCAGTGCCATGGGAGACTAGCGGCATCATCCTGAAGGTCACAATCAGTAAACAGGAACAAAATGAGATATAAAAATGTGCAGAATGTGCTGCAGCCCTCAGGGGATTGTCTTCTTCCTGGGATGATTTTTTCTTTTCTAAAGTGATAACTAAGCACTAACCTTAAGTTGTACTTATGCAGCATACAGGTGCTAGTTTCAGTTTTGTAATTTGTACTTGGCCTATAAAACACCTCAAAGGAACTAGAACAGCAAATTCAGAAAATGCAACATCAAATTCTAAAAAAAGCTCCAGTATTCACTTGAAAATGCAAGGCTAGAATCTCATTAAACATCCCTCGCATTTTTCTCATATTCTGAGAGATCATGTAAAACATAGTTGCAGAATGTTTGCAGTAAGAAGATATATGTACATAAATGGATCTGCTTATGCTTTTATTTGTGCTTATTTTCATGCTCAGTAAGATGATGCTAACACTGAAAACACTGCCTAAAAAAGTTTGCTAACTCGAAAGAAAGAATTGCTCCTTACCAGCTAAACAGCTGATCACCTACAAGATAAAATATTTTTTTTTCTTGTGATTTGTCAAACTCTGTGTCTTATTCTTTTTTTAGTTAAACACTGTGTTTTTCATCTTAGTATGCCGTTTTGGTTTTGTGTTCAGATATTTTGGTTTCTGTACTGGAACAATCAATATGTTCATGTTCACTCAAAAGGTCAAACAATGCTCTGAAAAGTCAGTTTGTAGTGCCTTACATAAGAGTAGTGTTGTGCCCCCTCTCTACTTTTAAATTGTCCATATGTTGAAGTGTTTTGACCTGAGACCAAAATTTATTTTGTGATTTATCTACACAAAATAGGCCACCATATTGCAGTGTGAAAACATAATTTCACTGAACAGGTATTCTGCAAAACATTTATGTAAACATTTGTTACTTTATTGTGAAGTACATTTTATTATGTTAAGTCACATATGCAAGTTCATTTCGTTTATATGCAACAAAATAGCCCATGTAATTGTATGGAAATTTGCTTTGAACAAATAAAGAATCGTGCAGTTATTACGTTTTTATTGAAAAATCCTTTATCATGAATAACAGCTTTTGCCATACAGACAGTTAGCTTTTCCAAACATTTAGCTAAAATACTTCCAGGCCATTTCATGAGAGAGAACACTCCAAGCCCTATAAGCGTAAGCAAACATTTGGCATGCTTCTGGTCTTTGCCTTGTTGTATGGCAAAGTGGGATCCAATTAGTTTATTATTCCTTTTCCCTGGAAGAAGTCTCTAGTAAAGTGCTCCGAACACCACCAGACTATTTAAGCTTTTACTTCCATGTTTGATTGTGGGCATGAGGCAGTCTGGTAACATCATCTCTTCTGTTCTGTATCTTACAAAAGTTAGAATTTAGACACATCCTGCTACAGACCTTTCAAGCATTCACGGTTCAATTTTGCGTCTTTGCCTTTTAACTAGTTTGTTTCATGGAAACAAAAGAAACATGTATAAACATCAAAACCGATTAAAGACTAGGTGTTTTCAAATGTTTGACAGGCACTGCATATACCTCAATCGATGTTCTACAGAAATTTTCAGACTATTAAGCGCACCCAAATAAGCCGCACCCACTGAATTTGACAAAGATTTATATTTTGAACATAAATACGCCGCACCTGTCTATATGCCTACATTGAAACTAATGAATTTTACACAGGCTTTAACGAAAGACAGTGTCTGTTACACGGCTTGTATCTAAACAGTAGCCTACCAAGAAAGTCATTGTTTACTGTCTTCCTCCTTCCTTTCACAACAATTTCTCTCCAGAGTTTATCTTTTGGCATCGTTGTGCGTTTAAAAATCACCATCGGTGAATCTTTTCTCCCGATTCCGTGCAGCTCAGAACACAGGTGAAGTGCGTTTTTTCATGCCCAGTTGTTTTCAGTGTGACGAATGATTCGCATTTCTTGTAGACAGTTCGAGTGCGCGGCAGGTCAAACGTCAGAGGAACATCATCCATATTTATGATGTGGTGCGGCCCGATTCACTTAGAGTTTCATTGGTTCAACTGGACCCGTTTGGCAATTTCTTTGGTCTAATGTTATGGGGCTCAGTTTTTTGGCTTGGAGCTTGTAAAACTGTTCAAGGATTGTAAATACTTATGCATGCACTGTGTTTCATGGAATTTTATTTTTCAGATAGGCAAATCCATGTAAAGTATTCACATTGTACTATAATACTATTAAAAAGTGTTCATGTACAAAAGACACACTTAAGGTACCACCCCGGCCAGGGCCACTTATTATACTACTACTACTTCTACTGCTACTAATTATTATTATTATTATTATTATTATTATTATTATTATTATTATTATTATTATTATTAATTTTTTTTTATTATTATTATTATTTTATTATTATTATTATTAATACATTTATTATGTCTTTTAATACATGCATATATAAAAAAAGAAATTCCACCTGTCCACACTGAATCACATCAGCGAGAGTAAGATATCCAAGTGTATTTTATTTTAATAATACCTTTTGAATGTGTGAACATGGCTGCTCAGTTCCCACAAGAATGATTGCTTTATTACCTCAGTAAATGCAGCCATTTTTCTGTTTACCTCATGTGAGTAGATCAAGTTCAGCCATTATTGCCTCATGGATATGAAGCAATTCATTTTACTGTTTTGCTGATGTGTCACTGAGACCATCCAGGCGCTTTATTGCTACATTTTGTCAACATCAGAACTATCATATAGCAGGATTTTTTTTTTATTTTAAAGATACCAAAGTGTGTTAATTTGGCCAATATCTCAGAGAATGGCTTAAAAAGATCAGTAATTAACAACAATACCATAAACATTAATAATCTTAATAATTAATGAATGCTTGAGTAAATAAAAAAAGGCTTACTGTCATCTTAACCTCTATCTGTTAATTAGAAAATTATATAAAATTGTTTCTCTGAATTAGGTTTAGGTTGTTTCAGGTTGTGTGAAATTACTATTTTATAATGTATCTTAATGTGTTTGTTTAAATGATTTCATTCTCACAAGGCTGAGCAAATAATTGTGTGTTTGGACAAGTGTTACAATTCATAACTTGGATTGAAAGGTCATGAAACAGCAACAGTACAGACACCAGGGAGTCTTTAAGTGTCTGCTGTTTTGCCTTCAGGTTGTATAGTTGCCCTATTCACCAGCTTTTATAATAACTGTGTTTTATATGTTCTCAGGGTAGCTTATGGAACTAAGATGCGCATCTGAAGTGCAGCTGTGAGCTGTGTGACCACGATTTTGCCTCTGGCTGTGCCACTGTCCAAGGCACAGTTGGCACACCCTTGGAATGTAGCCTGTGTGTTTAGATCAGCATGAATCCAACAACCAGCCACCTCTGGGCCTTTTACAACATTTCAAGTCTGAACTGATATCCAACCTGTGATCGATGCACAGATGATCAGGTACCTAGACTCGGTTTGTTCACCTGTAATTTTTTAACCTTTTTGAATTGTTTAATTACAAACCAGCCAGACAGACAGACAGACAGACAGACAGACTGTCTGTCTGTCTATTGCCTAGTACCTGTACTATGCAATGATAGATATATAGATAGAGTTCTGTCTTTCTATCTAGCATCAGAAGTGCAAATAGTAGCAATCATGCAAATTGACAAGTGCAGATAAATATTATGTATATGTACAGCATATAATAAATAAATATATATATAAATATATATATATATATATATATATATATATATATATATATATATATATATATATATATATATATATATATATATATATATATATATATACAGTGAGGAAAATAAGTATTTGAACACCCTGCTATTTTGCAAGTTCTCCCACTTAGAAATCATGGAGGGGTCTGAAATTGTCATCGTAGGTGCATGTCCACTGTGAGAAACATAATCTAAAAAAATAAAATCCAGAAATCACAATGTATGATTTTTAAACTATTTATTTGTATAATACAGCTGCAAATAAGTATTTGAACACCTGAGAAAGTCAATGTTAATATTTGGTACAGTAGCCTTTGTTTGCAATTACAGAGGTCAAACGTTTCCTGTAGTTTTTCACCAGGTTTGCACACACTGCAGGAGGGATTTTGGCCCACTCCTCCTCACAGATCTTCTCTAGATCAGTCAGGTTTCTGGCCTGTCACTGAGAAACACAGAGTTTGAGCTCCCTCCAAAGATTCTCTATTGGGTTTATGTCTGGAGACTGGCTAGGCCACGCCAGAACCTTGATATGCTTCTTACAGAGCCACTCCTTGGTTATCCTGGCTGTGTGCTTCAGGTCATTGTCATGTTGGAAGACCCAGCCTCGACCCATCTTCAATGCTCTAACTGAGGGAAGGAGGTTGTTCCCCAAAATCTCGCAATACATGGCCCCGGTCATCCTCTCCTTAATACAGTGCAGTCGCTCTGTCCCATGTGCAGAAAAACACCCCCAAAGCATGATGCTACCACCCACATGCTTCACAGTAGGGATGGTGTTCTTGGGATGGTACTCATCATTCTTCTTCCTCCAAACACGTTTAGTGGAATTATGACCCAAAAGTTCTATTTTGGTCTCATCTGACCACATGACTTTCTCCCATGACTCCTCTGGATCATCCAAATGGTCATTTGCAAACTTAAGACGTGCCTGGACATGTGCTGGTTTAAGGAGGGGAACCTTCCGTGCCATGCATGATTTCAAACCATTACGTCTTAGTGTATTACCAACAGTAACCTTGGAAACGGTGGTCCCAGCTCTTTTCAGGTCATTGACCAGCTCCTCCCGTGTAGTTCTGGGCTGATTTCTCACCTTCATCAGGATCATTGAGACTCCACGAGGTGAGTTCTTGCATGGAGCCCCAGTCCGAGGGAGATTGACAGTTATGTTTAGCTTCTTCCATTTTCTAATGATTGCTCCAACAGTGGACCTTTTTTCACCAAGCTACTTGGCAATTTCCCCGTAGCCCTTTCCAGCCTTGTGGAGGTGTATAATTTTGTCTCTAGTGTCTTTGGACAGCTCTTTGGTCTTGGCTATGTTAGTAGTTGGATTCTTACTGATTGTATGGGGTGGACAGGTGTCTTTATGCAGCTAACGACCTCAAACAGGTGCATCTAATTTAGGATAATAAATGTAGTGGAGGTGGACATTTTAAAGGCAGACTAACAGGTCTTTGAGGGTCAGAATTCTAGCTGATAGACAGGTGTTCAAATACTTATTTGCAGCTGTATCATACAAATAAATTGTTAAAAAAATCATATATAGTGATTTCTGGATTTTTTTTTTTAGATTATGTCTCTCACAGTGGACATGCACCTACGATGACAATTTCAGACCCCTCCATGATTTCTAAGTGGGAGAACTTGCAAAATAGCAGGGTGTTCAAATACTTATTTTCCTCACTGTATATATATATATATATATATATATATATATATATATATATATATATATATATATATATATATATATATATATACACAGTGGTGTGTTAAAAGTGTTGCCTCCTTCCTGATTATTATTATTTTTTTTGCATGTTTGTCACACTTTAATGCTTAAGATCATATTTGAAGTATTATTGAAAGATAACACAAGTGAACACAACATGCAGTTTTTAAACAAAGGTTTTTATTATACTACTACTTGGCCCTGTGTGAAAAAACGTGTTTGCCCACTGTTAAAACTGTGGTTTATCACACCTGAGTTAAATCTCTCTAGCCACACCCAGTCCTGATTACTGCCACACCTGTTCACAATCAAGAAATCTCTTAAATAGAACCTGCCTGATAAAGTGAAGTAGACCAAAAGATTCTTAACACATCATGCAGAGATCCAAAGAAATTCAGAAACAAATGAGGAAGAAAGTAACTGGAAAAGGTTATATAACCATTTCTAAAGCTTTGGGACTCCAATAAACCACAGTGAGCATTATTCACAAATGGCAAAAATATGGAACAGTGGAGAACCTTCCCAGGATTCGCCAGCCGACCAAAATTACCCCAAGGGCACAGTGATGACTCATCCAAGAGGTCACAAAAGACCCCACAACAACATCCAGGCCTTATTTGCCTTAGTTAAGGTCAGTGTTCTTGATTCCCCTATAAGAAAGAGACTGGGCAAAAATGGTCTGCATGGCAGAGTTCCAAAACCGCTGCTGAGCAAAAGGAGCATAAAGACTTGTCCCAGTTTTGCCAAAAAAACATCTTGATGTCAAAGACATTTGGGAAAATACTCTGTGGACTGAAGAGGCAAAAGTTTGCATGACTTTACTTTATCACACAGTCGAGCCTTCATACCATACAATGTGCTCTTAATGAGGCAGATGTAAAAACACTTTAGAATCCCTGGAGACAGATGAGTTTCTTAAGACTTCTTAAGATGTACAGGCGCCATTTTCGTTACTAACCAGAGCTGAAGTGTTCTGGCACCAAGACAGATCGTCAGAGATGTGAACTCTTAAGAACTAAAAGCTGGAGACCCTCGCTACCTCAGTTCCATTGTTCTTAGATTTTCAAAAGTCTACAATGAGCTCTTCAGTCTTCGTGTCATTAAGGGGTCAAGTTGTTGGTGGCACACCATGCTGTTAGGCTTCAAATATCTTCCCTGTATGCCGATTCATCGTTGTTGCTTATCTAGCCAACCATGGTGGTGTCATCTGCATACTTGTTGAAGATGTTGGAGTTATGCAAAGGAGCATAGTCATGGGTGAACAGGGAATAGAGTAGTGGGATCAGAACACAGCCCTGTGGGATTGCTGGGTTCTCAATGAGGGCATGAGGATGCCTGTTTTCCCAACCTAACAGACTGAGGTCTGTTGGTGAGAAAGTCCAGAATCCATCTGCAAGTGGAGGTGCAGATACTCAGGTCACTGAGCTTAGTAATCAGTACAGTGAGGATGACTGTATTGAACGCAGAGCTAAAGTCAATGAAGAGCATTCTGATGTAGGTGTTTTTATCCAGGTGAGTGAGGGCTAAATGAAGAGCTGTGGAAACTACATTTTTTGTCTACCTGTTCGGGCGACAGGCAAACTGGTGTGGGTTTAGTGTAGGTGGTAGGCCTGCTGTGAGGTGATTCAGAATCAGTTTTTCAAAGCATTTCATAATAATAGGGGTGACTGCAACTGGGAAAAAATCATCACAGCATTCTGCACCTAAATGCATAGGCACTTGTATGATGGTTTATAGTCTTCAGGCATGTTGGAACCGTGGCTTGGGCCGGTGACAGGTTAAAAATGTTAGTGAAGTTAGAAATGCCAGATGCCTTGCGTGCATCCACTCTGCTAAATGCTGAATAGACGTCTGTTGTTGAGAGTGACCGTGCTGTAAGCAGTAGAAGATTCAGCGATTATGGTCAAATGCCCTATGCCTCGAAACTAGCCAAAAAGTGATTGAGTTTGTCCGGTAGGAAAGCACTGCTGGTTGGTGGACTGAAGTGTTGGTTTATAGTCCGTGGAAATTGTTGTGGAGTGTGCTCTTCTATATGGAGTTTGTATGCGTGTTTGGCTCTCCTAATACCCATTTTCAGGTTGGCCTTAGCTCTGTTGCAGTCCTCTGCATTGCCAGATTTAAAAGCAGCATTTCTTGCTTTTAGTAGAAGACGGACTTCAGAGTTCATCCACGGCTTCTGATTAGATAAGCATTTTATGTGTTTGATGGTAGTGACATTGTCAATGCTAATGTAATGTTAATATAGTCCAGAACAGATATGTAGATGTCCATGTCTGTGTGAGAATCCAGTGTGGCCTGTAAGGCAAACATGTCCAAGTCAGTATCCTGAAACTGTTGCTGTAGAGAAGAAATGCCTCCCTCTGACCATACTTTCACTGTCCTCACAGCTGGTTTCACCCTTTTGATCAGTGGTGTGTATTTGGGTAGCATGATCACACTGACCCAAATGGAGCGGGGAATGGCCGTGTATGAGTCAGGTATGTTTGTGCATACCTGATCCAGTGTGTTGTCCACTCTGGTAAAGCAGGAGACATTATGGTGTAATTTAGGTGGTACAGATCCTAGGTTGGAGTGTTTCTAGCAACGATGAAAGCTCCTTTGGGATGTGCAGACTGTTGTTTGCTGATAGCTGTGTGCAGTTCCTCTATAGCTCGCTTAGCGTTAGCTATATTTATACATTTAATGTCATTAATTTATCTATAATAAATTTGATCTTCATTACATTATCCTAAAGCTTATATACTGTACTGTATACTTAGCTAGTAAACACTAGCTAGTCATTCATTAGATATTTATATAGGCCTAAAGCATATAGTTAAAAGCTAGTATGTGTTTGTTTTATAATTTAACTTTTCTCTCTTGTCATTATAAAAAAAATGGGATGCAGTAATGGTAACCGTACAGTGAATTTTATTTTCGTTTTTAACAGCTAATTTGCAGTCAATTTGTAGAACCTAAAAACCTGGTATTTTGGGTAACAGGAAATAAGAAGCCAATAATAACTGTTATAAAGAAAAGTATAAAACAAAAATGAAAACAAAATATACTTCCAAATAAATTACACATCATCTCAGGCAGTTTTTAGACAATGTCCATAGATGAAAGAAAGTGAAAAGATGTGTTTATGGGTTGCACTTTAATACACCTCCTGCAGAAACATTTTGCTAACAGCTTCTTTCTGATCTTTCTGATCTTTCTGATATCTCAATCAATATTATCATTTAGTAATATTTTATAGCTTTTGAACAATCCTGAATATCATTTTATTCATGATTTAATGTTTTTGTTGCATCTGCATGTCTTTGTAAACAGTCACTACACTCAAGTAGACAGTTTTGAAAAGTACAGTATGAATTTCTCTATATATCACAATAAGTGCATGTGATGTGATGATTGAAATATGTTCTATTTATTTACAAGTCAAGCAAAAGATTTTATTTTTTTATTTTTGTTTGTTTTTTGTTTTGTTTTTAGCCTCTCAATGTAAGTGTTAATCTAAACACTTCCCGGCTGCACTGATTGCCCTGATTTACCACGTATGTATTCTTCATGGAATAATAGGCTTGATGTCCTAAGTGTCTTGCAGGCATTTTCAGGTGCAATTAGGCAGGGTTCTGTATGGAAAAGCATTACATTATTTTTAAAATGAGCCAATGCGTCTTATATGCTGTGCATGGGTAAGCATGCAAAGCACATTTCTCTTCCTAACATACTGGATCTATTTATGGAATGACCTAACAAAAAAGAGGAACTTCAGCTTAAAAATGTTGGAGTAATCTGATTTATTATATATATACTGTGTGTATATACAGTGGGTACGGAAAGTATTCAGACCCCCTTAAATTTTTCACTCTTTGTTATATTGCAGCCATTTGCTTAAAATCATTTAAGTTCATTCTTCTTCCTCATGAATGTACACACAGCTCCCCATATTGACAGAAAAACACAGAATTGTTGACATTGTTGCAGATTTATTAAAAAAGAAAAACTGAAATATCGCATGGTCCTAAGTATTCAGACCCTTTGCTCAGTATTTAGTAGAAGCCCCCTTTTGATCTAATACAGCCAGGAGTCTTTTTGGGAAAGATGCAACAAGTCTTTCACACCTGGATTTGGGGATCCTCTGCCATTCCTCCTTGCAGATCCTCTCCAGTTCTGTCAGGTTGGATGGTAAACGTTGGTGGACAGCCATTTTTAGGTCTCTCCAGAGATGCTCAATTGGGTTTAAGTCAGGGCTTTTTTTACTTTTTTAAAGAACCTTCTTTAATGTTTCTATTAATGCCCTTTTATGCGTTATGGTCTACAACACAAAACTGACTTAAACACAAAGTAATTTTAAACACTATTTTATTGAAGTCAGATAAATAACAAAACAAGCTGAATTATATATTAACAATCAAAAACTAAAGTGGCTTCTGCTGTTGTGTTGAGCTTTAAAAAATGTTCCTTTCACAGCTGAAGTATGAAAACTATCAATAATGTAGAACACCGGCTTAGCTTCTAGCTTCTAGTTCCTCAGGCATGGAGTTCCTGGAGGAGCTTCGGCAGATTGGAGTTGCTGTCTATCGCAGTAGATACGAGCTTCGAACAGAAAGACACGGCTTATATTTGACTTAAAAGTTTTTGTCTTCATACTTAACTAAAGTGAAATAATGAGCATATTTTCACTTTGAGAAACTCGTCTTGCTCTCGCCTCGACTCGCCATTACTGCCGCACAGACCTGAATAAACAAAGACACGCCCAAAGTGCGTCTTCTTCGTGTTTACAGTGGTTCATCCACCAGTCCTACAATGCGACGCTGCTGTAAGCAGGTTAGGCTGTAGGCTACACTTCAGCCAAAATTCATTGATTTAAAAAAGGAATGGGTAACGCACCATACGCTAACGGTAACAAAGTTACTTTATTTTTAAAAGTAACACGTTACAGTATTAGTTACTGTAAAAAGTGTTACCGGTAACGCGTTACTGCCCAACACTGTATGTATATATATATATATATATATATATATATATATATATATATATAACTTGTGCCTGTGTGTGTGTGTTTGGACAAATAGCCACAACAATGCAACCGATTTGTATCTGGCAACCAATGCAAATAAATGCATTCAATTCTAAAAAAGACACTCTCACGAGATTTAAGGAGTCTCAATTTAGACAAAATAAGAACCTGGACATATTATTTGCATACAGTATTTATTTTATACAAATTCTATTATAAACAAGGTTTTCACTGGCGTGAATCAACTAAGAACCTTTTGCCATGTTGTTTATTAATGAACTTCATGCATTGTACCTGTGCTAACATAGGGATAGTCATTATTTTATTATATTTTTTTATATTTTTTAACATTATTTATTATAGCTTTCGCCTATTTTTCCATAGTCTTGTGGTTGGCTGTTTTCACCACTGCACCGGTGGCTTTTATACCCTTGTACAGGATTGTTTTTAATCAAGGCACATTTTCTGTGGTAAAAAATTCAGGATATTGTTACAACAAATGATTTTTTGGAGCAAAATTTGGACCCACATCAAGTCGCATTTGTGCGCTGCTTCATGTAGATACATCTGGCCAAGGGTTTTGACAGAGTTTGAAAAAACGCCATCTTATTAACTGAGTATTGTGTAGTATTTGGTTAAATCAGAGTTGAAAGTGTGTGCGTGTGTGTGTCATTTTTATTCACTTAAAAAAAAAATAGCCCGTCACAAGCCTGCCACGTAAGTGCAACATTAGCAAGAGGCATATTATAGGAGTCGTGTTTCATTAGGATTACATCCTCTTCTCTCTTTTATCTCTCTATCATGACACTTTTTTCCCCAGATTGGGAGCACTTTGTTTCAGAAAGTTAATAAGGGTTAAGAAAGTTGATTAGACCTGATTGCTTTTCTCTTCCCCAGTTAAAAGTTTCGAAAGTTGGCCGTATACATTAAGTATTCTTTATCATCAGTTCATGCATCAGAGTTGTAATGATTAAAATACGAAAATAAATAAATAAATGCATTCCTCAGAGTGCCATTAATAACTAATAATATTCATGATAATGTCTATAATTATTATTATTTTTATTATTATTATTGTTATTATTATTTGAATAGACAGCGAGTAGACAGTACCCTGTGATAAATTGGCCTGCCTTCCATGCTGTCCAGCTGTGTGTCCACAGTTCGCAAAGCTCTGGGTTTCTCTGTGTACAATTTAAAGCGACTACTGAAGATGAATGAAAATAATGAACTTTTTTATTTTCCCTTCTATTTAGTTATCTCAAAGCTAACAAATTTAAAATCATATTAACAGCATTATTTTGTAAAAAAAAAATAATAATCATCTTTTGAATCGAACTGCAAGCTCATTTAAGAGGCATGCAATAAAAGCAGTTCATGAACAAGACAACACATGAGAGGATGCATAAAATGATTCCTTTAATACTAAGGAAACTAGGTTTATTTTCAAGTGCAAATAGAAAGTAAATAATTAAATCTTCAACCATTTTACCGCTGCTCCCACTGTGCGATTTATAAATACAGTGAAAGCTAAAAAAGAACAGATCCATGTAACATTGCATCACACATCATTCATGGATTGCTGGGAGAAAATTACTTACTATAACATCCAAAATATAAAAATATATTGGAATAATGAATCAGAGAAGTAAGAACATTTTCTATGGGTAGTGTGGCAGCCGGCATGCCAAACTCAAAAGATCAAACTGAGTTCTAAAAGAAACCATTTAGAACATCTGACATGTGCAGATCTAGCTCATAAAAATGAGTTCTCGTTAATAAAACCTAAAACACCACAGAAAAGAGGTGGGAAGCTACCAGCTTGACTCATAAACCACTGTCTGTGTCTTGGCTTTCTTCCCATAGAAATGCTAATTGTCTAAGCCAGATCTTATGCCTCGCATATTTAATGTGCGGCTTCTAATCCTCCTCTCTCTTACTCGTTGGAGGTGTTTCTGGAGCTTCAAGGAGCAAAATCATGTCAGTGTGTGAGGTAGGCAGGCTGGAACTATTAAAATATTCAGTATGCTCTTCTTAAACTTGTCCAGCCCACAGACAGTACCTTGCCTATTAATACTTTATATTCCAGATGAATGTGATCTTACTGAGAACCTGAATGATTAATAACAATAGATCCTTTTTCTGGACTTTCTGTTGAACATTAAGGGTTTTTTTTTTAAGTTGTTGCAACTGTTACCTCAGAATCTGAATCTCCCAAAACACTTAACACATTACTTTCCTCCAGACTTACTACTATAAGAGATTTTAGATGACATAACTGAGGAGGTAGAGTGCACTGACCTTAATGATTATAACTAATGATGAGAAAAGGCAGATTTCTAGTGTGATTAAGTATATGAGTACAAGTGTCAAGTCAACGAGGTGTGTCGTTCTCAAACCTTTTACGCACAAGGACCTCTTTACCTGTAAAATAAATTACACAGACCTCCTCAGCAAAGATTTATATCCCGAACACCATCCAACTATTCAAATATTAGTTTCATTATTTAATTTAGTTAAATGAAATGTGAACAAAAACATTTTGATTGTATCCTGGAGACAGACTTTTTTTTTTCCCTGAACACTTTACCAATCAAATTATTAGTTTACATTGTTTTAACAGCCTATGTTAGTTTATAAAAATATAAGTGTTGGTCTGTCATTTCATTAGCTGTTTATTCACTTTCTATCTCTTTGTCTCCCGTTTTAAATGGACAAGTTCAAGTTGCTAAAAAAAAAAAATCAAAGACTGCATCATGTGAAAATAAAGGTAATCGTTTTTGTATATCACTGTTATTATCTCAGTCCACATGACATGAAAATGTGTTTTCAAATTTGTCCACTTGGGAGGGCATGTTTCACTGGACAAAAAATGTGGACAGAGAGCCAAAACGTAAATAGATGCATTTTCAAACTGATCCCAATTACTGTGGCTGCAGCCCCAGAGACCTGATAAAGTATGGTCAATACATAGTTTTGGTTAATACTTAATATTAGTGGCACACTTTAATGCAGAAGTACTGGCCTTTTAATTTTGATACAAAGTGTAAATCTTTAATCTATTTGTCCGTATATACAATGGGACAATAATAATAAAATAAAAATCTGACCCAATTGTTTGAAAAACATAAACAGTAACCAGGATTGAACTATTGGCACACTTTTATTTATTTATTTATTTTTTAACTGGTCAACTGACTATTTAACAGGGAAGCTAGCTTCTCGCTGTACTCGTGAAATCAACTAAGCAATGAATGATTGATGTAATGCGTAGAAATGGTTGGACTTATTTCATGTTCAAGTTTATCTCTTGAGACCTTGGCAACCAAAGCTTTTAAAGTTTAAGATATCTAGGCTTCAAATTAACTGTAAGGGATTTTAGGGAAAAAAAAAGAAAAAGAATAATTTTATCTACTAAGTCTAAATCTATCAATTCTAAGACATCCAAAGACAATTACTTAAGACTCCATGAAGTGATTTCTACCACACACAAAAACATCAAGAATGTCAAAGAGGACTCTTACTATGGATATTCAAATATAAAATGGCATAGCTATTTTCTCCTAATCTAAAGAAAATCTAAAATGACATATTTTGCAAAATCTTTCCTCGCCTGATACAACCAATATTGTGCTATTCGCGATTAGCATACCACTGATTTGTTTATCCTCAACAAAATTGAGCTCTTAAAGGGTGGGAAATACTACCCCCAGTTAATATCATGGTTTTTTTTTTTCAATGCTGGTGAGGGGAATACTGAAATCAGAATATTACTAGGACATTTAAGCGCAATCTATGCTACCCAGTTTCAGACAGCTAGGTAATGATTGGCGATCATGACTCCTTCAGCAGGATAATGACCCAAAGCACAAAGAAATTGTTAAATGGATATAAAATGGAACATTAGTGAGCAATCATCTCAATCTAATTAAAATAGTAAAACAAAATGAAATCTGCTTTAGTAAAATAAAACACGCAAGCACAATAAGGACAAATAAGTGTGGAGACTACTAACAGAAAACAATGAGAATTTGGAGATATTAGGTTGCCTTTAATACAGTCCAGTTTTTAAACTGTCCCCTCCACTACAACATTTACAAAAAGACTGAACCAGTTCACACCCAGAGACTTGTAGGGTCTAGGTTAAGGTGTATTAAAAAGTTTCCTGAAGCTTGATGTGGTGTGAAACCTTACTAACACACTTTATCTTGACAATATGGAATGTTGATGTTTTAAAGGAAATACGAATATTTTAAAATAAAATCATATTGGTCATCCTTCTACAAATAATCTGCTGATCAAAAGCAGATATAGTCACTGGAATACAAGGCGCCCAATAATGTTAAAAAGAATGAATGTTATAGGTGAGGTAATGGCACCAAAATTACATTTTATATATATGACAATACTATCCATTGGAAAAATAGCACAGAATAGCACATAGTTACACAGCAGTTAAAGTAGACATGAATATAGCAATCTCAGGAGAATGGCTATTTTTCTGAAGAATATTTGCCACTTCAATTGATTTTCGTTTCAAAATTGAAAACAGAAATAGGTTCTTCTTTATACTGGAGAGATTTCAGTTCATAGATCATGACTTCTAATCTTTTCATGTCTAAAATACCCTGTTTAAGATGATAAAGAAAATGGGTTGATTGCTGATTACAGAACCTTGGCAGTAAAAACACGCTTAACTTATTATATATTACAGACTTTTGTTCGGCACTAATTACAATCCAATTTTTCTCGCGAGATGAGGTTGAACATTACACGCACACACAATCTTTCAGCTTAACATTAAATCTATTACTTACATTCAGGGATGAAATGTTTAAAACGAACAGCACATCTATGCTTTGCAAATAGCAAATGGAGATCAGTCTTGGCGAACCCACAGTGCTTGACTGGACATTGCTTAGTGGTAATATGATGACTATTAAAGCAGAAAGATTCAGATAATACAAAGCAGGAAATATCTGAGCTTGTTGCATGGACATTTGAATGATGTTTTGCTTTCCCCCCCCCCACCACCATATTTGTATTTTAATTCTTCAAAGACATTTCTTCAAATTTGAGATCAATCAAAACACTTGATAAGATACAGGCTTTCTATATCAGAAATGATTCCTGGATATGCAGCGCAATACATTTTTATTAGCATGTCTGATCTTCAAATACACAAAGCAACATCAGATGAGCCTTTAGATTATTTATATTGCATATTATTTATGAAAAGCGTTCAGGCTTGTTGTTTTTTTCCTTAAGGAAAAAAAAATGTAGACATGAACAATTTTCTAGTTCATTCTCATAAACATAAAGCACACATATTTGTGGCTGAACTATGGATGTCTTGTCAAGCATTTTCCACCTTGTTTCTTGTTTGCACTATACATTCATATGTAATAATGTTCTATGTGTTTACTAATTTTTAATGTCTATCACAACCTCATTAAAATTCTTTGGACAATCTTTATAATACGATTTATATGTTTATCTTAATATATCTCTGAACATTTTATTAAGAATATCTTTGCGTATCAGGACTAATCAATTAAGCTGTTCCTCATTTGACCTTAAACCATAAACATGGAATTACAATGTATATGCAGTCCCAACATGCCTGATTCCATTTGAACATCACAAGGAATGGAGCAGATTCAGCCAGGTCTTCAGTTCGCTCCCTTCCCTTTTGCTCTTATATTAAAAGTCCAGCACCTCTTTGTATGCTTAAGGCATTGATATCAATCAAGCTCCAAGTTCCTTCTGCCGCTGACTTCAGAGCAGCCATGAAAAGGCATATTTTTTTCCCTGCTCGTTCCATATTACCCAGGTGTCCTCTACATCTGATAAGGGTTAGAAGTGAAGTCTCCCAGTGGTAAATATGCCTTTTCTGACTAGGTGCTGGAAGCCACAGATAGCAGTTTGCTTGGTGAAATCAAACAATACAGCACAAATTCAGCCTCGCTCAATAATCCATCAAGGTCAGGTGTCATTCATGCTGCTACCCACAAGACCAAGTGAGTGGGACTGACAAGACAGTTGGTACATTTACACAGTGGAAAGATATAATATTTTTGGCAGTTTATTTGAAAGTTCATTTCTGTGGACATTTTATTATTGACTCAATGTTTCCATTACCTCTGTTACTGCCACAAAGCTTTTGGTTTAATCTGGAGTTCAGATAACTGAGAGAACTACCAAAACTTCAGATACTGTAGACAGTCTTACTATGGGTGTCTTACAGGTTCTCTGGTTTCCTCATACCTCCCAAAACATGCTAATAGATGAATTGACTTTAAATTGTCCCTAAATGTCTGTGTCCCACACTTGATTAATGAACAAAAAATATATGTTTAGTATGGCAAACATATCTTTCAGCTGTTTTCAAACAGTTGGCATGCATAGATTTTGCAAGTTACTAAAAAACAAAGGAATAATATAAGAATGTTTACATTCTAAAAATATATTTTTTTTATTCCAACAATTCTTTTAACAGCTTATGGTTATGTTTTTTTTATTATTTGTGAAGGTTTTGCAGTGTGAAGAGTACCTAAAAGTCATACTTGAGTAAAAGTATAGATAACTTGTAATGCAGTAAGTTTCAAAGAAAGGCAAGTCACCAATTCTAATATTCGAATTCTAAACACTTGAGTATTTTACTCCTATTGAAAGTCGGCTCAAATATGCACTAGTCTTTAACACAAAGATACATGGTAGTGAAATGCCAAAACAGTTTTTTTTTTTTTTTATTTCATTCACTGCAACACGGCATTAACCAAGATTACCACAACAGCCTCTTCAACATGGCAAAAAAAAATATTAAACAAGTCATCAAGGAAAAGACAAATTAGTAAAGCAATCTTTTAAAAAGTTATCTTCAATTAACAAATAAAATTGCAGCATCATGTGACAAATTAGAAGTATTAATATTCAATAGAAAATTAAATGGTGATGGCGGCATTACCTTTTCTGCAGAGTAATTAAACCATGACAGATAAAGCTGCCGTGCAAAATGTAATTGTAACGGCTATTTTAGATAACATAAAGTGGAGTAAAAAGTCCATGTATTGAATCATAAACATAGTTGAATAGGAAGAAAAAGTTGTTTATATATTTGATACTCAGTAAAACTAGAAAGAAGTGGGAAAAAAAAAATAGTGTAGTACTGTAGTGTAGTAGTGCAGTAGTGTAGTACATTTACTCATACTGTACACCACTGAGGCTTTGTTTATAAACCTCTTTCCTCTTCTTAGACACAGTTGTAAAGGGGTGGTGCCACAGATTTAACTAAATCTTAATTCCTCCCAGTAGCAGACTTGCTCTTTGGGAAACTGGTTCAGTACAGACAGAGGTAGGGGATGGGTTTGTGAGAAGAATAATTGATTGAGACAAGCTTTATGTTGTTCCTTTCTAATTGGGAAAAAAAAGTGCAGTGAAAAGGTTCCTCTGTATAACTTCATTATAATATTTCTTTTCACTTCAATGAAGCACAGCTTTAGGATCGTAATTAAATTCTGGCCTTGGGTTTCTGAACATGAGTTTTGTATGTTTGTTTTCTATGTATCTGTGTAGGGTTTCTTAGATTTCCTAAAGCATACTGATTGGTGAACTGATTAAAGTGCCCTGTGTTTTAATGAATTAGCATTGTGCTTTGTGATTGACTGACATCATCCGCAGTGGTAATAGCACAGATTATGGATCCCATGCCATCAGCATAAAGTAGTTACTGAACATTTTACCCATGTAATCAACAGGTTACATATGTGAAGGCAAATATTTAAATTGATTCAGTTTTTTTTGTATAGCACTTTTAACAATGGACGGTGTCCCCAAAGAGCTTTATTATTTGTGTATATTGATTATTAACACATATACAGGGGTGTAACAGTACACAAAATTCACAGCTTGGTACGTACTTCAGTTTTTAAGTCACGATTCGGTTTAATTTTGGTACGGTTAGGGGGAAGAAACGCAATAAAATTGCTTGTCATTTATTTTTATTAACGCAGTTTATTATTGTTAATATTTTTAATAAACGTATCATGATGGTGCTGTGTGATGGGCTGAAATTTCATTCAGTGGAACTTTCTACCTTGCATCCAGCATTCCTGGGATGGGCTCCAGATCTTCTGTGCCCTTGACCAGGTGGTTAATAAAGATGAATGAATAAAAAGAAGTCTCCACCAAATTGTTATTTTAGCACCGATGGAAACGGCAAAGATCGTTGTATATTAATAATGATTACTAGTCATCAGTTTTAAGATATGCTAAGCCTACACAACAAGTGTTTTTACTTCTAAAAAAGAAAAATATGCAAGCATATAGAGAAATGTAGGACCATTGCACCTCAAGTACAGCTGAAGGTACTTGTTTCACAGAAAAAAAACATCGTGTTACTCATTGAGGAGTCTTTTTAAATGTTTTTCTCCTGTTATGGATTTTCGTCAGGAAAAATAAGCAATCATGTGGGATGTTATGCATGTCTCTGCAGATTTTGTATTAGTGCCAAGCACCGAGCTGTATTTATAAACAGAGACAAAAGCTGAGATTAATGAGTCATCACAGAACCCTGTGGAGAGTGAAGTGTGTCGTTAGCACTGCTGCAGCAGCCACAGGCACTTCACATAGGATGTAAAGCGAAACACTAGCACGGCGTCATGTTGCCAGCTTACAGCATATCATGCAGCATCCGGCTCCGGTATGAATTTGAAAGGATTTGGTAAGAGCGAGAAGGTTGTGCTTTGATCAAAATAAGTTTTACAGGATTACTATGGGGGGGGAAAAAGCAATTTTTTAAAAAGACAACATGGGTTTAATGAATATTTTGGGCTTTATTCAGCACCTGTAATGCAGACGTTCACATTAATGGGGTGTCTAAAATCTATACTGCCAGCCAAAAGACCCCCGCCCCCCCTATAAAATAGTATTTTCAATTACAGAGGTTTTAATGTGTGGATGAAAGCGACAAAGCATTTGAATGCCAAACTCTAGCAGAGAAAGGTTTTTTTCTCCATGAGAAGCTGAAAGCCCTGATATAAATTGCCATATGCACTCACAGTCTTGATTACTCTGAGCAAATTCTGATAAACTAGTGTCATGTCCAATTGCACAGATGATTAATAAGTGAGAAAAACACAATGTGTTCCACAAACAGGTAATTAAAATGTTTGCTTTTAAAAGCATCACAGTATGCAATCTGTCTGGGCAATTATTTGCTACTGGGCAACATGCTGATTTCCAGCAGTGTGTTTTTTCTTCTTTTCTTTCATTGGTATCAAAACCCCAAAAGTCATTTTACTTCATTAAAAAATTTATTATTTTACGCCATTACCTTGTGAACTGTTGAATTTTGAATTCATGTTTTGTCTGGTCCACAGCGCCTTTTGAAACATTTTTAGGTCAAACCAAAATTTTGTCTCTAATATGAAAGACAGAAAATGTTCGTTCATTCATTCATTCATTCATTCATTCATTCTCTCCCGCTTATCCGCAATTCGGGTCGCGGGGGCAGCAGTCTAAGCAGGCCCCCGCCTTCGACTGCTGCCCAATCCTCACAGCACCGTCCCTTACGGTCCCTCCTGCAGGTGGTGAGCCCACGGGAAGGCGGCCCCACGTCACTTCGACGTCACAGACCTTGATATTTCCCTCGTAAGGGACCCCCGGAGCATAGAGGGTTAAGGGCCTTGCTCAAGGGCCCAAGAGTGGCAGCCTGGCGATACCGGGGCTTGAACCCCAGACCTTCCGATCGGCAACCCAGCGCCTTAACCGCTGGAGCCACCACTCCCCCCACAAAAAAAGTTATTCACAGCAATTAAACCGTGTAAAACATTAGATTTTGTATCACCTACTAAATATGTTTATTCTTTTGTTTTTTAAGACTTGCATCTCTTCGAGAACAAAAAAATGAAGAATATGAAGTTAGAATTATGGGACTATAAAATTTGGTATGAATTTGTATTGTACTGACTGACAACATTTTGGATTGCTATTGAATAATGGTTTTTGAAGGAAACAAAAAAACAGCCATGATTTATTTATGATCATTTGTAAATTTTATATCTGAATTTATGACTGAATGATTAAAATTTAAATTAAATGTATGTAAATTTTGTTAAAAGGCATCCACTCTCTCTGTATTTTTTGCATGTTTAGATTTTTTTTTTATTCTAACATCTGTTTAACCGGCAGGGAAAAGCAATGGAACACAGAACCCCGTCATCATTCTACTCAAACACAATGCAACATATTGTATCACCATAGGCAGTGGTAATGATTTCAATAAAAGTGAACTCACATATGTGGGATTTTCCCAAGCCAAGATTTACAGTATGAAAAATGTATGTCCTACATTTTAATCTGGCAGCTCATTCTTATTGTAATAACTCACAAATTTTGAATTGTTCGCCTAAATTATGTGTATACACTTCCATGCACATTGTTTTATAGTTCCACCAAATGTGCCACAAATTAATTGGTATTCATGCTATCAAAAGTTTTCTTACATTGCAAATTGAGCACACTGTAATATATTGCTCCATCACCGGACATCATTAGTGTCTGTTACCCAGAATCTTTAGTCATTTAATACATCGCAGTTTCAAAAGTTGGGGGAATCTTCCAGTTTCTGTTTGCTGCTGACCAAAGCAATTACTTTTTCATTAAGTTAAAATTTTCATGACATTTTTAATATAAGCTGTATTTTATGATGAATAACCTACTTTATTCACAGACTGTTGAATATATTGTTTAATTCCTCATTATCCACCGAGTGCTGCGTATCAAACATTTCTCCCTTATGCTGCATTCACACATGCCGTGGCTTTATCACAGCAGGTCGCCTGGCACAGTGCTATGAAGTTACCAGTAGGGGTTCCTACGTTTACTAATGGGTGGTGCAATTAGCATTCCACTTTTGATAAATCAGTAGATGGTTCATGTGTGTTTAAATGTCTGTTTGCTACAGTATTTTCTCAATTCTGCTGCATCGATGGACACTGCATCAATTTTGAAAATTGATTGAAAAAGATTATAAAGGCAAATGCAATACTGAAGCATTTTGAACATAGCTTGTTCATTAAGAAATTTAGTACCACAGAATAACAGTAGTATTATACGAGAAACACCAGAGTGACTGGTAAAGAAGCTGGTCAGTGTAGTGGGGGGTATTTTGTGTATGCTTCTAGAGGGATGACTGTCAACTCTAACTCCTAAAACTGCCGTCTTATACACTTTTGCCAAAGAAAAACAATATTATTATATTTATATTATGATTCTAATTCAATTATAATGTTATAATATATCATATTATTAAAAAAAATGCCCTATATCCCTTGTGTCCCTCAAGCGACATTTATATCATCTCAGATGTATGTACCAAATATATCCATGTACTTTCTTATTAATTGGTTTATTTGTTGTATTCATAAATTGTATAAAACCGATGCTTTTATTCTGTAGAAAAAAAAACCCACAGGCGATGACATTTTTTGCACTTGATTTCCATTTAATTACAGAACAATTTATGCAATCATTAAAAAGTCATTAATTTTAAAGTGTATTTCCCCTATACTTATCTTGACCTGTGATGATGATGGGAAATACAAGTAAAAGTTTAGGTGTTGTTCGCCGCTCAACTTTGATCAACTGTCTCTAATGGAAACATAAGGTGTCTTGTGCTAAATTATAATGTCCATAAAAGTTAACTTCCTTTTAATTTGGTTCTGTAATGGCTATTTGAAGGGCATGTTAAAGGATACGCGTATATTTTGTGGCTTTTTTAATAGTTTGCCGTAATGTTAGGGGTGAAACTATGTAATTGGAAATGATTGCCGTCATAAATCTCCTTCTATTATGGTGGCACTATCTAGAATGTTTGACTCATACAGTAAAAAAAAAAAAAAAAAAAAGATTTCCTGGTTTCAATTCACATTAAAAGAATGATGGCATTACTCTCGTGCTTAATCGAGACATTTCTGGCCATTTCAATAATCTGGCACTACAATGATATGTATACTGATTAAAGATTTTGTGGGAGATGGACAAATAATAATGTAATTTAAAGCCATGAGCACATATTTGCATGTGTTTCTTTTTCATCATTGCTCTTGCAGAAATGTGAATTATAGATGTGTATGATATTATTTTATAATGCTGCCTACTCCTTTAATAGTAAAGCTAAATCATCCAATTACAGGAGATAAATGGTTCGGTTAACATGACTGAGCCATGCTAGACAAGCAGCCAGTCTGCTGTTACTGCTGCTCTTTCAGGCCTCACTGAACCAAGTGCCCTTTTTCTCTTCCTTCTCTCGCTCTCATTCGCTCTCTCTCTTGCTCTTTGTGTGTGCTTAATTGTGCTTTTAATCAGAGTATTTATGAATCTACTGAGGTCAACGTCTTCGATTCTATGATTGCTTCATCTAATGCATATAAAGTAAGATATCTACACATCAGTAAACATCACACAAAATTATTTAGGAAAAGTTCACTGAATAAATAAAGTGCCATTTAACCAGCAATTGCTTCATTACAACACGAAATAGGGTTTCTCAGTAAATAAATATGCAAACGAAGGTTTCGTTTTCCGATGCGACTTTTGCACATGCTATTTTGTACACGGGTTTTGCTTTTCATTGCTACACAACTTGGCCGAAAACCGAAAGGCCCTGCACAAGAGAAGTGTATCCAATAAATCCTTTATTTAACCAAGCACTTATTTTACATTTTGTCTCCTTATGATCCATCATTAATCTTTGTCAGACTATGTGTGGAAGTGGGATGTAGAGGCAAGGTCTGGTCTGCTGGATGCCATGTATGAAACTGACTGTCCTCCAGTCGTTCAGGCATGCCTAATGCCTGCTCCCTAGTCCAGCTCCAGTCTGCCACCAATGACATTTCAATTACACACAGTTCCCAAGGCAGCCTGAAGAGCATGACTAGCTGGCAAAACCCAAACCCATGCTTGCACTTAAATGCACAAACTAAAGCTCTACACTTAAAATGGTAGTTATATATACGCATAAAATTAAATCAAACAGGGGGAGGTCTTTTTCCTGTGTTAGCTTTTCATTACACACCTGAGGTGTTTTGCATAAGGGCACAGTGAATAAGCAGTGTTATTAGAATATGCCCCTCACTGGGAGTAAAATGATTGGTGTTCTGTAAGGGACCTGGTTTTTAATGCTGTGGTTATCACTGTGAGCTGATGAGATGTTTTTAAGTATCATTATCGGTCTTATCCTTCTTTTTTATGGGTACTGTTTTCAGATACTTGTGTATTGTTTTTATTATTATTGTTATTGTATACTACATTGCCAATTATTTGTGTGTGGACAGCTGACCATTACACTCAAAAATGGTGGTTCTCCAAACAATTGCCACAAATTCAGAAGCACACAAATGTGTAGAAATGTCTTATGTATGCTGTAGTAATACATTCTCCATTAACTGGAATTTATGGTCTCAAACCTGTTCCAGGATGATGGGCTCCCTGTGCACAAAGTGTGCTCCATGAAGACATGATTTGTCAAAACTGGTGTGGAAGATCTATAGTGTCTTTCACAAATATTTGACCTTAACCATACTGAACTTTCTTGATGAATAAGTACAACATTGTACTATAAGCTCGCTTATCTGACCTTATTAATGCTTTTGTAGCTGAATGATCACTAATCCCCACAAACACATTCTAAAAAAAAACGATTGAGAAGCTTTCCCAGAAGAGAGGAATAAATGACAGCAAAGGAAAACTAAACAATGGAACAGAATGTTCAGCAAGCAAATATGGGTATGTTAATCATGTATATATAAACTTTTAGCCATAGAGTGTACATCCTTCTGGGAATGCTATGTGATTCACCCCCTCATGCTATTCAGAGACGCCTACATGGTTTATGTCCTTACATTATTCAGAGAGTTACTCTATGTGATTCATTAGTCAGACACCCCTTTTGTGACCTAGTCCTGAAGTACCTGAAAGACAAAGCAGTTTGCAATCATTTATAGTTTGAAATTTTCTAAAGTCTGTATGCAGTATGAAAAAACCTTGTATGCTATGTACTGTACAAAATAGGTGTACCAGCATAGTAATGTGAAGTATGCCTGATTAAAAAATAATTCAATGGCAGTTTTGTGCTTTTTTGCCTTTGAAATTGAAGAAAAACTGTAAATTAGTTTAATGCTCCGAGCACTACAACCACAGAACTCCCTTAACGGGACTGGACTACTTTTGACCTGCTAATGTAGGTTGATATTTTAATACTATCTGTCCTGCAAGCTTGGCCATATCATATGGGTAAGAAATGACAAGAATTAAAAAAGGCTTCCATGCACAGTACAGGGAGCCTCAATAAATAGTTTGAAGAGGATGACAATTATGTAAAGCATACGTTCCCTTGCTAGATTTGAACACCAGTGGGAGATTTTGGGCTGACGTGTTAGGCAACACTTTCCACCAGAATCATTAATTCCAACTGATTGAATACATTTTAGAAAAAAAGTTAGCTCAAGTACAATTTAAGGAAAGAGTATAGAATTGATGGCAAACTGAAGCTGTTCTGGTGGCCCAACACCTTACAAAAACATATTTGTTTCTATTTTTCCACCCATTTGTGTAGTGTACATTTTCTTAAATATAACTAGGAACTTTAACACAGTAAACAGGATATTTGTGACATGGCCACTGTTTTAAATGTTATAGGATTCACCTTCAACCACAAGACAAATGAATGCAGTTCAATTGCACACTTGTTAAACAGAATAGTTTATTCTGTACACAGCGGCCTTTTTCATTAGGATAAAACAAATTAGGAGTCTAATGGAATATCAGCTGCGTTAAAGTCCTCTACACTGTTTAACTTGTTCTGACACAAGCCTTCTTCAAGAACTTGAGACATTAAGACATTTATCTCTCTGTTATTGAATTTGTATTTCCTATTAGTCAATTCAATTTGCTTTGGGTTTTAAACTGCAATTTGCACCTCACACAGTGTGCAATATGTTTCAAGCCCTAATGCACAACAGTTCATCAGAGAACCCTATATGACCTCAATCTTGTAAATTAAACACTGTGACTTAGTCTTTATCATAGTCTTTAAGAATGCTAAAGACTTAATTCAGACCATATATATATATATATATATATATATATATATATATATATATATATATATATATATATATATATATATATATATATATATATATAATGTGTGTGTGTGTGTGTGTGTGTGTGTGTGCGTGCGTGTGTGTGTGTGTGCATTTTTATTTTTTTAATGAAACAGACATATGGTCTGTTTTTACTCTCATTACCCCAGAGAAATATTTTCTGTTCCTCTGGAAAAAATCCATGAATATCAATGTTTATTACAAAATTTTTTGTATAGTATGTCAAACATATGGGTGATGTATATGTCCCTGTGTTTGGGTTTTGGAGTCTTGGGAACTGACCAAATACAGGCGTTCCATGTAGTAATGTGAATCTTTTATAATATATAAATCGAAGAATGTGTTTAATAAAAATCAGGAGAGAGGCAGTTTTTTCCCCATCAAATATATACAGTATATTAATGTTCAAATTCACTGGACAATAAGAGGAACACCTGTACAATTGCATATTATCCAATCAGAAAATCACGTTGCAGCTGCACAGTGCATAACATCATGTAGATACAGGTCAAGCTCTTAATATTATATTCACATTAATCATTTGAATGGGGAAATATGTAACCAAAACCTTCTTTTCAGATTGAACCAATTTGGCCATTTTCTTCTGAACACTTTCATCAACAAGGATATTTTTTACAGCATTCTGAGTAAACCTTATGGACTGAAAATCTCAGGAGATCGGTAGTTTTTGGAATAGTTTTTTGTGACCCCTCCCCCCAAACAAAGCCCATGCTTTAAAACCTAAAGTACACATGCTGAGCACACACAGTCTAGTTAAAATACAAATTGTACAGAACTGTAAGCTTTTCTGTGTGCCATTTCTTTTATATAAAATATTTCTTTATGTATCTTTTTATATATCTCATTTGCACCTGTGTGTGTGGCCCCACATCTTTATTATCCTATCGATGAGACTTGGTTATATAATGCATGGCACAACCCTAACAGTTTAATTGTCAAGCCACTGATATTAGATTATAGCTTTTCATATATCATATTATATATATTGTATGCTGAAATATTTTCTCTATTAATTTTCTTATGATGGCCAACTTGAAATCCCATGGCTTGTCAGAGCTGTGAAAATGATCAACATCAATGCTAAATGAGATGAGTCTTTAATCATGGGATTTTGGATTATCTGGTACTACAATACAAAGCGAAAACTTTTGGAGATGAACTGTTCAAATGTGATAGCTGACAAAGCAGATGAAAGTGGGGCATTTATTAAAAAAAAAAAAAAAAAAACTATGGCAATAAGTAATTTGGGTCTGATTGCTCGAGTGAGGGTGGAAACCGAGAACAAAATAAAGGTCTGACATTGCAGAGAGTTTCCTCATCTTTCATGAACACCCTGTGCTGTGCTTTACTAGCACTTTAATACTGATTGCTTTGATGGGTTTCGGCTGCTCTCTGTGTAAATAATTCTAATTGATGTCAAACCCTGGGAAGAGTCTGATGATCACGCTCTTTATTTCATTTATTGCTCTGAATGACTTCTTGCTGTGCTGGTAAATACCCACAGAGATCAAAGTGCCACAGAGAGAAAAAAAGTGTCTTGTGCACACACACATTCATACACCCAAACACAAAACGGTCCATGAACATATGGTGGTTGTGATTCCTAAATAGCTTAAATTTGTTGAAAATAGTTAAACCCTCGTTCATGCCCTGTGCGATTCAGTCGTAGAGGAACTATATTTATTGATTAGTCACCAACATACAGAGGCTAGGATTTACTTAATCCTATTAATGATTTAACTTGCCATTATACATCAGCTGACTGTAAACCTTCCTGAACAGCCATGTTACTCAAGTGACACTACAAATCACTCTGGGTATTAAATATCCAAAGTTCTCAGCTGGATACCATCCCTGAGTTAGTCTGGGATTCTGTTAATGGAATTGGATTTGCTTTAAATGCTAAATGTGTTTGTTTTGTGATTGATGATGAGCTTGATGATTATTTTTCAAGTCTATTAAGAGAGACTTGCATGTGGCACAGTTCAAAGCACTACAAATGCTGCTTTCATGCTTAATGTCACATGTTTTTGTTTGTCACATGCACTTAGTTCCTGTTTGTACTCACGTGTTTTCTACTAAGCCCTTGACTAGCATGTCTATTTTAACCCTGTTGTGTCTGTGTCTGGTTGCCAGTTTTTATTGCAATGAGATGTGATTTTTTCTTCAAAAATACATCTCATAATAATGTTCAGTTGCCTAATGGGTTATCGTTTTTTGGGTTTTATTATTTTTTTTACCTGTCTGAATAATCTTTAATTTGCCCCGAACCCTTTACATCCCGACTCTCATTACTGCACACTGACCTACTGTTGATTTAAAATTAATGAAAAGTCATGCATTTCTTTATTTCTCCATGTACTTAATATATTAAACATGCATGATCCCAATCATGCGTGACATTAAATTCCATCCCTTCTGAAATTGTGCGTCAACATACGATTGAAGATATGCTCAAATCAGTGTAATCTGAATAGCATTTGCACAATAGCAATAAAATCTATCACACGTTCACACACTTGATCCACAGCTTGTCAGTTACATGCCATGTACGGGCTCCAAGTAAAATTTTATTTGTCACATACACATTCATACAGCGTACGACATGTAGTGAAATGCTTTTTATGACTGTCCAACATGTAAATTAAAATAGAATATAAAAAATGAAATTAATTAAAAAAATAAGTATTAAAAGTATAATACAAGTATAAAGTATACCTATCTATCTATCTATCTATCTATCTATCTATCTATCTATCTATCTATCTATCTACATACATACATACATACAGCAAGTAAAATAAGTATTAAACACATCACCTTTTATCTCATTAAATATTCTAAAGTTGCCACTGATATGAAATTTACCAGATGTTGGTAACAACCCATGCAATCCACACATACAAATAAAAAACCAAACCAAACATGTCCATAAACTAAGTTGTGTGGTTTAATGTGTTACGATACAGGGAAAAAGTTTTGAACCCATGAAGAAAGGAAGGTGAATAAAGGCATGGAAAGCCAAGACACCAGCTGAAATCAATCAGTAATTAGAAAGCAATCCTGCCCCTTGTCAGTGCCAATTAATATTAGCTGTTTCAATCCCAACTAATGGCCTATATAAAGGTGTCTCCTTTACCAAGGTGTTACACAAGAAACATCTCGTGATGGGTAAACGCAAAGAGCTCTCTCAAGAGCTTCGGGACCTTATTGCTGCAAAATATACTGATGGCATTGGTTACAGTGAGCACTGTTGGGGCCATAATCCAGAAGTAAAAAGAACATTTCACCATAAACCCGCCATGACCGATTGCTCATCGCAATATTTCTGACAGAGAAGTAAAAAGAATGATCAAAAGAGTTGTCCAAAAGCCAGGGACCACTTGTGGGGAGCTTCAGAAAGACCTGGAATAAGCAGGTACGATTGAAGAAAACAATAAGTAATGCATTTAACTGCTCCAACTCCACTGCTGAACAAAAAGCATATTGAAGCTTTTTTAATGCGTTTGCTACACAACATTTGGACAAGCGTATGAAATACTAGGATATAGTCTGGTCAGATGAGACAAAAATTGAACTTCTTGGATGCCATAATACACCATGTTTAGATGACAAATAGCACTGCACATCACCCCAGAAACACCATACTAACAGTGAGGTTTGGAGGTGGGAACATCATGATGTGGGGCTGTTTTTCAGCATACAGTACTGGAAAACTTCATATAATATGTTTTAGTGAACATAAGCAAGCATAAACATCTACAATTTAAACATGAATAAGTACTGTACTGTACAATTAGTGCATTTGTACATTCAATGTCAGTAAGTGCTGTATCAGTCAGGGTCATGGTGGGGCCTGGCACCTGCCCCAGAAATGCTTGTAGAGGAAATACTTACAGCAGTCCACAGCAGAGCAGCATAAGCACACACTTTTACATATTCATTTGCACATATGGGCACCTTAGTGTAGTCAATAAACCTGCATGTTTATGGGAGGTTAGAGCAATTCCATAAGGTCCTAGGAAGCACACAGTGCATTATGCTTACAAACCAATACTCTTTTAAACATGAAGTATCAGAACAAAATATGAGAGAGGATGCAACAAGGAGGTGAGATTTTGGACGACCCTGGCTTAGGAAAATGTTTTATTTAAAACAGACACTACCAGCTAAGCTATTAAATAATAAAATATATAATTTGTAATTGTTTACTTAAGTTATCCAGCAACATGATGGGTGAATTATGTTTATTTTAGATATTTCAGATTGCTCATGGTCTTTTCAGGAAGTCTATTCTCAGATTACTTAAGGCAAGCTATGAAGAATATTTCCCCTTTTCTGAAAAACATCAGCAGCAAATGAATCAAGCAATGGCATTCAAATTGTGCCTAGCTGGAATAGAGCAGTTAATGTCAAAAACTCTCCAAAAGATATGGCTTTATTCTTTATTTATCATCTACTTTCAACTTAATTACTTAAGTGAATAAAGTTTTGTTCAGAAGGTTAGTATTCATGTTGTTGGTCTTGAGGAAAATATTATTTAGATGTTAAAATTTTACTCTTTCCTGCATATAAACCACAATTCTTTTTAACATTCTTCTCAGTTAATGCTTAAAATATTTTATACTATTTCATAATTATGAATTATGAAAAAAAAAAATGATGGCAGAATTTTAATTGTAATACACAATCATGACCGAGGACACATTATTATTTTCACTATGTTGGGTATAGAAAAATAAATAAATAAGCAAATGAAGAAATCAATAAATAAATGTAGTATGTTTTTTAATCATATTTAAATAAAAAGTATGTGTGTATCACATTTCCATACCTGTTATCAGCACATGTCTATTTTTACATTAAGGTCCTCCCCAGAGCATTTAATCCACCTACACACAATGGAACACACAAAAGTGATGAGGGATTGGTAGGAGGAATTTTGCTTCTACGTGGACAAACCCAGTTCATAATTCATGCACGCATATGAGTGTGAAAATTAGGTGCCATCTGGATCTGGTCCTCTACTGGCTGGTGGTGTACTCCAATATGTAAACAGTTAGTTGTTTCTGAGCTGGTCGAAACATGGGTATCATAGATTATTATTTTAGCATTTCACCTTGTTTGTTTTTACTGGTGTCTCCTGGTCTTGCAGCATTCTGCTCACAGCTGTTATACATGTTTCAGCTGCACTTGGAACTGGAACTAGAACTGGGATTTTTTTACTGATGGAATGGTGTCTACAGCTGGGACACTTTCTACAGCTAGATATCTTTCTACAGCTGGCAGAGAATCTGTCTCTGGAACAGATTTCGAAGTAGTTGTATTATAAACTTCTTAGTCATATGTCACCTGGCCTTTTTGTAATTCTGATGTAATTTTGTTCACATTGTAGCATAAAAGTGATAGATTTTTAGTGCGGATTTAACCTGATTGTTGTGATGGGCAAGGCAACCCTGGTGTTCCTCTTTGCATTAAGCCACACATTTACATGCACCAGCTTCCTGCCCCATACCTTGCATGTCTCTCATTGCCTTTATGGCTTCCTGGTTATCCAAAAAATGCAAAAAGCTAAATCCTTTGCAGCAGAAATCCCTAGGAGACAGGAGGACACATGTTAAGACATATCAAACATGCTAACAATGAGGAAAGATTAGCACTGAGAAAGCTTGATATAAATACCCTCCAGATTCAATAAGATGAAGTGAACACAAACTATTTGAAAAAGAATAAAATAATGTAGGGATTGGGTGTAAGTGACCTTTGCAATGTGATTGTTTTAAATTGTGAAGTTTTGCAGACTTTTGCCATCTAATCAGTCATCAATTGTCTACATATAGAGGTCTAACATTACAACAGAGATGATGTAGTCAACACATCACACACGTGTGTGTGTGTGTGTGTGTGTGTGTGTGTGTGTGTGTGTGTGTGTGTGTGTGTGTGTGTGTGTGTGTGTGTGTGTGTGTGTGTGTGTTTTCCTGCTCAAACTTGTGGTTGAGTTCTGTCTTTCTCTATTTTAGTGTGTGCTCCTGTACACCTGCTTGCTGTCCAGCTTCTTTTTATTCATCTCAGCCACAGCCTACACACACAATCACACTCACTCACAGGTTTTCCTGGTTTAAGGAAACTTTAAACAAGGTTGTACTCTAGTACACTTGGCAGCAATGTACACTTACCCTCCTCATGTCCTTGGGCTTCTTAAATTTTACGACTCTAAAATATTTGGACTTCTCCTTATTCTATATGATAACTCATGTTTCAAAAGTACTGATTACACTTTTGCACTCAGGTTAAAGTACAAAGTTTGGGCTCTGACATATACCCATTACTACCTGTTTTAGTGTCATACTTGTAACTGGCCCTCGCACCATATTAAATATATTAATGCAAAATAATTTAAAATGTGTTACCTAATGAATGCATCCCAGCTGAACATATACAGTAGAACACAAACAGAGAAAAGATGATGATGTCTCTGTTCTCAGTCATGTTTACATCTCTCAGGTGTCTCATCCACATAAGCCAAACTTCTTGTTGCCTTGTGCCTTGACAATTGTTAGCTTCATGGGCTAGCCTACATCTGTGGTGTGTAAAAGCCAGTGAATGATACACCAATGGTAGGTTGAAAAAGCCACACTGACATGAAATAGGTTGAGGGCGGTGTGCAATGAAAATAAAAATATTGATCATGTCAGAAAATAGATTAAAACTATAAGTCTGGTTCGAAAATATGCGATGTACAAAATCAGATATTTGTGTAAAAAATTTAATAAGTGAAAAGTTAAAAGTTGTCAAAAAAAATAGTGAAGTAAAATACTTACATCAGAAGAATCTACTTAAGTACAGTAACTAAATATTTACTAATTTACTAACAAAATAAGTATTTCCATAAACGTCAGAAGGAAAAAACCTTGGCATTTGAAAAATACCCAGGCAGGTGAAAAATAATAATGTAACATAACTTGCACATTGCATAGTAATAATGCATTTTCATAAATTTCATAGGCTCTACAGTAGGCCAAAAGTGAGACATAGCCAAACCTTTAGATTTCTTCTCATACCCACAACCTCCCGGAGAGACACGTCATACATACCACATGTAGAATTTATGTAAAACTAATGCAGGGCCTTAGAAAGTAATAAGAAATGCTGATTATAGTGCACAGATTCAATGTTCAGAGCCTGAACCCTTTATGAGCAGATCTTCTTAAAGAATAGTCTTGATGAACTGATTTTCAATGCCAGTCTTCCTCAGGGATAAAATCCTCTGTGACCACATGATGCACATGGGCCACCCCATTAACAGTGCAAAATTTTGCATTTCTGTTACTTGTTCAGTTGAGGGAATAAAAATAAATGACACCTAATTACTTCCATTAAAAATACCTGGTGTCCTTCTGGTAATTTGGTTAATATCAAAGACAAAAAAGTATTAATTAAAATATTTATGTTAGAAAAATAAATAAATTATAATATCTTTAACAAAATCAAACCATATAAGTTGCAGAATGTAACTATATACATAAAATGAAGCTAAAGATTATATCATTATACATGTAGGCTGTGAACTGCAATAAAATGCAGAAATAATGTATGAAACACTTATCGTTTGTTCTTTCAATTTATAATACTGTACAATATATACTTACAATTGTAATACTGTAGACTTATTGGTGGAAATGAACACAAGCTGTAGTTAAGTAAGGTGCCTGTAGAGCCAAATGGAGTGACTGCATTCTAAAGGGATGAATTTTTTCCACAAGTATGGGCTCCATGACATTAGGGTGCAGATCATCCACATACAGTGTGGCCGTAACAAAATTTGGGTTCATTTCACGGAAAGAAAAAAAAATAATAAATCAACCTGTCAGTGGTGCAGAAAAGCAATAACACCAACTGAACTGCCAACTGATTTTTATAGCAAGTCTACCAACATACTATCGTAGTGTTTTAAAGAGAAGCACCATAAGTACAATAGAAAATACTTTTCTCCACAAAAATTATAGGAATAAAATGAAGAAAAATAAATTATAAAATAATATAAGTGTTAGGAATAATATTTTATTCACCTATTTTTAAACATTTCAGCAGTATCTGCCTTAATGAAAAAAGTTAACATTTGGCCTTGGGCCACATTTGGCCCTAGGGTTGGACTTAAGACACCTCTGGTGTAGAAGCAGTACACGTACAAACCATGTCTACAATGTTAGTATGAGTAAGTCGCTTCAGGGCTTTAAAAACAAACAGAACCCAGTTTTCCTGTTGCAGCATCAACATATGAGTGGTTTGACATAAAATTTCCATGTGGGAAAAGCAGTATTTCTTTGCTCCTTAGATTCATGCTAAACAGTATTAGCGATAATCAAACATTGTTACAGTATATTGTGATTAGGACTGCTGTGAAAGTGTGCATTGGATGAACAAGATTTGTACTGATTAACTGAGGAAGTGCTAGCAGATGCCCGTGCTTTCTCTTTGTGCCAACTAAATAAAAATGCATTGCATGTCCCACGGGCTGCTGCTCGTCCCTCTGGACACAAAAGAGAGCATCAGGCAGTGAACCTCTCAGTCCAGCTAGATGCCTCTGTTTTTCCCTGCTCGCCATTGCGGATTATAAGGCACTCACACTGCTGTCAAGATCTTACACAAACAGCATTTGTCAGCTCATTTATCAGAGTTGCCGTTACTTGTCTACTTTGTTGCAGCGGCTATTTCTGGATCATAGCCTAAAGCCAAAATACAGTATATGTTCTCTTAAAGATTGCATCCATAGTCTTCCCATAGGTTCTCACATTTTCCAAAAATGTCATTAGCAATCATTGTAGTCTGATTTATTTAACATATTTATAGTGTGTTTTAAGAAAATGGTTCTAAATTAAATGAAATGTTCTGTAAATATGCTATTTTGCAAGTTCTTCCACTTATAAATCATGGAGGGGTCTGAAATTGTCATCGTAGGTGCATGTCCACTGTGAGAGACATAATCTAAAAAAAAGAAAATCCAGAAATCACAATGTATGATTTTTAAACTATTTATTTGTATGATACAGCTGAAAATAAGTATTTGAACACCTGAGAAAGTCAATGTTAATATTCGGAACAGTAGCCTTTGTTTGCAATTACAGAGGTCAAACGTTTCCTGTAGTTTTTCACTAGGTATACACACACTGCAGAAGGGATTTTGGCCCACTCCTCCACACAGATCTTCTCTAGATTAGTCAGGTTTCTGGCCTGTCGCTGAGAAACACAGAGTTTGAGCTCCCTCCAAAGATTCTCTATTGGGTTTAGGTCTGGAGACTGGCTAGGAGCATATCAAGAACCTTGATATGCTTCTTACAGAGCCACTCCTTGGTTATCCTGGCTGTGTGCTTCGGGTCATTGTCAAGTTGGAAGACCCAGCCTCGACCCATCTTCAATGCTCTAACTGAGGGAAGGAGGTTGTTCCCCAAAATCTCGCAATACATGGCCCCGGTCATCCTCTCCTTAATACAGTGCAGTCGCCCTGTCCCATGTGCAGAAAAACACCCCCAAAGCATGATGCTACCACCCACATGCTTCAGAGCAGGGATGGTGTTCTTGGGATGGTACTCATCATTCTTCTTCCTCCAAACACGTTTAGTGGAATTATGACCCAAAAGTTCTATTTGACCACATGACTTTCTTCCATGACTCCTCTGGATCATCCAAATGGTCATTGGCCAACTTAAGACGTGCCGGGACATGTGCTGGTTTAAGCAGGGGAACCTTCCGTGCCATGCTTGATTTCAAACCATGACGTCTTAGTGTATTACCAACAGTAACCTTGGAAACGGTGGTCCCAGCTCTTTTCAGGTCAAGCAGCTCCTCCCGTGTAGTTCTGGGCTGATTTCTCACATTCCTTAGGATCATTGCATGGAGCCCCAGTCCGAGGGAGATTGACAGTCATGTTTAGCTTCTTCCATTTTCTAATGATTGCTCCAACAGTGGACTTTTTTTCACCAAGCTGCTTGGCAATTTCCCCGTAGCCCTTTCCAGCCTTGTGGAGGTGTACAATTTTGTCTCTAGTGTCTTTGGACAGCTCTTTGGTCTTGGCCATGTTAGTAGTTGGATTCTTACTGATTGTATGGGGTGGACAGGTGTCTTTATGCAGCTAACGACCTCAAACAGGTGCATCTAATTTAGGATAATAAATGTAGTGGAGGTGGACATTTTAAAGGCAGACTAACAGGTCTTTGAGGGTCAGAATTCTAGCTGATAGACAGGTGTTCAAATACTTATTTGCAGCTGTATCATACAAATAAATAGTTTAAAAATCATATATTGTGATTTCTGGATTTTTCTTTTTACATTATGTCTCTCACCATGGACATGCACCTACGATGACAATTTCAGACCCCTCCATGATTTCTAAGTGGGAGAACTTGCAAAATAGCAGCGTGTTCAAATACTTATTTTCCTCACTGTATATATATATATATATATATATATATATATATATATATATATATATATATATATATATATATATATATATATATATATATATATATGTGTGTGTGTGTGTAAATAATATACTGCATCTATTACAGCAGCATTGCTTTGTAGTAGAGAAGTCTGGGTGCTGAACTCTTCTTTTCATGGTTCAAACCTTTAACTAATTAAAAACTTGCCTCATCATGAAAAAAATATTTAATAAAGAAGACCCAGGTTTAATGAGCTGCTAGACTTTTCTTCCAAAACATTTTTCTCTCAGAAGTCCAGCAACTGGTCAGTTATGGTAAGTGTTACAGCCATCAAATTAAAAAATAAAAATTGTTCTTTCTTAAAAAGGCACATTTCCTTATTTGATATGTTTTCTATGTTCTACTGTAAATAAAAAATCTGGGTTTATAAGATTCGCAAATTGTTGCACTTTGCTTTTATTTAATCTTTTGCATTTGGGGTTGTATAAATTATATATACCTAGGCATGTTGAAAGCTTTCCCACTAATTTAAGTGAAATGAGCTGTAAAGTACAATAAAAAATAAATAAATAAAAATTAAATAAACAAATAAATAAATAAATAAATAAATAATAATCATTTTTAAAACAATTTGAAGACGGTATGTATGATTATGTTTAAAAGCAAAAATGGGTTGTATATTGTAGTCAAAATTGTTATATTCTTATAATATAACAATTATATATAAATATATTAATAAATATATAATAATAAATATATAATTCTTATAAACTAAAAGCATCCTAAAATTTCCTATTAATGCTTTTTGTATTGTATCTTATTACTGTAGGTTGCTGTCATTTTATATATACCTAGCTAAATGGGCATTGTTCTGAAATCATACAGTGCAGCCAGTGTTATATGATATTACTGACATCAATGATAGATATGCAGATACATTATGGTCTGTTTATTGATTGTGCAAATATTTGAAACCTTTTTTTGCCTCTAAAACAGAGTTGAAAGTATTACAAATCTTTCATAAGTTCTATGACAGAAAGATGAGGTAACGAGAGAGTTTGACTGAGACAAAAATTAGACTAAGTACTATGTGCTGTTTTCTGACAGATGCTGTTAAACACTGAATGTTAGAGGAAATAGAGGAAATTTAGTTTGAATCGTGTATTTGTGCTCATTAAAAATCCCTTGTCATTTAGAAGTGCAGGTTTTTAATTGAGCTAAATCCACTTCTGAATGAGAATAGCAAAATGATGCATTCTGTTCGAAATAAAAAGAACCACCGAACAATTTAAAGCAATTCCCTCATCACTATGGCACATTTGTCCACTCTTTACTCAAAAAAAGTCAAGAAATGACAGTTCCCAAAAAGTACATTATAATGTGTGACTATTTTAAATTCACATTATATTCCATTTTTCAAAATGATCTGCTGCCTAATTACATAGATACTATAATGTGCAACACCTTATGTGTTACCTGATTCCTGACCACATACTGCCTATGAGCACACTCATTGCAGTAGAACATTGTGAAGTATTAGTTTGCTTTCTTTCTTGATGTTGTTTCTTGATGCTTGTGTTTGGATATCTGAATCAGAAATGTCACTTGGTAACATATGTAACCCTAGTTCCCTGAATTAACAAGAGCTGCATCGAAATGCTTTTGGAATGCCTCGCGTTGTTCACGCTCTGAATCATGTGTAAAATCCGGCCAATAGGCAGTCGTGACGTCATCTGCGGGCAAAGTCGCGTAAAAAAAAACAGGAAGTTACAAAACGGGTGAGCGTTGGTAGCGACATTAGCATTAGCTTATTCCCTCAGAGAACTAGGGTTACATACGTTAGATAGTGACGTTCCCTTTCAGGAACTTGCTGCGTCGAAATGCTTTGGGAACGACTGTCCAATCACACCATACTGACCAGTCCCTGCACAACTGGCACCATGACAGAGGAGCTGGGAGTGGCTCTGATGTCGAGGTCATAAAACCTGTCAATGGTCAGCGGGGTGGACCAGCTCGCAAAGTAACAAATGTAACAAAATAACAAATGTCCTGGAGAGAAACTCCTGTAAACCAGGCCATAGAGGCCGCCATACCCCAGCTGGAATGAGCCTTGACTCTGAAGGGAGTGGGAAGACCAGAGGACTCATAACATGAAGAAATGCCGTCCCTAAAATATGGCGCTCTGATTGTCAGGGCCGCTGCACCACTGCCCGTTTGTTCGAGGTGAGGACCACCCTCAGGTTGGCCGACCCCCTTCAATTTTGGGCTTCTGCCGAGTAGCCCCATGAGAGCAGCGGGGAGGTACCACTAAAATGCCGCTGTGGTCTCCTGAACCTGTCGGTGATCGCCCTTACCTACAGCATTAATAGGCCAGGAGAAGCCACTGGGCCATTCAGAAGGAAACCCCTGTCCCTGCCGAGAGTCTCCACTTACAGAGTGAGCCACAGAAGCCCTCCTGGACATCGACCGACCTACAACCCGCGCCGTAACTTGGTGACCCTGAGGGTTAGGTCGCAGCCCAGAGCTGGATCCCTTATCCATCTCTCATAGCAGGTCAGCCTGGTATGCCTGCAACACACTCATCGTGTGGAGGCAACCCTCGGCCTGACCTGCCACCACGTAAGCCCTACCTACTAGAGCTGAAGTGGCTTTTGTAGGCAATACCGGAGCCTTTAGTGATGCATCACCTGGGAAGAGATAGCCAGCTAGTATCTCCTCAACTTTGGGCATCTCCCCATAGCCGCACTCCTTGAACTATATTCGCGTATAGCGAATGCAGGGCAAAGGTACGGGCCGCATATGGGGTCTCCCAGGACCTAGACACCTCGGTGTGTAGGTCGGGAAAGAACGGTAGGCACTGTGGCGGAGGTTGTGCCGCGAGACACAGGAAATGCTAAGCGACAGCCTGTGTCACTACCTCCAGGAGCTCCTTGAACGGCACAGGCTGTGAGAAGTCTGTGGGCTCGCTAGCATCCGAACATTCTCCCTCCTTGGAGGAAGAAATAAGGAGCTCTGCGTTACACGTGCGGGAATAAGGAACTACTGAAGGGAGCGCATTTCCAAAGTGTTTCGACACAGCTTGAGTTCCTAAAAGCTACTTATTTAACAAGTGATGCCAGACTATGCTTCAACTCTTTCCTTTTCACCAGTGTGAAAAAATTAGTGAACACATGCGCTGGTGTATCTGCAACAAATATGAGAAAAGAATAACAGCATTACACAATAGAATACATATTATTTTATTAATGAAAACAAGACTGGAATAGCCATATCCTTATTTAGCAGTGTCTGAGTTGGAAAAAAAATGGATACATGTCTGTTTATAACCTGTGCAAGCAGGAAATTAAAATACTGCTGATATTCAAAACAAAAACGACTTGTGACTTTAATACCCAAAGATAGACAGCTTATTGTTTTTTTGGTTGGTTTTTTTATTATTATTATTATTATTACTTAGCTAGTAAATGCTCCTAAATTTGCCAAATCGGTAGGGCTTCCATACACAGTAGTGGATTGCTTTTTTTCATCTTGTTCTAATCTTACACAAGAACAGATCCAACTGTTGAAAGTTAATGGAAATAAAGAGATGATGTCAGCCAAGGGAAATGCTGAGAATAGAAATGATGTAGGCTGTGTTCACTGCCTCTGAAAAACTGCACTTCAGATACTCTTACTGGTGTAGTTCAGAGATTAGTGCACTGAATACTGTGCTTTAAATACACCATTGTCTGATTGACAAGTGTGGATGGGGATTATCTGAAAAGCTTCCTTCCATCTATACATTTGAACTCTTCTTATTTAGATGCCAGCACTTGGATGTGCATCAAGAAACGCCTATGAAATGTCACCGGTTCCAAAGCAAGCTTGAAATGGTAACAGGGAGAATGATCAAAAATGAATAATATAAAATGGCATTTGTTTTCCTTTTCTTTTAATATAATTTAAAATTGATTTATCTTTAGATTCAAATCTAATTATTTAAAATTAGATTTGAATTTAAAGATAAATCAATCTTTACATTCAAATCTAATTATTTAAAATATCATGCCATTTACAAATTCATACTTTGATTTCAGAGATCCTTTTTTGAAGTATCCCTGTAGAAAATTGTGTTTCAGGGTTTGCTGGAATGCGACACAGTCAGTAGGAAAGATATTCTAGTGTTTCATACTTACAGCAATCTGGATAATGTCAAAGGATCAATGCAGAGAACTAAATGACGCATGCTATGAATTCTAATGGGTGACTGAGCTTTAAGTGGAAACACTCAAATTACAATTATGTCTCAAAGATCCGACTTCTTTCTAAAAGCAGCAATACAGATATTCCAGCTAGTGTTCCCATTTAATTTATTTTAAAAGCATTTGCCTCTGCCTATTCAATTCCCTGTCTGCACATGATGAAACTGGTCCAAGATTTTTATCCATCTGAAAAAGAATGTTTAATTTTGGAACTCTCATTCAGGGGCTCGGGGATGAGATTTAATGTGATGAGTACATGCTTGTTCAATCTGTAGTGATGGAGTATTAATAGCCACAAAAACATGCCTCTCCCCTGGTCATCTTTCATTAAATGGCATACATTAGCTAACAGAATTGTAAATGGTATTCAGTCTGTTTTGTTTTTGTGTTGGTTTTATACTGCTAAAGGCCTTATGAAACAATTTTAAACTTTGTATGGGGAAAAATGTCAATCAATGTAAAAAAAGAAATAATACAAACATTAAAGAAAAGAAAACAATATTTAATAAAAGTTACTGTATGAAGGTGAAGGTCTATGTTTTTGACCCTGTTTACAATGTTTGCCTAATAGTTTAACTTCTGACTGATTTGAACCTGATTCTGCCTAATGATTGGAATTTTCTTATTTAAATTAAACCTGTGCCCACCGATGTCCAAAACGGATCTCATTTTCTACACTTCTATTGGATACTCATAACTTGACCTTGCTTGTCATAGCTAAGAAGGAACAGCATGTGTATTAACAAATAAATAATAGCATCAAACATGCAAGTTACCTGTACAATGTATTTTGTGCATGCACACATGGAAAATTGAAAGCCTTTTTGTAGCATCTGTGAAACGGACGGTAATAATTACAAATATATTTGTGTTGTAATTAATCAAGAGAGTTTTGGAGTATGTATAACTGTTATGATAACACTCGATAAATAGGCCATTTATATTCTAAATTGAATATGCAGCCTATAATCTGAAGTGTGGTAATATTTTCTGGAGTAGCAATTTATTTCCAAACCATGCATTTTAACAGCAGCTGTGTAAGAGCCAGGGTGATGGATGTTAGAGCCAAGGCTGCTGGGTAATATTATATTTGTAGAAGTTACCCAGTTATGTACTGTTATTTTGTTTATAAGGGAAGTCCATAGAGGTTATATAAGCAAACTGAAATATTTAGCACTTACTGCTTTCTAACTAGGACAGGGTACAATATCCTAGTACAGCAATTCAATTATGTTATTTATGTTGAATGTTTTCAACAATAGACAATGTAACAAAGGAGCTTTCAAAACATACAGAAAAAAACACATACGTTTAGATCCCTAATAACCCAAGCTAAGCTATTTTATGACTGTGGCAAAGAATTCCTTCTATTGGGTAACACCAGCATGTGAGATTATAAGTCATCACACTTCTACAATATTTTCTATAATGTCAAACAGTATTACATCTTTTAAAAGATGTTCACTATGACCATATGTGATCTAGAGTCCTGGGTTTAGCATAGGGGAGTTTCTTTTTTTTTTTTTTTTACAGCCGCAGTTATTAGAAGGTGCACACCCACACTATCCTCTCGGTGATTATCCACTGAAATGAGGCTAAATCTTAGGCATAAACAGTTTTTAGGAATTTCAAATCTTTAGAGTATCCATGTGGGACCAGCCACAGCAGATGGCCACAGCAGAAGGTGAGTCACAAGGGCAGAAGCTCTACGAAGAAGACACATCAGTATAAAATGCACATGTTCTGAAGTTAAGAGCAGCCAGGGAAGTTTCCAAAATAAGGCATGTTATCATTTAAATGCAGAGTTTTAAAGAAAGCCAATGAAGTGTGGATAAAACATTTTCCTACTTTTAATCCTGGTATGGACTCTAAGTAAGGCTACTGCATACTGGAATAACTGGTTTGTTTATACACCTACTGGAAAATCCACATACCGATATTTGAGTTACCATAGTTACTGACCGAGTAACTTTAGTCTGACCTGGAGGTAATGTTGTACCTCGTTATGTAACAATATTGAATATCTGTGCTTAGAAATGTTCCTAATATGAAAACTGACTAACCCTGGTAATATTATCTACAGTCGATATTCACACTAGGGTCTTTTTCTGCTGCATATAATGTAATTGAAGGGCATCAAGAATCACTACCTAATAAGAGAGCTTGCTTCTAGCTCCTTTTGCCTTAGAACTACTACTGTCTTATTGGAGTTAAGTAGGTTGTAGTTGCTAAACATCCAATGTTTAATATCCTTTAGATATTTCTCTTACTTCCCTTATAATGAGACTATTATCTGTTATTTAGTTTGGCTAGATAATAATATTCATTTTAACAAAAGATTGTGTATGCATGAGCTTTTAAAAGTATAACAGAGCTTTGTGAGACACCAAACTGTATTTTTTATATGCATAGAGAAGTCACCAGTGACATTCCAAACAATAACAGCCTGTTAGAAAACCCTGAGACAGAAAATAGCTGTTCCCTTAGCTCAAACAAAAGCACATCACTGCTTCCACTATACACTTCTCCACCCACATACGTTACAATGAAAAGTCCCAATTATGCATCTAGGACGGTAAGATAATGGCATAGTGATACCTTAAATACACTTCAGTGGTTTTATGCAAGACCCAGTGCACATTTTGTCTTTCTGAATTCTTGACACCTGGCTGTTAACAAAGGTAAAAATAATATTTAAACCACCTCCCCAGATTGGACTGAATGTGTAATTGATATCTTGTGATACTCGGTGGTGCCAGTTAGACCTTGCTAAAATACAATCTCATTTCAAGGGCTTAAAGATTGTGGGCAACTATAATGGCTTGAGGAGAGAAAAAGGAATAACTTAAATAAGGGCTTTGCTGTGCGCTGCAAGGAAAAATCTATAAGAAATGAAAGTCACACTCTCTGCATTAGATCAAGACGAGTCACACTATGTATGCATCGCTGCTGCATAAAACTGCTGACTAAAATACCTTTTTCATAAGCAAATAGAATCAAGGCACAGTACTGTAATCAAATCTACCTATTGGAGTCATGTGTCTGGTGTGAATCTTGGAGTGAGGCAGGTTGCAGTCTGGAATCAGTCAGAACTCATAAATTTTGTGTGGGTATTTGAGTCATGTCTGTGGTCCCTGTTCTTTGTTTCTAGTTTTACTCCAGTATTTAGTCTTACCATGTATGATTATAAATATAGCTACAGTATGATTATCCTGTCTGCCTGTACCTTAACAAGAATAGATGGATGTGAAGTAAATTATGTTCACACTAAAGGTAATTTAAAATAAATCTTGAGTAGTGTACACCTTTTATTCTAATGTGTCAAGTTGAGCTGTATATGTGGAGACATACAAAGGAATGAAGTGTGCATCACATGACCACATGCAACATATGTAAATCTATATAAACAGACATTGACACATAGACATCAGGCCGCCATTGTAAATAAGAACCTGTTCTTAATGACTTGCCTGTAAAAAAATAAAGGTTAAACAAAGGGTAAACATAAAACATACAGGTATATACCGTAATTTCCGGACTATAAAGCACACCCATATTTAAGCCATATAACCATATATTTGGCAAATATTTTTATTTTGAACATAAATAAGCCGCACCTGTCTATAAGCTGTCTACACTGAAACTAATGAACTTTACACAGGCTTTAATGAAAGACAGTGTCTGTTACACGGTGTAACAGGTGAAATATGTTGTGGCTCCTTTAAGAGCAGAGCGGCATTTTGGGAACAGCCTGACGCCGCATTTTTCCGCTATTACTGCATGTGTGCAAGACCGAGGAATATGTCCTTATTATTTTCTGATGCTCATTTCTAAGTTGACTAACCCGTAACACTGTTGCCAAGAAAAATAAAAAAGCACGAGTTTTGGAAACCTGTCTGTGCTTATATGATTTCTGCTGCAACTGGAATTAGCGAGCTCTTCCTTCACCCAGACTCAACGCGTTACAAAGGCTTGTATCTAAACAGTAGCCGACCAAGTAAGTCATTATTCACTGTCTTCCTCCTTCCTTTCACAACTATTTCTCTCGGAGTTTATCTTTTGGCATCGTCGTGCGTTAAAAAAAAAAGTTTTTTCTCCCAATGCCGTGCAGCTCAGAACACAGGTGAGGTGCGTTTTTTCATTTCTGTTCGGAAATTTCATTGCTCTAATGTTATGGGGTTCAGTTTTTTGGCTTGAAGTTTGTGAAACCGCGAAAAACCAAGGAAAAATTCATAAATTAGCCGCTTCGTTGTTTAAGCCGCGGGGTTCAAAACGTGGGAAAAAATTAGCGGCTTATAGTCCGAAAAATACGGTAAACATAATTAGGTGTATATAGAATATAAGTATCTATCTATCTATCTATCTATCTATCTATCTATCTATCTATCTATCTATCTATCTATCTATCTATCTATCTATCTATCTATCTAGTATAATGCAACATTTGCTTTCAGCCCATGGCCCCTTTATCAAGGTTGAATTTTGGCTCTTCATTAGAAAAGCTAAATGGCCAATGGTCATCGGTTTGTGGACACATGACCATAGATTGGTATGTGCTTTTTTTTTTTTTATTTAGTCCCCATTTGCTGTTATAATAAACTCCATTTTTCTTTGAAGATGTTCCACCAGATTTTGGAGTGTGGAAGAGACATCAAGAAGCTCTAAATAACATTGTTTTTATTAACATATTAAAAACATAATTCAGTTCAAAGACATAACATACCAATTTTTTTTATTTTCTAAAGAAGTTGTTGCTGATAAAATGCCCTTGGTGCCAGCTCATCATAACAAACATGCAAAAAGCCAGAGACATTCTAAATAAAATAAATATTTGACATGCTGCAGCAATCCTTATTTGCCCTGTCACTTGAAGCAATGAATGGAATAGAGCAGAGATGCCCAAACCTTTTCCAATGACCGACCAAAATTCAACTTTGATTAAGGGGCCATGGGCTGAAAGCAAATGTTGTAGATAGATAGATAGATAGATAGATAGATAGATAGATAGATAGATAGATGGATGGATGGATGGATGGATGGATGGATGGATGGATGGATGGATGGATGGATGACAGAAAATATTACTCAACTAATGCAGGTTTATTTATTTTATTATTATTTTATGTATACATTTTCTAGTTCAGTGAACACATTGTAACCCCATTTATAGTACAATAGAGTTCAATGCATAATACGGCTATTACAACCATGTGCTTGTAATCTTGTTGATCTCCATTGAAAGACATGATGCTGGTCCTCCTTTTTTTTCCTTTTTTTTTGTCTGCAAAATTGGCTGCAGCAGACTTACTGATAAAGTCAAGCTCACAGAGATTATGGTAAATGTTAAATTATAAATGGAGATCTGTGGCAATGATTTTTCCTTATATATTTATTCTCTTCTAAAGTCACCAACTTTGGCTTGCTGAACCTAGTTTGGGCATCTCTGAAGCAAAGGTTCTCACATGTGCTTATTCTAGTTTTGACACTTTTTCCCTTGCTGCTTTAAAGCATTAATATAAAAAATAACATAAAAAAAACCCCACCTGTCTACCGTAGTCAGACTGATATAACACCAGGAATTTGAGTTTGCATGTTGTCAGTATGCTGTATATCATACATGAAGGATTTTTAAATGTGTTTTGTGTACATATTCCTTTAACTACAAATAAATAAATAAAAAATAACAAATATTTTTCTCATAACTAATTCACCACCTAATACCTAACCTGACTTGCTATGTGTTATTCATATTGCCAACCTTGCTATTAACAGAATCTATCTGCATTATTTCAATATGCTTTATTACTTTATTGATCTTTTGTTGCTGTAATAATGTCTTCTAAATGCACTGTCTGGAGATTGGAATATGTCATGTGTGTTTTAACCCTGAAGAAAAATTACTTCAAATTTTGAACAACCACAGAAGCACTTGAAAGTCTGTGTAATTTGTAATTATATATGTTTACTAGCATGTGAAGGTTTGAAGTGTATTGATTGGTGAATAAAGAAGCCCCTGAGAGCATGTCTAAACTCTTCTGAAGAATGCTGTGGGTCTTTCAGTTCAGCCATATGTGCTGATGGAAATAATAATAGCCAGAAATGGAAACATGCTCTCCCTGGCCTCTCCTTCTGAGTCATTCGGTTTTCTTTCAGCACAAATGCAACATACCAACAAGCCATAGTTTCCTTCAATTAGATTAAACATGTGTTTCGCTTGGGAACAATAAGTCCTGCCACATTTGCATGACAATGCTGCGTAATTTTGTTTGGCTTAATTCATTTTTAATAGTTGAAGCAGTGTAGGCTGATTACACCACTAATGTATCTTCAGTGGTGGCATGTTTTGGGAGGCGCATGTTATCAAATGGCTCCATTCTCACAGTTATTTAGGAGTGTCATTAACCCTTATTAGTTTTTTATTGTCAGAGGTTTTTTTTTCCTAACAGAAATCAAACCTGAACTCGAAATGAATAATTAGTTTGCTGTTTCTTTGTTTGGCCTAGATGGAACACTAACTGAATAATACGAATGAGGTAGGATAAGCAAAAAGCACTACATAATATTGCATTCTATAGACTAAAGCCATTGAGGTTAATAGGGGACGAGTCCTAGCTTGAGCACTCTTGTTCCAATTGTTCCAGTTACTTGCAACATCAGCTTGCCAACTAAGTGCTCTTGTTTCAAAAACACAGGCTAACAGCTAAATATTTATGAGAATTTGTACAAGGAAGAATCTATAAAAAATATTGACCAGCTATGGTTTCTGTAAGAAATGGAGTTAAGGGTCAAAACCTTTCTTCAGATATAGTGTTAGTGTATGTGTAAAGTGAAAAGAATAATAATTTCTGGTTTAAATCCATATTCTGCCTTGAATGTGAGTAAGCGTATGGTAGATAACAAAGAATTATGAGTTGTTATATATCAATAGTTTACTTGGCTATGCAAGGAATAAAAAATATCTTTGGCTGGGTGCTGCATCCTGATGATCACCAGCCCAGGTTGATTATTTTCCTATAACTGCTACTCCTGAAGTTTTATATTCCTCTTTTAATATACCAATGATTGAAATGTTAGACATTTTGTATTAATTAAAGAATACATCAACGATTTTTACTATTTTTAATCCAAAAAACAACACCTTATTACTTCAATTACAATAGCTGAACCTTACCTGCTTCTTTTAAAGGCAAAACATTTAGAATTTGTGTTGCCAAGAAACTGCAAAACAGTTTCCAGTGTCATAAAGTTGACAAAGTTGCAGCTTTACCTCTGACTCTAAACTGCTAAATATACATGGTGTAACAGAAGACCTAAGAAAAAGGATAAAAGCAATTTCTTATACATACATTTACATGAAGTTATGTGAATTACAAGTCTCTGTATAAGTTGTTACTATAGAAACAATATGGTATTATACCAAGCGCATTTATATTCAGTAAATCCTGCATCTGAAATTACTGAGTTATTCTGTTAGTGCAACAAAAACTAATTAATATAGCTTGGATATCAATCATGTCACTCATGTATATCAATGACTTGTGTGATATGTATGTTTAGTTTAGTGCTGTAATTATTTACTGCTATATACTGTACAAAGTTTTATAGTAACTCTCTAATCATACCTGACACACAATACTGTCATTTGCACTACCATGCACTCTCACACTTTATGTACATTACTGAGCTGTATCCCTATTTATTACCCACACTGTCTATACTGTCTCACATTGTCTGTATTGTCTTGTATAGTCTGTTTTTGTCTTGTCTTGTCTGTTTTGTCATGTATAGGTTTTATTTATGTCTGTACTTTTGAGAGTCACTAACAGCTGGAACCAAATTCCTTGTGTGTGTCAACACACTTGGCCAACAAACCTGATTCTGATTCTGATTTTGTATATGTTAATTTCTCAGTCACTTATATGAGAATAATAATACATCATCTGCTAATCAACTTGTTACATTCTTTTAAAAAAAAAATGTATGTACTGTACACAACGTGTAAGGTGACTTTTATCAAACAGTTTATCAACCCAATCTCCAATTTGCCAAGATAAGTTTAGTAGATAAGCACCAACAATGTTTACTTTAATGATTTGCATTACAGCATGCTGTTGAGATATTAATAAACATTTCATGCTGTTGAGAATCCATTAACACACTGGTATAACATCTTACCAACATAGTAAATACTGTACTACTGTGTACTACAAGAGGATTGAGACTGGGTCAGTAAAAGGAGCGACTGGTGTGCCACTGGGCCTGAAATCCCACTGTAACCCATTTCTCTACTTTAATAAAGCTCCACCAATTCTGTGCACTGCATATGAATCCAGGACAGGATGATAGATCACACTGATCACTGACCTTTCTTATGAGGGTGTCCTCTGCCATTTCCATATTCTCACACACTACCTTGAGCAAATCTCTTAAATATAGCAAAGTACTGTGGAAAAGCAGGTAATTTAAAATGTGGCTGTCTACAGAAGAGTGAGGATCAAATGAAAGGATTTCTGCAAATAAGAATTAGATCTGTTGAGGAGTTTTGTGCATGGTGCTGGGGTGCGTGTGTGTCTGTGTGTGTAATGTCAATGCTTTTGTGACAATAGTTATCATTCAGCTGGACAGTTTTCATTGAATTGTTTTGCAACATTGCTAAGAGGAAGTCATGCAACGAGCTATGCATTCCACAAGAATAGTATAACCCAATGTCTCCAACCACTACATGGCCAGACAGATAGACAGACAGAATTATAGTTATTATCATTCTCCTGAATGCATTTTTATTTAAAGGCACATTATGCTTATTTTATTGTTTGTTTGATTTTTCTGAAGCAGATCTCTATAGTGGGACTGCCAAGATGGACCTAATGGTAGAGATGTTTTGGTATGACTCGAACCAGAGGATTATAGAAAAGCAGCCAAGTGATATGGTATTAGTAGGAATATATATATATATATATATATATATATATATATATATATATATATATATATATATATATATATATATATATATATATATATATATAGTACATTTATAGCAAGTGCTAAATAATCAGCAAGCTAAAACAAGATTTGTATTAGGGACAATATTATTGTAAGTAGATGTGCACATCAAAACTTTTATCTCACATGACCTGTTGAACCTTACAAAAAACAACAACTAATTTTCAATCGTATTTAGTTAAACTTCAGCAGTGTGTTTTACTTTAAACTAAAAAAAATACTTTTGATATATAATAAATAATAAATTCTGTCTGATTTATTAAGTTTATCAATTTGGTTTTATTAGTGTGATTTATTTCCAAGCACTTCAATAGTGAAGCTTTTGGCATGAATGTGAGTTATACCCACTGTCCATTTTCTGTAAGTTTAATTTTAAATAACTAGCCAATTAGATTTTAGATTTTCAGAGGAACAGAACCAGTGATGTTCAAATCTTTTGGGCATAGTGATTGGGAAAATAAAGTGGGCTGGACTGCATGTCCTTGAAAACTATTAATTAAAAATAGTTTGTATTAATATTAAACATTACCAGTACTAAATGTAATATAATACCAAATGCTAAAAGAAAAAAAGCATCCAGTATTTCAAATTGTGTATAGAATTATGAATATAATAAAACTACTTATAGAAGTCCAATTATATAACTAAATGAACCTGATTTGTAGCAGATTAGCACAAATCTCTCGACTCTACCACACTTAGCTGCCCATCAGAATGAAACAAAAACATATACAGAAGAACCTTCGGAAACCTGAGTGTCCTGCAGTGCTCCATTTAAGCATGTCTTCTGTTTCAATTGTATGTCTTTCTCACTTTGGCCTTTTTCCTGTGGAGGAATTGGAACAGGTCGAGCAGAAAGGCACAGTGTGTGAAGGAACTCAACATGGCTGCACAAGCTGTCAAAGAGCAGTAGAGAGACAGCTCCTTGGCATGGCTGCTATGGAGGCATTCACTCAGTGATGGCGCTGGTGAAGAAGGTCAGTGCTGTCAGCTACGCCAAGCCACCATGACTTTACACTGCAGTCTGCCTGATTGTTTCTGACATACACGGGCCTCTGGAGCATAAGCAGGGGGTACAGCAAAGAATTGACAACATTAGAAGATAAAAATCAAGAGCAATCTTGTAATAGGAAAAAAATATTCACCAGTCCAATGCCCATAGTTTGCATTTATATATATTTATATCTTTTATAGAAATAAAAGTATTTATATATAAAGTATTAAACAGTCATAAAATCTGTTTATATTAACAAATTTAATATAACATTTTAATTGTGGAATTGTGATGCTTTAAACTATTTAGCATTAATAGTAATAAAAAATAAACCATAATGTGAATATGTTTCCCTTATGCCAATCCTATAAAGATACATGGTATCGCAGAACAATACAGTACACAGTATAATACAGTATAGAGTACACTTCCAGTCATAACCTTTTAAAAACTCCACAATCCAGCATTTTCAGCAAGTAATTCATTTTGTACACCCTAAATTCGGATTTGCATTTTTAAAAGTCAAATAATTACTGAATATAAAATGTTTTTTGAAATAGCAATAAATATCTAATCTAATCTGAAAAGGTTTTAATAGCCTATCACTCGAATTAGGCCATTTAGGCACAGCATATGCTGTATTTGAATTTTGTTGTTCATAATAGGACTGTCTTTTATCTTCAGGCTTATCAGCCTATCTAATTGTACCTGCCTTTAATAAAGCACTCATTTAGAGTCCAATTAGGATCTGATATCGACCACTTAATAAGCTTGGCAAAGAGGTTTAGTTTTCCTGATTTAATTTCTATTCTGTATTATTATGTTTGGTCTCGGGTAATAATTAAAGAGGCTACACTTTTTGAGGTTTCTGTCTGTGAGAAGTTTTACATGTTCACGTTGGTTTTCTTTCACCTCCAAGAAAACCTGTTGTTAGATTGATTGCATAAATTACGTGTGTGTGTGTGTGTGTGTGTGTGTGTGTGTGTGTGTGTGTGTGTGTGTGTGTGTGTGTGTGTGTGTGTGTGTGTGCCTGTGTCTCTGTGTAAGAGAGAGATCTTTACTGTAATAGCTTTCAGTGAATTCGGGTGAAGGTTTGAATTCACCACAACACTGATTTGAAAAAAATACAAACTAATAAATAAATGCAATGATCATTAATATAAGACATAATATCTATTATATTATGGAAAACACACTAACAAATCCGAAAACAAAATAACAAATGCAAAAACAAAACAACAAATCCAAAAACACAACGACAAGTCAGACAAACCGGAAAAGGTAGGTATAGTTTGTGAATGAAAACGAGACACCTGTCATTCACCTGTATATCTTAAATGAAAGGAGTCTTGTCCAATGATCTAAATATACCTACCTTTTCCGATCTAAATATACCTACCTTTTCAGGTTTGCGCTGTGGCAACCCCTAACGGGAGAAGCCGAAAGAAAGTTTTATTAAGCAATTACCCATATACAAACAACATGGCAATAACAAGTACAATTTACATTACAATACACAGAACAGGTGCATGAAAATACAAATATAATAATACACATATTTAGGGGAGAGAGGAAAAAAAAGATAAATAAATACAATTTATAATAATAATAAAATGAAAGTAAAAAATAAAAAAAATAAAATAAACAGGGCTATAGTTCATTTTGTAAATCATATTTTTTTTTTATAAAGGACAAAAGATTCATTGCATTTTTCTTTTTACACATTTTAATGGCTTTTGTGAAAGAAAGAAACTTATTATAAAATGCAAAATGCAAAAAACGTTGGTTTCACTTTTAAGTATTTCGATTTTGTAAATAAAATTTTCCCATCAGAAGTATATTATTAACAAGAAAGTTCATTACAAGTCCAAAGATAATGTAATTCACAGTGACATTTCTTAGATGTGAAACCTTTGTGTAAAGCCAGTTATGGATATCAGACCATAAAGCGTCTGATGTAACAGTCTGCAGCAGGAGAAATTTGGAACGTCTGTGTAAAAGTGTACAAACGAATCTTTATGTCATGATGTACTGCAGCATCTCCAACATCACTGCATATGAATGTCCTTCCTCAATGTAGCTTTGAAATAATTCCAGTTTCTCCTTGTTTGCCAATGTTTACTTCTGTAATTTTTTATATTTAAATGTGCACATGTACAGAAACAAAGTCATAAGATTTCATACTTCCTGTATATTTTAAATGACAGGTGTCTCGTCCAATGATCTTTAAGTTTCCATTTACAAACTTGACCTACCTTTTCCGGTTGGTCTGAATTGTAGTTGTGTTTTCGGATTTGTTAATGTGTTTCGTGCAACGATTCCGAAAATCCGAAAACACATTAACAAATCAAAAAACACATTAACAAATCCGAAAACACAACGACAAGTCAGACAAACCGGAAAAGGTAGGTATCGTTTGTGAATGGAAATTTACAGATCATTGGACGAGACACCTGTCATTCAAGCTATACAGGTGAATGACTGTGGTGTCTCGTCCAATGATCGGTAAGTTTCCATTCACCAACTATACCTACCTTTTCCGGTTTGTCTGACTTGTGTTTTCGGATATATTAATTTGTTTTCGGATTTGTTAATGTGTTTTTTGATTTGTTAATGTGTTTTCTGATTTGTTGTTTTGTTTTCGAATTTGTTAATTTGTTTTTGCATTTGTTATTTTGTTTTCGGATTTGTTAATGTGTTTTGCACTTCTCGGCCACCTTAATTATTTTATTAATTCGTTTGTATGAACATATTTTCCTGCATAGTTAATGACGGGTTTGCAAAAAAAAAAAAAAAAAAAAAAAGACGATACACTTTTATGTATATAAACTCAATGGAAAAAAAACCACGCACACAACCCAGTATGTGGCAGTTTCTTCAGGCAGTTCCCGAGGATATTTTCAGTCTGAAATGCTTAGTCTTTCACTACATCCAAGATAAATAGCACACTATACATCAGACAAAACAAGCATGCTAGCAGAGACATCAACAGGCTCAGTTTAAATCATTCTAACAAAACCATGTAACTTTAGCATACATACAGTATGAGATAATACCATATGTCTTCGCAGCACCTACCTCATCTTTCAGTCTAATATCATCTCCAATGTTCTAATCATAAAATAAAATTTTACTTCACCACAAAGAGGTAGGCATCATGAGACTTAATCATTCTCTTTGGTTTCAATCTAATATAAATTCTTTATTTTTTTCCATAAGATTTACACAAACCAGCCATATCATTAATATCACTTCTTTCATATAGTTTAGGTCCTTTTTGTGCCACCAAAACAGCTCTGACCCATCAAGTCTTTGTCTTTAGAAGATCTCTGAAGGTGTGCTGTGATATCTGACACCAAGAACTTAGCAACAGATCCTTTAAGTCCTGTAAGCTACATGGTGTGGCCTCCATGGAGCTGACTTGTTTGTCCAGCCCATCTCACAGATGCTTTATTTTGGATTTATGTCTGGGGAATTTAGAGGCCAAGTCAACACCTTGAACTCTTTGTCATGTTCCTCAAACCCTTTCTGAGCAATTTGTGGCAGGGCACATTATCCTGCTCAAAGAGGCTACTGCCATTAAGGAATACCTTTTGTCTTAAAAAAGTGCTCTTGGTCTGCAATAATGTTTATATAGGTGGAACGGGTCAAAATAACATCCACATGGAAGACCGGCTCCAAGGTTTCTTAACTGAACATTTTCCAGAGCATTACAATGCCTCCACCAGCATGCTTTCTTCTAATTGTGCAGCTTTGTGCCATTTTTTTTTTTTTTTTTACAAACATTAAAGCGGCCTCTTCAAGGCCAAAATATTTAATATTTATGAGTGTGCAGCCAGCACTTCAAATCTGAGGATTATAAAAGTGATTTCAAAAATTAATTTTTTGACCTTCCAGTAAAGAACATGGAGAGTCTGTCTATATTTAGTACAAAACAAAGAGCTGGGAAGATTCATGGCTGGAAAAAAAAAAATGGAGCTGGACACAACAATAACAACACAAACAAAATGTTAGCTAGCAATCTTACATTATTATGTATCTTTAAGTTATATCAATGAATTGCCTCAGAGGTTTCTCTATGGTGCAGTTCGTCTTCTGTATATCCTGACTTAAACATGTATGTCCGGATGTCACTGTGTAAAAAAAAGATTCTCTTTAGTAATTTCTATTGCTTTGGTATTTCATTTGCTTCATCCCAATTTACGAAGCAAGGTAATTACGTATTAGCAGTAGTTATCTACTGAGATCTGGACCCAATTTCCCCCTATTCCCCCTATCCAAATAGCAACTATATCCCGTGCAGTGTAAATTGTTGCACTTTGTGAGACAATTTTCTTAACTGTTCCTTTAGCTGTAAATTTTAAATACTATTTTGTTAAAATATATTGTTTAATATGCAAATTCTACAATTGCCAATGACACTTGTGAGTTTTGGAGTTAAAAAGCAGAACCATCAGGGCTTGGGTTTAAGAGATATATTTTGTATTCTGGCATTGTACTGATATTTGGCAAGGTTTTATGACACCTGGCATCAACAACAACAAAAAATAAATAAATAAATGGTACCTAAAATGAAAACTTCAGGGATGCTTATTGTAATGAAACTGGTATGTATTATTACAGACTTTCTTTTTTTAATAAATGCATTGGTTTAAAAAAAGACAGGGCATTCTATTGTTTTATTTTTCTGGATGGCTGTGCTTCACCGAATCTCATTGAGTTTGTTCAATCTGTGTATGCTCGCTGTGTCCGAAAACATGTATTGCCTGAAGTAAAACTTCACATTGATTCTGTGGCATCTGTTATCACCTCAAAAAGGTCATGAAGCAGAATGCTGCACTAATTTATAATACAGTAATCCCTTGCTATCCGCGAGAGACCGGGAAAATCAGCCAAACAAATTAGTTAAGTGGCAATTCCGCGATAAACCGGGCCGTGAGATTCTAACCGCGGTAAAGCAGGTGATTACTGTATTCATTAATTTTTTTCTGTCTAAGCTTCAGGAGACAATTGACCATGAATGCATGTGGACCAGCTGTTCTGACCAGTGAAGTATAGCCTCAAATTGATGTATAACAAAGGTTTACATTCTCATAAAGGCTGGAGTTGTTGGGTATTTTTCTATTAAATTTAACTTCATCTATATAAATTAATATCAAGCACAAGATTTATATTTAGCCAATTTATAATTGAACAAAACTTATTACCATGTTTAACCATCTGTAGAACTATATGATGCTCACGAATCACTGCATTTGTAAAAGTTAACTAAGAATTAGGTTATAAAAAGCAGAAATATGAAAGAATTAAAAAAAAAAATTTTCTACAGTCTACGCAGTATTTCATAAAAATTTGCTATGTCTTTCATAGAACCTTCAAAAGGGCTTTTTATGCATAACCACTACAGGAGTAGAATAGCAGCGTGGACAAATTGGCTCACGATAGTATAATAGAGTCAATCTATGCTAAATCCAAACTTTATATTTTTGTCTTGTAATTTACCATTTCGGCAGACACTCGAGCATCTCTCACCTGACTCTGAATAAGGGATCCAGAGAGGATTTAGTGATGAGATAATAGATTAACAATGCATCCAGTTTTGGATTTAGTCTAATCCTTCCCACTTGGTTTGTTCTGAATTAAGCTGTTGTAGGTGTGTGTTTGTGTGTGTGCACTTGAAATCTAACAAACAATATTTGCTGAGAGCATTGTGAAATATGAAAGTGTGATATATAAACTTGTTTGATTATTTTTCATTTTTAATAAATATTTATTAAGATTTTAGCAATCTGATCTTAGAACATATGCATAAATTCAACTATTAGTTTAAATATTTATACATTTTATTTTTGATATAATATTATAATATGTATCTTTTGGATAAACAAATGTATGTATATATATATATATATAAAATTTAGTTTAAGCAGCATGCATGAGACACAATTTAAACCCCATTCAAAGACAGCTGGAGATCATTGTGTGTGTGTTTGTTGTTACATACATTTATGCTAAAACATACTATTTATTGTGGAGGTATTGTTCCTTTACTTTAGTGTTGAGTTCATTTTATTTTATCGTATTTATTGAAATAAAGGACCTTCAGTTAGCATCTCAATCATCGTCTGGATAAACTTTGCAGCACGTCAGTCAAAACAGTACAGCACAGTTAAAGAGGGAAATCTAAAAATGCTTACCAATATTTCTTAAAACTTGTATTCAAGCAGACTTAAGTAAATCTGTCCTGTTCTAGATTCGAGCAAATTGCAAAAAAAGAAAAAAGAAAAAAACAAACCCTACAGCATTATATTGCTTCTCTGTAATACAAAAGAATAAAAGAAAAACGTGTTTTTTTCAAATATTACTTTTTCAAAAAAATTAAACAATCAATTTTTTTTGTAGGTACCATGTAACCCTTTTAATTAATTAAGCCTTTTTCTGGTTAAACATAAAGGCTGTCAGTGATTACCTGCAAAAACAGAAGCAAATCAATCTCCACAATAGCATTACTGCAGTATCTCTAGGATGGCCAAAATAAACTTGAACCAGTCAGTGTTTTTAGCTAAAAACTACTTGACCTACTTGAAGGTTAATGCTGTTAGGGTTATGGTTAATGTCAAGACATTGGACTTTTTATCAGAAGGTCATTATTTCAAATTCCAACATCACCAACCCAGGCCCTAACCCTTCAACTACTCAGTTGCATAGTCAAGATAAACGTTAAATTCTCTGGATAAGGTTGTTTGCCAAATGGCAAAAATTTAAATGTACAGTATTTCTCTTTAAACTAGGGTATTAGGTTAACACATTTTATTAAATTATATTTTAAGCTCTTTTCACTTGTGTGTTTTGCACTGTATTTCTTGATACTGTTAATTATGTGAAAGACAATGGACTACAAAATCAATCCGTTTTGGTACATTCCTTCTTTCACTGACATTTTTTTCACCACATTTACTTTTGGCATATCTTAAATAAATGGTGCTTCACTATTGCCTCAGCATCACCTTACCTCCATAAAGTTGTGTAAATTGGAACACTGCCGGATAAAACATTTATACTTGGAGTTTCTGAAGTTTTTTTAATAGTTCAATCACGACTATTGGTAGAGACCAAATAAAGTGACACAAAATAGCAATTAAATAAAGAAAGCAGCATTTTTGGAGACCATATAAACTAGCCGCTCTTTACCTAATGTGACTATAAAAATAGGGGTTTTATTAAAGGCAAGAGGATAAACCTGTTATGCTTGTGGATAAAAGACTCAGACAGCAGTAGTATTAACTGTAACGCATAAATATGTGCCTTGGCTGAGTAGAGCAATAAAAGAGTTCGATTGTTCCAATAAAATAGTGAATTAACATCTAACCGTTCTCATTTCACCATTATGTAAAAGGGTGGTTAAGTGCTTGTTTACAAACAGCCGAAGTTGATTCATGACTTAAATCCCCATTTATTTAGATGACAGCAATTTAAAGAATTAGACATAGACGCATGTTATCAGCTAACAGAAACATTGGTTGATGCAGGTAAAATGATTTGGCTAAATACAGAAAAAGAAATCAAAAAATGAAGGTAGGGTTGTATTAACAAAACAGGAAAGTGTCAGGTGATGCACAGGCAGACAAAGAGACAAAGCATGAGAATAAAAAACAGAGCACAAATCATTAACCATGTTTGGCAGCAGTGGTCGAGCATCAGCTGTGTAACAGTGAATCCCTGGACAAGGCTATTTAGTTTGTGGAAGATCATATGATGGTGATCCCTGGTGAATAGCTACCTGGACCCCATTTCCCCTAATAATCAACAACACACAGATATATCTTTTTATAAGTCTGGCAAAACATACACTAAGAATATATTTCACAAAGCACTGTAAGCTTGTGTGAATTTATATAGGATTGGTTATGATTATGTTCAAGATGGTGGGATTAGTACAATGGCACCTCGGAGCATGACGGGGTTTTATGGTGTTGTGTCCTTTATTTGTGGTGACCATTTCTGAGGGCCACAAGCACGTTGGAAAATGTTATTTTGCTAGGCCATATTTGTAGGCCCCAAAGCTGTACAGTGTGATAGTGCTTCTGGTGTTGACATGACACATGTCCTTGTGCAAAGACTATTAATTACACATCAAAATCTAGAGCAGTCAACAGTTCATAGTTCTTGGGAATTGTTGTGTGGATTTGCAATCTGAGACCACTCTATATGTAAAATCTTGCCAATATGAATGTATATATTGTGTATGCATGTACAAAACGAATGTCAAATGTTGAAGAGCATAGCATAAGGGGAAAAAACATTTTGCTATTTATTTGGGTTTACTGATACTAAATCATTATGTTTTGTGTAACAGATAAAAAAAAAGAGAAATGTTGTATATTGTACTTGGTTAAGCATACAAGCCTACAATGGAGGGTAATTTAGTTCAAACTTATTTTAAAAATAACTTGCTTGCAGGAATGATTAATGTGCAAGAACAATAACCTAGAAGCCAACAATTTAATACAAATAAAATTTGAATGACATTTGTTTTAGTATGTTATTGTTTATTTGATAGTATTTATAGCTTAAAATTACATTCCAAATGGTCGTTCGTACTATGAATTTGTTCGTAAGTTGTTACTGTGTTCATTACTGACTACACATATTTCCTAATAATGTAAGCGCTATTAATACTATTAAATAAACACTGAAATATACTAAAACAAATTAAAATAATTGAACTACTGTATACAATATTTTTTATGTAATAAAAAAATTATAAAAATGTATTTAAATAAAAAACTCCTAAAAAATGTATTTGCTCGAGTCCAGTGCGCATTATGTAGACTTGTTTCGGTCGACGACTAGTTAGTGGTGGCTCTGCTCCGTTTTGAATTTTTCCAACTTCGAACAAATTTCACTTTGAGGACACGTTTGTTCGTATCCGTAAAAGTTTCTTAAGTGGGGAGCATCTGAATATTGAAATTATATTTCTTGAAAAATAGCTCCAAGCTCCAATTATGCTATTTGTTGTAAAAGTGGATTACAACACACAACTTTGTATGGAATCCATTAAAAATTGTTTAATATAGTGGGTCTTTAATTTTATATCAAAACTTTGCTGGGTTTTTTTAGCAGAATGCATGTTATGAAATCCAAGACTGATGTTTACCAAGACCTAGGGAGAAGGATTTGCTTCTCATTTTGAAGCTACATATACTTGAGAAGCCTTGTATACCTGCTAAGCTGATGTGAAATCTTTTCCCTGTAGATGTTCAGGCAAAATGTCAGATTTGCTCTGTAAAAGAAAAACTTTGATTCATTTCCCATGTTTGCTCCTAAGCAATTTTTTGATAGCGCTACTTATGTTTGAATTTCTTCTCTTTTTTTGAACACAGCACAATACCACTAGAAATTAGTGTTCTATGGAATAGATGATGTGTTTGTGTTATAGTATTGAAGTAGATACAAACTGAATATAATGTACTGAGGCTGGATTACACTCCTGGAATTTTGTACCTTTCTTCAATAAAAGCAAATAAGATTTTTAAGGCCTGTTTTTACATTTGTGTTGTTAAGTGTTTAAATATAGCTGTGACAAATTGCATGAGTGTGGTGATGTTGAAATCTCTACTGTGTGACCTTTTTATCCACAACTAAAAGATGTAAAACTAACTTAACTAGTTTGCCTTTAATTGGAATTAATTCAGTGATAGATTTAGATGAATCAATGTATGTTAGTTGTGGTGAGGTAGTGGTTAATGCTTTGGGTACAGATGTGTTTTTTGTGCATTCAAATACCAGCACGACCCTTAACATTTAGCTTTGCTGTATCCTAAATCAGCCAAACAAACACTGTATGTTATTTTTGTACAGGGTTAAGATATAATTGTACTTTACTGTAATAATGATGTACAGTGAATTATTGTAGATTGTATTGTGCTTTAATTGGCAATGTACAGTATTCTCTGTAGTACAAGCTTTAATTGTCTTATTCAATTAACAGTTCATTTAAAAAAATTGTAATATAGAATAAGACCATTTCAAGCATGAAAGGAGATGGTTGTGTATGGGAAAATGTGTATAATATCCCATATAATCACATATTATTTAAACTTACTGTTGTAAGAGTCTGTCAAAGTGTAATTCTGTTATATAATTACGAGCATCAAAAGTTGTAAAACATTTATAGCTATTCAAACTACAATTGCTGTTCAAATGTAGTTATCTCAAATCTGGGAATGGCTTCAGGATCTAACATGATCCTGACCAGGATAATAACGAATGATGTATTATTTTATAAGCCCAAATATGTTTTGCTTCACTATTTTGTTTTCTTTCTGTTTTTCAGTAAGAAATCCCTCAACTCAAATAAGGACCTAATCAAATGGTCTAACAGTGCAAATGTTCTATTAAGCCTATATTAGGCCCAGTTAAAACACTTAATAAATGTATATATGTTCATTCTTCTTTTTCTATTTTCTATTATGGGGTGGATATGGGGTAATAAAATGAAAAATAAAGTATATTTACCATTTTTACAGTATAATATATTTGAAACCACAAATGGTCAGTATAAAATAGACAGACGCATACATGCATGCTAGTGTTTTTAAATGTATAACATTAACCTTGTAATGCCCAATGATAAAATAATTACACAAGTAAATACTAGTAGATCAATGAGATTTGTATGCACTTACTTTTTATTCACCTCAAAGTGCACACATTACCTGCAACAAGTGTTTCTTATTTGTCAACCAAGGACACATTGATTGTGTATTCAGATATGACAATTGGCTAGCAGGTAAAGCAAGCTAAATGTATTTGTTGGTTTAAATAAATGGTGGACACATGCCGTACATGCAGCACACACATGGATACATACATTCATAACTATGCATACATAGGTGCAACACATGCATACATGCAACACCTAGAAAACATGCATATATATATACAGTACATACATGCATGCATGCATGCAGAACCTATAATACAGTATGTACATGCCCAGGAGCATTAAGTACACCAGGTGCCAGATGAGACCTTATCATACTGAGGTAACAATTTGTTATATTCAAATCTAATAAGGAGAAATGTTAGATAACCTGCTCTTATTTAAGACATTTTACATTCTCGAATATGACTTTCTACAGGGATTAGTTTTAGATTGAGATTAGATCTAGGGCTTTGGATTAGAAATAGGGCCAACGTCTGCACGTGAATAAGAGTAAGAATAAAAAGGTCCTGAAAAGAAAGGGATTTATTGTTCTATCAAATGCTAAATATGCAAATCCCCTCTATAGATAGAAACACTTGGGTCACCTGAATTATCTGGCATGGGAATTATCACTCCAGAGATGTCACTCCAGGACCTTAATCTGCTATAGCATATGTGTGTTCTTTATGCTTATTTTTATTAAGGCAGCCCAGGGAGCATTTTTCTCCATGGAGGAAAAGGTCCACAGAGGATTAAACTTCCCCAAAGCGTTCTGTTCATGAGCTGGGGCAAACAACCTTTGAAATTCTTCTAAAAGTGATGAGGCGTGGGCTCATTTTATTTGAGTTGTTCAACCGAATTCACCGAGTTAATTTGAACCAGCTTCTGTTGTTTTGTAGTTTTGTACACCTGAAATGATAGCCCTTAACAAATATTGTTTTGATTTTTATGTTGATTTGTTAAAAAAAAAAATTCAAATATACCGTGCCCTTATGTGTTGACCATTTGAAAATGAAAATCTTAGAAACAGAAAATATTATAAATTACAGAAAGCAAAATGACACCTGTGTTTTTTCCCCTCTTATCCCTAATTGCCTGTTTGTGCAGGGACTTTAGCTTGTGTTGAAGTGGAAGTTGGTTGTAGAGTACTTACTCATGGTGTGACTGCAGCAGCTGGTCAAAAGCTTTCACTCTGTTTCAGATGCTACACTCCATTTCTATCAATAGTGTCCTTGCAATGATGGAAATTCATTAGTGCTCATTTACATTAGCATATTCTGAAGTCTTGCATGGCTCGTGAGCTTAAGTCTACTTTGAATATTTTGCGTGAGAGGAATTTATATAGGAGGAAAAAACAGTTTCTCCTGCTTCCATTGTTAAAATACAAGTTCAGTTATAATTGTGCCCTTAACGGACAATAAATTAGACCATTAATGTTTTCACCTTCGTTTTTGTCTTTATCCTGTTAATGTGTTTGTATTTAGTGTTGTGTGCATTGTTCTTGACTAGAGTATGGTTTTACTGCTTTGTGATAAAAACCTGCCGCAATTCAGACTCATTTACTGAATTAGTGAAGTGGTTACAGTATGACCTCTGAATAGACCAAAATAACAACCCTCTTATCTGACCCTCTCACCACAATTCATATAATTTGCTAATGTATTCCGTTCACGTTAATATATGCCACAATCATTCTGTGCCTTAATTGGCCAGATGACATGAATAAATTGTTGAAGTTAATGGTATAAAATGCAAACTGACTAACTAGTTTTTCACCTGCACCTGGCTGCATTGTGTTCACACAGAGTGAGTCCTAGATTATATCCGTTAACACAAAAATGCTTCAAAGTAAACATAACATCTTGAGAAGGTTCTTCATCTATTTGTTGTGTAGTGTTTCTTCTTTTTTCCCCAGAGGTATACATATAGAGGATATTGGAGATCGTTCCTATATATACAAACTTATAGCACTTTAATTTATTTTGTCCACACACTTCTTTTAACTCTTTATTCAGTGCAATGCAAAAAAAAAAGAAAGAAAGAAAGTGAATTCACACACTTGCAGGTATAAAATGGGGAAATGGACAGTCTGTGATTTAATGTAAAAAAAACAAAAAAACAAGAAAAAGCACAGTTGCTCCACTGTGTGCTCATGACTGTAAAAGAAAGAATATTACATAATATATGTTCATACAAAAATCCTTAGTTCATATGACCAGTTTTATTCTTTATATAGAAACCAACTGTACATTTAGGTACATTTAGGTATTTTTCGGACTATAAGCCTTTTTTCCCACATTTTGAACCCTGTGGCTTAAACAACGAAATTTCCGAACGGAAACGAAAAAACACACCTTACCTGTGTTCTGAGCGGTGTTGGGTAACTTTTTAAAGTAACTAATACTAATACTACAGTTTAAATAAAGTAACGCTATTACCGTTACCGTATGGTGCGTTACCCGTTACTTTTTTAAATTCATGAATTTCGGCTGAAGTGTAGCCTACAGCCTAACCTTCTTACAGCAGCGTTGCATTGTAGGATTGGTGGATTACCCTCTGTATACACGTAGAAGACGCACAGTGGGCGTGTCTCCGTTTATTCAGGTCTGTGCGGCAGTAATGGCGAGTCGAGGCAAGAGCAAGACGAGTTTCTCAAAGTGGAAATATGCTCATTGTTTCACTTTAGTTGAGTATAAAACAAAAACTTTTAAGTCAAATGTAAGATGTGTCTTTCTGGTTCAAAGCTCGTGTCTACTGCGATAAACAGCAACTCCAATCTGTTGAAGCTCCTCCAGGACCACCATGCCTGAGGAACTAGAAGCTAGAAGCTAAGCCGGTGTTCTGTTGTACATTGTTAATAGTTTTCATACTTCAGCTGTGAAAGAAACATTTTTAAGAGCTCAACACAACAGCAGAAGCCACTTTAGTTTTTAATTGTGAATATATAATTCAGCTTGTTTTGTTATTTATTTCAGAAATCCTTGTGATCTATTTAGTTTGTGCTGATCTGACTTCAATAAAATAGTGTTTAAAATTACTTTGTGTTTAAGTCAGTTTTGTGTTTGTAGACCATAACGCATAAAAGGGCAGTAATTGGAACATTAAAGAAGGTTCTTTAAAAAAGTAACTAAAAAGTTACTTTCAACAGTAACGCATTACTTTTTGGTGTAAGTAATCAACAAAGTAACTAAGTTACTTTTTTAATCAAGTAACGAGTAACTGTAACTAGTTTCTATTTTTTAGTAACTAGCACAACACTAGTTCTGAGCTGCACAGCATCGGGAGATAAACTTCCACCGGTGGCGCACGACGATGACAAAAGATAAACTCCCCAGAGAAATACAATGGTACCTTGACCTACGAGTTTAATTCGTTCCGTGGACGAGCTCGTATCTCAATTTGCTCGCACATCAAATAAGTTTTCCATATTGAAAATAGCATTAAATAGCATTAAGCATTAAAAAATGGCATTAATCCATTCCAACCCTCAAAATGACACCCTGTATTTATGTTTCATGTTATTAAATTGGTAAATACATTTGTAAATAACAAATCTTGTATTAAAACATAATAAAAAGAGAATGTAAAGATATAATAAGGTTTTATTCAGTGTATTTTCCTTGGAGATGAGATGACTTGAGCTAACGAAAATGTGTGTGTGTGTGTGTGTGTGTGTGGAGGGGTGTAGAGGCGATAAGTGGAGGCGGAGGGAAAACTTGTTTTTTACTATCACGCCTGTACACTACATATCCCAAAACTTTAAAATTGTAACTTTTTCTTCTTTGCTTATCTTAATTTTTGTCACAATCTTCGCTTTCTGGCTTCACTTCACCATCTAGCAGCGGCGTCTCGAGCTCGTACCAAAACTTTCGTAACAAAGCAAAAAAATCGACCGAGTGACCGCTCATACCTCGGAAAACTCCAACATTAATGTACTCGTAGGTCAAGGTACCACTGTAGTTGTGAAAAGAAGGAGGAAGACAGTGAACAATGACTTACTTGGTAGGCTACTGTTTAGATACAAGCCGTTGTAGCGCGTTGAGTCTGGGTGAAGCTCGCTAACTCCAGTTGCAACAGAAATCATATAAGCACAGACAGGTTTCCAAAAGTCGTGCTGTTTTATTTTTCTTGGCAACAGCGTTACGGGTTAGTCGAAGTAACTCAGAAATGAGCATCAGAAAATAATAAGGACATAATCCTCGGTCTCCACACACGCAGTAATAGCGGAAGAATGCAGTGCCAGGCTATTTCTAAAATACCGCTATGCTCCTAATAGAAGCGCAACATATGGCATTTAGTGTCTTTCGTTAAAGCCTGTGTAAAGTTCATTAGTTTCAGTGTAGCTTATTTATGTAAAAATAAAAATCTTTGTCGAATTCAGTGGGTGCAGCTTATATAAGGGTGCGCTTTATAGTCCGGAAATTACGGTATATTTGTGTTTGTAACATATTAATTCATTAATCTTTTTAATTGTTATCCTGATCAGGTTTCCAAGGAAATGCACAGTATTCTTTGTCATCTTGGATTTTCCCACACTTAAAGAATGTATTCAAAATTTTAGCATTTTATAAGGGATAGTTTTACTTGTGTGTTTGCATTTTACTGACAAATTTCAACAGTGGAATTCAACTATTTGGTAAATAAATCTTTTATAATTACAGAAGGATGTGAAAGTGACTGTGAAGTCAGAAGTAACTATTGAAAACACATACTGTACTGTATGTTCTTTCATTCAGTGTCAACCTTGAATTAAACTGGTACTTGGGTCACAAAATACGTTTTCCTGTCTGAGGAAAGTGTTTAATATTGATTAAAATTAAATTATTGAAAGGATTTAAGTAATTTCAGTTTACAACTTTTTAGTAAAATCAATCTAGGCCAAGTTTTATCTAGATCAACAACCACTTCTTCAAAATGTTAATAGAAAAAAAATAAATAAATCAACCCAATCTCTCTAGCATTATAATGCATTACAGCCAAGTGGTAACCCCTGCACACAAACACAAATAAATAAACTGCAAATTTACCGTTGTGCATTTGGATATACATAGGCATACATTAGAGTATGTAAAGCAAACACTTGGCTATACATAAGAACATACCCACCAATAACATTAAAGTGATTGGCTAGTCAACACATTGCTGTCAAATTAAGTTTCACATCAGCTTGATCTTTATCTCATTATACACTTGAAAATGTCTTCATCCATAAAGTCCCTCAAATTAGCATGCATTTCATGCTCAGATGTTTTGTCATGTGGCTGACAAATCAACAGCCTCATTGGACTTGAACGCGTTAGCCTTGTGTGTTTTATTGCCTTGTGTTCCACACTTTACACAGAGGGGAAAATGGCTAGTCAAAGGTTTGGATGCACCTGCTCATTGTAAGTTTTTTTTTTTTATCTTTATAAATGTGAAGACATTTAAACTACACGTGGACACCTGACCATCGCACGCATCCGGTTCTGTTGCATACTGTGAATACAAACTTTAACAAAAATAATTGTCTAAAATGTCTTTGAATGCTGAAGCATTGCAATTTCTCTATTGACACCCAAACCCATTCCAGCATCACATTGCTCCTGTGCACAAAACCAGCATTATGACATGATTTTTGAAGGCTGGTGTGGAAGAACTTGAGCCCTGTTCAGAAGCTCAAAACCACTTAACACCTTTTGGGAGGATTTAAAAGGCAGACTATGTGCCAGACCTCTTCAACCAACACCAGTGCCTTATGTTACTAAATGGACACAAATTTATAGCTTAGTGGTTAAGGCATTGGACTTTGGATCCAAAAGTCAAGAGTTCAAATTCCAGCCACATCAAACTGCCACTCCTAGGCACTTGAGCAAGGCCCATAACTCCATAGCTACTCAGTTGTATGAATAAGATCAAATGTAAGTCACTCTCGATAAGAGCATCAGTGAATTTTCACATATATTTATGTCATTTGGCAATCACCACAAACCAAATTTAAGTCAAAATCCTTCACAAAAAGGTCAAAGTTTTTATAATGGCAGAGAGAAAGACTAAATCTGAAATGGGATATCTAACAAGCATACAGATGTGATGGTCAGGTGTCTACAAATCATTCGGTCCTCTAGTGTATGAAATACAAAATATGTTTAATTATATAATGAACAAAAAAGTTGTAAAGCGAACTTGTGATGGACAACTGGCACAACTGGAGACAGCAGACCCAGGGAGCAGAAACAGTGAGGTTAAACATTAAAATAGGAATATAATAGGAAACAAAAGCTTTCCTGCTTTTTAGCAGCAATTCTGTGAATCCTTTCTCTCTCTCTCTCTCTCTCTCTCTCTCTCTCTCTCTCTCTCTCTCTCTCTCTCTCTCTCTTTCTCTCTCTCTCTCTCTCTCTCTCTCTCCCTCCATCACAAAATGTGCTGTTCAGTGACAAAGAGAGATCAAGAGAAAGTCAGCTTTTTAATATAAACTACAAGTGTGCCATGGTAATCAGTCATACATCCATGCTCTCACTGGTGACTTCAGCTAAACCACGACCACCCACACTCCCCTCCTTTCACCTGCAGCAAAATCAATATTTTATATAAGTTTTAGCAGAATTTAAACAAAAGCTTTTTCTTAAGTTCTCTGGACTGTACGTTTTTTTGGACTGTACTGATCTTGCAATCAAATAAAATATGATTTATGTAACATAGTTAACATGAGCCCTGAGTAAAATAAAATAAATGGTACTAATAATATGACAATTTTACACCGTACAATACAGAAAAAAGGAAAGAAAAAAAAATAACCACCAGCTTCAAATGTTGCTATGACACCTTTTTTTTGCAATAAAAGAATCCTTGCCACTGCCCAGAAAAGCAGAAAGGAAAAAAAAAAAACATTTTCACAATCTTTGGTTGTTTTCAAACTGTAGAAAATGCTGAGATCATGTAGCCTTGGAGAGATTTTAAAAGAAGGCCTCTCTATTCTACAGAATACTTACTCTCTTGTCACTGGAACTGTACAGCAAGGATGAACTACAATAATCTGGAAGACATTTTCTATATTTTTGTTTTTAAAGATGATGCAGTTTGTCATTTTCTTTCTCATCAAACGTTTCAGTCCCTCATGCCCTGTGACTTTTTAGATTTAAATGTTTCATTATATTGTAAAGATGATCAGTCAGAAAAAATTTGCATTGCTTAGCACTGATGCTTTATGTCTAACTAGACAATGATTGCACTAAAAATGCTTTCTACAGAATAACACATCAAAATATCATGAATAAGATGAATTTAGATAAGATTTAATACGTGGGAAAAGTTACTGCATTATTGTATAATCCTTCCAAAAAGCATTTAATTAATTTGCCAACATATTCAAAATGGTGTATTTTTAAACTGGACCTTTCTTTAAACGTTCATGTTTTATTTTTTCCACTAAACCAGAGCCATATTTGCAACTCCTTGTTCTGCAGTAACCTTTTCCTGCTTATTGTGTTGTTTCCATTACTGGAATCCTAGACAGCGAATCCAATTATCAGCTTATTAGCATGTGCTTACTGAGTCAACATCAATGTATTAAAGAAGACAAAACTGTAACCTGTGAGGGAGAATTACTGTCAGAGTCAAATTTGTCTATCATTATATCATTCACACATTAAATTTATATTCATTAGTCTAATATATTCTTGTAGCTACTTGAACCTTGCATTCGAGTTTAAGTCTGATAAATAAGTTCTTAGCCTATTAAAGCTCTTAACCTTGATGGCTATTGTTTTGCTCTTAGCTGCAAGTTTGCAATGCTTTCTGGCCTCTTACTGTCACCCTAATTCACATAAACACTTATGCCAGGTAATACACCTTCATCCCATCTGCCATCCAAATGGATCACCATATGCTGGATGCCTTGTCACCGCTCATTTTTGCCTCAGTCTTGCCAAATACCTGTAGGCGTAAACCAAGGGCACCTTTTAGACAGGCTGACCGAGGGAGAGGGGTCAGCACTCAGTACGAATCGATTAATCATTAACATCCGCAGGCATGCGATTCGCTCCCAAAGGAGGCCAGTATATCTGCTAAAAAGTGTTTTTGCAGGGAGAATAGCTGTGACAGTATGGGCAAATATGATGAGCTGATTTTGATAATTTGGTCAAACAAAAAAATGCCACTACTTATTATTTCATGACCAAATGTGTAGTAATAAATAGTGATGGCTGATACCCACCTTAAATGTTTAAAGATGAAACCTATCTTTCATCGTAAATTAGGGCCATATTCAGATAGGAATTAATCATGCAACATAATAAGCCTCTTAAAGCCCCACTGTGAAGCATGTTAAATATATTGAAAAATACAGTGCTTAGTGAAAATTATGATAATATATTAATTGGTGATATTTGTTCCCATGTAGTTAGACTCAAAGTTAAACTTTTTGCTCCAGAATTAAAGCATTATCTTTGCTTGAATAGTTATTAATCATGTTATTAGTTAATTATTAGTGTTAGTTATTAGTTAGGATGGTTATTAATGGCACACATGATGGCATCAATTGTGATATTGAAAGTAGACGCTTTGTAATCTGTTTTAACAGAGCATACAGAGAGAAAAGAAGAAGAACCGACTAAAGGACTAAAATGATCATGCAGTGTTGTCTTTATTTAGAGATGAAAAAGAGCTAATTCCCATTGGCAGAAGCAGGTAGTAAAAAGTATTGTGGGTTATCAAGAAAACTGGAAGGTGAGAATTGACCACGATGTTGATTTAAAACCCCTTAGCCTTTAGCGTCGCACCCACGCATGCGAGATCCTATTCTTCGCAGGTGTTAATGTTTAATAATAGATTCAGTTATAAGGGACAAGAGTAAACAAGCTATACAACATTACGTGTATGTAATATGTAGTATTATTTGTGGCAATGGGGGCGTGGCCTGAGTGCCGGTTTGTTAATGGAGGGCGAGGCCGGGTGGAGAAAAGCAGTATGAATGACACACCTAAGGGAGTTTAATGTAATGAGTGTTCTATTCTGCAGTAAATGAAGGGAACAGATAAAAGGAGTGGGAGAATGGCGCTGGAAAGAGAGAGAGACCTGCGAGATTTGTGTGTGTGTGTATTTGCGTAAACAGTGAATTGTACTGATTTGTTCAGAACTGGTCTCTGTCCTAAAAGTGTTCCTTCCCTTTAACCACTTGCTCTCCCACACTGGTGCCGAAACCCCGTGCTGGAAGAGAAGTCTAACACCAGGAAGACTATGCCACAGAGGGAGTGGGACCAGGCCAACAAGCAGTGCCGCAGCCGCTGCTGCGCCACCTTCGTCCTGTGCGGCGAGATGGGACCGGCAGCAAAAACAGGCACACCATCATCTACCACGCCTCTACAGGGAAGTCCTGATGGCATTGTACCCAGGGACAGGCAGTTTCTCTCTCTCTCTTTCATCCTTCTCCACCGACCTTCCCCACCCGCACGCTTCTCGGAATCTGGGAGCACTTTCCACCACCTTCTGCCTCTCATGCGGCAGGGGGGGCGAGTCAGCTCAGGCCGAAGGGTTCCCTGGCCTGAGTTGTGCGTAGGGGGGAAATGTACCAGTGGTGCGCAAGTGGAGGACTGGGCCTGACGGAACAAATGGTAAGAAACACCTGCAGCTGAAAAAACTCATCAGTATGATCTGTATGATCAGTATGACGCCAATAAAGAGGAGAGACGCCAACCTCCAGGAGAGGTCCACCAACAGAGAGACAGAAGGGTCACTGAACGGCGACCAAGCGCTCGGGAAAGACGTGCTGGCCGGCGAGTGAACTTGGTCCACCAGGAAACTCTAGAGAGAAAAAGCACACTGATCTGCGAGTGAGATGGCGGCGAACGTCAAGATAGAAACAGTGTCCCAAACCGTGAGTGTGTGGGTGAGCCCTGGCATGAGTACTGGAAAGGAAAGCAGCGGGGTTAGAATGAAAGAAAATAAAGACAGCTCTGCTTGGTGAACTTTTGCCTGTCTCTCTTTCTTCCAGCGTAGAACCAGTGAGTGTTACATTATCTTTCCAAAGGTCTAAGCCTCACGCATCGATTTTAGATCACTGTTTTTCAATAGAAAACGTATAACAATGTATTTGCCGAATTTGTGTAAGCAGTACACACCAACAACAAGCAAAAAAAAATGCAGTACTTACACTATGATTGTAATAATGAGTCACAAACACATCCACTGCTGCAAATCCCGGTTTATTTTGAAAGATAAGGGTCCACTGAACAACATGCTGCAAAGTATTTTTGGTCCAATCAAACAATAGATGGTTATTCCTTTGTTTACACTTATACTTTGAAGGGTGTATTGTTTGTATATGTTTTGGAATAACTTTAGCAAAAAAAAAAAACATATTTGTGGTAAAATTATATATATACAGTACAGACCAAAAGTTTGGACACACCTTCTCATTCAAAGAGTTTTCTTTATTTTCATGACTATGTAAATTGTAGAGTCACACTGAAGGCATCAAGGGCTATTTGACCAAGAAGGATAGTGATGGGGTGCTGCGCCAGATGACCTGCCCTCCACAGTCACCGGACCTGAACCCAATCGAGATGGTTTAGGGGTGAGCTGGACCGCAGAGTGAAGGCAAAAGGGCCAACAAGTGCCAAGCATCTCTCGGGAAACTCCTTCAAGACTGTTGGAAGACCATTTCAGGTGACTACCTCTTGAAGCTCATCAAGAGAATGCCAAGAGTGTGCAAAGCAGTAATCAAAGCAAAAGGTGGCTACTTTGAAGAACCTACAATATGACATTTTTCAGTTGTTTCACACTTTTTTGTTATGTATATAATTCCATATATAATTCCACATGTGTTAATTCCTAGTTTTGATGCCTTCAGTGTGAATCTACAATTTTCATAGTCATGAAAATAAAGAAAACTTTTTGAATGAGAAGGTGTGTCCAAACTTTTGGTCTGTACTGTATATATATATATATATATATATATATATATATATATATATATATATATATATATATATATATATATATATATATATGTATGTATATATATATATATATATATATATATAAATATATATTATATATATATATATATATATATATATATATATATATATATATATATATATAAACAGACTGACTCACTCACACACTCATCACGAAATCTCAAAAACCACTGAACGGATTGCAATGAAATTTGGAACATACCTTCCTCTTGGGTCTTAGGTGCTCACTAAGAAAGGGTTTTGAAAAATTCGCCCTGGATCGCGGCTAACTCGCGAAAAACCCGATTTCTCATGTATTGTAAATTCTTCGAAATATCAGTACGGATCCTAATTAAACTTAGTACATTGTTTCTTATTAGATGTAAGATGCACAATAAAAATTATTTTCACAGTAGTTCGCCCTGTATCCGTACTACAAAGGGGTAGTACGTTATTTGTTGACGTTACGTTCTGATCTCTGATCATCCAGTCCTGCTCAGTGCTTACTGCTTATTGCCATATTGCTTAGCGTTCTGCCTTCCGTAGCGAAGCACGGGTACTTTCAGCTAGTATATATATATATATATATATATATATATATATATATATATATATATATATATATATATATATATATATATATATATGTATATTATATATATATATGTATATATGTATATATATATATATATATATATATATGTATATATATATATATATATATATATATGTAATATATATATATATATATATATATATATATATATATATATATATATATATATATATATATATATACATATATATATATATATGGCTGGTAGAATATAGTGTAACAAAACAAATGAGACCACCCCACTAAAAAACAGTCAAAGATAGGCAGAATCTTGGGCCTGAGCATCCTCTTTCTCTGCAGGTGTGGTGACGTTTGTTATGAACCACCTATCATTCAACCTTTTATTTCCAGTCAGAAGAATTATGGAAACAACACAATTGATGGAAAATGGAGCCAATGAGTGCCGAATTCTAACGATATATTGGAAGGTATTTGTTCTTAGTTTTATTTCTCTATTTCTCTTCACATGCACTGTAACGCACCTGGCAGGAAGTGGATTGCAGCTCTCGGTTCTGCACAAACAGCTTTTTTCAGCTCATGCTAACTGGGCTTTGTATGCAAAAAAAATGGACTGTCAAAAAATGTGTTTTATCGGAGATTGCATGAAGCAGCGATTAGGAAAATATTCTTGCGTGGAGTACCGACAGCAACCTGGTGATCTGAATGGGAATGGAAAATCTGAGCCTATTTTACATCTGTGAGTTACATATATATACCCTCCTTTACACTTTTATACAATGTTATACGTTTCATTGTCTATTTGTTATTATAAGAGAAATGCCTGGCCACGACTGTAAAACAATAGCTTGTCTGGCTACCTGGCCATCAATATGAATGCCAAATCAATATCAATAGCCAAACATGTATAACAATAGCCTAACGGTCAGCCATTATTTAAATGAGACTGTATGAATGACCACCTGAGTCTAGCAGGTGGCTCTCAAGCAGGGCTTCCTCTGACATAGTCTCAGGTAAATGTTTGTAGGCATCACATTTTTCCTGACATCTTTATAAAATTTGATATATAAACTCATGAGACATGTGGCTTTCAACCCAGTGCTTTTCTGGATTGTTCCAGGACTGATTTCATGTATTTATATACATTAAAAGATTAAATGCAGGAAAAGTATATTCAAGGCACTTCATAATCTTTATAAGCAATACTAACTTTGAATGATGGACAGTAACACCCAAAGTGTCTTCTTTCCAAAGATATCTAAATTGTGTATGTAGCACAATCTTAACATTTATCATATTTTTTAATCATTTAAACATTTAGGTTTAGTTAGGTCATTTTCAGCTGTGAGTCCCAAAAGCGAGGGTAAAGACTAACAGGTTAAAAAGTCCACAGTGCATTAGAAATTAAATATTGGATGTCACTTAAGATTTAAAGACTATAAAGAATGCAAAGTGATTTTGTTACCAATTAATACCAGAATTGTACAAACACTAAATATAGCTTTGATGCACATTCAGTGGCTTGGGAGAGTATTTATTTTTCTATTACAAATTAGAAAAAAAAATTTTTTTGAAGCAATTACAATTTATAGAGTAAAAACACTTAAATCTACTTACCAATATGGGTTGCTATTTAAGGGCAATATTAAATGCAGTATTTTAATAAATGTAACGAAATATAATGGTATAATGAATGAATTATTCATATGAATCATGCCCATAGAGGCCAGCAAATGAGTGCTTGTTTAGTTGTTTATTTATTTTAAAAGCATAAATTGGTACAATGAAAACATTACCAAGTACAATGGCGTACATGACCTTTATATTGTATTTCATTTTCACATTAAAGTGTTTACCAAGTTGAAGCAAAATATAGATGAAATATAGATGTTCTCCTATAAGTGCAAAATATTAGGCTATTTCAAGTTGACCACAGGAGCAAAAATGTGCTTTATTACAAGAAATTAGAGGCTGATAACAAAATCAAACCTAGAATTAATGTGTCACTATTCATATATGTTAAAATACATATCCCAAAGGTACCTGGATAATTCTGATGATATTCCAGTAGATTTTTTAAAGTGTGTATCTGTGCCTTTTTCAGTTTTATTATGTGAATGAAATGTGGAAAAATAAAACATGGAAATGGTCATTTAAATTATAAAAAAAAAAAATTAATGATAAAAATAACTCAAAAGCAAAAAGTTTGTTTCGAGCATGTGTAGCTAGGCACTGTATGTACTTTTCTCAAAATGAGTACAATCTTCTATTACATCGTATAAATCGGTGTATTGGAATGCAGGTTTGGTCTATTAAGACCTCTACACATGTGGCAGTCACGGAGTTGTGATATACAAAGAGATCATTTTTAATAACTTGAATGCCCTAACAAAAAGATCTAACAAAAACCAAAAGTAAAGTGATTTTTCCCCCTCATATTTATGTAACTTTTTTACTTAAATTAACACCTTAAAATGACAGCACTGATTTCTTCTACTTCTGAAATTTTTATTTGTATAGCGATTTTAACAATGAACATTGTCTCAAAGCAGCTTTACATAGATAATGCGGTGATTAAAAATGAATATGTTCTTTATGAGTAAGTTTGTACCTGATGAGCAAGCCGGTGGCGACTGTGGCAAGGAAAAACTCCCCGAGATGGCATAAGGAAGAAACCTTGAAAGGAACCAGATTCAAGAGGGAACCCATCCTCATCTGGGTTACACCAAATGTCCATTTGTGGCAGGTATACGATGTTGCGGGGTGCAGTGATGATAATCAAAAGCGAACTGTATTCCTGAGTCAGTGTAGGAGACTGTTGACATCAACTACAGTCCAATCCATCCTCAAAGCTCCCGTTCTTACTTCTGAATTTCATGGAACCACCCAAGACGTTGATGACAAACCTTCCCCAGCTGCACAGAGTGGCCTCCAGTCAAAGAGAACACTATCCAGAGGCAGGCCTGGACAAAGTGGGAAGATCCACGGAGGGGAGAGGGGCAGGAACAGTGGTCACTGGAGCCTCAGGAGCATGTTTAACTCGACCGAGAGAGAGAGAGAGAGAGAGAGAGAGAGAGAGAGAGAGAGAGAGAGAGAGAGAGAGAGAGAGAGAGAGAGAGAGAGAGAGAGAGAGAGAGAGAGAGAGAGAGAGAGAGAGAGAGAGAGAGAGAGAGAGAGAAGAGGGTGACAGGAAGAGAAGGATATGGATTATTAAGTGTACCTATTGTTGCATGAGAGTTAAAGTCACTGTGCAGTTTGGACTCCGGCAAGACTCGCTATGGCAGCATAACTAAAAGGGAGAACCAGAATGCAACACAGACATGAGGGATCTCTGGGATAAGAGACGGCCCACCACACCACCATCAACAAACCTGAGTGAACGCGTGAATGTGAGGGGACGACAGCATACAAATATCCCAGTTCACCAAACACTCTATATCAATGTTCCCTCCAGATCTGAGCCTTTACCTGAGAAAAAAAATCTACTGATTAAAGGCTTGACTGAATAAATATGTTTTCAACCTTGACTTAAACACTGAGACTGTGTCTGAGTCCCGAACACTGATAGGAAGGCTGTTTCATAACTGCGGGGCTTTATAAGAGAAAGATCTGCCCCCTGCTGTAATCTTCATTATTGGAGGAACCAACAGATAGCCAGCACCTTTTGATCAAAGTAGGCGTGGAGGATCATACTGGTACAGAAGGTTACTCAGATACTGCGGTGCGAGACCGTTAAGTGCTTTATACGTCAGTAGTAGTATTTTATAATCAATGCGAGATTTGATTGGGAGCCAGTGTAGACTAATTAATACAGGGGTGATGTGGTCATATTTCCTAGATCTAGTGAGTACTCTTGCTGCTGCATTCTGAACTAACTGAAGCTTATTTATGCACTTACTCGCACACCCAGACAGTAAAGCGTTACAGTAGTCTAATCTAGAAGTAACAAAAGCATGAACTAGTTTTTCTGCATCCTGTAACGACATCATATTTCTGAAAGAAGGCGATCCTGGTAATATTATTCACGTGAGCCTCAAAGGAAAGACTCAGGTCAATAATCACACCAAGGTCTTTGACAGCTGTAGACGCTGAAACAGAAACACCATCCAGAGATGCTACGTAATCGAAAAGTTTGCTTCTAGCTGCATGTGGTCCTAGTAAAAGTACTTCCGTCTTATCTGAGTTTAGCAGAAGAAAGTTATCGAGCATCCACTGTCTAATGTCCTTTACACATTTTTCAACATTGTTAAGCTGATCTTTCTCATCTGGCTTTGCTGAAATATACAGCTGTGTATCATCAGCATAGCAATGGAATCTAATACCATGTTTATAAATAATTTCTCCAAGAGGCAGCATATATAAAGAGAAAAGCAGGGGGCCTAAGACAGATCCTTGAGGAACACCAAACTTTACCTCAGAGAGTGTGGAGAACTCACCATTTACATCAACAAACTGATAGCGATCAGTCAAATAAGACCTGAGCCAAGAGAAAGCTGTTCCTTTTATTCCAACAACGTTCTCAAGTCTAGCAAGTAGTATAGTGTGATCAATGGTGTCAAAAGCTGCACTAAGGTCGAGCAAAACAAGTAAGGAGACAAAACCCTGATCAGAGGCCAATAACAGGTCATTTACCACCTTAACTAGCGCCATCTCTGTGCTATGATGAGGCCGAAATCCTGACTGATACATTTTAAAAATGTTATTCATGAGTAGGTGTGAGCATAACTGCTGTGCTACAACCTTTTCTAAAATTTTGGATATGAAGGGGAGATTTGATATTGGTCTGTAGTTGGACAGCTGACATGGGTCAAGGTCAGGTTTCTTAATTAGGGGGTGGATAACTGCCAGTTTGAAGGATTTTGGTACAAAACCAGTGCTAATGGAAGAGTTTATTATTTTTAAAACAGGTTCAATTACCTCTGGAATTATCTGTTTAAAGAAACTTGTAGGCAAGGGATCGAGAATGCAGGTTGATGATTTTGATGAGGAAATTAATGAAATTAAGTCATTCTCGTGAATAGGAGTAAAACTTTGTAATTGATTGTCTGTTATAATTACACTGCTGTCTACAGGGTTACTTGTAAAATAATTTGGATTTATATTAACCGTCTAGGGTGAGGGTTAGGATTTTTTGCCTGATGTTTTCAATTTTATTATTAAAAAAGTTCATGAAATCATTATTACCTATTGATGGTGTGCATGTGAGTGCAGTGCTTTTATTCCCTGTTAATTTTGCTACCGTGCTGAATAGAAATCTAGGATTATGCTTGTTATTTTCTATGAGGGTGGAGAAATTTTAAGATAAGAGATTTTCTATAAATTAGGAGGCTCTCCTTCCATGCTATTTGAAATACTGTTCATTTTGTTTGACGCCATTTACGTTCTAATTTTCTAGTGGTCTGTTTTAAGGTGCGTGTATGATCATTATACCACTGTGCTAATTTTTTCTCCCTAATCATTTTGGTCTTAAGGGGAGCTACATCATCAAGGGTATAACGTAATGTTGATTCTAGGTATTCAGTGGCCCAGTCGAGCTTTGCAGGGTCAGACGGAGATCTATCTAATATCGTAATTTCTGGAAGATTATTAATAAAACGCGCTGCTGAAGCTGACGTGAAAGTACGCTTAACACGATAACGTGGTGAAGTAGTAATGCAATGACTGAGGCAAATCAGCCCTGGGGGTCTATAAATAATAATTAGTGGAATTGACTGACTGGACCTGCTTTTGGACACTGAATATTTTATGCTGGTGTAAAGAACTTCAAATGTTTTACATTTGTGTTTAGTCTTTTGTGTGACGCTTAGATTATTATTATAAATAGCTGCGACTCCACCTCCTCTGCCATTTAGACGGGGTTGGTGTATGTAACTATGCCCAGGAGGACTCGCTTCATTTAATGCTAAATATTCATTCGGTTTAATCCATGTTTCTGTTAAACACATTATTTTAAACTCCTGGTCGGTGATAATTTCGTTTATAGTAAGCGCTTTAGACGTGAGAGATCTAATATTCAGCAATCCTATCTTTAGATCAGAGGTGCTGGCTGTGCGTTCAGTCCTATTTAATTTAATGGTAATCAGGTTACTAAAACAGACTTTCTGAGAATTCCTATATTTTGGTTTCGCTCGGGGGACAGACACAGTCTCAATTTGATGGATCCTGAGTGATGACTCTGTGCAGCTAGCAGATGAAATGATTACTCAGAGTTAACAAGTGTATAGATTTCAGATCTAATAACCTGGTAGACATGTCTTACTGTAAGTACCTAGTAAATAATGTAAAAGAACGCTCAATGAATGTCCACAAGAAGATTTTTATTATCAATAACAATGTTCTTTCAGGTGAAGGTTAAAAAATTACAGACCACTACAGACATTATTACCTATTTTTTCACCTATAACAAATAATACTTTTTGGTCAGGTACATATACTGTATACTAGGTAAACTAAAGCATTTTGGGGGACTATATCATTCCATTAATTAATTTATTTGTTTGTTTGTTTGTTTATTTTATTAATTAGTTACACTAACAGTTATACTAGACAGAGCTACACCCACAAGGCTCATATTTTCTCTGTATTCTGTAAACAGATGTTATTAGGCATTATTAGATGTCATTATTACCCTTAACTGTCTATCATATGGCACATTAAATACTATGCACATATTGAAGCATATACATATTTAACTTGCATTACCTGTAACTTCATGTGAATAATTTACTTTGTGAATAATTATTGCAGTGTGACACTATCGCTGTTCAAGCCTATTGGGTTGGTGGTTTTCATACCACTTAAGGGGTACTTTAAAATATAAATATGGAAATGATGAGTCAACAAATGGGTAATTGCCCCATGCTGTATGTAATTACAACTAATAGAAAATGCTACCAAGAGGACTAATAGACAGCAGGGGTGGACAAATGATCAAGCAGATTTTGCATCCTGGCTATTATTTTTTTTTTATTTGTAGTTGCAAGGGTATTTGTAAAAAAAAAAAAAGTATTTCTAGTTGCAAGGGTGTAAAACCCTACTCCTTGTTGATTCAAAAGAACAAAAGTAAATGCTGTGCATTTTAAATAGCGGTGAGACACACCTCAATGCTGTAATTATAGAAAGAGCAAGCACCTCATTCTATAATCCAACACTTGCTGCACTACACAATCAGGTGATTGTTCTTCTGGCTGAGTGTAGCATGGTTGTTACAAATTACATTAATAAGCATGCATGGATGACGAATGATTTCTTTCTACCAGACATGCAGAAAAGATTTTTGTTTCTGAAAACAGGAAGCCATTGTAGCAAACTTGAACAAAAGCCTATGGCTTGTGAGATATGCCACACACAAATCTAAACAAAAATTGTTGGCAGCTTAGCGTTCACATTTCCCTGCATTGAAGATGCCCAGCCATGAATTTTTACAAATTCCACCTTCTTCTAAATGGAAAACATCTACTTTTCTTTTACCTAAACAAGAAAAGGAAAAGAGAATAGTTTGCCCGATATATATTTTATATATATATATATATATATATATATATATATATATATATATATATATATATATATATATATATATATATATATATATATATATATATATATATATATATATATATATATATATATATATATATATATATATATATAATATATATCGGGCAAACTATTCTCTTTTCCTTTATATATATATATAAATGTATATAAATGTGTGTGTATATAAACTCTTATAGTAATTCTAATGACACTTGCCAGTAAAAAGGCTGAAAGGTTAATTAAACAAGTGCTACAAGTATATGCTTGTTTTATTTTAGTCTGTTTTCAAAAATTAGATTGCTAAATGTCATTATGTTATATTCTACTGTACATTTTAGCCAATAAAGCTTTTTTTTTTTTTCTCAGTGGGCTATATACAGAATATACACACACTCAGTATCTCACAAAAGTGAGTACACCCTTCACAATGCAGCAACAATTTTTGTATATTTTCTGAAGGGACAATAGTAAAGAAATAAAAGTTGAATATATTTTAGAGAAGTCAGTGTGCAGCTCGTATTGCAGTATAGATTTACTGTCCAACATACTGTCTTAAATACAGTCATTAGTGTCAGAAAAGCTGGCAACAAAAGTGAGTACATCCTAAGTGATAACAGCTGTACATCTCTTATCAATGCAAAGCCACATGTCCTATTTATCATGTTCATGTTTTTGTCTGCTATACAGGAACATACAAATGTGTATCTTGTATTAGAGCAGTTAAAATTCGGTGCAGCATTGCTTTAGGTTACAGAAGTGGAAGATCTGCTTGTGAGTGCTCATACCATATGCGTCACATTGCAACAAGTAGGTTTGCATGGCCGTCATCCCAGAAGGAAACCTCTCCTGAAGCTGGCTCACAAGAAAGCCTGCCAACAATCTGTCCAAAAGCATTAACTGCTAGAACCATGTTCTGTGGTCTGATGAGATGAAGATAAACTTGTTTGGCTCAGATGATGTCCAGCATGTGTGGTGACGCCTGGGTGAGGAGAACCAAGAAAATTGGGTCTTGCCTACGGTCAAGCATGGTGGTGGTAGCATCATGGTCTGAAGCATGAGTGCTGTTGGCACTGAGGAGCTGTAGTTCATTGAGGGAAACATGGATTCCAACATATATTGTGACATTCAAAAGCAGAACATTATGCCTTCCTTTCAAAAACTGAGCTGAATGCCAGTTTTCCAGCATACTAACAACCCCAAACACACCGCCAAGATGACAACTGCCTTGCTGAGAAAGGTGAAGGTGAGGTTTAGTTGCCAGTTATTTAGACAATATTGGCTGTATGCTGAGTAATTTTTAGAGGACATATTCAATTTTAATTTTTCTACAGTCTTATACAGTCATTTGAGATCATGGAACCATGAACTACTGAGCAACTCATAAAATAGCTTAACATTTGCAATCATCAGAGTTCCAACAACAGCTTCTCCATGCCGGAGCCTTTAAACACTCAAAGAGGTCCAATGTCCAAACTCCACATGAAGTGGGATCCAAATGGCACTTCTTTAAAGGTCCACAAACTTCATGAGGTGGGAAGTGACTGGGGCTGGCGCAACCTCCGGATGCCTCGGGATGGGTAGAGAAAGAGATGCAGTGGAGAGAAATTAGCGTAGCTTCTGTTCATGATATTAACAAGCATAAGTTGATAATCTGCATTTGATCAGATGTACTGGAGCACAAGGATATGATATGTGATGCGTGTTATGTGTAGGATTCGCTAAAAAGATACGTCTACAATCTGCACTTAAACTGGGAGAGTGTGTCTGAGCCCCGATCACTGTCAGGAAGACACTTCCAAAGTTTAGGAGCTAAATGTGAGAATGTTCTACCACCTTTAGTGGACTTTGCTATACTAGCAACTACTAGATATCCGGAGTTTTGAGATCTCAAGGAGCATGACGGATTGTAGCGTGTTAGAATACTGGATAGATACATGGAAGCCAAACCGTTTAGTGTTTTGTAAGTAGGTAGCAGTCATTTGTAGTTGATTCAAAACTTAGGTAGCCAGTGTAGGGATGATAAGATTGGGGTTATATTGTCATATTTTCTCAACCGTCTGAGAACTCTGGCTGCTGCATTCTAGACTAACTGTAGCTTGTTTATTAATGATGCAGGACAACCACCTAGTAATGCATTACAATATTCCAGTCTGGACATCATGAATGTGTGGACGAGCTTCTCTGCATCAGATATAGACATGTTTTTTAGTTTAGCAATATTTCTAAGGTAGAAGAAGGCTGTTTTGGTAAAATGGTTGATATAAATTAGAATTAAAAGGCTAGTTAAAAGGCTAGTTAGTTTCTAAAATAAATCCCAAGTCTTTTACTGTTGAACTAGTATTTACAGTACATCCTTCTAAATGCAGGTTGAAATGCTGGAGCTTCTATGTACTGTTTTTTGGGCCGATGAGCAAAATCTCTGTTTTATCAGAATTTAACAATAAAAAGTTGTCATCTAATATTTAAATTCTTTAACACACTCAGTTATCAGAGCCAATTGAGCTGTATCGTCTGGTTTTGATGAGATATATATATATAGAGTTGGGTATCAAAATGTGAAGTGTATACTCAATTTGTGAGATATATATAATGTATATCACCTAGGGAGATAATCCCAGATGGGTACATCTTTATGCCATTCTTGCTCTTTATCGCAAAATACATGAGAATAAAGATACCCTGCCAATCTCTATACTTCCAGGTTTAATTGTAAAAACCATGTCTGTCTTCAGACTGACATGTATAGTAAGGGTCAGGAAAAGCATGAATCAAGCATTAGGGGATCAGTACTCAACACCAGTTAAAAAAATTTTAACATTTGTGTAAATATAATTTTTAAAAATGTGCATTTACCTCAGTGTGTGTGTGTGTGTGTGTGTGTGTATATGTGTAAAAGTGTTGATTAATTTACTTCTCCAGAAACAATCTAAATGCAAATTGGACCTCTCTCTATCTGTATGTTCCAGGACATAATGAGGTTTGCATTCAAATGGCCTGCTTGTGTTTCATTCGCTGAGAGAACAAAGTTAAAATTTAAGGGAATACCTAGTCACAAACTGGAATTATTGCCATGTTAGATCAGAGAACCGGTCATATCTGTTGTCATAACAGTCAGTCGAGTCTTGCACATCATTATGCATATTGAAGGTATTAGTTATTCTTCAAGCACAGATAATTGCCCATAGATTTCAATCTGTGGAAATGTATTAAACAAATCCCATTATCAATTTTCATTGTTTGTGTTTGTTTTTTGTTTTCCACTACCGATAACTGATGCTGCCCCTGAACCCACAAATAGGTATTAGGCTATCCAGTCCTTATTAGATGCTGCTGAAAGCAGGTCCTAATTTTATTTCCTCAGCATCCTCTTCCTGAAAATGTCAATGCTTAAGACATGAAAATTCAAAACCCTGTCTAGTATTTCACCCTCAAAAGCTTTAATGTATGCTTAACCAGATTGGTGAGGTCAAATCCAACATTTTATTAGATTTTTGTCCATCTCTGACGGTAGTCCATCTCTGAAAAACCTCTTAACCGTGTGGGCATGAATGATTGCACGAGTCTAAACCCTGATGCAAGAGTTCAGCATTCAGGCCACAACCAAACCATAACCTCTGGCTCCCTCACACTAGCATTGATGTTTAAAGCAAAGTGAGATGAGAGCTTTAGCACCTTGGTTCGACTATACCGAGAAAACAATAGGTGGGCAAAGTTAAATGTCAGACACACTCTTAACATGCGTAGACTGATAATCTAATCTAATAAATAGATGTACCAATAACGAGATGTAATAAAGAACCAGGCTGACATTTTGAAATAATTGATTAGATTCGAAGGGTAAAGATAAATAAAAGAACAAATGTGTCATTGAATTCTATCTCGTCAGTACTTGAAAGTCAAATTTATCTGCAGAAAAAGTCATTTACAAAAAGTAAAATACAAATATGAATATAGCTGCAATAACAAACTAGCAACACTAATAGAAATCCATTAACGCGTATTTAGTTATAAATAACCTTTCTTACTGTTTAATTCTTATTTTCTATCCTTTTACACCCACACCCCCACACATAAAAAAGTGCTTGAATTGATGTAAAGAAGCAGAGACGTGTCTATTTTCTCAAATTATACTCTATTTTTAAGCAGTTTCCTCTGGAAGTCCATATTTAACATAAGCTTCAAGACCTATCCTCTAAATTAATCTGAGCAATTCCAACAATTTTAATACTGCCAGAAATGTTCTAAATCCAGTGTAGACTGAAAACTTATTAACATTAGATAATGGGAGATTTTCACACGTTTTGAATTGTGCCTGCTCATACAGGCAATGGAAATAAACCAGTAGGGGAAATGCCTCTGGATATGTTAGCATTTCTATTTGTCCTGAGCACAAACCATAGCCTCAAGACACCAGTGGCCTTCTTAGACGAAAACCTGAAACTGAAAAGTCCAATTGCAATTTTACTTGATAAAGTATTCATGTCTAGAAGGCTTTGCTACCTTCAAAAATGTAATAAGTGAAGAAAAAGTGAGTTAAAATGTCACAAATGCAGCAGTTAGCGATCAAAAGGGGAACTCCATAAATGGCAAAATCTCCTAAAATGCCATTTTGATCCCCCAGCAGACATTTACTGAGAGGGGTTAAGACACAGAGGGCCGAAAAGAAGACCAGAAAAGACCATTTTAGCTAAAGAGCACGATATCACCAGTGTGCGATATTATGAGCCCTACTCTTTCATTATTGATAAATAAAGCTGCTAATCTGAATTGCATTTACTACTGAGGTGCATTTACTATAGTACCTAAAATCTGATGATAAAGATTTTAATATATAATGTAAAAGGAAAGCAAACAATCTCCATTCCATTATATTTCTCTCATCTGACATGCTACAGTGCCAGTTATATGTGGTGACTCTGAAAACCTTCCACACACACCACACACTGTTTTCACTTTCTAGCCCCAGGCCATCATCAAACAGCACAAGCCACTGGGAGGAGAAAGTAACTGCCTGATTCTATCTAGATGTCCAACCAGATGCCCTGATTACTTGGTGCATCACTTAAAGACACTCTGATGTGCCTCCAACCCAATAAGTGCAACCAATTTCACTCTCAGGGATGATCGGCCTCAGGCAACATATGTACAAGTGAGAATTGTGCTCAGCATGAATTTACTAAAGCTAGGCTTCAGACAGCATGAACCAAATGAGAGCTTATTAATTTAAATAATTAATTTGATTTGTTTTGAGCTTTAAACAATGGACATTGTAACAGAACAACTTTACAGAAATACATAAATTCAGGATAGATATTTAAAAATGAATACATGTATCACTATAATTGTATCCCTATTGAGCAATCCAGAGAAAGCAGTGAAAGTCTTTGAGACAATATGAGGAAGAAATCTTGAGAAGAACCATACTTAAAATAGAACTCTTTCAGGTAAACCCAAATAGTGCAATTATAAATAATTCTCTTCTATTATTCTGTACTACATTGACAAAAAGTGCAAAAATTGTGTAACCAGGAGATTCATCACAGCTTTAACATAAAGTCTATGTTTATCAGCTGTTCACTGATTGAGACTTGAGTGCAAAACTGTTAGTGGCAATTGTAGTCCTAAGCCATTGTAGAAAAACTTTTTGTATTAATATTCACTTTGATTACTACATAAGCACTATGTGTTGTTTATGTGAGGTTTAAGGTTTGTGGATACTTGATCACCAAACCAATATGTGTTTTTTTCCAAACTGTTGTGACAAATTTAATTTGACTGAAATCTAAAATGTTGTACTGATCCAAAGTTAAGAAATAATGAAATGAATGCTACTTCAATACATTGGTGCAATAGGTAGCATTGTTGTCACACAGAGTCTCTGCATCACATCTGAGCTCAGGTTTCTGTGTGTTGTCAATTTTCGTGCTTTCCTGTATCTGAGTTTTCCTCCTGCCTCCAAAAACATGTCAGTAGGTGGATTGACTTTGGTAAAATTGCCCCTGGGTGTAAAATGAGTGTGAAAGCTCTGTGTGTGTGTGTGTGTGTGTGTGTGTGTGTGTGTGTGTGTGTGTGTGTGTGTGTGTGTGTGTGTGTGTGTGTGTGTGTGTGTGTGTGTGTGTGCGTGTGTGCGTGCGTGTGTGCGTGTGTGCGTGCGTGTGTGTGTGTGTGTGTGTGTGTGTGTGTGTATCTAAGGGAGCGCAGTGCCATATGATGGACTGGCACATTCCCACCTTGTGACCAGTGTTTCTGGGATAACCTTCAGATATATAGTGACTCTGACCAGGAATACATTGTTACTGGAAATCTATAATTTTTTGCATGATTGACAAAAGTTTGGAATGTTTAATTCAGCCCCATCCATTAAACAGTTCTCTATGTGAATATTAAACTTTTTCAATGTTAAAAATTTATTATAGGACAATGCAAGGTTTTGTTTTCACATATTCAAATGTTTCGAATGACATTAACAGCCATTGCAAAAATATACTTAAATCAGTGCAAGGGCTATAATGAGCATAGCCCAGGTGTACAGTGTGACCCAGTAAATGACAGAAAACCATCCTGGAGTTATTATTATGTCCTACACAAGGGCCATACCATCAATTTATAAATTAATTGATTGTCATGTATCAGTAGCAAGAATGCAAATTGTTAAACCAATACAAACATTTAAACATAGAATTGGTGATTTCAGGCTTTAGATTCACTGAAATGCAGTCTGCCTGTAGTTCGGCCCTCATGCGCAAGTCATAAACTTGCCTTGGCTATACCACCTAAATAGTAGTGTAAAAGTAGCATGTGTGTCAGCAGAAATGCCTTCTTATCCTGACTGGTTAAATTCTGGCAGGCCACATTTTTTTCCTTCCCTTTATGAAGCATGAGAGTCCCAAACTCCTCCTTTCAGCGGGTATTTTATTTAATAGCTGACAAAATGTGAACCAACTATAAAAAGTGTCCTGGTTAAAAAAAAATCACCACTCACACCTTCAATCAGGTGTATTTAATTTATGCACCTATAGTATCATTAAATAAAATAACCTCAAGCAGCAAATTAATCACTTGGAAGTGATAAGCTAGTGCACATTCATGGCTTATTGGCATTCAGGCTGTGCGAGCATCATGAAGCTATGGAAACTCACCATGCTTAAGAAGCAAAGTGACTTTATCTTTGGCACATTTTAAATGGCTTAAGGCTAAGAAAGGCATCAAAGAAACAAATATTTACAATGATGAGGATTCACATAATTAAATCAACTCCACACACAGCAAGGAGTCCAGCTCCCATAGAGTCAATTACCATAGGAAGCCATAGCAGGACCACATAGAATAACACAAAAATGGAATGAAAAATATAACACTGTAAGAATGTACCAACGTCCATGCTACTAATAAAACATGTTTTACAGACCTGATTTTTCTTAATGGTATTTGAATGGCTTATGTAATTTTTTTTATTAATTGTTTGATTTGTAGTTTGATTTCTATGAATTGCATATTTTGAAGTGTTTATTTAATATTTAATTCAGTGCAGTGCAAAACAGTAGTTCACAAGCCTGATGATCTCTGGGTAAATTCAGTTTTTTATCCCTGTGTTCTTGTGCATTCATCCTTTTAAAAATGGATCACATAGCAGCTCTACAAATCTGGGATGGAGATCTGGGATGTAGCAAGATAGAGGTGACAGTGACAAGAAAAAACAATTTAGGGAATAAACTTCCCAACATAGTGATGATTGAAACCAAATTCAGGGCATGTTGGCTCCATTAAATAAATAAATAAATAAATAAAACCAAATTCAGGGCATGTTGGCTCCATTAAATAAATAAATAAATAAATAAATAAAGAAAGAAAGAAAGAAAGAAAGAAAGAAAGAAAGAAAGAAAGAAAGAAAGAAAGAAAGAAAGAAAGAAAGAAAGAAAGAAAGAAAGAAAGAAAGAAATTCAGGATGAAGCAAAATTGTAAAACACATTACAGTTACAATGCCTGTGAAAAGTTTGGAAACACAGAGTTTTCCAAAGTTTTCGTTTTGGAGATAAATAAATGTTCAATTTTTTATTATATTATAGTGAACAAACTAGGTAAAATACAAAAACACACAAGAATTGGACAGTGAATGCCTGGCAAAAAGTTCTGTTTACAGATAAGTCCAAATTTGACATTTTTATCTCTAACAGAAAAACTGATGTACGTCAGACAACAGGAGAGAAAATGTTAGCAAACTGCTTCACCCCCACAGTCAAACATGAAAGCCTAATGTTTTGGAGTTGTTTGAGAGCAGGCAAGGCTGGAGACTTATTCCAGGTAAAAGGAATACTAAACCAACATGGCTACTATTTTATATTTCAATGCCATGCCATTCTATCTTGACTGTGGTTCAATGGAGCAAATTTCACCATACAACAAGATAAAAACAGAAGAAAATTTTCTAATTGAAAAGTTTAAAATTGTCTATCTGATGCTGATCAGATTTAATATTTTGGCATGTAAATTTTTTTTACACAATTTAATAGCGAGAGAGCCACTCTGATTCAGTGACTCACTAATCATTGAAAGTTTGTTCTTTTGTTAGTGAGTTATGTCAGACAACTCCATAAAATCCTGAAAGTATTTCATATTTAATTGTGAATAAATGAGCTTCAACCTGATGACTAAACACATTCTGATGTAATTTTGCTTTGTTTATATATAAAGAGACCTACAGTACCACTAGTTATAGTTTTTCTTACATCGCAAATATGAACTCGGCCAATTAATATTATGAGTCAGTGTTATGCAATGTTGTCCTTGCCAGTGGCTCTTAATGCACTCCTGCATGGGTATGAATAACAGTAGCACTAGTCAGTCAAACTCTCTGATTCACAGTTTCCCTTGCTGTCAGCGAAAAAAAGAAAAACTCCTTCACATCCACACCTTCGTCAGTCTGAATATTTCAGTAGCAGGTGTCATATAAGTCAATGCATCACTTAAGAAAATCAAAAGCATTTGATTAATATGGGGAATAAAAAAAAAAAAGGATATGTTTAGGTTCAGGCATATTGTGCATGGCATACATATTTGGTTATCAGTTTACAGGTTTATTTGGTAGCTTGAGAGGGGAGTTAAATGTCTGTAAATAAAACATTTATAAAGGTTATTTTAGCGTCCACAACCTGAGGACTATTTTTTACTATCTGCCTAAATTATGTTTGAACAGATTTACATCTAACATTTTATTCATTTGGAAGAAAATTTTAGCCCAATACAAGGCAGGATATAATCCAACCACCTGGAAGCAACAGGATGTAAAAAAACATTGTGCAAAATGGTTTAGCCCCCAAGAATAGTTTTGTGAACGCTCAAAAAGCAAAACACTACCTACAGCCGGTGTTTGTGTGTGTGTGTGTGTGTGTGTGTGTGTGTGTGTGTGTGTGTGTGTGTGTGTGTGTGTATGTGTGTATATGTATGTATGTATGTATGTATATATATATATATATATATATATATATATATATATATATATATATATATATATATATATATATATATAGTTTTATAAAGTACCCTTCTAAAATTACCTACAAATCATATAATGAAATAATATAGGTCGCGCAGTGAACAGGACAAAAGCTGTTAGTAGACAAAGCTCTTGGGAAGCTATGCCTGGAGGATCTCATGGAGCTGGTGCTTCAGAGGCTGGTTTGACAGAGCTATAACTCACACTGACAGCAAGCTGGATCCTGTAGCCTGGCACTCTGTGGGCATTGAGCCGACTGGTGCCAATGGCAAGAGTGTACTCCTCCTCACATCAGCTCAAGCAAAGCAACAATATGGTTTAGTGCATCCAAGGGACACAGCAGCTTTTCTGGCATGCTGCCCTGTCTTTACAGGAGGATGTGACACTGCTTAGAACTAATATAATATTAGATTCTGATTTTCCAGGAACACATTTTTACTTAGTTGTACTTTTAATAATACCCAGAAAAAAGCTCTTCTCTGGTCCAAAGCATACCATGGCAATTGCAATAGAATCCTAATTTGTCAGACAGTGTTAATTAATTGGCTTAAACAGCAACACTGACAGTAATTCAAAGTACAGGTTTACTGTATATTAATGGGTATATTAATGGGTGTACATTCTTACACATTTAATATGGAAACAATAAATGTGTAAGAATGTACACCTATTAATATACAAATTAATATACAGTAAAAAAAAAATAAACTTAAAAAAAAAAATTCTTGTCAATGACTACCATTTTTCTTTGTTAAATTGGTAGTCATTGACAATAAAAATTTTAAAAAAGTTTATTTCAAATTCTTAGGGGGATTCTCCAGTGCCAGTACTTTGCACCATTGCTGCTGTTTTCTACCATGGGACAGAAGACTTTAAATGTGAGTGTACTTGTACATTTTTAATAATAAGTTAAATTGACAAATTGCTGTTGTACAGACGGACAGATAGATAGACAGACTGCCAGGTACATAGAAACATATTCAACTTCACTTCAGGGACACATTACATCACCAAGTCACTGCTTTCATGTATATATATATATATATATATATATATATATATATATATATATATATATATATATATATATATATATATATATATATATATATACCCACAAGCATGCCCCAAAGTGTTTTATTTCCATCTTTTAGGCCACAACTAGGCTTATAACTTCCTCTGCTTATAACTTTCTCAATCTATCTGCATGTGTGCTTCAAATAAATTGTGTATGTGTGCACTTGCTGAACATTAAATTTTAATGATTCATTTGCATTCATACGATGGAGGCACTGTACCCCATTAATCAGTTTAATTCCAACACAATATGGTCATGGTGCATTTGAAAAGCTGAAATAAGGAAATGTTCAAATGCAATACAAGACCTGTTTTTGTGTTAAAATAAAAAAAAAAAAACTGTTATTTCAAATGGCATTAAAAATATAGCCCTGGGAAGCAATTAAATCTAAGAGGAAAGTGGTTTATACTTTTTTTTTTAAATATAGGACAGTCTAAGTATCTTTAAAATGATGACTTGTTCGTGTCCCTGTTTTAAATCAACAGGAACCTGTGCATTAAATTATACCCTTATTACAGTGCAAAGATTACTGTGCATTTAAGCCAAGAGCAGTTAATTTCTCATAGGAATAATTACTGTGGGTATTACTGAATACATTCAGAAGGGTCACAAACTAGTGTCAAAGATTTCTGTACTGACGATACAAGTGGCAAAGATCAGATAGCTTTAAAAAGGTGTCAGCTAAATCAATAGGCTAGCAATTTACTTTGGTGTAAAACAACCATGTTATGAATATGATGCTTTTGGGTTAATGTAAGCAATACGGAGAAACTTGTTCAGGTCTAAGTGTTGACAAATCATGCCAGCTGCCTTGGTTGGTACATTAGCACTATTTCCTCTATAAGAACAGCCTCTGTCATTTGTGTGGGTCCTCGGAAACTACAGTCTGGCTTTTTGAAAAGAACCAGAGTCATTATAGTGCACTTTTCATTTTTCTCAATCAACCCCTCCATCAGGAATGTATTCAGCCATCTGAAACACCATGTGGCCTGCTTAACAATCCCACCGGGACCACAGGCGCACTTTTGTGCTTCAAGTAATTAATTTCCCCAGAAAAGCAGCAAAGTCGATTGAAGATCTGCAAAAAGATAGATTAGGCTTTTGTCTGGGCACTGCAATACTGGCAAATGAATGTATGGCCTTGGTTCTTGATTTGTCTGAGATGAAGCCAGCTTTTAGAATTTATTGAGTGTGTAGATGAGGGCAGCTTCATTTATGCAGATAAAGATGATAACATTGTTTTAGCCTCATCAAAATGGTCTTTCTCCTCACCAAAATCAAAATGAAAATATGGAATACAAAATATATACTACCAAACCTGAACCAAGACCCAAACCTAATAAATGCTGGAAATAATATAGGAAAACATTTATAACAATTGCAAGTCATATGCAAATCATGACTTCTATGAGTCAGTGTTATGGGTGAATATTTTACTATATTTACTATAGTTTGAGTTCAGTATGTTGTTTGCCAATATACTGTATAAAAGATGTGACCATCTTAAATAATACATTGGGTTGTTTACCTTTTACTCAGCTTCTGTAATGCTTCTGTAATAGCATGGTGCTGGTGGACATCAGTCATTAGGTCAGAATACCCACTGGAAAGGGATCCAGTTACACTGGAGGGAAAGGGAGGGAGGAAGGAAGGAAGGAATGAAGGAAGAAATGAAAGAAGGGATGAAAAAATGGTAGCAAATTGGGTAGCAGTAAGGCATCACATCTCCTTGATTTAAGTCTGAGCTTCAGTTGTTGTCCCTGTGGTGTTTTGCCTGTTTTCTCAATATTCACATGGATTTCCTCCATGTTCTATAAATATGTAAGTTCAGGAAAGTATTAGTAGTAGATGTTTATTTGTTTGCTTGTTTGTTTTTGTTATTTTTTTAATTCATTAATAGATTCTATAAACAGAGTCCATAAAGAGATTCTGACTATATTAATATACTAAATGTCTAACATTTTTTTTCTCAATGATATGTATTGGTAATTAATAGCTGTTTGAGTATTTGCTATTTAGTAAGTCATCAGCATTTGTATTTACAAAATAGCAACTGAAAACACTGTGTTCATTGACAATACTACTCACGTTCTGTGTGTACTCACTCACAAAGACACACACACACACACACACACACATGCACAGATTGCCCATACGTTAAATCTCTGCAACACATGCTGTTCATTAAATGAGAGAGGATCTTTAGAGGACAGTTGAAATTGTCTGAAGGGAACGACATTATTCATCAGTGGCCGTAGACTGCAAGACATTTCTTCATAACATGCAACTTCACTGCAGCTGTCAGCAGACATGCTGCTGTATGACCCAGGCCTCATCAGCCTCAACATTCTCAACATTCCTGTCTGTTTCTCACCACAGGCCTGCCTCCTACCACACTCATGAGCCAACCGTAAGGTAAACCATCGTCTGTCAGATTTCCTTCATCTCCATACTCCACTGACTACAAAGTAGTTTAACCTTAGGTTCAAAATCCTTCAGTAAATAGGTGTAAATGCTGAAGAGGCGTCTGCACGTTTCACTGAGCAGTTTTCAGCATGAGTGCAAACAGGCCATAGCGTGCCAGTTTCCTGTGTCTGTTTTCTTTATTATCCTGGCTATGCACTGTTTCTGATGAGATCTCTTTTGTATGTGTGTTGCTTTGGGTTACTTTCTGAATACATTACTAAATCCTTAGCTCCCCCACATGTGGCAGATTGCTTTGAACACTACCGGCCAAAAAAAAAACCTGTCTAACATGATCAAATGTATTGCCTACAGTCTTTGGCTCCCCGGCAAATTTTCCTATCTCCCAACCCTGTATTCTATTTCCAGCTTAATATGCAAAAGAAATACATATTACATGTAAGACCTGTTCAGGTGCCACTGCGCAGCCAATATGGGGAAAAATAGCGTTGTCTTTCATCCAACTCCTGCAGGAATGTGTGTGGAATGTGGAAATAACACGACAGACTGTTCTTTGGACTATCATCAGTGTTTAATTAGATATGTAGCATGTATGGTCAATTTGTTTAGTTAGCTATCTTCATTTAAATAACAATGATGACACAAAATTCTTAATTTTTTTCGAGGTAACCTAATGGAAATTGGTTGGAAATATTTTTTTCATTTTTATTTTTTTATGATGGCTTCCATCTGCCACCGTGTGAGAGAAGAGGTAGAATGGGTTGAGTCTTTTTCCTTGCCTGGCAGATGCTCCATGTAGGGCAGTGGCTATAGCTCACTTTCAGTATGTAACACCCCCTTCCCTGGAGTCTGAAGCTTTAGAGGCATGGCCTGGCTGTGGGTTACTGCTGCTGCTGCTGGCTAAATGAGAGCAGTCAGAACTAAAGATGGCCTGGCCCATCCCTCTCTCTCTCTCGCTTTCCTCTCATCTAAAGAAGTGACAGAGCTACAGATCAATCTGTATCTTTGAAGACAATCTTTAAAGGCAAACTGGAGAGACAGCTTCATTCCACTCTCAATTCTGTGCACAGGGCTCTGCCAGACCTAGAATGCATCTCCAAGCTGTCTCATTAGTCGTTGAGCTTCGTCTCAGGGTCCCGCAGTGCAGGTGGAACCAATTTCCAGTCACTGGCATGTTACAGCAAGAGTTCGTCCCAGGCTCTTCACTAATGTCTAGCTTGTCCGATTTTCAGCATGCAACAGCTTTTAAATAAAATCCAGTAAATTCTATAATCACCCTAAAAGAAACAAATCAAACGTTCTTATGAACCAATCTTTATTATGCAGCTGCATAAATGTGTTTGATGTCTTTGATTAAAGTCATGTTTGATGTCTATTTTTAGGGACTTCCAAGGTTATGTGCCTACTTACAATATGTAAACTAGATACTTTGAGATTAACATGTAATACTCTAAGTATGCATACTGCTTTGTTAAAATATGTTCATAAATACTTAATCATGGTCTTTAAATTTTGGGTTTAGGAATCCTCGTATGCATACTGGGACGATTCCTTATGCTACGGGCAATGTAGTGGCTTTTATTTATTTTAGTTTAACGGTAACATTAACCAAAATTGAGCAAGGCTTCATGAGGTCTTCATTAATAACCCATGTTAATGTACTAGTAACATCCACTTATTGCAGACACCAATTCAATGCTCCTTTCTTCTAAATATATATTTTCTGCATAATGTCACATTGGACACTTTTAATGAACGTCATGTATCATATATTAAGGTTAAATTATACCCTTTTTTCTTTATGTGCCAAACAAAAAATGTTAAGTAAATGCTGGCAGGAATTATTAATATTTTGTTCTTTTAATTTTTATTAAATAAAAGAAAATTTGTCAAGCTGAAGAAACATCTGATCGAAAGCAATGCATTCAAGCATATTGTATGAATTTCTCACTTTGCTGTGTTTTACTAATTTGGCATAAATCTGAAAATTTTCTTTTTAAAGGTCACTCAGTGCTATGTCCTTGACCATTGTTACTGATATCAAGTCTCCATGTGGCACAAGGAAAACGGATGGCTTCCTGTCACTTTGTCTTTTGCTAGTGGGAACACAGGGTTAAGGTACTGCAGATACCAGACTTTAGAAATGTAATTACCAGTGACATTGGCAACACCGTCAGCTTTCACTGTCTTTTTATGTTTCCTAAAAGTATATTGTGACATGATTAGATTGACTGTAATGTGCCCACAAAATAAATCTGTCCAAAATTTGTTTGAACACAACTCCACTGAATTACATTGCTAAAAATTTTAGTCTCTCTGCATGAGATAAAAAGAAAAACATTTTGGCAATATGAAATAGTGCAGCAAGTCAGTATTTAGTATGTTTGTTATTTTGTCTGCTAAGTGACCTATCACCGAATGGAAAGATCCTTGCAAGTTTAGCAAAGTTTCCTCAGGGAACAGAGGTGTGTACAAACTGCTGAGTGAATGTCACCTCCTCTACTCTTTGCCTCTGAGACCTTTTGTGGAAGTAAGCTGAAACAAACAATTTGTTTCTCTGACCTTTTCTGATTTAAATTGTGATTCAGCACATGGCACACACGAGTGTGTGCATGAGAGTTTCTACAGGAAAAAGTAACAGGAGCAAATGAGCTTAGGGACTGTGGTGTTAAGAGGGGCATGTGGAATTGCAGTACAGTGATGTCATGAACCAGATCCCAATGGGACATTGTGCATTTACCTGGTGGCTCAAATGATCGATAATATTTAACTTAAAAAAGGAACATTACTTTGATTGATTGTGCTGTTTTGTTTTCAGGCAAAACAGATATTCGTACTTACATGGTTCCAAATTGCGGGCCATGCATTTGGTAACTGGGACTTCGGTGAGGACTTGCTCGACTTAATCCACCTCTTAATACCACCACTATCATGTCGCAATTATAGAAACCATCAATACAATACCAAAACACAATAAAACAAAGCATTGCATTACAGAGAGAGAGGTATGGCTGGCCCTGACCGCCCACCACTGCATGGTTCGAGCATTTCAATAAATACTGCTGCTGCTGCTTATATCATAGATCACTTTGCTTTACTGACTTATTGACACTTCATTTAAGTAATTTAACTCTTCTAAATAATTCACACTTTGTTTCTGTGTTCTCTTTGTGTATAAGCCATGTATTAATCATGATCACTCATTAGCTTTGCTCAAACTATGACTTGTGGTGGCTACTGTTTATTTCAAATGAACCTGACAGGAATTCAAGGGATAACAACTCTTGCCACATTTACATGTACACTTTTTTCATTACTAATTTCTTTTTTTTTCTTCTCATAATTAAGCAACAGCATGAATTTGTAGGCATACTACTGCTGGAAGGTATGAGGAAAAGATGGGTGCAGGAAGCTGAGCTTTTTGGTGGCTGTGCATCTCTAAGGAGCATCTCAGTCCTACCCTTCCCTCCTCCGAAAATCAGAAGCATGTGGATGAAGGTCAATAGTAAGGACTAGTGGAAGGGGGTTGTATTGCTGAAATTTACTGACCTGGAATGGAAACTAAACTTTTGAAGCAGTCGGCGGTCATATACACGTTTTTGTGGAATCATAGAGGGATTTATGGCCCCAAAAGAAGAGGCCGTCAAAAATCCAATTCACCTAATTATGCGTCTCCCCGTTGTTTTTTTACAAACTAGGAAGCTGTCCGGAATATCATGTTGTAGCAAATCAATTCGGTGTTCACAGGACCAAAGTTGTAATAAAGTTTGTGTATATCTTCTTCAAGTCATTGGTTTAAAGCATTTACATTGCAGAATTTTTATTTTGTTTGGTTTATGGAAAAACTTGTCTCACGCCTCTTTAACCAAAAACAATTTCATTCGGTTCAGGCATTTCTTTGGCGATCTAGGAGTTCATATGTAGCATTTTCATTCGGATTGGACTTTTAAACCGTTTACAATGCTCCATGCAAACGCACCTAGTGACTCTGTATCCTGTATATATAAACAACCATGTTATTTCTTCTGTAAACCTTAAATTAAAATATGATTTGCTTACCTAATATAGTGGTTCTTTAAAGTGGGATCCAGAACCCCATAATTGACTGTAAAAGCATAGCTAGATATTCTATTATTTAGCATTTCCTTAAAGAACATCACAGTCCCGCATTTTGAAAATAATTGCGCTTTCTCAGTAAAAAATTTAATGATTTCAAATGACACAGGCCTATAAGTAATGCTTCATTTGGCCCTATTGGGTTCTTGTCAGAAACAAGCTCTATTGAATAGATAATTTAAACGCTTCTTTACTATACACATTTGAATAATGAGAAGGTTTAAATAGTTGAATTATGTGTTATAAACAAATAACATTTAAGCACCCTTTGGCTAATATTGCATAATTAGTAAAATGGGTCATGGGGTCACTTCATTTTCAAAACTAAACAAACCAGTGTAGACATGTAAGGTTAGATATTAAATGATCTAGCAATTAGTCTAATGGTTAAGGACATAAACATCATTACCAAGTTTACACTGTGTGAACAGACAAGTTTCTTGAAATGTTCTGGCAGGCATTAAAGGTACTTGTCATGAATGTTCACTATATATTTTTATTTATAGTGTATCTCTTTTTTATGGGTAGCCAGGTGCCATGCACAAAATAATTGACAGCCAAGGAAACCTCTTTGCAGAGAGGTTTCATGTTGTACAATAGATATCTCACTGCAGTCACAGAGCTTTATGCATAAATATATATTTTTTTCTACTATAGTGATAGCTATCGGGGTGTAAAAGCAGTTTAGCTGAAGTGGTCTCAAAATTGCTTACAGGAGCAAGCAGCTTACTTCATTGATCCAAAGACAGCAGCTATCTTTAAAGAGGTCTTACAATGTCTTATTGACATGTGTATTGGAAGTAGTTTGCTTGGCTCTCGATCCAGACATTTTTCCAGGTAAATTAAAACTGCCATTATGAGCCCAGCACTACAGAAACTATATATATATATATATATATATATATATATATATATATATATATATATATATATATATATATATATATATATATATATATATAAACCCGATTCCAAAAAAGTTGGGACACTGTACAAATTGTGAATAAAAAAGGAATGCAATAATTTACTAATCTCATATTTTATTCACAATAGAATATAGATAACATATCAAATGTTGAAAGTGATTCATTTTGAAATGTCATGCCAAAAATTGGCTCATTTTGGATTCAACGAGAGCTACACATACCAAAAAAGTTGTGATAGTAGCAATAATAGGCCGGAAAAGTTAAATGGACATATAAGGAACAGCTGGAGGAGCAATTTGCAAGTTATTAGGTCAATTGGCAACATGGTTGGGTATAAAAAGAGCCTCTCAGAGTGGCAGTGTCTCTCAGAAGTCAAGATGGGCAGAGGATCACCGATTCCCCCAATGCTGCGGCGAAAAATAGTGGAGCAATATCAGAAAGAAGTTTCTCAGAGAAAAATTGCAAAGAGATTGAAGTTATCATCATCTACAGTGCATAATATCATCCAAAGTTAATTGAATCTGGAACAATCTCTGTGCGTAAGGGTCAAGGCCGGAAAACTATACTGGATGCCCGTGATCTTCAGGCCCTTAGACAGCACTGCATCATATACAGGAATGCTACTGTAATGGAAATCACAAAATGGGCTCAGGAAAATACTTCCAGAAAACATTGTCAGTGAACACAATCCCCAGTGCCATTTATTGTTGCCGGCTAAAACTCTACAGGTCAAAAAAGAAGCCATATCTAAACATGGTCTAGAAGCGTAGGCATTTTCTCTGAGCCAAGGCTCATTTAAAATGGACTGTGGCAAAGTGGAAAACCGTTCTATGGTCAGACGAATCAAAATTCTGCGTTATTTTTGGAAAACTGGGACGCCATGTCATCTGGACTAAAGAGGACAAGGACAACCCAAGTTGTTATCAGCGCTCAGTTCAGTTTCAAGCCTGTTGCATAAGTGCGTGTGGCATGGGCAGCTTACACATCTGGAAAGGCACCATAAATGCTGAAAGGTATATCCAAGTTCTAGAACAACATCTGCTTCCATCCAGATGTCGTCTCTTTCAGGGAAGACCTTGCATTTTCCAACATGACAAAGCCAGACCACATACTGCATCAATTACAACATCATGGCTGCGTAGAAAAAGGATCCAGGTACTGAAATGGCCATCCTTAAGTCCAGATCTTTCGCCCATAGAAAACATTTGGCGCACCATAAAGAGGATGATGCGACAAAGAAGACCTAAGACAGTTAAGCAACTAGAAGCCTGTTTTAGACAAGAATGGGACAACATTCCTATTCCCAAACTTGAGCAACTTGTCACCTCAGTCCACAGACGTTTGCAGACTGTTATAAAAAGAAGAGGGGATGACACACAGTGGTAAACATGGCCTTGTCCTAACTTTTTTAAGATGTGTTGATGCCATGAAATTAAAAATGAACTTATTTTTTACTTAAAATTATACATTTTCTCAGTTTAAACATTTGATATGTCATCTATGTTGTATTCTAAATAAAATATTGGAATTTGAAACTTCCACATCATTGCATTTTGTTTTTATTCACAATTTGTACAGTGTCACAACTTTTTTGGAATCGGGTTTTATATATATATTTCTACATTTATATATTTATATATTCCAACTTTGTGTGTAACAGTTTGGTGACGAACCACATATTGCTGGAAAAGTCAGGCATCCCAATTTTTTTGTCCATATAGTGCTTTATATATTGTGTTTTATTGTGTTTTGTTATGATTTAGACTTCCTTGTTGGGTGGTCAGTGATATTCTTGTATACACCGATCAGCCATAACATTTAAACCACTGAGATTTGAAAAACATTGATTGTCTCGTAACAATGCACCTTTCAAGCGGTAAAATATATTTGGGAGCAAGTGAACAGTCAGTTTTCAAAGTTTATTTGTTTGAAACAGGAGAAATGTGTAAGTGTAAGGATCTGAGTGATTTTCACAAGGTCCATAATGTGATTGATCAGATCATTTCCAAAACAGCAGGTTTTGTGAGGTGTCCCCGGTATACAATGACAAAGTGTTAGTACTAGCGAAAAGTGGTCCAAAGAAGGACAAGTGACTTTCAGGTCCTATCCCTCCTATCTGCTCCTAGCACAAATTGCTGAAAAGGTTAAGTAACTGCAGACCAGTCAAAATGTTAATGCTGACCCCTGTCCACAACCTGAGTGTCAACAATATGGACATTGAATTGAATTAACTTTTACTGTATAGCACTTTTAACAAGGGGCAGTGTCACAAAACAACTTTACTAAAATAAATAGATTGCATGGGTATCAGGACTGAACCATGAAGCAATTGAAGAAGGTGGTCTGATCACATTTTCTTTTGCATCATTTTGATGGTCGTGTGTGTGTGTGTGTGTGTGTGTGTGTGTGTGTGTGTGTGTGTGTGTGTGTGTGTGTGTGTGTCTGTCTTACCTGCGGCAGAGATGCCACTGTGAAAAGAATGCAAGTCAGTGTAGGTACAAACAAGTCCAGTCCATAAAGGCTTACAGGCAGGTAGATGGGTTGAAAGAGGCAGATGTTCCACTGTGGCGACCCATAATGGGAGAAACCGAAAGAAGAAGAAGAAGAAGAAGAGGAAGAAGAAGAAGAAGAAGAAAAGAAATGGAAGTGGATGCAGTTCTCACTAGATAATGGTGTGTTCATAATAACAGATTGCTAGCTGGCTACAGATAATAAGCAATGATTTTGTGGTGTGTAGTAAATTATTACAAGCAAAGTGGATTATTGACCGTAAACAAAAATGACTCAACAGATGCCTATTCAAAACAACAAAAGTAGATTAGAAATACTTCGCCGTAATCTGACACAAGAATTTCAAGAATTTGATTTAGGAATCGGATTGCTATCAGATTAAATGTTATACACAAATAAGTACTAAACAACAGAATGAAATGTTTGTATAATATTACTATAGAAGATCATTATAAGTTCTTGTAAGTTGTTAGACTGTGCTAAGTGGTAATGAAGCAAGAGGTTCAGGGGAAGGTACACTCTCAGGACATCATTCAGTTCTGACCAGTTTTTTGGAGCGTTTCACGGGACTACACGCAAACAGAGAACACTCAGTAGCAAAAACTCCCTCACGTGTGCGATTCTTACCGCTTTTCTGTCCCCGGTCTCACCCTCCATTCACAAACCGGCTCTCGGCCACGCCCCTGCTGCCACAACTATACTGGATTTGTGTCTATTTGCATGAAAGTCCTTACTGTATATCAAACTAAATGAGGGAAATAAAAGTAAGAAAACTAAGACATGTAAGTGTGCTATGTTCACCCTAACCTATCCTAAATTATTAATGATTATAATAGTGTGGTAAAATGACCATGCAAGCACTAACAAATTAGAAATAATAACTAAATTAGCTTTTTAAATAAAAGAGATTAGTGTTTGTTTATCTGGAATGATTGAATTAAAAAAAGTAGGGAGTTAATCCAATTTTGGGGGCTTGAAATGTGGACATTAAACTTCATGTAATCCAGGAGATATTTGAAATACAAGAAAGTATGTGTTACTGTTTTTCTTTGGTAGTTAAAAAACTTTAAGCCCATAAAGTGGAGGATGCCTCAAATGGTGAAAACCTTTAGGCATACATGTGTATCCTCCCTGAAACGGTTCACTGCCTTGCAATGTAGAGTAAAGCTTCTAACAAGAACTCAGTCAGTAAAATGAATATCTTTGTTCTCAAAAGACACTTAACCTAAAAGCGCCTTCTGTCTACATCTAATGAATTATTCACATGTGTATACCGCACATTTTTTGTATTTCATTCAAAGTTACCGCATGCTTTCAAGTAACTTTGACATTGGAAATCTGAACAGCTGTTTTAGTAGCATAAGTAACAATGGGTGAAAGCATTTGATATTTGGAGGGAAGTTAATGAAACATGTTAAATATTTCAGTGGGTGTGAGTGCATAAAAGGAACAATTATCTGCATATTCCCAACAGCAATCAGCAAGCACACTCTAGCTGCATGTTGCAGGGTTGTTTGTATTCAGAAGTACAAAAACTCTTGCATGTAATGGAGCCAGGGGTGAGAAATTGTTTACACTAATCCAATGTCTTACTTTGCTTACTTTCTGCTACTGTGGTGCTGTAAGTGAGATCAGGAAGTATCATATATTTACCAGAAGACAGCATTTGGATCGAAGGCATTAAGCTATATTTGAGCCTTGGGGGGAAAACACAATTCATATTTCAAGCTTAATCAAAGTTCGGCCTGTAACTCAGTGTGGCATTGGTCTAGACATTTGAATTGTTCTGGATTTAATTGATTTGGATAAAACACTGTGACCTAGAATTTAAATAAAAGTGCACTAAAATTATTTACAGTTTTACACAAGAAACAATCTCTTTGTTTACTGCTCCTTTAGAGTGCTTGACATTTTTTTACAGCTACACTCTTAATTATAGATTTGCATATGTTTTAGAAAAACCTAACTCTTAAACACACTGCAAAAATAAGTAATCTTCGACTACTACTACTACTACTAATAATAATAATAATAATAATAATAATAATAATAATGATGATGATGATGACGATAATAACAATAATAATATATTGAATATAGTCAAATATATCTTGTATGAGATCAATGTAAGATCAATAAACCTATTTTTGTACAAGTTTGTAGTTTTCATATTCTGTTCGGCAGATAATATTTTGTTCTTTATACATATAAATGCTTAAAATAAGCAAAATGATCTGCACAAAAAAAGATTTGTAAAGTGTAAAGGAGTACAAATTGCTTAAAATAGGTTTAATAATCTTATATTTGGTTAAATGTCTTGTTGTTTTTAATGCTACAATTAGAGATACTTGATACATTTGACCATATTCTAAATATTGGCATTTATTTATTTATCCTTGCAGTGCAAACATTCTTCTTTAATTAAAAAATTATATATCTTCAAGCATCCAAGTTGCTCATCATCTACTGATTAAAAAAAGGGCACAGTTATCAGTGTATACTGGTGGCTTTGCTGTGCACATCAACAAGGGGAAAATTGCATAAACGTGCAGCAAATTATTTATTAATGCTTTTATTTTGTTCATTGTAAATTATTTAAGAGGCAGATGGATAAATGCATGGATGAAAGGATAGCTAGATGGATGCAAAATATAGCTGACCCAAAATGTCAGTCATATAAATGTTTTTATTTAGTTTTTATTCATTTATATATCTTTACTATATTAAGTAAAAAGTGTTTTAGTATTTAATAGTTATCCATGACCTATATATCATAAGTTTCTATATCTTGTACATATACTAAGATCTTGCTTTTTTTTTTTATTTATTTATTTTTTTTTTATAAACCTACCTAAAACTATAGCCTACATATCACATCACAGTATAGAAGCAATCTTGTAGGGACTACCCTTGTGGGTTTACAGTCCTGAGATGACATCTTTGTTATTTGTACTCTGCAAGGAAACAAGTGTACACGAACATGCCACTAGTTCCAAAGGAACCTGCGCTTGTGGTCTGGAACGAAAGGAAGTAAAAGATCATTCAGACTCAGAAAAGCATAGACACAAAGAGGGGAAGAAACATAAGCAGAAAATGCCGGAGAGATTTGCGAGACAAAAAAAAATCCTACACAACCAGGAGGAGAGGCAGAGGAAAGTGACTGTCAGAATGTGTATGGTAGTGTCAAGCTTATACACGTAAACTGGGGGGAAATGCATTCGAGACCGAATATGTAATGAATTATTTACTGATGTGTTCATTTAGTTAACATTTTTAGGAAGTGCAAGTCAGAAATGTGATTACACAATACATATCAGATTTGGTGAACGGATGCATAATAATTATCTATGAATATAAAACGAACTCAATTATTTAGTATGGAATATTTCCATCTGTGTTATTTTCATCCTGCTTCCGTCATGCAACTGTCAGTAGTTTCTAAAATGATTTTTGTGCTACTAGTTGTTTACATTTCACGTTACACACTATTCATATGGAACCCACCTTCTCTCCTAGAAGTCAGCAATCTTTCATTTTTTATCTTTGGCAGTTGCAAATACTGTATACATAAAATCCATAATGTTGTAAACACAACGTTGTGACATCTTAGTATTCTGATCTTTGCTTTGTTACACTGAATATCAGCTCTGAACCAACTTTTAAAAGCAATACAAATTTTTATTCAGTTGTTTTTAAAAAATAAATAAAAATCTTTTTACAATGTTTTGGTTAAAAAATAAAACATCTAAAAGTAGTTGGTTTTGTCCTATACTAATATACAGTGCCACCAAAATCCTAATGGACCCTGGAGCTTTTCATCCCCTGAAGCTTGCATTGGAGCTGGCATCATGCGTTACCCTTTTCAGCATTGATAGTTTGTTGTATTAGAATCCCACTTGTGTCTGGATTTTAAAAGCGTGAAATGTGAAAGATAGGCACTGATTGATGTGCACAGATGCCCAGCAATGCTCTAGTCATTAAAGCTTTATTTATTAAAGTCTGTTTCGGGCTCATGTGGTTACAGAGTTTGCATGTTCCTTCTTTTTGGAAAAAAAACAAAACAGGAATGGACATGCCAAAAACACAAGATGGCTCAATCAATGACGGCTACTCGTGGTATTAAATGAGATCACTCAGATGTAATATCTATCAGTAGCTTGACAATTAAAGTATGTGTTGATCAATGTATTATATCACAAGGTCTAATGAATGGCATTATAAGAATAATGTGGGGTTAAAGGGGTTAAATTGGTAGCTGCACTTTATTTTTATTTTTTTTACTTTTTTTTTTCTCAGTTCCAAGTCAAGCAAACACTTAACATGTCTGTCAATTTGTGTAATTTGTGTAGGAAATATGGCACATATCATGTTTTTACTACTGATAGTAGGTGCATTGTAATCTATCTAAAAGTCCAATCTGAATGCAAATGTGCTATGTAAACACCTCAGTTGGAATAAAAATGCCTAAACTGAATGAAATTGTTAGCAGTTTGACTGGGGTGAGACAAGCCTTTCTAAAAATCAAACAAAATGGTCAAACATAAAAGGTTAAACCGATTACTTTGTGTATACGCCATCACGTCAAGAGGTCAGGGGTCGTCAAAAAGCAAAATGCCGGTGGCTTAATCAAACAGGAGTTTAACTGACACAACACATTTATCAAATACACTGAATGAATTAAATATAATTCCACGACTGAATAGCAGGGCGGTTAGAAATACAGAATTGTTTAAAATAATAAAAAAAAAAAAAATTGTTTTAAAAGCTGGCGCAAACCGTATCATCGAACAAATCCAAAACAGGTGGAAGACTTGTACGTTTTTTAGTTTCCATTCCAGGTCATTAAACACGAGCAATACAAACTAATCCCACCAGTCCTTACTACGGACCTTCATCCACATGCTTTTGCATGTAACCAAGTCATTCCGATTAAAAGTGCGGACACATGTAAACACCATGTCGGATTAGATAACGTCTCATGTAAACAGTCCACGGAATCTTTTAATCAAAATGATTTTAATCGGAATGACAAAAAAGTGTCCAAGTAAACGTGGCTAGTGTGTCAGTGAAGTGGGTTAAAAAATATCAGGCCAGGTGGAGCTTACAGAGATCCCGAAATTTGAGTTATTTGTTACCTGCACATTCGAAATCAATACAAAAATGCATTGAAATGAGCTACAGCTACAGTTGGAGTATGCAGATACTTCATATAAAGATGATGGGTGTCAGTAGGTGTAAGGCTTCAAAGCGGCACATTCCAAAGAGACGGCCCTTTTGGTTGTCTCTGAGAAACTACATGTTGCTCGATCAGCCAAACTGTTATCTGTACTCATCCTCCTTGACCTTTCAGCAGCATGCGACACAGTCAGCCACAAGACACTCTTGTCTACCCTCAGGAGCCTCGGTATCCATGAAGCAGCAAGGAAATGGTTTGCTTCCTACCTGGAAGGTCACTCATACCAGGTAACATGGAGGGGGGTCCACATCTGCCCCACGCAGACTCTCCACTGGTTTCCCAAAAGGCTCAGTACTTGGACCCCTCCTTTTCTCCCTCTATACCACCTCTATTGGTGAAGTCATATACTCACATAGGTTTTTTTTTACCACTGCTATGCTGTTGACACTCAACTCATCATTTCTTCCCTCCCTCAGATACCACAATTTTCACTCGGATCTCTGCATGCTTGGCAGACATATCTTCCTGGATGAATGCTCATCAACTAAAAATTAACCCTAGCAAAACAGAAATGCTGCTCATTCCAGGTGATTCATCTCCAGGTCAAGATCTCCGAATAACTCTTCATAAATCTCTGCTCTCCCCTTCAGCCACTGCTTGCAACCTGGACTGGAAAAAAACTGGACTACTGCAACTCCCTGCTGGCAGGTCTTCTTCTGAACGCTATTTATTCACTGCAAATGATCCAAAAACTTGTGTTACTTGTGTAACTTGTGTTCAATCTGGCCAGGTTCTCCCAGACCTAACAACTGCTGCGCTCACTTCACTGGCTTCCAGTAACTGCACGTATCAGATTCAAAACATTGATGCTTGCCTACAAAGCCAAAAATGGACCAGCACCCTCTTACCTCAGAGACCTCATTACACCTCACACTGCAGCACGCTGCCTGAGATCCTTCAGCACTGCTTAACTGGTACCACCTTCTCTCAGGGTAAGAGGTAAGTATACTTCAAGGCATACCAGTGTAGATTTATTTATTGCTAGAGACTCAAAGCTCTTTTGTATGTTGCTCTGGACAAGGGCTTCTGCTAAATGCAGCAAATGTAAATGTAAGGCAGTAAGAGCTAGTGCAGACTAAAGTACTACACATACACAGAGAGGCAGCACAATATGTGTACACTATGTGATGCAATACATGCCCAATATTTAGATACCAGTAAATTCAACTTTTTCTAGTATTAGTGTATAGTGTGTATTTATTGTTGTAAATGATAAATTGATAAATCATACATATAGGTTATGCATTTGCAAAAAAAATGTTGCACCTGCGTGTGTGTCTGTGTGTGTCTTGCAGATGTTCCCAGTGAGCCTTACTGTATGTCTTTTTTTGTTTGTTTGTTTATTTGTTTGTTTCTTAATATGCCTGATCAGGTGCTCTGTATGTGTTTGTGTCTGTGTTCATTTGTGTCATATGGAGAGGACCTAAAGTAAGTTAAAACAAGATGATTCCATAAAAGTTCTAAATAATCTCCCCTAATACAATCTGATAATGAGGCTAAAACTTAAAACCATCTATTGATGTTTTATCTTAATAAAACAGAGAACAGCAATCACTCTGCTTGTACGTTTATATGTCTGAAATGCATACATATTCTCAGAAACAGGAAGAACATTCCAATCTAGCAAACCTTTAGATTTAGTAATGATCTAGAAAGTGTGATTCTGCATACCATGTCAACCTTAAGCATCAAAAACAATCTTTTGATGGAAGAAAAGGAATAATTCAAGCAAATGTCTATGATCAGAATATTAAGGGAGAGCGGGGAAAGTTTTGCACACAAGAAGAATAATCAGTGTTTTGTTGACTCTTAAAACCCCTGATTCCAAATTCACCCTGTTACTGCTTCATGCATTTATTGATTATGTACCACAGTGCAGACATCACATAATATTCTAGCTGTTTTTTCTTTGAGGTTAGTAGATTGACATTTGATAATAAGCCCTGTAACAAGGTTAATAAATTATGGAAAGCCAAAGCCTGCGGATAAACAAAGCTACAGGTTACCTTGGAGAACCCAAAGTCATAATGATGTGATGATGGGTCTCGTACTTTGCCACAGCTCATCCAGGTCAAGTCTCTGATCTAGAGTTGTATAACATTTAAATAAAGACTGATAAATAAAATATGTCTGAATTATTTACAGAGAACATTCAATTCAGTTCGTTTTATTTGTCGAGCCCTTTTTAACAATGGGCATTGTCACAAAGAAGCATTACAGATATGGAGATTATGAAGATTATCCCTGTGGCAAGAAAAAACTCCCTGAGATGGTATGACCAAGAAACGTTGAGAGGAACCAGACTCAAAAGTGAACCCATCCTCATCTCGGTGACACCAAATGTCCATTCTTTATAGATCATTTATTAATGATGTGTACGGTGTATATTTCCCATTGGGATGAATAAAGTATCCATCCATCCATCCATCCATCCATCCATCCATCCATCCATCCATCCACTGTTTAGTGATTAGTGCTTCAGACAAACTGCAGTCCTAAGCCGTAGCAAGACCGTTATACAGCTATAATAATTACAATCCAAATCCATTCTCATAGTTATTGAGTTGCTCAGAAATTTTAAGATTATGTTTTTTTAGAGATTAGTATAAAAAGAAAAAAAAAAAAATCTTTATACTAGTGGTGGGCCATGCATTTGGTACCTGGGCCTTCAGTGGGGACTTACCTGACTTAATCCACCTTTTATTACCACCACTATCACGTCGCAATTTTAAAAACCATCAGTATTGCATGTCGTAATCTGTATGTATGTGTATGTGACAAATAAAAAATTTTATTTGATTGATTTAATACTATACAAAAACGCAATATAACAACACGTGGCATTACAGAGAGAGAGGCATTTTGCATATTGAGGGTGAATACCATTTTACTAAAGCAAGTTCCAAACCTTTACACTACAACCGCAACTGTGCACCTACATTATCTGGAGCAGTTCAGAATCAAGATTTGTCTAATAACATAGCAAAAACTTTTTAAATGTAAATAAAATACAACCTACTTTCCAGAGATGCATACTCATAATGCATATTCATATAATTTGCACCGCTCCTCAGAGGCTGTAAGCCAGTGGTACCGCTCGTAGGCACTGGTATGGAAGTGGCTAACAAATCCTTTCCCAGGCTGAGACAAGCTAGCTAGCTTCAGGGTAGAGGAGGGGCGACCTCTCCTCACGATGTCTAGCTTTTCTGAAAAAGTCCGCCTTGAAGTGGATTTTTAAGAATGTCCGAGACCAAATCAATTTATCTTCCTCTGTCAGCCATTGTGGGCATAAAAAAGTCTAACTCAGATGTATTATTGTGTGCTAATCCTTACAGACATGTTTTGCCAGTCGAACTTGGCTGTAACAGTTTCCCTCTGACCAACCAATCAGAGGATGGAAAAATGCTGACACTATTCTGGGCCAGCTAGCTGCCCTGTGAGGCGAATTTGAAATCTGATTGGTTAAAGAAACAGATCCATTGCTAATATAGTTAAAGGTACATTGGCCAACACTAGTAATTCTGTAGGCCCTGATAAATTTAGATTGACATGGCAGCACATAGAGGCTGAAATCTGATTGGACAAAAAATGAAACATCTACATACACATACTGGATGCAGTGCAGCCAAGAGAAACAATGAAGAGAATAAGCTGTTGGGAATAAATGTATACAATTTCATGAAACAAATATTACAACAAATAACTAGAGAAGGCCTTGCTGGCCCTGACAGCCCAACATTGCCTTATACAAAGGCACAGTAGTATTTTAAGTTTTCTACATTAAAAAAATTGCTTGCAAGGTCATTTTCCTCCTTAAGCACGCTCATGCTCCCCAGGCAGGTATTGTATATTTGCTTGCTTCAAAACAAGAGTAATCAATACAAATGTTCTGAACCCTAAACTATAGAATCCCAAGCTTTAGAAAACTACAAGGACCTCGTTAGACTGTGTTTTGGTATAAAGCTAAGCCCATCATTTCATAGAAATCTGAAATTATTTGTCCTTAGGAGATAATACAGCTGAAAATTGAGTTGCTGTACACACTGCACTCCATCTGGCCCAGCCATACTCTAACATTAAAGCTGTATTGATTAGGATTAATGATGCTTGTCACACACTATATAAGTATATTAACAGCGAAACAAATGGCCCAGTAGAAGTGATAAGTGTGCTAGTGAATAGCCCTAGCTGTTTTTGCCATATTTTAGATAGTGCTAAATCAAAACAACGGTTTGATTGATTAATAATTTTTCATGAATTAATTATATATTAAATGTCTGAATGTTAAATGAAAAAATGTACTCTAATTATTTATGACAGGGGGGGTCAGTCCTCTAGATTCTAAATTGCCCTTTGGTGTAAGTGTGTGTACATGGTTCCCTGTGATGTGATGTGGGTTGCGATCCATAGTGAATCCCTGCCCAGTATTTCCAGGCTTCATTATTAAATTAACCTAAAAAGACTGGCCCTTGAAGACAAACGAATAAACAAAATATATTCTCTAGTAAGATAACAACTGTGTGTGCATTGAGACGCATACAGCATTTTCATTTCCAAGAATGATAGTTCTAGAGCTTATAGTTCCTTCCATTTCTTAATGGTTTGTTGGTGTGTCTAAGATAATAACAATGCACGTTTTCTTTTATACAATTCGCCAGCCAATTATACTACCTTTGCCTTGTTTTGCATTTGCGGTGTTGAGATAAAAGGTCACCGCTAACTTTTTCTTATTATCTGAACCTTGTATTTAGACCATTTTTAGGTTTTTTTTTGCAAATTGTCTAATACTGAAAAGAGAAAATGATAATGTAGAAATGTAATGCAATATAAGAAGATGTCTGCACTTAAATACTTTTCCAAATGTAACATTGTTTGTTTCAAGTGCTCCCCTGTTTACATAGTGGTACTGCCTTTTTAAACATTTTCAATTTCTCATTTGGGAGGGAGGGGGTGGGGAATTTAGTGTCCACTCCAGTATTCACTCCTCTATGCATCAATGGCTTTAATGGCAGCCCCTCAGGAGTGCTTGACCCTTCGTCAACACCTGCTTATACCCTAAGGTTTATTTTAGAATTTTCAAGTTTCCACCTTACGCATTAGAAGAATGTCAAAGCTGAACACACACATTAATATAACAGCGGTAGACCTTTAGACACTTTCTCTTTCACCTCCCCTGCACTTGTTTACATAAAAAAAGTTATATAAAAAAGGGCTTTAGTGGTGAAGTGCAAGATTTTGGTTGTTTAAATATTGTGCACAAGTGATGTGTGATTTTAATTGTCAAAATTCAAAACAATGTACTTAGAATTGATTTGAGTTGGGTAATTAAAAAGGCTGATTGCAAAAATATATTACAAAGTAATATGCATGTTTTTGAGAAACACATGCATATTCCTTTTGTTTATATGCAACAAACTTGCCAATTCAATAATATAAAGATTTAATTTGACCAAACAAATACATAAATATACAGATGTACACTTTCTTTCGGCTTCACCCGTTAGGGGTCGCCTAACAGCGGATCCTCCGCATGTTTGATTTGGCACGTTTTTTTTTAACGCTGGATGCCCTTCCTAACGCAACCCTCCCCAATTTATCCGGGCTTGGGACCGGCACTGAGAGTGGCTGGGGATGGTTCCCTGACCGGGGATCGAACCCGGGCTGCATCCTAACCACTAGACCACCAGGGAACCTAAATATACAGATGTATAAAAACCTAATAAATAGTTCAAGCTTATTTTCCTGCCATAGCATTAAAAACATTTGTTCACACTTCTGGCATTTGGACAGTAATTTTTTCCAAACATTTAGCTTCGTTGTGTAAAAATAATTTGTGGAGACACAAAGTTACTTGATTTTTTTTTTTTTTTATTTTTTTTTTTTAATATCACTTCATAAATTCTTTAAAAAAAATGTTTTACTGTCTTCTTATTAGATAAAAAAACATTATGTCATCGCAAACAGCTAATGGCCTGCTATAGTACAAAAAAAAGAGTTTGTGAAACTTTTTAATTACTATTATACCATACTATTAATAACATAAGCATATTAGCATATTATGTCTTTACAAGTTATACCATAAGTTTGCTCACAAATGTGTCATATACAGTATACATTTATCCTCTTTTGTAACACTGAATCAATAATTCATATGAAAAAATACATTGACAAAGTGGAATATGGGAAAACTTTAGTTAAATATACTCAAGTATTTATCCCAGCTGTTATGACATTAAACTACATTGATTGCTTTCAACAAAAATCTGTGGAAGATTTTCTCTGTCAGATATATTTTTTCTTTATTTTTTATAGTAAGTGTTTTAGATCCATGGACCTTAAAGTAGAATGCGGGGTTACGCAGTGGTCCGTGAAGCATAGCCTCAGGGTTTATTTTATTTTTTCTTTTATTACTGCGGTAAAAATCACAACCAACTATTAATCAAAGCTATTGTGCCTATAAATAATGCAACATAAAAATGAAATAAATGCTTAAATAAAATAGGTTCTATGGGTGAGAAAATCAGACATTAAAAATAAATTGCTCAGTATCTTTTTTTTTTAATATTTGTTATTTTTTTTTAGCTATTTGTAGTCCGTATTTAGTTATTACATTAGTACACGACCGAAAAGAAAACGCCTTTCTGATGCTTTTGATACTAATGATAGGTTTGACAAATCTGGGTTTCCCTTTTTCTCTTATTAAACAAATACTAAAGCCTTTTTAGGCATTCATTCATTTTCTCCCGCTTTCTTTTTTAGACATATATGAAAGAAAATTGCTTGAGCAAATTTGTCAAAATACATTTCTAGAAAGAAATGATAAAAGGGAGAGTTTTAAGTGTTTTGTTGTATAACTTAGCGATTTATTTGATTGTATTAATTTCAAGAGAGTTTAAACAGTACAATTCTTATGCGCATTAAACTTCTAAACTTTTTTTTTCAGAGATTTATTTGACATTTACAGTACACACATTCATACAATGTACTGCATGTTTTAGGTACATTTATATCAACGGAAAGCAAAAGTACAATAGAAATGTTTGCATATTATATGCTACCTTCTAATAACATTTGATAATATTGGTTGTGCTTTGGCCTACTCTCTTTATGAATTAATCTATTCTATATACCAAATCTATTTACAATTCTATTTTATTACCGATTTAAATAGTTAGTGTTAGTATGTGATTTACGATACGGCTCTGGTGTTCAAGAGGAAATAATCACCTGATTCCTCTGCATCATTACAAAATTGTTGTGGCAAAAAAAAAAAAAGATTTCAATGTATCAGTATTAGTTTGAATTACAGTGAATTGCATAAGTAATCACCCCTTGAGGATATGGATATATAGTTAAACAAGTTTTACACAATATGTATGAACTAATCAACAACAGCTGAATACTTTTGCAATCACAAGTGCTATTTTTTTTTATTATTATTACTTATATTGCAGTCTAGCAAACTATGTTGAGTTTCTCCCCTGGTGCAAGTTATAAGGGCTATTTTGTGTCATGACATAATCCAAATACACCTGTTAAATTCTTGGTTGTAACATAAAATGTGGAAAAGTTGAAATACCTCTGCAAGGCAAAGGTGAAATAATTTAATTCCTTCATTTCTTTCCCCACATCATTTGGTCGGAGTCATGATGGCAGCAGGCTGAAAAGGTCAGTTGAAGCTTCTTTATCCCCAGCTACACATTCCCATGCCTACTGTGAGATATAATCTCTTGTGAGTCTGCCCTGGGGTCTCTATCCAGTGGGACTTGCCTGATACAGTTCTGGCAGAGCCAACCAGGGACAAAACACAGGTTCCTCTTAGTTCAAAGGAATGGCCTTTCTACACTGGAGCTCTCTTGGCTTGTCGAGTTTCTCACCTTATCATGGAGAGAAAGCAACCCTGCCAAGGAACCTCATTTCCATTGCCTGTACTTGCCACCTTTTTCTTTTTTTTCAGTTACTACCTACAACCTATGACTATATCTGAGGATAAGAGTGTTGATTGACTAGTGAACAACAAGCTTTGCCAGAAAACGTATACTTCTCGGTGTAAAATCAGTATTAACTAGGCAATCCGATTCTGTTCTACCTAGCAAATGGTAATCGACTGGCTCAGGGCTGAACTACTGGCTCACGTTTAGGGCATATGATGTATGACATATCTGAAAACACAAATGATGTGTGCCTGAAATCTTCCACTAAATCAAAACAGACAGGTTTGACTGTCAATTATTATACAGTCTTGCAAAGGTGATACGTAAAATTCCATGCTTCATTTTATGGATTTTATTTATTATATATTTTCTACATACCAAAAATAATTACTGCAGGTAAAAAAAAAAAAAAAAAAAAGCTTTTCTACAGATCAACAATATGAGTTTAAATATTCAGACTGAACATTCTGTTTTATCCACTAGAGTATACACTTACTACTTCCATGTAGCCCAGACCATAATTTTTTTTTCAATATCTCTTGATACTGGATGTACTTCTGATAGACAAATTCTGTTTTTTCAGATCTCACCATTGTACAAAATCACTTTATTTCTACAAGCATATACATTTTCCCCCTTTTTTTGTTAGAGTGCAAAAAGGATGTCATTTTAACCTCTGCCTGCTGCATGCATTAAGCAAGAGATTGTGGATGAAAATTAAGTGAGAAAAGTTCTAAAAATACAAACATTATTGCAATATAAAGTGCAGAGGAGGAATCTGTCAGGATTTTTTTTTCTTGCACTGAAAACCTTTCTTTTATGTCCTTAGCACATTGCACACAGCATTGCCTACAAATCAGACCTGTTCATGGTATTGTATATCATAAAAATATGAGCAAAGTAATCTTCTTATCACTTTGTTGTCAGGTTTATTACCCAACGTGTCTAACGAACTAATCCATTATAACTAATGTTTAATTGCATTCTGGTGATATTTTGGCAAAGGGCAATGCTTGTGTTTTTAAAACAGGCTGGACCATTGTGTGCTGTTTTCCATGTGGAATTGCAAGATGTTTTAAGCATTGAGAGACATTTGAATGTCAGCCAGTGGCTCACAGTAACTCAAAACAACAATGAGGTTTTTATATTTTTTGCAGCGACTCAATTATACCACAATGACAAAGGTCACATTCGGCGCTACTTCATTCCAAACAACTGGCACCTCCCCCGAATAACTGAGGACTGTTTGTCCCTGCACCCCGGAGCAATGAATACATTCCCTGACACCATTTTGAAACACTCCCGCCTCCACACCGAGCCACCTTAATGATGTCGGAGATGCTGGAAAGATACCTGAAGCCCCCAGGCAAAGCTTACCCATTCAGAGCTGGCCTTTTCAATATTTTTTCCTTTTGCATATAACAAGTATCATGTTTTAAACATCACTTATTGTGAGTTGAAATCACAATGAGGCAGAGATAAACACTCCCTGATCTCAGTAGTAGTTTATAATTGCATTCAACGACTGCATGTGGTCAAAAATTCTAACATTTTTATGGTTTTTTTCTGCTATGAGTAATAATATTATAAACTGATTTTACTAAGAGATTAGTAAGTTTAGATTTTCAGAAAATCTCTTGTGTCAGGAGAGTACTGAAATATTGGGGGCATAATTTAGTATCTTTTTGTTTATTTGTTTATTTATAGCTAATCCTGAATGTTAGTGGAAAGTAGTAGCCTGTGGGCAAGATATATACCCACAATTGTATAAGTTGTAAGGATGAGATAAATGCAAATTGATCTGAATAAGTGTGTGTGGTTAATGCGGTAAATGAGACAAACTAGACACAAAGACTAACATTAAGACAAATTAATGAGCTTTTTCTTGTGTCTTGATAAAATAGTGACAAAGTCAAATCACTGACAACTCTTGCATTTAGTTTCAAAAGAAGAGTGAGATTTGGGGATGAGTCATGATTTAGTGGGGATTTCTCCAGTTAAAAGATCCTGTTGTTTTTGAGACACAGGACAACCGATCCCACGTGGTTGAAGTTGGGTAGTACAGAAATCCTGAGGATTTTGAAAGTCACATAGTGTGCATTCATCTTAAAGTGCATCTGCATCACTGTCTCTTTAGATAAAGATGAAGCAAAGGGTAAATACTACTGGCATCTTTATCTGCTGATAGTCTACACTTCAGCCAAAATTAATTCATTTATAAAAGTAACGGGTTACGCACCATACGGTAACGGTAATGAAGTTACTTTATTTTTAACAGTAACGCGTTACAGTATTAGTAACTTTACGCTTTACTGCCCAACACTGTATATATATATATATATATATATATATATATATATATATATATATATATATATATATATATATATATATATATCGAGAGAGAGAGAGAGAGAGAGAGAGAGAGAGAGAGAGAGAGAGAGAGACCAAAAGTTTATATATATTATATATACAGTACAGACCAAAAGTTTGGACACACCTGCTCATTCAAAGAGTTTTCTTTATTTTCATGACTATGAAAATTGTAGATTCACACTGAAGGCCTCAAAACTATGAATTAACACATATGGAATTATATACATAACAAAAAAGTGAGCTGAAAATATGTCATATTGTAGGTTCTTCAAAGTAGGCATCAAGAGAATGCCAAGAGTGTGCAAAGCAGTAATCTAAGCAAAAGGTGGCTACTTTGAAAAACCTACAATATGATATATTTTCAGTTGTTTCACACTTTTTTGTTATGTATATAATTCCATATATAATTCCACATGTGTTAATTCATAGTTTTGATGCCTTCAGTGTGACTCTACAATTTTCATAGTCATGAAAATAAAGAAAACTCTTTGAATGAGAAGGTGTGTCCAAACTTTTGGTCTGTACTGTATATATACACACAGGGCTGTCAAACGATGAAAATCTTTAATCGCATGATTGTCATGAGTAAACTTGTGAGTAATCACAACTTTTTTATCAGTTTTAAATGGACCTTAAATCAATACTTTAGAATTTTTTTAAACTAACATACATAACCAACAACCAATATAGATGCTTTATGCAAATGTATGTTTAAATTAGTGAAACCATACTCAATTTAGAGCATGAAGACAAAATATGTTTGTATATGTTTTTTATAAGTAATTATGGTGTTTTAAAATACGTAAATCATCAGGACACTAAATGAAACTTTTGGTATGTTTCCCCACGGATGGTTTTAATTGCCAGATGTATGCATCATGGCGGATTTTGGTGCTTGAATTGAGATGTGGAAAAGAGGAAGGAGAAAATAAAATGAGAGCTGAGTGCTGCCTGAGTAGATTAGCAATTGAGAAGCAACAGTGAACCTCTACATGTCCCAGTTAACTCTAACACATGGACAAGTGACAGCTATGATACATCACCGACGGAAACCAACGCTACCTGAAAGCGATCAATCTTCACTTTAATTCAAAGCCGCTCTCTTCATCATATTGTCAAAGAGCTTGGACGCTTAGCGTAATGCCCGGGCGCAGTGATGGCTAAAGCAAGCTGTTCCTAGAAAAAAAGATGATTGATAATCTGAGGGCAGAAAAGCTGCCATTGGAATCTTCTCATTTGTTAGAACACTAATGATGACTTTGATTAATCACTGTTGACGTTTCATGAAAACCAAATTTCAATCAAAGTAAAAGGAAATGGGCCTGAAGCGTTGTACTTTTGTCTCACTGAGAAACTCTACTGGTATTCACGCTGTAACATTTCAGAGGCATTCACTTGTCAACATGCCAAAATTGGCACACAAATAAGGAAATCAGGTTTTGACCATGATTTTGTTTTTTACTGTCTACATTTACATGAACACCTGAACACATGCTTATATATGCTTTTATCCAGCAGGAATTATGTGAAAAAAAATTAAATAAAATAAATAAAATTAAATTGAGTGAGTGACAATTCTGTGTGTGGAAATGCCTTCTTGACATGAGAGACCAGAGGAAATAGCACGATTAGTCAAAGCTATGATATAGTAACTTAATCACGCTCTATGGCTGTGGTGAGCAGAATCTTACCATAGCCAAAGCACTTCTAGGCCACAACAGCAGAAGAAAGAAGGGCCTTCTGTCAGCCAAGAACAAAACAAAAATATGAGCCTATCATAGTCAAACGCTTACTCGAGCTCGAAAGTTGAAATGTTTTTTACTTTTTTATTGTCTTTATCTCCCTATTTGTTTCCATGTTAGGCTCAGATTCTTGTTCTAGACAGGAACATGATGACTTCTGCTTTTGTAATCTATCCACCTAAAGTTTTGATATCCCGAGATGTTTTTCTGCTCACCACCGAGTGCTTTATGAGTCAGTATATACTTCTTGTCATCCCAGACCAGTCTGGTCATTTTCCTCTGATCTCTCTTATTAACAAAATGTTTCAGCCTGCAGACCCTCCACTCATATTTCTTGTTTTTCAAACCACCCTGTTTAAACTCCAGAGACTGTTGTGTGTCAAAATCCCAGAAGATTCTAAAGTACACAGATCAGCCTACCTTGCACTAACAACCATGCCATGGTCACAGTGTTCATTTGTTGTTGAAGTGAAAATAAACTCTAGCTTTTGACCTCTATCTGCCTTGTTTATTTATTGTGCTGCTGCCACATGATTGGAACTGCATTAATGAACAGGTGTACAGCTGTACACCTATTTAAGTAAAATTCTTATTCTGCTTTAGTATCTGCTGATCACATCCAGTAAGAAACAAACAGTAAATGCTGTCAATATGCCAAAATATCTCTTAGACCTTGCTAACTAATCACTCAACAACTGTCATGATTGGACCAGTCAGGGAATTATTACATGACATAATTATGTCTAATAATTAACCAACTTAGTTTGCAATCAGATGCAGGACACAAAAAAAGTCTTCAGTGGGTCAGTTCAAAACTAGTGGACAAAGTTTGAAAGTGGATAAATTACCTAATAAAATAATATCAATTACAAAATAGTATTTGTAGGTAAGGCAATACAACTGCTTTGTTCAGCAATTACTACCCCAAAGTAAGATTAAAACTGAATTAGAACAAAAACACATACGTCTTTTCATCTTTGACATTATTTTTTCATGCCTGGAACAAGTTGTCATCACTGTAAAATTCCCATTGGGATGAATAAAGTATCTATCTGTCTCTTAAGTAAATGAATCAAGTAAATCTATTAGATGTCTTTTCTCGATCAGCTAAATGATTGACAAAAATGCCAAATAGAAGATCTTCTACAGAAGCCAACATGGTTCGTGTTGGGAAAATGGTGTTGAATTATTGTAATTTTTCCATAAACTCTCCTACCGTATTTTTTGTTTTGTTTTATTTGGTTTTTTTTGTTTGTTTATAAGTGCCCTCTTACCCTGCAAAAATATTTGACTGGTCTGCATCCACACCGCTGATTGCCAGCTGATGACCCCTGATGTATGGGATGAATAAAATTGACTAGTGTTTATGGTGTGTGAGGAGCCATGCCCTCTCAAAGACATGATCAGCTCCAGTGAAGCAGGCTTATTGGCCTTAAACAGCACAGAGACTTCAACATACCATTTAATAGCCAGTGCCACCCATGGAGAAAATAAGGAGATCTGAAAATTGTTCAACATTATTAACTGATGGGGAAATTTAACTGAGAATGTGAGATGAGAATTCTACTCAGTGGGGTCGTGATTAATGTTTTATACACAGGCGTTCTGTGATGTAGTAATAGAAACAGAAAATAACTTACAGTAAATATTCTCGTTGTGAATTCTACTTTGAAATCCCGCTAATAGTCTGAAGCAAAATAACTGACGTAGTTAAGACGGTTGCATCAGACTCATAGTAAAATAAATAAATAAATAAAAATAATCACATTTAAAATTGTGAGTGAGCGAAAGGGTGTGAGAGAGCATGTGTGTGTCTGTGTTTACCTAAGCCACAAGCCCAGAGCACAAACTACTTTAGTAAACATGCACTTGATTTATTGGTTCAATTATCCTTCATTTCCATTGGACTGATCAGCGGTGTAAAATATTCACGAACGTAAGGCAGAGTTAAATATAATTTAGCTCTGACAGGAGACATAAAGAGTCTGCTCCACATTTTCCTCACTGGGAGGATGATATGTGACTCATAGAGGAACGTTTATAGATGAATACATGAATAAAATACTCATATGAGTGAATGTTCCATCATAAACAGTTTGGTGCTCTCAAATGCCCTAAAAGAGATGGAAGAGTTTGTACTGGTGTTTTATACTTTGCCAATTCAATTCATATACCATGCACAATTTAGAATGCAAGTCTCTGTTCAAATACTTTTGGCAGAAAAAGTTTAATGTCAAAGAAGTAGTTCAGCCAAACAGGCTTTCAAAGGCTTCAGTGTTTAAAAGGCATCAGATTTCAGACAAAGCCTGGCTCTCCTGCAGTGTAAGTCAGAACATTGCTCATCTGGAGGCAATCTCAGCCTAATCAATGTAACAGAGTTGGGTTTTTTTTCATAGAATATGAAAAACAATGCAGTGAACATGCACAGTGCAGGGACTGCACTTTATCCTGGACAAACCAGGGAATTATGTGAGGATCCTGTTCATGGACTTCAGTTTGGCCTTAAACACCATCATCCAAACACTCCTCCAGACCAAACTAGCCCAGCTCTCTGTTTCTAGCTCTACCTGTCAGTGGATCACCAGCTTTTTGACAGATAGGCAACAGCTAGTGAGACTGGGGAAATTCATGTCAAACAGCCATACTATCATCACTGGTGCCCACAGGAATTTGTTCTTTCCCCACTGCTCTTCTCCCTGTACACCAACCACTGCACCTCTACAGACCCCTCTGTCAAGCTCCTGAAGTTTGCAGACAACTCTACTGCCAACAGACTCATTGATAACGGTGATGAATCTGCATACAGAAGCGAGGTTCACCAGCTGGCTGTCTGGTGCAGTCATAACAACCTGAAACTTAATATGGTCAAAACAGTGATCATTGTGGATTTCAGGAGAAACCCTGCTGCACTCCCCCCACTTACCATCATGAACAGCACTGTGAGATCAGTGGAGTTATTCATGCTCCTGGTCACCATGATCTCTCAGGGCCTAAAGTGGGACAATCACATCGACACTATTTTAAAAAAAGCACAACAGAGGATGTGCTTCCTTCGCCAGCTGAGGAAGTTCAACCTGCCACAGGAGCTGCTCACAGTTCTACTTCGCCATTATCGAGTCTGTCCTGTGCACTTCGATAACCGTCTGGTTTGACTCAGCTACAAAATCAGACATCAGAAGACTACAGAGGATGGTTTGAACGGCTGAAAGGATTATTGGTGCTCCCCTGCCCACTTTACAGGAACTGTACACATCCAGAGAGAGAAAAAGGGCTCAGAAAATCACACTGGATCCCTTACATCCAAGCCATATATTTTCTTAACTTTTTCTGTCTGGCTGACACTACAGAGCACCAAGTACCAAGACAGCAGAGGCATAGAAAAAGTTTCTTCCCCCAGGCAATCTACCTCATAAACACTTAATTGCTTTCCCCATTGTGCAATAAAATAAAACATATGCACAATACCACTTTTACCAATCTAAATCTGTACTTTCTGTGCAATAAAAGGAAAAAATAATTTTCTGTGCAGCCTCCCTCCCGTGGGTGTCTCCCTCCATTTCCAGCCGAAAGATCGCTGCGGATGGAGGAGACCCGCCACCTCTCATTAGGCCCCAACGGCTGCAGGGCACTGCTCCAGCCACTCTGGGAAGGTCAGACACCAGCCTCGAGAGATTTCTTGGAAGCTTGGAAAGGCCTACCATGGTGGGACACAAGCAGCAAAGAAGAGTGTGCTTTTTCTGGTACAGAGAACCACCTTCTTGGGCGTAGTGTGGGACTAGACCATGTTGCGGACACAGGTGTCTCCTGCCCGGGTCGAAGTCATCCTCACTGCAGTCAAGAGAGTAAAAGCAGGCCAGTCACTTACTGTGAAGCAGTTCCAGAGGCTGCTCGGTTTCATGGCAGCATCACCCCTCCAGTGGTGGTTAAGAGACAGAGGGTTCTCCCGAAAGGGCAATCTGTTCAGTACTATCAAGGTCTCACAGCAAGCCCTTTAAGCCTCAGAAGTATGGAAAGAACCTGGGAGCTCCTTGTCATCGCGTAACGCTAACAACGGACGCATCACGGGGTGGGGAGTGGTCATGAGCACATAAACTGCCTGGAGATGATGGCCATGTTCTTGGCACTGGAACCCTTCCAACGAGACCTGAGAGGTTACCACGTGTTGGTCCATACGGACAACGGGTCAATGGTCTCGTACATCAACCACCAGGGGGGTCTCCGGTCCCCTGTACAGGCTGGCGTGGCAAATCCTCCTATAGTCCCAGGGAAAACTCCTCTCAATAAGAGCAGTTTACATCCCGGGCCGGTTGAACTGGAGAGCAGACGCCCTTTCAAGGCAATGGCAGAGGCCCGGGGAATGGAGGATCCACCCAGAGGTGGTGGAGCAGATATGGCAGAGATATTACAGAGCCTAGGTGGATCTGTTTGCGACACGGTAAACTTAGCACCATCTCCTCTGGTTCTCCCACCCAGCCCCTCTCCTGGACTTTAGGCATGGCAAGTGCTATCCTTTACCCTTTAAACGGGGTATGTGCCTAAAGTGCCTGCGGCTCCCTCACGACCTGTCATTTTGCAGGCATTCTGTCCTCCAGTGCGAGCACTGGACACATACCTCCACAGGACGAGTCCTCAAAGCGTTTTCGACCTAGCTCGAGTTCCTGAAAGGGAACGTTACTAGGTTACGTATGTAACCCTAGTTCCCTGATGTCAACGGGCAATACTCCTTGCATGCCTGCAGTGCGTTCTCCTTTTTCAGAAGCTGATGTCGCTGCCATAACGCTCCCATTTTGTAGCTTTCTGGTTTGCGTGACTTCGCCCGCCAATAACGTCACGAATGCTTATTGGCCAGATTTTACACATGATTCAGAGCATGAACAACAGGAGGCGTTCCCAAAGCATTTTTGAAGCAGCTCTTGTTCCCTTAGGGAACTAGGGATACATACGTAATCTAGTGACAATTAATATCCTCTTCTAAAACATGTTCACAGCTCCCCTTGAAATTGCCTTTTGGTGAAGTAAAAACAATATTTAACAAAATACAAATGCATTATTTTGGATTAAACAGATCATGTGTCTTTAACAGATAGACAAGCTTCCAAGGGGGTGTCTGTCTGACAACATTTTTGCATTTATGTACTGTAAGTGTAAGTAAGCTGTGAGATCAAATTAAGATAGTAATTAGCAAGGTCTTGCAACAGTCCTTGGTAATGGCCTGCACTGGGTTACAGTACTTTAAATCTGGCTACTAAATATCGGTATAAAATGTGCATGCAGAAAAAAACATGCAAAATAAGAAAAAATAGACATACAGACATTAACATCTTTTATATCATGCCAGAGTTAGAATCAACGGTCTTGTTTGAGTCCTACAGTCTTGTATTTGGAAACTATTTGTTAACAAGCCAACTGAAATCCTAGTAATGTACCTGCAATGGACTTGGGAGTTTTATTTTCTGCTTCTTTAAAGACTCCAGAGTTCTACAGAGAGAACTGAGTTAGAATAAATAGCAGAATTTATTATAAAAAGAAAGAGTAAGATGTGTGTTGTGTGTGTGTGTGCGCGCGTGTGTGTGTGTGCCTGTGTGTGTGTTTGTGTGTATTTAACACTGACTCAATGTGTTTATACCCAGCACATGTCCCCATGGTTTTTGCAATAGCTTAAAATCCTTTAGCTTTGTGTGCCTCTGCAGCATGAGTGGTGTGAAAACGGGGCTAACAGACGAGATCGTGAAAATAAAGAATTAGAAGCTCTGTCGAGTTGTGTTTGTTGTAAAAAAAAAAAAAAAACACTGTGGGCTGTGTACGCTCTCAGAAGCTTACTGGGGACATGAGGAAACCATGCGGGTGCCAGAGTGTTGCGTGCTGTGCCTACAATGCCAAAAAAGAGCCAATTTGAGTGATTTATCCACCACTGACTTCGGTCCATAGAGAGCAAGGGAAAAAATGTGTCCCCACAACCACAGGAAGTACTGCTTTTAGCTGACCTTGGAAAGCCAGAGCTTTAAAAACATGCTAGATTGATGTGGTGCTACTGTGGAACGGTGTAGCTCCTAAGTGACGGGTCTACTCTTCAATGCTGGAGCTGGAATGTGCTGAAAGACAGAAAGGGAAAGCCAGAGAGGGCTTGATTTAAGCAAAATAATTTAGCAATTTGATTTTAAAAATTGATTTTTAGTTATTTTGATTTAGTTAAAGTTATTTTAATCGGGGTGTTTATATGAAAACGTGTTCTTTTTATATGATTCCATGGTTCGGTATAATGAAAGGCTTTTTGAGTATTAATCACTTTTACTTGTTACTGTGTACAAATAATGCAATTTATCCTGATACACTATAAGCCGATAAAAAGACAATGCACAATGTGCACAATTTAAATAATTCCCCTTTATTTAAGGCATCAAATGCATACGCAGAAGCAATGTCTGATTATGCATTTGATAGAGGAGACAGAAGAGCATTCCTGTCCAACTTATCAACAGTCTAAATAAATAAAATGATGCAAATCACGCAAAATCTATGATTTTGCCATTTCACAGCTCAATACCTAACCTGGGAGATGCAGCTACAGGTAAACTGGTAGCTAGCTAAACCAGATAGGCAGATCATCTGTTACAGAATTTTACAGCTGTACTAACCCACTTTGATTTTCAGTGTCAATTGTATGTTTTGTTAAAATAAACAGTATTTAATTGTTGCTACAGCCTATAGGAAACGGTCACAATAATCTTTGCTAGAAACACTTCTTAAACTCAAATGGACTTGCTAGATAACAAACCTAACAGGCTACAATAACATTAGCAGGAAGCTTGCCTTTATTTTAAATATTTTTGATGGTTCACTTGATTATTTTACATAATCTTTCAAAAATTCACTCCTCTATTAAGGAATTATAGGAAAATTGTCAATAAGCATATAAAGGTCATTTATCAGGTAAACACTCAAGAAGTTTCCTAACAGATTATTTATTTAACTATTATGCAAATAATCATTGATTGTTACATTTATTTAAAGTGGATTGTTGTTTTTTACTTTTTACTCAATTCAATGTTCCTTACTATAGTGATTTTAAACTAGTGTTTTAATTCTTACTGCATCAAGTGAAACAAATGATTCTGCTTCACTGTTTTGCTGTAAAGCAAATGTTTCCAATGTGCACTACCTAATTCCATGTAAAGGCACGTTTTACTTCACAGATCAATGCATGGACTACGATTATTAACTTCGACATGCACTTGTTTTGCCGTTTCATTTCGTCCAAATATACAAGAAATGGGTTATGTGAATATTAATAGTTCATTATGTAAAGGGGGAAAAACTACTTACTATTTTTGCTTTATGTAAGTCAGTAAATGTATTTAGTAACTTATAAATAAGGAATAATTACTTTGCACATCCTTTCGCTTCATTAAAATATATCAGTAAAGCTGTAATATAAAAAAACTAATTTCAAAGAGTGGCTCGCAGATGAACTTTGACCCTTTGTGAATTCTCTTGGTGAAATATACTGCCTCGTGTCAAACGTTAATTAACAAATGTGCAACAGCACAAAATGTACGTCACACCCATAAAAACCAAGTTGTAAAAATATGACTTCGGTACAGTGTTTCGGAGCACATCGTACTAAATCAATATGATCAAGATGCGATGTTAAGAATGAGAACTTCAGTATGCAATGCCTTTTCCCCTGCTGTAGCACAGTGTGAACTCTCTGTGGACTTTTACAGGCCAGCTTCTACATCTTGCAGATAGAATAATCGAGACAATGTAGCAGAACAAAATATATGACCGGTTTTGAATTAGTGCAACCTGCCTGCAGCTAAAACAGCTGATTGAAGCTCGACTAAGTTTGGGGGAATGTTAGCAAGGTTAATTGTTGTTTGTGACCTCTTTTTTTTCTGTTATAACATGCTGACACAATGGTGTTGTTTTCTGTTGCTAAACATCTGCCGAAGTAAATTGGAAAATGATATTTTTTCTAATAGACTACCATTATGATCAAATGAAACATGAGGCAAATGTTTATTAAGAGCTGTTATAGAGAGTCTGATCTACAAGCCAACAACACACACACACACACACACACACACACACACACACACACAAACACACACACACTCACTATGATATCTGACAAGTAAAAAAAAAGTAATTTTATTTTTATTTTGCTGGATTTTTTTTTATTTTAATTTTTTTATTATAGTCAGTTCTACAGTGCCAATATGCTTTTTACAGACATATGGAATTCATGTTTTGGATATTTTTGCACTCTGATGCCAGTTGACAGATGGTAACTTGTTTTATACTGTGCACAGCTGTGCCATGTATCCTGTGGCATTTCCAGTATGGTTCTTTTGTTCTTTATTCCTCCAACTAATTATCAGCAGCTCTCAGGTGTCTCATCATCACCATGCACAGTGATCTGCTCAATGAGTGTATGAAAATATAAGTACTACACTGACAGCGGCTATGGATCCTGCTTTTTCCCCATCCTCGAAAATACCATCAAGGCCAAAGTGTGGCATTAGCAAATGGGTTTCTGAATGTGTGTAATGCTTAATTAGTGTAATTAGTCTTCTGCACACTTTTTAAACAAAAAAAAAAGACACAGCCACCAAAGGCGATTATTAAATAAAACGTATAAACGATAATCATTTAATCGAATGCTAATTTAATTTTTTTATTCATCAAAAAATAATCTGTTTTTATATATATATATATATATATATATATATATATATATATATATATATATATATATATATATATATATATATATATATAGTGGCATTGACCAAAAGAAGGTGGAGCTGGAGGTGGCAGAGCTAAGGATGCTGAGATTTTTATTGGAAGTGACTAGGATGGACAGAATTAGAAATTAGTTTTTATATAGTATGAGTATTATGAGTATTTATATACTATATGGCATAATAATATTATAACATTCTAAACTCACTTGTTTAAAAAAACAAACAAATAGAATCTATACAGGTAGTCGCCGACTTACGACCTATGCAACTCACGACCTTTCGACTTTACGACCACAATTGCAAGTATGACAGTAAGAAACAAAATGGTGTAGAGATGATACAAATGGCATAAAATTAACAAAGAAAATTATGATATATACAGTACTAGCTGAAAGTACCCGTGCTTCGCTACGGAAGGCAGAACGCTAAGCAATATGGCAATAAGCAGTAAGCACTGAGCAGGACTGGATGATCAGAGATCAGAACGTAACGTCAATAAATAACGTACTACCCCTTTGTAGTACGGATACAGGGCGAACTACTGTGAAAATGATTTTTATTGTGCATCTTACATCTAATAAGAAACAATGTAGTAAGTTTCATGAGGATCCGTACTGTTATTTCGAAGAATTTACAATGCGTGAGAAATCGGGTTTTTCGCGAGTTAGCCGCGATCCAGGGCAAATTTTTTAAAACCCTTTCTTAGTGAGCACCTAAGACCCAAGAGGAAGGTATGTTCCAAATTTCATTGCAATCCGTTCAGTGGTTTTGGAGATTTCGTGATGAGTGAGTAAGTCAGTCAGTGGTATTTGAGCTTTATATATATATATATAATAATAACAATAATGAAAGAAAATTTCGATAAAATACTACTTAAAGATTTTTATAACATCATTTCACAGTACTGTACATATAGCCTACTCTACTTACGACCAAATCGTGTTACGACCGGTCTGTCGGTCCCAATCGTGGTCGTAAGTAGACGACTACCTGTACTTCTTTTTGAGAATCGAATCCTTTTGATACAATGTCAGTATTGAAAATATCGATACTTTAGGATTGATCCGCCCATCCCTAGTGACCGAGGTGATTCCGCAACCTGATGCTCTTGAGTCACGACAGAAAAGATCAAGTGCGACTGTCGCAAAGTTAGCAAACAGTTTACACATTACCACTTCATTAAACTGGACCATTTTCACACGATGAGAATTATACAGTTTTCGCTTTCCATGCTGATGTTTCACCTTCATCCGTGACACCAGTGTGTTTTCTTTTCACATGCTCGTGCATCACTGTGGTACTTTCATCCCACACAAGCTCCGCTTTGCATAACTTCCTTTGTTGCATTTAATATACCAGTAACCTGTAACTTGAGCAGCCCAACTAATCGATAATGACATTCGTTGACAATGAACTTCATTATCAATTATTATCGATTTTATAAATAAATAAATAAGTCCTAAGATAAAAAATTTTTTTATCCAGGACTATTTAGCCTATCTCTATATATGAATTATTAATTTTAAATAGTGTTATTCTACTGCGAGGAAATTCTTTGCACATTTTTAAAAAACTAATTTTTTATTTACTTTTAGAATAAATCAGAATATTCTGCCAGTAGAATTAGAAAAATGAAAGTTTTTAATTAGTATTAAAAAATCTTATAAGTAGTTCACATTATTTTTGGTTAATAGTAATCTTATAAACAGACAACTAGATGAATTTGATCATATTTTTACTTTCTAAGACCTTTTTTTTTTTTGCACTGTAAAAATTCTTTCGGCTAACATAGACTTCATCAATTTTGTTTATGTTGACACAAATGACAGGATAGAACAGGAACACATGTAAAATTGTAGTTCCATGCTGCTGTTGGTCTAATTCTTTGGTTAATACTAAATAATTACTCATTTGTTCATGCCCAATTCATTTGGTTTTTATACAGTTGCTATTGTACATGGTAATTTTGCTAAATTGTCATATTTTGCAGTGTGTATCTAAAGTAAAGGAGCACAGCAGTGGGTCAGGGAGTGATGATACTATTATTTTGCCAATTTTTATACAAAAAATTTTGCATTGCCACCTGCCAAGACCCTGTGTTAGACCACTTTAAAGGCTAAAATTACAGTCTTTTGATTTCAATTATAATGCTTTCTTCTGACAATCTTATTTTTTAAGTGTTCCATTTTTGTTCTCTTTTGTAAAATGAAGTTAGCCTAAGTTGCTTATGTAACTGTGGCTCTGTGAACTCTAGATGGTGAGAAACACCCGGCTATTTTCATGTACATATGAGGGAATTGCACAATTTAGTGTTAACTGGAAATGTGCACAAACTGAACAAATTAGGATGTCGATGTAGAGAACATGCAATTAGAAAAGTCTGCTATTCGCTAGCAAAAAGATTGTTTTCAAAGTAAGGCATCTTGCATGAGCTTTTAAGAAGCACGTCAAGAGACTTCAGCACAAGGTGAAGATCTCATTTCTGATTTTTGGGGAATCGTGGCAGACGGAGGCACTTCAGTCTTCTCAAAAAGGTCATAATAAGTTTATGAGCCCTGAGGGAGGATATCCACAGTGCTGTCACATGAGGCAATTGCTCCAGTTATGTGAGATGTGGACCTGCTGCTATCCATCAGTCCCAAAAAAAAGGCTAGTATCAGACAGTGCACATGATTGAGTTGATAATGTAGTTACCATCTGTATAACAACCTGGCTAAGAGCATACAAACTGTGGCATAAATACCCACATCCTACACTCAAGGAGAAAAACAGTTACTCATGTTTTAAAAGACTCTGGTAAGAGTTCAAGTACAGACTACACCTTTTTACTCAAGCTAAAGTAAAGAGGTTTGGGCTCTGACTTGTACTAGCCATTAATACTAACTGTTTTAGTGTTATGCTGGTAACTGGACCTCACAAAATATTAATATAGTGATTATAAAAGAATAGCCGAGAAAAGATTATGATGATTAGGTAATCAGGAATGTCTCTGTTCTCAGTCATGTTTACATCTCAGAGTCTGTCTGTCTCAAACATGTTATCCATACTTTTTATTGCCCTTTGTCTTGCTCATTGTTAGCTTATGTCTGTGGTGCATGAGAGCCAGGAAATGATACACCAATCCTAGACTGAAAAAGCCATGCAGTTATAGGAATGGTATATAATGTGAAGAAAAATATTAATCATGAAACAAAATAGGTTCAAACTAAAGTAACAAGCCTGGTCTGCAATTGTAAGAAGTAGAAAGTCCAGATATTTGTGTACAAAAATGTAATGAGTAAAAGTTTAAAGTTGTCCAAAAAATAAACAATGAAGTAAAGTGATGAAGTATTTGTTCTTCGTTACTTTCCATCTGCTGGCAGGCTCTTAAGTTCAAAAGTGGTGAACTGTAGGGAAAAATAAATTCAGAGGAGACTCTACCCTAAACCATAGCCTAAAGGCAGCTTTGCAGGACAGGTCACCTGTTGCTCTGACTTTAGCCACAAGTTGATGCAGATAGCTCTGTATATTGCATATGGATTCAGTAATGTACATGAAGATAAATCTCAACAAGGCCAAAATCCTTTAACACAGCCTAAACAGTTTGAAATGTTGTAAATGTAAATGTTTAAAGTCAAATTTACAAATCCATTTCATTTTTAAAAGGATGTGCATAATGCTATATAGAGGGGTTTAATACAATAGAAGCAATAAACAGTAAATAGATTTACACCTACACGCATCCCATGGACACCAGATACTCTTTTATTAATACAGTTTTTAAAATATTGGTGACATGCCCATCTTCATAATAATACAAAAAAGAGATACAAGGGGGCATCACACCTCTGGGGTTAGATGTTCCAATTCTGATTCTGCCCTGGGGTTGGCATGCTTGTTCTATGCTTTGGTGGTTTCCTATGTGTACACCAGTTTCCTCACCTTAGTTCAAACAAACGCATTGTAGGCTGACTGCCATTTCCAAATTATCCTTAAAGTGTGAATGTGTGTGTGAATGTGCCATGAAACAAGTTGGTATCCTGTCCAGGGTGTCCACCACCTTGTGCCTTGAGTGCCCTGGGATAGTTTCCAGGCTCCCCTGTGACTATGTGTAGGATAAGCAGTATCGAAATTGGATGGGTTTGGTTGCTAAAATTGTTTGGTTGCTAAAATTGTTGCTGAAATTCTTCAAATAACAAAATTTTATTTTTTTCCAGCTGCTTAGCTAGCCAAAATATCCAAAATATCCAAGCCAATTTGCAGCATTTGATGACTGCATTAAAGCTAAATGTTTTTATTATATTTCTTTTTTTTGTTGTTGTTGCCTCCCTTCCATTTTCCCACAATCCTAATGCAGTGCATTCAACAGTGAAACTGGCCAATCATTGCTTTGCCTTAGGAACTTGTGTGTCTCTTAGGTCTACGCTTAGACTCAAACAGACTTCTAAAAGCCTCAGGAGGCATGCATACACTTATATCTACTGGCAAGAAGAGAGCTGATTAAAGCATGGTTTGCTTTTCTGTACACTCAAACATGCCTGCGGAGAGAGGCCCTTTCTGTTTTGAGCTGATTGTGGTTTTTCACTAAAAAAAGATTTTTTTTGGGGGTGGGGGTAGAGAAGATTATCTAAATGTGAATACAGTTTAATGAGTTCTAAGTATTAGATTGTAAGACTCCTTATATCACTTCAGTTAAAAAGTATAAGTGACAGCACAGTCGATTCCATACTTATAATCATGGCTTGGCAGCTACAATAGTGTGCATGCATGCAAGCAAAAATGATGGTACAGGGATCATTTTATGCCTCGTTAAAGAGTAAAGGATATTAAGTAATAGATCACTGATCTAGACAAAAACTTGAAACTTCCTGGGAACTGTGGTGACATTGTATGAGCCAATTTCTTGTAAAACTGTATAATAATTTAACTAGAAAAGAAAAAGATTCAAATAAAAAGCGTTACTCACACCAAAAATTCCTTTTTTTTATGTTCAATATGTAGGCAATGCAGTACATTATTTTATAAGCATCTTGTAAACATCATACTCGATGCTTACACATGCATATACCATCAAGAAATTTGTCACACCACTGTCACCTTTCTTTTATTTTGTTGCTAGATTACCATCCATTGTTGTTGCTATAAGCAGATGCTGATTATCCAACCTGAAATCTGCACAGGGAGACCCAAGCCAGATTGCAATCACAGAGTTGATCGGAATAAAATCTGATTTAGGGTGATAGCCGGCGAGCATCAAGCGTGCTGTGCATATCAAGCCATAGCACCAGAGTTGGAACCAGGGGCAGGAGTTTACCCACATACAAGAATTAATGAGGTTCTGAGCAGGTTATGAAAAGGTTGATTCATTCCATCATTGTACTGTGCCACATCTACTTTGGGTAAACCTAAACAGCTCAAATAATTTGTCTTCAGACTTTGGACAGTAAGTAGCTTATAACTGCATCCATATATATAAGCTTTTTCTATGAATCACTTCCAAATTGTCATTTAAATCCATTTATTTTGTCACATGTATACTTTATTTCTATGTCGCATTGCTTATGCCAAATATATTCCTGTCAAATGAGAAAATATAACTGAGCTTTAGTCATTGATCGACCCTGACCTGCTGTTGTAATGGAACACCGATAGAGAATGTGGCATGCGGATATGCCTGGATAATTTTCCCTACATGCTCATGTCAGAGGTAGAGTCTTGAAAACTGCTTTTATATCAGTAAGGTTTTTTGTGATTTTTTTAAACAGTGAGAACCCTATATTTAAATAAAAAAAAAAATAATAAAAAACAGTAAAACCAAAAGAAAAATAGCTTAGAGTAAGAGGCACATTGGAATCAGGATCCGAGTGGAAGAATGAAACATGAAATTGCAGTCCATTGTGAAGCTGCAGGGCACTATGTATGTCAAGGTACATGCCAGTGTAATCCCATAATTAAGTGAAATTTCGTTTAGAGAAAAATGAGAACATCATGACAGTTCTATTAAAAATAAGAATGGAATACATTAAAGTGGAGTGAGCTCTTCTTTTTTCTTTTCATTCACAGTGAGCGTGCTATGACCTTACTGAATGCTGAAATGTTGAGAAATGCTGCTTACAGTGGAGTTTATACAATTATCTGGATTTTGGGGGGGTTCTGAAATGCCAAGTATTGCTCACTGTGCAAAAATGTAATAAATAAATAATGAAGCGTAGTTAGGACCGGCACCACATGTTCATGAAGGTTAATGAGTCAATCAGTTGTCAATCACTTTAAAAATTTGCTGCTCATGCCTTGAGGTTGGATAACACACACATAGGAACCTGCATCTCCCCCTTCTGCATGAATGAGCTCACACACTCCCACAATTGACTTGTGTCACTGTGATTGACAGGAGAGTTAAAGAAAATTTGTTATTTGTTTTTTGTTTGACTGTGGCATTTTTACTCATGATCTCTAGACATTGGGTCAAAGGTTTCTCTGTTGCTGCACTAAGGAGCCCAGGAAAAACATTTTAGACAATATAAAACCTGCTGTTAACAAGACTTTCTTATGTTTATCCAAGGACTCCTTCTCAAATTTTCTTACACCAAACAAACATTCAACAGACTGTACTGTTTGACTTCATAGCATTAAATAGGGGTTGTACAATACTAACACAAAGGGAAAACATTCCTCTTCAAAAACTCCAGCAACTTGTCTCTTCAGTTCCCAGATGTGTACAGGCTGTTCCCAGATGTACAGTATAGGGTTTGCAACACAGTGGTAAACATGACCCTGTCACAATTTTTTAGGCGACATTGAAACATTTGATATTTTGTATATGTTCAATTAAATGTTCTATGTTCAATTGTGAATAAAATATTGGAGTTGTAGAAGATTTTTATAATTTTCACAATCATCTTACTATCAATGTCATATTGATGAGAAAGTGAGATTAGAAAACTAAATCTGGATACACCAATTTGATTTAAATAGACCTCAAACCCAGGCCACTTTGCTCTATACAATGTCAAGTTTCCTCTTCTCAAACCATTTCTCATGCTTTGCCAGTGCCAGCTGAAAATCTATTTATGAGTTGGATCATGAGGAGTAGGAACAGACTGATAGTTAGTAAACTATGCATTACTTGCTCATGTATGTGTACTGTATCTAAATATGGCATCATCAGTTTTTCAAAATGAATGTGTAAAACTCATGTATGTAAAGGTGTGAAGGAAGACAAGTTCATTTTTAGCACAGCTCTGGGCTGTTTATTTTCACCCATACTTCAGTCATTCCAGTTCACAGTTTATGCACGGTGGCATGTGTGCCCGCCCTCTCTTCATCCACAGCTGACACTCGACCACCCCCTGCTGCAGAGCGAATCAATAATGATGTAAAAAAAAAAAAAGTTTTGACAACCAACTTATGAAACAAAAACTGAGAGTTACTACAGAAATTTAGCTCAGCATGCAATAATCCTGGAGTCTGATCTATCAAAAAGTGATGATTCATTTTGAGTAATACACACAAATGCATACACATGTTTTGGTTGTAAAGTAAATCCAAGGTTTATATGATTGTATTTGTTTCTATTTGTTATGCTTTCTGTTGTAACAGCTTATTTACAGTCAGGTTTCTTGAGAAGAGACATTTAAGTAAAATCTTTGGACTGAGTTCTTGCTTTTGAAGCATTCTTGAAGGCTTTGTCTTTTTTAACTTCAAGAAAAAGAAAGATACAGTGATGATGGAATGACTGTTAAAAGCTGCTGTAAACAACAAACAATATGAGTGCATTTACTTATTAATAAAATTTAAAAAATAGACCTCAGGACATGATTTTATTAATTGTTTTATTTGATTCCCCTGCTTTATATTGGGTCTTCTCACACAACCCTGCCATTGATTAATATTTTTCTGTAACAGCACATCATTTTTGTGCTTTACTTAGCTTACTTAATTAGCTTTATTGGAAACATGCACCAGTGTTCCATGTTTGTTAATATTCCTGGTTTGTTTAACACTCCCACTGGTTCATTAGATAAAAATATCTAAAAATATTAGATAAAAATTCAATGAAATATTTAAAAAGTGCATTGCAAGCATACATTTATACATCCACATGCTAAACTCTGGGTTTTACTGTATCATTAATTAAATTAAATCAGAATTTTATTTATTTTTTTTTCATTTTAAAAGTGTACAAACTTGGTTTAAATCTGTTGGAAGGAGTGTTAATGTTCAACCTGTTGTGAAAATTAAACACAGCTAAAATAAAATTTTAAATATACTTAATGACTATTAATAATTTCTAATCACTGGCATCTATGACACATGACATGATATATCTTAATGTAGCCACATTAATATTAATATATAAAAATATAAACTGGGCAACACCTTATTTGCATATACGCTGCACATCACGTGAACTTGCAATATGTTGCAATTTTTTAAAAACCTAACATAAAGGAATGTATTGCTCATTCAGATATTTGTAAATGCTTGTTTTAAAGTATTTGCAATTAAAATAATTAATTTGCACATTTGTATGTTCAGGACATAAACACATTATATTCAGATAGCACATGACCTGTAATAAAGAAGAACTTGAGGAAAAAAATGTCACAAATGCAGGTAAAATAGACATCGCTCAACACCTGTGTACAAAAAGTGTGTGGGTTGCAATTTACAGTTGACAGTAAATGTTGTGGCAGCCTATTTCTTACAGTTCTGGAGGTCTCACAACATTGCTTAGTCAGTAGGACATTGCTTTCCAAATTATACATTTTGGCCTAAGGGCAGAGTGTATGAGCAATTCAAATGGGAAAGACAAGTTTATTGACATAGTGAAGTTGCAGTTCCTGTAGCGTTCCACACTCAATTTATTTATGACTCTAGATCATATGCTTTTTGGTCACTGACTAACCTGGGAGACAAATCAATTTTTCCCATGTTGCTTGACAAGTAATCTTAGCAAAACACTACCCTTTTCTTCATTCCTTACATGACTTTGCATCATCAAGCAAAATACTTCTGTATTGGTCTAATGAGTCAGCCTTACTTCTTCTTTCTATATGTGAAGTTGACATCTTGGATGCTGCCATGGAACACGACAAGACAATATGTTTTTTTTTTTCTTTTTGTGTGTGTGTCTTTTGTGCTGTGGTTTGGTTATTTTTGGTAGTCAAAAATTCTATTCAAGAATTCTATAAAAGCATATACAAAAAAAAATGAAAGAAATAATTTTTTTGAACGTACATTTCATGGCAAGTGCTTCAGAAAACATGATAAAGTTTAAATAACACTCAAGTCACCACAATACATTTTGTGCAAGTGCAACATTCAGTTTAATGAAGCTACATGAATACATTAGGGGTTGCACACCAAACCCCACACTGTCAACAGAGCGCTATACAGCTGTCAGCTTTTCTAATTGGGACAAATTAAACTTAATGGTTATTTGACAATAATTGGACATATTGAAGTGAATCTACATCAACAGTTAAAACAGCCACATGACAGTAATTTGGGTCGGTCAATACTGTAGCCACTTTTTTGCATTATGTCCAAAACATTACTGTACATATTCCTCAGGGGATTTTAAACAGATATGTCAATAATGAACACATTTTTGCCCACTCATTCACACATTCTGGGTTTAGGAAGGTGGGAGGACACCAATGAACTGAGACGTGCACATATTATACTCTTGTTTGTGCTTATAATCATTTCATCATGATTGGTGTACTTATCAAAAATGTCTTCAACATATGCAATTTATTCTTGTTCACAAAGTTTAAACATTTGAATATGGTAGTACACATTTTTTCATTTTTTTTTTTTATTTTTGTTTCTCTAATTAATGGAATGTTTCATGCATGACCACAAACAGTGTTTAATTTATTAGCTAAACATTGGCTTGCAAATGTATAGGGAACAACACAGCTCAGCAAATCAGTGCGCATCTAATACACAGCTATTTTTATAATCACAATTACTCTTAATCACAGATGTTCTCATCCTACCCAGGGGAGTGTCATTAACTTTTATATTAACTTATGTTAATTATTGACGGATTGAGTAAATGCAGACATCTCTGTGACATTTTTCTTCTTAAAAGTATGAATAAGCATTAGTCACTATTTAATACTTTTACGCCAATTGTCAATCAGAGCGCAATAATCATAACTAACCAACAATGACTGATGATTTAGTATTTTTTCTTTTATTTATTTTGTACTGTAATTTTTATAAACAGGTTTTCCCCATTGTTTGATAGAAGCATTAAAAACAACATGCAATTATAATCAGTAATTGTGCAATAAACACTACAAAACAAAGGCAACAATTCTATCCACAACAAGAAAAAAAATAAAAATAATCTTGTGTGGCAAAAAAATAGTAAATATTGTAAAAGGTAAATTGACTCTATTTTGCCTGCTTTCACAGATTTGTGGAATGATCTTCATGCACATACATTACACACAAACTACTATGTTAGATAAGCAAACTTGTCTACTACAGAATCACAGTTCTGCATTTAATGAACCATCACTAAACAGCGCACATCAACAAAGATAATTAATTAATTAATGTGCATCCAGTGTCCCCCAGATAAGGATGGGTTCCCCTTTGAGTCTGGTTTCTATCACGATTTCTTCCTCATACAACCTCAGGGAGTTTTTCCTTACCACTGTCACCACTGGCTCGCTCATTACAAGATTACAAGATTTCCTTATAAGATAAACTTATAAGGAAAAAATTTATATTTTTTTAACTGATACATTCAAACTTAATAAACTCTTAATCTCTGTAAAGCTGCTTTGGGACAATGTCCAATATTAAAAGTGCTATACATATAAAAATGAATAGAACTGAATGTAGTGCCTACATAGTTTTTGATATGAATTGGACTGTAGAGATATGTTTACTAAATATGTTCTGCGTGAAAATAAAGCTGTGTGTGTGTGTGTGTGTGTGTGTGTGTGTGTGTGTGTGTGTGTGTGTGTGTGTGTGTAAAAAAGGTTTAAAAAGGAGGAACTCTAAGTGACTAACAATAAACTTAATATTGTAGTGATTAGGAAATAATGTTGTTGCTATAACATGAACTACATTAAAATAAATGCTTCCAAATAATTTGTTCCTTTTGCCAGAATATTTCTGAAACACTACAGTGATATTTTTCTTTACTTCATTTACCTAGAAAATGATCTGCTGCTTTCACTGACAAGCAGGTGATTCCTTAAGCACGGTACCTCGTTCACTACAAAGCGGCGTACATGATTTTGGAATTTTCTACCCACAAAAGTGTAGAACAGAGGGTTGATGCAGAAGTATAAATTAGCAATGTTGTGAGTGACATACTGCAGATAGTCTAAGCTGTAATCACAAGGGCCTTTGTTAACATTTTCCTGCATCACTACTATGACATTGTATGGGGTCCAGCACATGAAAAACAGAACCACAATGACAAAAATCAACTTCAGAGGCCTTTGTTTGCTCCTCATCTGAGTTGAAAGAACTCTCAAGCCGATCATGATGTAGCAATATAAGACAACAGCTAATGGAAAGAGGAAAAAAAGTGAAACCTGCGAATAAGTGCGTATTATCTTATGTTGCGGGTTCCCCATGTAAGTACAGGTCATCCCCTGAATAATGTCTCCTTCTAGATCATAATTGATGAAGGTCTCCAAACTAGTGAAGCCACAAACAATCCAGACAGCAGTGGCAGAAATGTAGGCATAGCAGCTCTGCCTCCACTTTGTTGCACCAACCGCATGCACCACAGCCAGGTAACGGTCAAAAGTCATGAGAGTGAGGAACAAGACAGAACTGTAGAAGCCAAGGTGGTAGGTGCCATTCATCAGCTTGCATGCCACTTGACCAAATGACCATTCGGAGCTATGGTACACCGCTTGAAACGGAAGGCCAACAGTAAAAATCAGATTGGAAGCCACCAAGTTGATGAGAAATATATTGGTGACTGTGTTGAGCTTTTCAAACTTAAATATGACAAATAGGACCAGTCCATTTCCCAGCAAACTGATAGTAAATATGACAGTGTAGAAGGGGGGCAACAAATGTGTGCTAAAATTCGTTATGTCCTTCAGGTTACACGGCGGCAAATAAATCATTGTAGAATTTTCATCCTCATCATCCATAGTTGTTGTGGCAAATGTATCCATACTGCAAATAACCTGTTATAAATAACAATTTTAATAGCTAAAAGAGGTATTGTAATGTTATAATAACAGTAAATTAGTTTGGAAGAAAAAAAAGATATACTTACTACAGAGAGATGTTAAGACTGACGAGTTGCCTTTTGTACACAAAACAAGAAGGTTTTGGCCAAAGGACTAGACTGACTAAAGGTTGGTCGGTATAAATAATGCTTTTTAGAACGATGATATATATTGTTGTGTGTGTGTGTGTGTGTGTGTGTGTGTGTGTGTGTGTGTGTGTGTGTGTGTGTGTGTGTGTGTGTGTGTGTGTGTGTGTGTGTGTGTGTGTGTTAAAAAATTTTGACTCATCCATGCATCATCAGCTTCCTCAAACTTCTATTTCACAATCACTACCCTTGTTCTTCTACTTCACAAACACAAAAAAACAGTTTTTTCATATCAGTGTTAATTTTACAACACATACACTACTTTATTTGACCAATTTTCAGACCAAAACAACATAAACTCTCAATAGAACAACATTACATTTTAATTAACTCACTTATTGCAAGAACATTAAACACAAAGTAAAGCTGCAGGATGTATAAGAAAACATGTACAGATTGTAAGATTTATCTATACCCTTAGAATAAAAAATAGGTATCGATGGTGTATTCCCTTTTAGTTAGTTTAAGGGTCCTGCATTTACCAGAAAATTCCAATTGGGTGTAAAAAGGAGGTTCTCTGTGAAGAACCTTTAAATAGCCAGTGATAAAAAGAACAAATAACCCTTTTAGGTACAAAGATTGAACTTTTTTAAAAGACCGTATGATCTGCTGAACAAAAAGAAGTGTATTTGTTTGTTGTCACTGCATAAAAAAAAAAAGAATACATTAAATAAATTACACTTGTGAAAAACTGATTACATTTCAAATAGGATGTAATATGGTGTGTTTTTACACTAACGAAAAGAATAATCTAAATATTTAAACATAAGCCGCATTTGCATACGCATCATTGTTTTAAGAAAAGGATTAAATACTCCTAGAAAAATGCATATAGTTTTTTTTTTTGGTCTTGCATAATGTATGTTCACATGGATGTAGCTTCTTTTGGGCAGTGCATGTGTATATACACCGGAGTCCAAATATTTGTCTTTTAACAATTAAAAATTTATTAATTTTACTTAAATGCTTTACAAATTATGTACCCTTTAAGTACAGTGATAATCTTACATTAACTTCAAAAACATTTCCGGTGGGTCGATCAAGTCACCTTATGTTGCATTCAAGTTTAATATTTGAGTAAGCACAAATTCTGTGTCTCCAAATGTAATACATACAAGTAATGCCCTCCATGTCTGTCAGGAACAAAAGCAATGAATATGCACTGCTCTGAATTCTTAGGCATGCCACTGTCCCTATAAGGCATCTAGAATTACTACATCTAGAATTGGTTTCAGCCATTTATAATTGCTTTCCTGAATGCCATTGAGTAAAGAATTGACCCTGTGCAGTGCAGAGATGCTTCTCATATATAGTCTTTATGCGTGTGTGCACACTTGTGTCAGAAATTGGGGCCTTTGCTGTAGTGCTCTTCCCTGAGATTATAGGCTGAGTAGCAGATGGACATGTCACACACTCCAGCTGGCCCTGGGGCACCTCTTTTGCCTGGGAGGCCCGGAAAGCCAGACTTGCCAGTTGCTCCAGGAGGACCAGGCAATCCAATTCCATCAGTGCCATCCAGACCTGGGAATCCTGTTGTTACCAGAACCAAATAAAACATGACTAAATATATTGTCATAAAATTCTATTTGGTATGCGTTAATTTAGTTTGTTTTATTTTTTGTGGTGTCCAAGTTCAGCCATCGTAGTCATAAAATCAACTTCAGAGGTCTTTGTTTGCTCCTAAATTAAATCAAAAGAACTCTCAAGCCGATCAGCATGTAGCAATATAAGACAACCGCTAATGGAAAAAAAAAAAAAAAAAGGCAATTTATGAATAAGTGCATTATTATCTATTTTCAGGGATCCCTATGTAAGTGCAGGTCAGCCCCTGAAAAATGTCTCCTTCTATATCATAATTAGGGATGGTCTCCAAACTAGTGAAGCCGCAAACGATCCAGACAGCGGGGGTAGAAATGTAGGCAGAGTCAGATGGTTTCTACAGACATGTTTCCACTATAATTTAAAGCTACATGATTGTAAGGATAGAGGATGTAAAATACTACCACAAGCTACTTTTCAAAGAATATTTCATAATGTGGGAAGTCATTGTGTCATTCACCACGAACAAACAGTACTGTAGATTAATATCTCAGCTGCAAGAGCACATTCAGAGAGAATTCAAGGAAATATATGTAGTATGCCTTAAGAACAAAGGTGAACCGACATGGCAAGGTAGTATGAGTATGCAGTTTTGAATGGACTTCAGTGTCTCTGAAGATAGTATTAAATTCTGCCATTTTATCAATATAACACAAAACATTTTAATAAAAATAAAAAAATACAAAAAGTGCACAAAAATGTGTTTGTCATGGTCACTGCGAACAAGATGAAAGAACAAAACCACTTAGTATCTCCACTATAATCTCACTGCACCACATGTTCCAAACAAAAGGAACATGCAGGTGTCTCAAAAACGATAAAACATTAACCAAACCGCCAAACAAACTACTAAATCATACTCTGTATCTTTAACACACCTGATCCTTATAAATTAATGCCTGTAGAAGAACTAAATGTTACAGTAAGGCATATGGAAATAAATTCTCCAGAGTGGTAGAACACAGAACCACATTTTGTCACTGCTGTCATAAAAAAAATAAAGGGAGAAAAACAATGGCAGGAATAACAGTAATTTAGTGGTAGAAATTTTCAATGTAGTTTCATAGCTGCTTTTTATGCTCGCAACTGAACACATCTGTGCTGATGTTAGTGGAGCATTGTGAAAATATGGGCGAAAATTCTGCTAACATTTCCACCTGCTGAGGTTCCTTCTTACCAGAAATGAATAGCCAAAAAAAAAAAAACCTTGTCCTAGTTCTTAAAATGGCTATGTGAATAAATATTATAATGGTGGCCTGAATAAGATATTCTACCCAAATGTTGTATATACATTTAAAATAAATCTTAAAGCAAATCTAAACATAATGTTAACAAGGAGGTGTGATTAATTGTATTGAATATAATCAAATCAGTGCCTTTCATTCCACACAGAGATACAGAATTATACAATAAAAACACGCATAATGAGCATTGCAAATTTGCTTTTAATTTGTTTTGTTTTGCATCTACAAAACACTGTATGCATCAAAATCTGGCACTGTAACATAGCTATAGCATGTGTCAGGTGATCTGATTCTTACCTCTTTCTCCAGGAGCCCCAGGTTGCCCTGGTCTGCTTTCCCCTTTGTGACCTTTGTAGCCTCTCAGTCCCATGTCCCCTAAAGAAAGTTACACACAAAAGATGAATGTAGTCATTATATAACCTAATATACTCTTAACCCTATTTGTCAGAGAATTACGTTACCTTTGACCCCTGGGGGCCCCTGTAAGCCAGGTGAGCCGGGGTAACCCCGAGATCCTGGTCTGCCTGGATAGCCCTGCACTCCGGTCGAGCCTTTGGGACCCTGAGCTCCAGGTGGACCTGGGGGCCCTTTTACTGTCTCACAGGGCTCGCAGGTCCTAGGGATCATCGTCTGCATCAGTTGGGAGAGTTCCTCTGAAGGATATGAGTGCAAAGGAGAATCCTGAACATTGTTACACTGGTGTACACTTCTTCTGGAAAGAAATCGCTTGTGTGTTCTTAGAAAATGTTACAATAAGTACATTTAGTATTTATTCAGCATGATTCAACACATTATTTTAATGATTGCAAAAGTGTTTTGGACTGTTGGACTACTATACTTGGACCAGTACTGTTCTGATACAAAATAATATTTTGTGTTGCATCACGACAAGCCAATTTGTGATAAATTGACATAGTTTATGGCAATACAATTTTAATAAACTTACTGTTATGGTCACTGTGACAAATTTTGTCTGTTTCTTCTAATGTGTTTTATTTTTTTGGATTTTATTAAGGGGGGGGGGAGATTTAGGAAGTTTAGGGTTTAAACTGAATGTAATTGCAGATACAGTAAAAGTATAGAATTCTTTTTAGACTTTGGTTATGTTTATTTCCTGTTTGCTGTTAGTATTCTTTTCTAGCTATACTTTGTTCATACTGCATATATCAACCAAGAAATAGCAAACTGTTCGCAGTTAAGCCCACAGCTGTCCAGCATTTTATTGGGAACTGGTTAGTTACTTACGTCTTAATACGTCTCCACAGAGCTTTTTTAAATGTTCATCGGAAGGAGGCTTTGCCTGAAATACAGATTAGACAACTAGTGAAGTATCATTTCCTCTGATTCATTTAGCATTAGTGTTGCATAACTGAGATCCTGTTTTTAAAATGACTAAATTTTTTTTATTTTGTGTACAGGATTATTATGTTTGTGTACAGGAACAACTATCTTGTAAAATGTTAGTTATTAAAACAAACACTTTTGATTAACTGCTAAAACGGTGTGATTACTTTGTGCACATGTCCATACAACAATTGGTTAAATCGTCTTGAGTAATAATTTTATCGTGATCAGTTACTATGGATCTATGTAGAAATACACTAGAATAAAACTGATATTTGGAGAAATGTACTGCCAAAACCCTCACAGGTTTTCCAGGATGTCCTGGAAGACCAGGATGCCCTGGTGACCCATCCTGTCCTGAAGAACCACGTGGTCCAACTACTCCAATGTGTCCTAGGTCTCCTTTCTTCCCATCAGGTCCTCTAAGCCCAGGATCTCCTGAAGAACCTCTCTAGATTGAAGAGGAAAAAGCTTTTCTGTTACAATGATCAATAGAATCTGTAAGTTTGATCTTTTTTTTCCTTTTTTTTTTTTTATCAGGGCTTCATTCATTGATTTGGCTTACTTTTTAAATTATTTTGTTTTTCTACTCACTCAGATCTTATTAAAGGCTTCAAGTGTTAATTGTTTTTATTAAATGTTGTATGGTTTCAGACACTGTAATCACGTTATTCAAAAATCCCTGATACACTGTTTGTCATCACACAATAAGAATTGACGTTATTTATAAAAGTGTAAGACAGGATCTCTGGATTATCACTGTACAAAAAGCTTGTGACTTAAAAATAAATAATCCCATTTATTTAATAAAGGAAACAGCACCCTACATCTAATAAGTAAAAAAATAAAAATAAAATACAGCCTTACTTACTAGAAATCTCAGTCCACTTTAACTGTTAGTTTTGCAGGTATTGCACAATCCTCTTTTGTGCCTCTATATGCTCTTGTCTAAGGTTTGTGTAGCTTGTATAGCATTTTCTGTCAAACCTGACATTATGACTTCTAACAGCATGTTTAGCTTGTAGTCAGGTAACTGGGCAAGCAGTTTCATTCAGCACATCCTTTGCTTTTCAGAGCTTTGATGCATTCAGCTTTTTGAAACTCAAATATTAAAAAAATGTGCCCCTGAATATATGATGGCCAATTGAAGTCCTATTGATTCTGCATCTTTTCTTGCAGTGTCACTGTAAATGATGGAAAAGCACTAGTGGCTCCAGCACCCCCCATGCACTCTGCAATACAACTGAAGCTCACTGTCAGCCTGTCAAATACAAGCACCCCCATGGACATGACTAGAACGCCTCTGAATTCACAGCTTTCATGTTCCTTCAGTGTTGTTTCCTGTGCTCAATGGGTCGAACAGATTATAATGCAATTTGTAAGTCTGATTCTACAAACCTCTCCTTTGCTACCCCTTTGTCCAGCTTCACCCTGGAAATAGAGTGCAGAAAGAGAGAAAGAAACACAATTGTTAGCATTCATATGTTAATAAAAAAAAATATTTATTTATTTGAAAGATCAGAATTTGAGTTCTCAATGAGATTCGAGAAAGAGAGAAGAAGTAAGAGTGAGCTATAGTTCATATCACACAAATAGAAAGAAACTATTTTCCTCCGTGTCTATTGCTTGGTTTACACTTCCCTTTAATCTGATAAGAGGATTTTTTTATTATTATTTGTCACAAAGAAAGGACTTGTGTCTTCTACAGCTAGACAGCATGTAAAGGGCCAAAAATAATTTCACTGCTTCACTAATAAAACATTCAAATAATTTCCCTAATTCAGTTCAAGTCCATGTCCGTGACTTAATAATGCACTATAATAGCTTTTTGTAATGATCTATAGCTAGGTGATGAATCTCAGTCTGTCAGTCTTTAGTGTCCAAGTCGCATGCATTGTGCTGTCCCCTAGTGGACAGAAGGTGTGTGCGGCCTCACCGGTGGTCCAGGCACCCCAGGTGTTCCCTCACTTCCTTTTTCACCCTGAAAGAGCATGAAAGGTGGTTCCTGTTATGGGGGGTCTCAGACATTAAAAGGGTATCATTAGCATTTAATGCTGAAAAGCAGCCTGAGGTGAAGACTGAAATTTTAGAGCACATGCTGTGACATACAGCGCAGATTTCAACCGGTGCATATAATACATCCATGGCAGCTCTAGTATTTTAGTTCAAGTTATATTCTTTACTATTCAGGCAAGATCTATTAGAGCCACTGCATTCAAAAATGATTTTAACTAATGATCTTTGCTTAAAAGAAAGTGACGCCAATGTAAAATTGTCTCTACCTGGGTGCCTTTTGGACCAGGTTGTCCCATATCCCCCTGTAAAACAGAATTAATATTGTAATGGTAGGTCAAGTGTGAGACTGACAGTAGCAATTTTACAACAGGCTGTACATCTACTCACTGAACTACAATTCCTATAGCAAAGCTGATGCAGACTAAACCCTAAACTAATGAAACATCAACTCTGGGTTTGAATGATTTCTTCTAGACACTTACTATATGATGACTTACCTTATGTCCTTTAAAGCCAGGAGGACCAACAGCACCTTGTACGCCTGAAAAACCTGGCTCTCCATGTGAGCCCTGTCAAAGTTCAAATATATCTGATTGGTTCTGAAGACCCAAAGTCTTTTATTGTATATACTGCAGGTTTGGGATGAGTGCAGTTAAGTGCTTTAAAAAATCTTAATTTAGCAAGAAGCAACATGACTGTAATCCAAAAGTATTCACAGGAAAGAATTGAAGGCGCAGATATAACTATTTAACTTTATCATTTTAAATAGTTTGCAACACTGTTTGATAGCTTATAGCAAGAAAAGAACATGTCGTACTAACAGCGGTATTATTATTCATTAGTAAATGCGTAATTAATGGGTAATTACTCAGTAAATAATAATACAGCAATAGCAAAATGTATTACCAAATCTTACTGTGTGTATCTTCTACTAGCTGAGTGTCAGGAAATATTGCATCTCTCAAGGAGTATGTCTAGCCAGAGTTTACATTTAAAAGACAGTTTCTGTTTCCATGTGCCATGCGAGTTTGTTTTCATTTATGAAATGTCTCCACTCATGTATTTTCATTGTTCATTGGGATCACATGTCTTCATTTCAGATATAACTGTCTTCAATTTTATATATATATATACTGAGTAGTTGGTTTCTTAATTTGACCCTTCATTTGCATTTTTCAAAAAATAGGTAGTTTTGTAGTAATTAACAGTTAAGATGTGAGGTTTCACCAAAGGGAAAATGTGGAAAGATTCTTAATATGCTAATATTTTTATTACAGCTGTAATCCATCACACATACATCAGAAAGCTCTAAAAATTACAAACGGCTTCAATAAAATGGTTTATTCAAAGAACTTTGACTAAGTTTGAATAAATCTCACCTTCAGGCCTGGCAAACCTGGGCGACCGGGTAATCCCTGTGGTCCTGGATTTCCCTATACATGTAGACAGGAATTAACAAACCAAATAATCACACACATATACCTTTGTTATGCATTGTACACAATGTGCACAATGTCCTTACTGTCAGGCATTGCTTAGTAATTTGATTGATAAGAATATAATTTATGGAAAAGAAGAAATGCAATTTCTATATAAATATTCCCACTGGAGACAGTCAACGTATTTGCATAATTGCCAAAGGTAATTTTCAATATCAAACTAACCTTAGGGCCGATTTTTCCGTCTGCTCCAGAGGACCCCGGTGGGCCCTGGATGCCCTGAGATGTTGATGCAGAAAGGACACAGAGTTATATATTTTGTGACTACTGTGCTTGAAGAAGATAACACGGTCTACTGATTTCATGCATTACAAGACAGTCATAGTTACTGAATGAAATTGTTGCTGTTGCTAAAAAAAAAACAAAAAAAAACACAGAAGGCTGACATAGATAATAATGACCTATTTTCGCCATATCATTCATTTGCTGAAGGTATAGCAAAATAAAAAAAATAAAGTACTAGGAATGAAACACATCATGCAATAATACTGAATGTGTTATATTGATACCTTTGGCCTCCTTATAAAGGGAATTTGTAGCCGTCTGTGAAGGTCACATAATCCTTTTTTATTTTATATGTGAAAATACCCATGTGGGTTTTAGAGACTTCAAATTATTCAATATTACTAATTTCAATTCACTATTATTATAAAAAACAGATAGTAACAGCATATTTTTACTTTGTTACTGCATTTAAGTACAATATCTGAGTTCATCAGAGTATTTAAATTTTTTTTAGAAACTTTCACGTCACTACGGTTTGTAATATTTTACTTTTTACTCTAATACAGTTTAGAAAAGCATGTTGTTCATCATATGTTGAAATTAATTCATTCCATTTTTACATCAAATGGACAATTCAGACATTTTACAGCGGATCATCCGTCTCCACACCCCCCTGTCCTCAACATATGCCTCTCTCACACCAACTACCAGCATGTCTTCCCTCACCACATCCATAAACCTCCTCCTTGGCCTTCCTCTTTTCCTCCTTCCTGGTGGCTCCATCTTCAGCAGTCTCCTACCAATATAACTTGTGTCTCTTCTCTGCACATGTCCAAACCATCTCAATCTCGCCTCCTTCACCTTGTCACCAAAACGTCCTACATGCGCTGTCCCTCTAATAAACTCATTTCTAATCTTGTCCATCCTCGTCACTCCCAACGAAAACCTTAACATCTTCAGCTCTGCTACCTCCAGCTCCACCTTCTGTCTTTTACTCAATGCCACTGTCTCTAAACCATAAAACATCTCAGGTCTCACCACAGTCCTATAAACAAGTCAAAATATAAAAGTATATAGTATAATATTTTACTGATGTAATATTTAAGCAGAGTATTAATACTTGCACACAAGTTCAGCAAGGGCGTACTTCATCCCTACTAGATTCACTTATTTTACTTTAGTTAACAGATACAATTTCAAGTCATAACATGGTGAAATGCACCTGCACATGTTTTCTCATTTAGATCATCTGGAATATTATTCAGCTAATTAATTGTGAAATGTTTGTGATCTATGCTTGCTCTAAGGATAGCGGATTGCATATACAGTACAAATTCACTTGAAGAAAGACTTCATCAAATAATATAATTAAAAAAATGCATATAATTAAATAATATAATAAAATGTCAATTGCCCACTGATTTTCCTGTTAAAAACTGCAGGTTAAATGTGTTGGGAAACTATGCCAATTTAGTATCACACTGTGAAATACATTGTGGCCAGCAAGATTGTCTCAGACCAGCACACATTGCAGACACATTAAGACCTAATTTGAGTCAACTGGATCTGCAGGCAGTAAACACAATTCAATTTGTCACTTTGGCCCAGCTCTAAGTCTATCTCCATAGGTGTTCTCAAGATTTTTAGAACTGCTGGGTAGTAATAACATACTGTTTAAAAAAATGCCCTGTTTTAACAGTATTACATGGATGGAAAATAAAATTACACCGCTGAAAATTGCATCATGTAACTCGAAATAAGGAAGCACATCCCCTTCAGGTTTAAACCCAAAAAAAACTTGAGGTGATTACAGCAGACGGTCGAATTTTATACAGTATTATAGAAAAAAAAGTCAGGCTTTCAGTTTGAAAAAGGACAATCAAACTTATGTTGGAAGCATAAAAAAAAAAAAACGCTTGAAATTGTACAAATCAAGTCTCAGTTCATTACAGGCATCATGCTCACGTTAAAAACAGGTTTCACACAGAATGCTACAGCATGCAAGCAACACAGGATCACTTAATGGTGATTGGCCATCAAAGCAATACTACAAAAACTGTTTAATTTATTCATCCAAAGCATTTCATGTTGCTGCCAGCAGTGTGCATGCATCATGTATTCAGTCACACTAAAACAAAGTCTATGCTGAATTTAGCAGGGATTTATACACTCAGCATGCATGTGCTTGATTTATTAGGCATGGTAATGAATTTTTATATTCTTTCTGGTTCATGTGTGCTCATCAAGTGTTATAGTGTCTTAATTCCAAAAATCATTTGCATTCTCTGAGAGGTGCTGAATAATGACAGACCCTGTTTACACCAGGTTGTCTCATGAATCTTGTATCTGCACTGTATCTTGATAATTTTATGCATCATCCATCTGCATTTGGCAGCCAACTTCCTGTGTTGTTTCTCGTTTCCAGCTGTTTTATGCAAACGGCAATTACAGCTGTTTTGTACTTTTCATTTCCTTAACCTCTTTCTTTTTAATTTCTTTATTGTTATTCAATTATCTTTCATATAACACAATAATTGAAATTGAAATTTCTGAGTGACTACACTGAAGATAATGTAGAAAAAGTATGGCTTTGTTTGTCATTTAAAAATATAAACAGTATCAGACATATTGAAGAATTGTGTGACTGGATTTTAATATACTGATTATAATTAAGAAGTATAAAATTCATTATTAAATTATTTAATTAATCTCAAGCATATTATTGCAATTACATGTACATAATCTGCACACGGATATACTATTATTATAAAACACTCAAAAAACAGCCAGGTGTAAAGATATTCTTAATAAATGCTACTCACACGTCCTACAACCAACTAAACTAGACGAACATCAATAGGGTACTATGTTGTTTGCTGACCTCAGTATGCGATAGAGAAATATATGAAAATTATAAATAGATAAATATAACTTCTTGTACCAAAGTTATAAATAGAAATTCATAAAATGATAAATATATTGTCATGCACTGGTACTTTATTTCCTAAATTATTATTTTAAAGCAGACTGCAAAAACTGTTATTAATGAACTTAGGCCTAACCATTAATTATGGCTTTTGCTTCCACCACAAAGACTTGGGATTTTGTTCATGGATTTATTACAGGTGACTCTTTTTATAGCCATTACTATTAGCCAAGCACCTAAAAGTGGCTCGGCCAGCTATAATTAGAATACAGCACAGACAGTAATTTACAACAAAAATACTTTATCCGCCTTTAATAGCTCATATTTCTTCATAATGCAAACCAAGTCAGAAATGATTAATAAGCTAGACATTTGTTTTTATTTCATAAAAAGTTGAATTAGAAATGATCTTTGAACTGTTCTATTATTTTAACACAAATTTAAATTTATTTTAATAAAGTCTTTTAAATTTATATTTGTATCACAAAAATGTATTTCTTGTCTAATCACAAGAAATGCTTATTATAAACATATATGATGTATAAGAATCATATTCATTCAAACTCAGGTTAGAATTAATCTGATTTTATTTAAATATTCATCCGCCCACAAATGCAAATTGTCTTCCACAGATTTTTGTTTGTTCAGTTGTTGTTTTTGTTTGTTTTTTTGTGTTTTTCTATATATTTTTTTTATTTACATTTTTTTTAATTATTTATTTTTTTTGTTGGTGTTGGTGTTAATCTATTACCACAAGATGGCAGCAAGGAAATCAGTTGCATATTATGCATACTATTATGCATACAAATATTGTAGTATTCCATATTGTCCAATAGAGGTCACTCTACTCACTTTCTTTTTTATTAACTTTTTGGTTTTACAGAAATTGAAGCACTGATTTTGTATTAATTTTTGCACAAATTTTGGTTGGGTTATATACCGATTGGCTTTCCTCGTAGTCGCTTTAGGAAGCAGGTTTTAAGCTGGCTGGAATGAATGTGACTGGAATGAACGGATCAGTCGATTCAAACACAAGAACAGATAAAGTGGAAAAGCTGCAGTACTCAGGAGAGATGTTTACTTACTGGAGGTCCTTTAGGTCCAGCAGATCCTTTCTGTCCAGGTGATCCTCTAGCCCCCTAAGCGCCAGACACAAAGTGAAGATCAATACCAATGTGATACCAATATAACAACAACAGGGATTGTGCTTATTTAAATGCAGAATTTTGTGTATAGGAAAATGCTCAAAGAAAATCAATTGTCTGTGCATAATGAAAGCAAAGTGGATATGGATAATAAAAATATAATGGAAGCTTGGATATGGTGTCTTTACTTAAAGAATATTATGTGTCGCATGAGATGTAAATGGTTGTACCGGAGGTCCACTTGGCCCCGCCTCACCAGAAAGTCCACGGATACCCTGAGAAAAACATATGAATGTCACTTACTGCTGTCACATGCTAGTGTTTTGAGTGACAGATATGATGGTGCAGACTGTGAAGAACAGGCCCCATGATGGTCGTGTCATTAATCATGGTCCTCTTCTCTAGCATACATTATTACATTCATCGTCATTCCACTTCATTACCATTAATGACACTAAATTAATTCTACATTCTGGACTTGTTAAGATATTAAACAATTGGATTCTTGCCAAAAGAAATGACAATTACCATACAGACAAATAGATGCAGTACATATATGTAAAATAGGCTCTTTGATTCTTCATCTAGCCTCATTTAGGAAACTTCCTACCTCATCTGTTTCTTTTAGAACAAAGTGCTGATGATACAATTGCACACATGGAATAGCAATCAGGTAGAGAGCTGTTAGAAGAATGTCTGCTGCATAGTGACTAGAAATTCAAACTTTAGAATTACACATATATATATATATATATATATATATATATATATATATATATATATATATATATATATATATATATATATATATATATATATATATATATATATATATGCAGTTAGTAACATTTATGGGTGTGCATGTACAGGGATGTTCCATAGTTCTGTTCTACTACACATACAGTATAACATTATGTAATATTAATAAGAATTGAATTATAATATAACTAAATTTTTGAACATTATAGCTAGTTAAGAATGTTGATTATTTCTCTGATACTTTCTGGAATAATTATGTTTTGAAAAATGCTGTGGCATAATTTTAAAGCTCCCTATCCATCTGACATGTTCTCTATAATGGAGCAAAATCTGAAAACAAGCATTAACCCCTATATTTTCATATATTTTTATATTTTTAATTAGGTATAAAACCTGAGTATGTGTGGTCAAACATCTTCAACACTGGTTACGTTTCTTAATACAAAACCCTATAGAAGAGGGTATCAAACAGGCAAGACCAGCACTTTAGGACATTTAACAAAACCACTTTATCCAAAAAGACATCAGCATTGTGTTTGACCTCTTGCAGCTTTCCTACAGGCTCTTTAACCTCCTGTCATCTGGATCACTGCTGACAATCTCTGTAACAGGCCTCTTCCATAAGGCTGTCAGGTTCTTGAACACCCTGCTGCCAACTCCTGGCAAAACTAAACTAAACATAGCATATAAATCAGCAGCAATATTTACACTTTATAGCACAGTGTCATCTTCTGAATTGTGCTCTTGTCCTTACAGATGTTTTAGGTTGTTTGCTGATGCCAGGACAATTTGCAGTCTAATCAATCATAAAACAATAGTGCACAGTTACTGTGCAGCTACTCAGCACAGCTTTGTTATACCTTTCAAAGTTTGTGCAGCATATTTTTTAGTGGATCTATTGTGATGCCCTGTTCAAGTATTTATTGTATTGTACTGCACATTCAAATCTGATTGAATACAATTATAAAATGATTTGTGTTGTGTGCTGTTGCTTTATGTCCCTGAAACTGAAATGACATTGAATGAGAATAAGAATGTCCTTCACCCGATTGTAGTGGTTTTGTAATCTCTAGTAATGATATTTTAGTTTTGCATTTTGGATATAGTACTTTGCTTAGAAAGTGGCTCATTATAATTTACATTAAAGTGTTCTACCACAATGTCACTATTAAAACATATAAATGTTTATGGTTGAATCGAATGGACTCTAGTGGCGACATTGCAGTAAGAGTAATCAATAATTAATGGTGATATCTGCAACTGTGTAGTTTTCTGATTAATATTTTTTAGATTGTGGTCATCAAAGAAGTGATGAAAGTAAAGGGAATAATTTAGATAAAAAAAACTGTTTCTATTAAATCACTACAATTTAGTTATGCTGCAAAATTAGCAGACTGTATTAATTCACTCATTTATTCTCTCTCTTTCTCTCTCCCTCACACACACACACACACACACACACACACACACACACACACACACACACACACACACACACACACACACAATCACTATGTACTCCTGCTGACTGATGCGGTACTCAAATGTCCAATTGATTTATTTAGCAAGCTCAGTGGTTAAGTTGTTGTATTAGACAGCTACTGATTAGAAAAGTTCAGATCTCAGCATTGCCAGGCTGCCAATGAAGTGCTCTTAAACAAGACTCTTTTCCTCTTCAATTGCTTAGTTCAATCCTGTTTTAACTTTAAGTCACTTTAGATAATAGATATAGTTGTAACTAATTTTCTGTGGTTTTGGATGGTCTCACATAAATACCCTAAAGAGTTATGTTTTAAACTCACCTGGGTACTATTTAAATCTTGTAGTAAAGACATCTGGTCAACACACTTAGAAATAACAGCATTATATTTAATATAATGGCTAACACAACTATTTATCTTTTCAAAACCAATAAAATCCTATCTGGATGCATACATTCACCAAGGAATTCAAATGATGTGTTACTTTCATCATTTTATATTAAGTGCATAAAACTAAATACACATGTCTGATGTGTGTATTTGTAATCATTTGTCCATTTGTACCTTGGAATCACATTGTAGTCATTCTTATGGATGCCAAAAATATAGTGGGTTCACCTTTTAAATATTTTCTGCAGCTTCCTGTTTTGGAAAAAAAAAATGTTTGTTCAAAACAAGGAACAATAATCTTTTTAGTTACATGTGGAAAAGGATGATACACTGAACCTTTCTGCCTGCAGAAAACTATCTAGCTCCAGGTTAATTAAGCATAACAGATCAAGAGACATACGGTGGAACCATAAAGAGTTCTGTTTGCTCATCGAGTTCTCAGAAATGAGTAGAACAACAAGGGGATGAGAGCAGATGTGTCACTTTGAAGTGATGCCTCCCTCATAAACTCTTATTTAATGAGCCATTTTCTGCTGAAAGAAGTGTGCAGATTCCATTTAAAGCTTCCTCCAAATGATCAAATAGTAAGACTAAAGCGATTGCTAAGGGGGATGATACTGAGAGGTAGTGCTCTGTAGAAGTGTGATAGTGAGAGGGAGTTAAAGGTCAGGAATTAAATTACATGAGAAAAATTATACGCTCTCTATTTCGGAAATGTACAACATATGGCATTGCGATAATATTATCATCATTTCAGTGAAATTATAGATTTAGGTATATGACTACAGCCATGCACTTGCTTATATATATTTTTTTTACTTTTATTTAATTACTTTTTAATTTTAATATTTAAATGCATATTATTAAGTAACTACAGTAAAAGAAAAAGGTTATTTTCCAAGCTGTTGCCAAAAAATTGGAAATACAATTGTATAGGATGTCTCTGTATAATATCTAGTATAAAGTTTTTACTGTAATGCAAGTAATGACACCTTACAAAAAGCGAGCTCCATGAAGCCATGGTGTGTGAAGCTTGGTATGGGAGATCTGGAGTGACTTTCGCAGGACTGCGAGGTAGATTATCAGTTCCTTGCCTTAATAATGCACCTGGGACTGAACAGGCAATTAGAGGATGCTATTAAAACAGCAAAGAGCCCTAAATCTGAAATGGGATGTTCAACAAACAGATATAATTGTGCTAGTTCAAGCTAAATCAACTACCTGTTAGTAAGACCCCCTTCCAAATCAATTACTCCAAAATCTGTCAGATCTTTCGTCTTTTATCACTTAGTTGATCATTCATCCAGTTCAAATCTAAACGTTCATCGATCACTGCAGGTGTCCCGCAGGGTTTAGTTCTGGGCCCTTTACTATTCATCTATTATCTATTTATTGCCACTTGGATGTATCTTTCAGAAACAAGGTATCCAATTTCATTGTTATGCTGACGACACCCTCTAAAAATACTTCTGATTTTCCTACACCTTCTCTTTCTAACTGTTGATCTGAAGTTCTTTAACTTGGTTCTCAAATAATTTTCTTAAACTCAACAGTAGTAAAACTAAAATACTCCTTGTCAGGTTAAGAGCTTGGGTGTTATCTTGGCTATCCTGGCTTCCTGTTTAACAGTGCATTTAATATACAAATCCTGCTTTTTGTTTATAAGGCATTACATAACCTGGTTCCTTTATGTTTATCTCACCTACTTCTGACATATATTCCTTCGCAAACTCTTAGATCAATGTCCTCATCCAAACTAGTTCTTCCAAGTATGCGTTTGGCAACAATGGGATCTCAAGCTTTTAGCTACAATGCCCCATACCGGTGGAACTTAGTTCCTCTTGATATCCGCAAGAGCAACTGTGTCTCTACTCAGGCAGGCATATCATTGGCATTGTATGTCTTTATGTTGTATAATATTTCATTATTGTAAACTGTTGTTAATTAGGCGGACGCGGACGGCCTCGGCGAAGGTTTGGGGGTGGAGCGAGACCCTGGGACGGAGGTCTGGGGCGAGGCGACGCCCTCGGTGGGACTATGGAGCGGACTCTGAGGCTGAGCAGCGCCCTTGCCGGTGCCCAGCGTTAACTAAATGCTTCCTTAGAAGCGTAGCCAGGAGCATGGAAGCATGGAAGCACAGGGAGCATGGAAGCACAGGAAACCAGAGAGGTAGGAAGTCCAGGTGATCTATGGTCGTAACTGGTAGATCGGACACTGATGAGGGGAAATGGGGATCTTATAAAGGGGATAGGTAAATGGGGAACAGGTGTAGGTGATTAGTAGGAGTAGGACAGGTGTAGGTGATTAGAAGCAGGGAGAGGCTGAGTGAGAGTGTAAGCCTTGGAGGGAAGCATGGCTGGTGGTTCTCTGACAGTTTTAGAGTTTGGTTAACTGTGGTTTAAAGAAATGACTAAATCTAACATATGTCTATGACTAAATCTAACATACATCTAAACAATACGTGAAATTTAAAACAAAACACTTCAGCAATACAAAACTTACAGTATTCAATAAAGTGATGGGCTGACTATGAAGAAAAACCCAGTCTTCTAAATGCTTAATATTCTGGAGTACTTCAGTGTGAATGAGTTGAGCTGGAGGTTTGTTTGCTGTCCTGTGTAGGACTGTAAATGTGTTTAAACTTGATTCTGTCTGAAAGGTTTTAAATATTAAAAACTGTCTGGCCTTGAGTGAGACTCTCTCAACCTTGGAAGTCAACAAAAGCGAGCACTAATTCACAGCAGATGTTAAAATAGCCACATCAAGATCACTAAAGCTTAAAGACACTTGCATCTACCACTGCTAGAAATGAACCATAGAGAGTGCTTAGGCTTTGTTCAACTGTCACATTCATACAACAGAATTTTGTTTGCAGATGTTCAACTATAGTCACCTTCAGCGTTTCCTTATTTGAAGATGGTCAGAGTGCGGTGTTAAAATGGCACACAACATTCTTTTCAGTTTTTTGCTATTTGTCATGTGTACAGGATGTTTTGACAAGCCAAGACCTTGTAGGTCCATTACGTAAAAAGCCAGCATGTACTGTAAGTGTTGGTGGGATTGGAAAGGAAGATAGAGCTTGACGACATAGTGACATTTTTTGTTGATGTTTTTGGTTGTATTTTGCATTTTCCTCTAAGGTTTGGAAAAGTGGAGCCTTTAGCTGGAAATGCCTGACGTTTAAAACAAAGCTTTGCTTCAGACTTTCATGAAACCACTGCCAATATGTTGTATACTGGAAAATAAACCTGACCATTACCATGACCATAAGTTGCGAAAGGGGACTAAACTAAAAAAACATGAGATTATATGCATTCATTTGCCCGATGACTTTGTTGCTATGTAGTGTGTTTAGCAAACAGTCACGATTACCACTGATTTGGGTTGTAGATCATTCTAAACACAGCGGTAACTCTGGTATGAATGTCAATGAGCGGGACTCTAGCATTACTTTATCTGGTCCACCAGTGCTTATTTTAACTATATGACATACACTTACATTGTTTGCCCCTGCGGTAGGTGTTTAAAGTGGAGCTTTCTAAACCTTTTGTATCTTTTATAAGTGGAAAACATATTGCACAAACCCCCTTAATACAGATTAATGTCATGAACTGTATTTAAATGTGCACGATAACATTTTGTTTGTCATAGAGTTATAAAGCTTTCTATTCCAGAACTGTACACAGGTCCATGTTTACATTATTAATAGGTCTACCTAGTTTAGGGTTATGAGGGTCTTGTTTTTGCAATATTTCTGACAGTGGTTGCTCAACGCCTACATCTTCAGATTCAGTTTGGCACTGTTACAAGAATTATTTTTGCATATAAATCCATAAAATAAGGTTGTGAGCTGTATAAATCAGGTTACACGTGATTAGATGCGTGGCTTCTACACACAATTAGAAAGGTTAGACATTACTAAAAGAAGAAGAAAAGAGAAAGAAACAACTTACTGGTGCACCTTGTGTTCCATCTGTACCTGACTGTCCATCATCTCCCTTATCACCCTGTTAAAGAGAGAGACAGGGATATAAACATCATGCATTCTGGGTTTCAGACATTTTAAACTATATTTAAGACCAGAAGCCCCTTCACACATCATTAATCATATAAGCACTCAAAGCCTTTAGAAGTGAAAAATTGTATTTTGAATAACAAGATTCTTTACATTAATACAGAAATAAAGAAAAACACAAGCAGTTACACAAGTCTCAGTTTTTTACAATACAGACAAAAGAAAAAAGCTATTTAAAGTGCTGAGGATTTGTTCCTTTGCAAAATTACACGTTACAGTAGACACATAAAACCAAGACTTTCAGATGGTAACACAGATACCATGTGCTGGACCAAGGTTTTTCTTTCTCCTTACATTTTTTTCTCAGGTTTAAACCACAGTATACTGTCACACTGTTTTAGCTTTGTAAATTAATTTAGACTTACATGGACACTTTTCTGGTGTTGTTTACTTTTGATTTCTTCGTTTTATTGCTATAATTATTCTTTTTCACAACATTAAATTTTTTTCCCAATGTGCTTCAATTTTCTGTCGTCTGTCTTTGTTAATGTTTAAATCCTGTCTCTGCACTGTCTTTTTTGTGTTGTTGTTATCCAGGCCCCTATTCTAGTTTATCTCTGATCCCTGTTTGTGGTTTATGTATTTGGATACCTCTTTTTTTTTGCCATATCTAAATATGATCTGACTCCTGCTTTGAATTTAGATTTTTATTACATTACACTATCAATATTGTACATTTCCAGATAATGAGATGCCACCTTACATTTTTATGAAATATTATAGATAAAATGTTAATTTAAAAAAATAGCTGGCTATAGAAAACTGCACATATTTCATTCAGTCTATCATAAATTACACTTTATTTTCCACAGTATTAATTTAGTCATTTTGCTGTATTAATTCCCAGATCAGTCTCACAGGACTATAACATACAACTAGGTGTGTATTGGTGCAGATATCCTGCTCTTATTAAAGGAAAATTACAGCTCTTTCAGGATGCTGAGGAACAATTCTCCAGTGGCAACACAAAATTTTTATTTTATCTGTGAAAATGTAATAGGATTGTTCTGCTAAAACAAAAACAAAAAACCAGTGAAGTGCAGAAATGACTTCTTATACTGTCATTTAAAAACACTTACTGTACTTTCAATTATTTTCTTTTCAATTCATTTGAATTTTTATACAAATGAGACAGTAAGACATTTCTGCATGGATACTCATGTTTTGCATAACTTTGGAACAGGAACAGCTTCCTTGTTTATCCTCTTGTTTAGTCTGTACACGTATAGGCCCTAATAAGTGTTGTGTTGTAAACAATATGGCTGCATTTACATTGAACATATACATAATAATTGGATCACAGTAATACATTTATTAAATCCATAGCAAAAAAAGATCATCGCTGCTTTTCTATAAATCCAAATGTTGCAATGTGTCAATGTTTACATTTATGGATTTTGGCAGACATCCTTATCTCATTTATACAACTGAGCGGCTATGAGGCATAGGGGCCAGGGGTGCTGGCTTGCTCATTAGGGACAAACTTACACTTATAAAGAACAATCCTATTAACTAATTCTTACCACATTATCTGTGTGAAGCCACATTGAGGCAATGTCCAATGTTAAAAGCGCTATACAAATAAATTAAATGAATTAAAATGATGTGGCTAGGATTTGAACTCACAACCTTCAGATCCAAAATCCAATGCCTTAACCACTTATCAGCCTTTGTAATCTCATGTTTCTGTGGGGGAAGTTACTTGTATTCAAAACCAGGTTGTGCAGAAGATTAAGTACATTTTCAGGGCCCTATATTTGGAATATATGAACTCTTCATATACAGTTCATAACTCCAAGGCTGCCAATGTTTACAGTACAGTTGTAGAAGTATAAGATGAATATGTTCATTGAAATTTGTATTATTTTACAGACACCCTTAACCAGAGCCACTTACAGTACAAGTGAGCAGTTGAGGGTTAAGGGTCTTGCTAAAGGGTCCAGCAGTGGCAGATTGGTGATGTTAAGATTTAAACATGTGACCTTCCAACGCCACGAGTCCAATGCCTTGACCACTAAGCTACCACCACCCGCTTGTGTTTGAACCTTGAACCGTGTGTTTAAACCTTGAAACACAAGATCTTGCCTATAAGTCTAACACTGCCAATCAACTGTTTTTTCTTTGCTGTCAAATGTAACCTGATGTTGAATAAACACACCTGGTCTTGAAATCCTGTCAAACTCCTTTGAAAGTAACAAATGGGGTGACATTCAGCTTCTGTGTATTTACAGCCATTTTTGTGTCTTTCTATTACATAGGCACAAACATTGATTTTGGCCAGCAAACAGGGTTTTATAATTGCACCCTAGTTCCATTACATAATACAGCTTCATAAAGAAAGTTCAGTGAGGCTTGGCCTGAGCCTTTCAACAAACACTCTAAATGTGAGTCTCTCAGCCTTACCCTCCATGTCTGTAACCCAAAAAATGTTTGGTCTGGTCTAATATACCAAACATATTTACTGTGCAGTCTGTTTACATGGCACAGGTGTGCTGGGAGCTGGAACTGAATTAAAATGCAAGCTGTCTATAGAGAAGGTCTCAAGCACCAGGGCTGCAAATGGATTTCCTATAAAGATGCAGGGCCAACATCGACCTGAAGCAATCCATACTACATTTACACTGAGCAGAAGGTCCTGATCAACAAGCATCACCTGCTAAAAAATAGTGCACTATAATGGTAATAGCTTAGATTATCCCCATGACAAGTGCTTTAGAAAGAAGTGTTGTCAAGCTAAATGATTATATCGCCATAATGGCAGCAACCATGTGTGCACTGTTACAATAAAAAAAAAAACTCATTGTGAAGTAATTCACAGTTACCCATTTTGAATTGTTTTTGTTGGTATTTAGTGTAAATTATTACTGTAGGCATGATGCCAATAAAACACACTGCTTCAAATGCTGCTCCCTACAACTTCCTTCTGCTAACTTAGCAGATATTCTGAAACACCTGTATCACAGTCTACTCTGTAGTGGGCAAAGAAAAACTGACATTGAATTCTGCAAATTAATAAATGATTGAATTTAAAATATATATTAAAAGCAAGCAAAGTTATTCTCACAATGTTCATGCTAGATACCAGTGATGGGTGGTCAAGGCCAACAAAGGCTTCTCTGCTGGCCTAAACAATATCAGAAGCACTGACCTACATTTACAACCTAAATTTTCATATTTGTTCCATGAAATTGTATTAATTTATTCCCAACAGTTTATTCTCTTCATTTTGTAGCGTTTTTCTTGGCTGCATTTCCAGTACGTGTATGTGGATGTTAGATTTTTTGTCCAATTTCGATTTCAGCCCCTATGTGCTGCCCTGTCAATCTAATCTGCCCAGGGCCTGCAAAGTCTGTCCTGCAGGCCCTTTTACCATTTAAAATATTAACAACGTCTCTTTAACCAATCAGATTTTATATTTGCCTCACAGAATAGCCTCAGCATTTTTCTATCCTTTGATTGGTTGGTCAGAGGGAAACTGTTAGAGCCAAGTTCGACTGGTAAAACATGTCTGTAGCACTGCACACATTGATACATCTGAGTTAGACTTTTTTATGCCTACAGAGGAAGAAAGATTGATTTGGTCTTGGACATACATAAAAAATACATTTTCATTTTCATTTAATTTTGCTAGACATCGTAAGGAGAGGTTGGCCAACCCCAAGCTAGCTAGCTTGTCTCAGCCCGGGAAAGGGTTTGTTTGCCGCTTCCAGACCAGTGAATACGAGCAGTACCACTGGATTACAGCCTCTGAGGAATGCTGCAAATTATGAGTCTGCATCTCTGGTAAGTAGGTTGGATTTATTTACATTTTTAATGGTTTTGTCATGTTATTAGACAAATATTGATTCTGAACTGCTTCAGATGTTGTAGTTGGCACAGTTGCAGTTTTAGTGTAGAGGTTTGGAGTCTTAACTGGGTTTTTTGCTTTAGTAAAATGGTATTCACCCTCTATATGTGAAATTCCTCTCTTTCTGTAATGCCATGCGTTGTTATATTGCGTTTTTGTATAGTATTTATGGTGTCTATAATTGCGACGTGATAGTGGTGGTATTAAGAGGTAGATTAAGTCGGGTAAGTCCTCACTGAAGGCCCAGGTACCGAATGCATGGCCCGCCACTGCTACATATATTATACATTTGAAAATTACTGCATGCGCACATTTGAACAATGTAGGGTCATTGCATCACTTTTTAATTCGCATCAAGGTTTACAGGTGTACAGAGATGTATACATTAGATACATAGATACATAGATAATGTTTTGAGACAATGTTCATTCTCAAAAGCGCTATAAAAATAAAATAAATTGAATTGAATAATTAGATAACATTACAGCTCTTATTTCAATCTTAGGATGAATGAATAAAATTCCCGATGTGTATTTACTTCTAATGTTAGAAGTCTAAACGATAATTTTTCTTTCTTCTGAAAGAACCCTTAAAGATTCTATGAACATTTTTCAACCATGTAAATAAAAACTTACAAAAAAATTTTGTTTCGATTACTGAACTATAGGATTACCTATAATTATATTGTAGTCATAATGCAGAAAACTGAATAAAACAATGTGAAACGTACTCTGTCTGTTAAAGCTGATAGGGTTATAGTTAATAGATAACTATTATTCTTGTGTCCTTTTCAATTGCTAAGGAATGATAATTATTGTCGGTTTACCCAATATTGTTTGTAATACTTGCAAATTACTATATCCCCAATGGTTGTCACCTCACATCACCATATCAATTAATAAAAATCATTTGATTAAATACCAGCATCTTTTACTTCAGTTACTATTAGGGTTAGATTTTGTAGAGTCCACCATATAAATTCCTTAATTTAGCCATAAAATATTAGAAAAAGTGCAGTAATAGAAAAAGATTATTAGCTGCACAAATGTCAGAGCCACTCTATTATTAAAAAATAATCATAATAAACACTTTCCGGCCAATCAGAATTGAGGGATGAGAACAAAATGGTTTAGAAATAATTTTAATACAATATTTTTAGGTTTAAAATCCTTTTAGTCAAATGTGTATTTTCTGTAGTGATATATAAAACATATTAGGAACAACACAATTGATATTTGTGCTTTTATAGGCATGCAACGGTGTTGTGGCTGTGTCAGTGGTGGGAATAAAATTGGCTTAAAAGTTTTATACAAAAAAAATAACATTTATTATTGTCCATATAATTATGCATAATTTGAAATAGAATGCACATTCTTTCAAAAGAAATGCTTACTTTAAAGTCACGAATAAATAAAAGAAAAACCATTAGTGCATCCTTTTTTATAATATAAAGCCATGTTGTGGCCAAATTATTATTTCTCGCATTAAAACATTCATATTACATGAAGGCATGAGATATAAAGGTTTGAAATTCTCTGTGCGGTGCCACATTTCAAACAATGAACCGTGTTGTTCTGTATGCTAAATTGGCAAGAGGAGAAAAATAATTGTGCAGTCCAGTGCCTTCTCTGCTTGGCTTCTTTAAAATATTCAAAGGCAAGTAATCTGTTATTTTACACCAGTAAAGTGGTTACAGCCTTAGTTTTATAGGATTATTAACTCAGGTGGAAAATGACAAATGGATATGAGAAAAATTGCCTTATAGTGGTCTATTTAAGATTAAAGAAGGAAAAAATAATGCTGAGCCCAGAGCATCCATTACAATGTAATTGTGTCAGTGTGTGCAGTTTTCCCTGTTTTGACTGTCTTGTCTTTATAACAAGATTAATCAGAACTGTCAGAGGAATTTACTAGCCCGACATTTTGTGTACATTTGGTGTCTGACTTTGCACTTTATGTAAATTTATGTGACTTTAATGTGTTTCTCAAGGCTTAATTTTAAATATTTTTACACATGTGAAAAGAAAAAGCAAGAAAATAGTATTTATGGGTGTGTTTTTTGTATGTTTATGCATTTCAGTCATTTACATGTTGTGAAGGGGGGTGAATGTATTTAACAGTCCTGTATTTCTTGTTTATGTCTGTGTGTGTGTGTGTGTGTGTGTGTGTGTGTGTGTGTGTGTGTGTGTGTGTGTGTGTGTGTGTGTGTGTGTGTGTGTGTGTGTGTGTGTGTGTGTTGGGTCTGCATTACCCCTCAGTTATAAAACCTCATCAGGAAAACCAAGAGGCCACATGAAAGTATAAAAGCCTAAAATGGCCTAGTTATCTAACGCCTTTTCTTTTACATGCAGATTCTGTGGTTTTAAGGGCTTTTAATTTGTTCCACATTTCCTTAAAAAGTAGGTGTCCACCCAGCATACACAACTCAGAGTTATCTGATCTGCTTGTTTTTATTTCTCTCTAGTAGAAGCTCCAATGAAATAAACTATGCCACAGCACAATATTGCACCATAAGTGGGTTTTTGTTATGACTGCATTTTGAGATCAAGTCAAGAATAAAGTATTTCTCTGAAATTAAAGTAAAAGTCCACTTCATCTATTGTCTCACAGCTATGAACCGATCTGAACAACTTTATTGGGGTTCTTTAAGTTTGAAACCTTAAACCTTACTAATAACATAAGCATATACTATATGACTCATATTCCTGTTACATGTGCATGCATATTTAGCCATTTATGTAAATGTGTCACGCACATGTATGCAATCTGCAAAATTTGAAGACAACTACTGTCATCAGACTCAGAATCCGGTTATTGGCCAAGTGTGTTGACACACACAAAGAATTTGGTTCTAGTTGTTAGTGACTTGTTGTTAGAGTACAAACATAAATAACACTATACATTTAGCATGGACTATGCAAGACAAAACACACAAAAATATAGACAGTATGAGTATTAAATAGGAATACAGAGAAATCAGAGAGGAATACAGAGAATACAGAGAGGAATACTAGGTCATGAGCTTCAGATCACACCTTCAACACATATATATATAAATTATATTATATTAAATTAAATTTATATCTATGCCATGTGGCAGACACCCTTATCCCGGGTGAATTACATTGTTCTCTGTTATACACTAGCAATTGTACAATTAGCAGTTTAAGATTAGATTAGATTAAACTTAAATGTCATTGTGCATGGTACATGTACAGGCCAATGAAATGCATTTAGCATCTTACCAGAAGTGCATAAGTGGCCAATTACCATAAATAAATAGCAGTGTAAAAAAAAATAAATAAGGGAATGTGGTTCATATGTACAGGGGTGAGGGTAAATAGGTTTGTGTTGAGGGTTATAATCCCTGTTTAAGGTCATAGCAGTGGCAGCTTACTGGTTCGTATGACCTTCAGAAGTCCAACATCTTAACCACTGAGCTACTACTTTCCGCAATTCTTATCCTGAGTCACATGATTACTGATTAAACCCACCTATTTTAATCAGACTGCTCCTTTAAATAACTTGGACTCTCATTGTTATTTTGCAAAGCATTTTTTCAGCAGTGTCTGTGAATCATTTAAGCCATTATTATCTGTCTTGATTAGTTTTGGACGGTAACCTATTTCATGATTACTCTTGGTAGTTTATGGCTGTTTGCTGATTGTGGGGATATATTTATGCCATTTCTCTGCTACTGTGCATCTTAGGGTTTTTTCATGATGGCTACCTAACAGTATTAATATACAGTCTAACACCAATTTGGTACATTTAAGTATAAGAGAAAAAGATTTTTGGGTTTTCCCTTCAACCTAGTAAGATCAAGAGTAAGATTAAGTTTGGGTATATGAGTAGTAATTCGTTTTATTTCAGAACAAATTTAAAACTGAACAAAAATAAATTCTCTAGGTTATGTGTGTAACCCTAGTTCCCTAAGGGAACGAGACTCTGCATCGGAACACTTTGAGAACACGGCTGCGTTGTTCATGCTCTAAATAATTTGTGTAATCAGTCAAAATTGGAGGCAGGCTGTCACCGGCGGGGTGACGTCATGACAAGGAAGTATAAAACACACATGGAGTGAAGCCAGCATCAACTTCTGTAACCGAGAAGGACGCGCTGAAGGGACGCCAGAGGTGTGGCATAGAGACGCAGCATCTCGTTCCCTCAGGAAACTAGGGTATCACACACACAGTCGCAGAGGTCTTGGAGGGACACTCCAGAGGACCAAGCCTTAGAGGCTGCTACCCTCCGGGTCAAGTGTGCTCTGACCCCGAATGGAGCGGGGAGACCAGAGGACCCGTAAGAGGACGCAATTGCGTCAATAATCCATCTGCTGAGAGTCTGCTTGGAGGGCTGTAGCAGATGAACAATTGTTCCAACTTTCTTGAAGGAACAATCCAGTGCTCTGACCGGGCACAGCCGGTTCAATCTCTCCTGGTCTGGGGTCTGGAGTGAAGGAGGATCGAATGCCTGGAGCCTGACAGGTCGTAGGACGACCGAGGGCACCTTGGAGACGTTACCCGCTCTAGGGTGCATATTATCAGGTTCTCTCCAGAACTCCCGGAAGCAGCACGACCGGGAGAAAGGCATACAGACGTGGCCTCGGCTATGCCTGTGCCATGGCATCTAGTCCCAGCGGAGCTGGAGGATATAGGGAGAACCACAGGAAACAGTGCGACATCTCTAGAGATGCAAACAGGTCTACTTGGGCTTTGCCAAACTTCTCCCAGATCTGCCCCACCACAGGAGGGTGGAGGTGCCACTCCCCAGGTCTGGACCCCTGACTTGATGAAGCTCTCTTGTTTGAGATGACAGTCCTCAGATCTGTCACCTCATGGGGCTTTGGCCCAGAGCGCCATGTGGGATCCTGCACAGGGGGAGAGTGCGTCATGACACTCCGCCTCGGCACTTGCTGGTAGGAAGGCGTGGGTACCATTGGAAAGCCGCAGATTGTTTTTTGGCTTCCTGAAAGCTTTAGACTCCCGAACTAATGGTGTCGCCAAAAAGCCCTGAGGGCGAGAGTGGGGCATCCAGCAGCACGGCCTTGTCCCTATCAGTGATTTCAGACAGGGTGAACCACAGATGTCACGCTGTGGTTAGGGCGGCCATAGACCGGCCAAAAGCCTTAGCAGTATGGCGGAGCTATAGTATCTGGCCGCCCACATCCAACTCCCATAGCAGGTCGGCTTGGTATGCCTATAACCCCGCCATAATGTGCAGACATCCATCGACCTGACCTGCTGAGGCATAAGCCTTCCCCACCAGTGTCGATGTAGTACGCAGGGGCTTAATGGGTAGTGTCGGTGGCTTAAGAGAGGATGCCACACCCGGGGAGCTCGAACTTACATGACTATAGGCACAGAGTGTGTCTGTGGAGATGGAGAGAGATAGGAGAGGGAGAAGAGAAATTGAACAAGACCAAGTAAGACATTTGTCTTGTTTGTTGTAATGAGCCAGCGAGAAAGATAGACCCAGATTTGAACCAAACAAAGTAACACATTTTGTGAGAAAGTAATTCCAATGAAAAACAAGAAAAAGTAAAATTAAAGCAAGGAAATGTAACAAAATATTCTGTCAATCTTCAGCTTTTTTTTTTTGCTTTTCTTTTTACTAATGCTGTAAAAGCGAGAGAAAGATAGAAGGATAATGGAGGTTAGGGAGAGTAAAACATAGTACATAGGAAGAGGGCCGAAAGATGTAAGATATAACGATAATGAGGTATGAAATGTGGGTAGATTGGATGGATAAAGAGATAAAGCGTTGGTTTGAGGCTGTGTGAGTGAAGTACAAATGTAGCTTTAAGAACCCTCCTAAGAGTGCACTTGGCATTCACTGTGTATTTACTGCTGTTATTATAAACAAGACTCGTGACACAGTACAATGCCTCAAGAGGGAATATAGGACACTTAATTACTCACATACAGCACTGTAAGGTGAGTTCCTAAACTGCTGTCTTGTTAATAATTGCACTCTAAAGCTGCTTTGTGCTTCCTAATTATGCAGTGTTAAATACATTTAATGGAAATACCCGAATAGCAACTGCACAATCAGCTTCAGGTCTGAAAGTACAGTAGCTCTGAGGTGGAAAAAACTTTTTTAATATCCGGTACCATATCATGAAATGTGAGGAGAACTTTGAAAGAATCACTGCTTTATATGCAAGATGTTTAGATGGATTATAGGGGGTTGCATGTAATGTGCATCACAATTTCATGTTAAAACACCCACATCAACACCCACATTCACTCACACACTACATACCAAACCAACAGTACAATGTGCTTTAAGTATAGCAAGTAATTGATCCTACAGTAACTGGTGGGAGTACTGCACCATAACTATGTGCTTTCAGACAAATGCAATGAACCATCACTTCTTAAATTTTTAGTGGCAAATATAGGTCTTGTTCAGCACTATAATCTATATGCATTGCACAAATGCACACATATACATTAGTACTACTGTAGAACTAATGCTTTTTGTAATTTAAAAAATTGTCTTAAAAAATAAAGATGTGGGCTATAAGTAGTGTCACTGTCAATCGAAGAATGTTTGTTGCCTGACGAATGTATATTTCCTGATGAATGTTAGTTGCAAAGACAAAAAACATTTTAAAAAGTGTTTTATGCATTTACATTTACGCCTTTTAGCAGATGCCCTTATTCAGAGCAACGTACAATAGTGCTTGGAGTCTATTTTAATGAATAAATCAACAGTGGTTTGTTGGTTACAGACTTAGAATACTGTCAGCCTAATCCTCTATTGACAAGAATTATAGAACACTTTTTTGAAAACAAGTTTCCTGATTATGCATTTTTATAAGGACCATGCCATATAACCATGCTATTATTTAATAAAATAATAGCATTTTAATATCCTAATTTAATGTTAGCAAACAGCAGCACTTAATGCTTTAGCAAAAGGCTCAGAATAAGGTCTTATAACTGCAGCCCTGATTGCTTTGATTTACTGTAATAGAAAGTAACACTTTAAGCCATGCTAAAATAAAATAAAAAATCTCCTTTGAAGTAGTAACAGTAATTATTTAAACTATCTGCTGACTAACTAACCATTATTAAGTTAGAAAGTCAATGTTTGCTGAAGTAACTTATTCTGACTACACACATTGCTTTGTGTTAACTCTGAGTCAGTAGCCAATGCACAGTGTTTGCAAGCTCATTAATCATAAAACTCTATAGCCACTGCATTTCCCATACTGCCAAATAAAGCATAGTACCCTGTTTCATATTTTTACTTGCAGCTGACAAGGTGCATAGCAGGTGTATATTTCATCATTTTTCTGCATAAACAGGGCTGTCTACTCACCCACTACATGTGGCTAGTGGCAATTTAAACAAGCAAACACATTACTTGTAATGCTGTAATGCTTCTCCGTGCATATTTGTGCTTAAGTTCCTCCCTGTATCAAATTTGTAACAGATCATTGGACTCAATTTACACAAAAATACAGTATATCATTTTGAGAGAGATGGATTAGAGTTTGTATCTGTACTGTTTCCTGCTTGTCCATGAAATTCATATTATCACATTCCTCTAAATCTCTTCAGTGCACTTCACCATTACTCACCAATTTGCATCACAGGATGTCAAGGTTATTTTACTTTTCATAGAAATCATCCATTTTTTTAAACAGACTCTTATTTATTATTTATTATAAGCTATATACTGGTAAGCTCTAACTTACAATGTAGATGTGTTCTGGTGACCCTGTCAAAACTTGAAAATACCTTAAGCCTAGCCTACCCAGGAGAAAATGGTGATTAGTATGTGTAGTATACTGTAATTTGTTAATAATTTATTTTAATTTTATAATTACATCACATTACATAATTCAGTAAAGCAGAGCAATTTACATTACTGTAATATATATAATATATATTTTGCGCTCTGTTTCAGTGTCCGACAAGGGCGATAAAAAGGAGAAAGACACAGAAAAAATACACGCTTTAACACAAAGACAACTGAAATCTGTCGACTGCTGGCGAGAGTAAGGCATCTCACAAGGCAGCAGATGCGTACATGCTGGCAGCTCTCTAACATTTCGTACAAGAATTAAATGTAAATATTTTTTTAATTACTTTGGTATCAATATCGTCATCGTAAGATTGGAAAATTGTAAATCCAACCAGCATAATTGGGATTACCTGTGTGTGTGTCAAATTGATTTATTTCTAAAGTTAGTTAGGTTATGTACTTATTAAAAAAAAAAAAAGAACTTACTTTTACTTTTATAAAAAGGACAGTTAAAACTTCTTAAAAGTATGCATACATATATAAGAACAATCATAAAAAAAATCATAACAGCAAACTAATCCTTATTTCCTATCTAAGGATTTCTGTCTGTTATAATTCTGTAAATAATAATTCTGTTATAATTCTGTAATTCTATTTGTTGTAATAACTGGTATCTCTAGGCTAAATTCAGTGTTGTACACCACATCCCAAAGTATCATGTGACCTGCAAACATGGCTGCCACAGACTCCAAAATCCATTACCCACGTTCAGGTTCACTTGATTAATTATCACAGTAAGCTGGACACAATTACACACAAATTCAATATTAGGACTCCTGTTACAACTCACTGACTGCAAAGTATACACTCAGTGTTTTCACAGGTGTCATGAAAGACTTTTTGGTTTTTGGTCCAGTTTCTTTTTTCAGGTTTCACTATCATAGTAGATAACTATATAATAGAATAACAGTTTAGTTAACAAAACAGATGTAGTACACAAACGAGAATGATAGAATGAACAATTCTACGAAATACAGCAAAAGTAAATATACAGTACATTGATTCTCCCTCCCATCATTAACCTTTATGGGATTAGAGTGTATCTTGACTATATCTTTGTTGTTAAAGTTTGCCTGGTGTTTCTTGTTTCCTGGTTTTATGATTATATCTTTTGTCCAATTTAAGTTACTGCTGATTGCCTGTTGCAATTTAGTATTGTTGTTAACCTTGCCCTACCTTTGGGTTTGTACATGCTGCCATCACCAATGTTGGTGTTGTAATATAAATGATAAAAAGAAAAATGGTGGAATTATTAAATATATCAATGACAAAAACATCCTGACCTTTTTTAGCAAACAAAATACCTTTTAACTATCTTTTTTTTTTTTTAAAGAAATATAAACAATTAAAAAAAGAAAGCTTAATCTCAAACAATCCACTCTGTGCCTGTACTTCATTACTGAGTGTAATGTTCCATGAAACTGTAACAAGGCATTTTATTTACTTTTCTTTTGTATGCAAGAAGTGTCGCAAAAAATGGCTATTGATTTTTGAAGTTTTAAAAGAAGAGAATTGAGTTGGATTGGAATGGAATGGAATGAGTGCAATGAGCATAGCCAAAGAATGCAAAAACAAATATAAATATTTAAGTTCAAAAATATAAGCTAAAATTGTATTGCATTTTATTACAAATTGTTGAAAATTTATTATTTTAAGCAGGCATGTCTGTGAACAATTTGCGAGTTAATCTTCTTGAATGGCTTAAGTTAGGGTAGAGAAAAACTATGGTTGGATATTTGATGTTTTTCTACTGTATGTGCAAATACTGGTTTTCTGAGAATAATTACTTTCTAACAGTAGCACCAGATGTTTCCTTTTCATTATTAACCAGGACACAATTAGAGTTATTACTGTAAAAACTGTCTACCTACACTAATAGAGGTGTGGGCTATATATAGCCCATCTCTGTATCTCTTTAATGACAGGAAGTGCCATAAATAACTCAATAAAATAAAACAGCTCAATGCACCAACTGACCAAATTATCAAATAATAAGATGTTATGAAATTAAATAAAAACTACAAATGCATGCACTACAGATAGACCTAAAAGGTCTTGTGCACATTTTACACATGGATGCAAACTCCTCAGATGTGGCTGATTTTTACAGCTGTAGTCATTTAGTAAGAAAAATACATCCTTAAATTGTGTAGACATTTTATTAGACCAGAACAGCACCCACACAGTATATCTATGTTGAACTGCAGCGAGCCTTGTTTGATGCTAATGACTGTGAAATTACTATCCCAGGAGTCCAAAATTGATTCGCATTAAATACGAGTCTCCTCAAAATCTTGTCTGCAATCATCATTCCCACATATCACACTGACAAAGTTCTCATTTTTTATCAACAAAGATTCATTTTAACTGCTTTTAAAACAGACTGACCTTTGGTCCAATTGTGCCGGCTGGTCCTTCACTACCAGGGAGGCCTGGTTCCCCCTGTGTGTGGGAAATGAAGAAAAAACTGGGATAATGAAATGTACTAACAACTTACTCTTAAATGAGCCATATGAAGCACAATTGCATAGATCACACACTGTAGATCCTTTTCCCCTTAATATACTAAGTAAGCTGGGAGAAAGAGGCATAATATGGGAACAGAATTATTACTTTCTCCCATAAATACACACCTTGATTTTGAATAAACACACAAACAGTCTCGGCTATTCAAGCCTTTATTTTCTGAAAGTCTGGAAAGTGTGAAAACATTTGTGGGTATTGTCATGAGTAATAAATGCAGTGAAACATGTTAGTGACAGAGGCTTGCTTTAACTGGCACGATCTAGCCTGAACCATGTGTGGACTTTTTGGGTTTTACAGTGAACAGACGATTGCTTTATGGCAGCTGATATATACAGTACAGACCAAAAGTTTGGACACACCTTCTCATTCAAAGAGTTTTCTTTATTTTCATGACTATGAAAATTGTAGAGTCACACTGAAGGCATCAAAACTATGAATTAACACGTGGAATTATATATGGAATTATATACATAACAAAAAAGTGTGAAACAACTGAAAAATTTCATATTCTAGGTTCTTCAAAGTAGCCACCTTTTGCTTTGATTACTGCTTTGCACACTCTTGGCATTCTCTTGATGCCTACTTTGAAGTTATGTATATAATTCCACGTGTTAATTCATAGTTTTGATGCCTTCAGTGTGACTCTACAATTTTCATAGTCATGAAAATAAAGAAAATTCTTTGAATGAGAAGGTGTGTCCAAACTTTTGGTCTGTACTGTATATACAATATATATAAACTTTTGGTCTGTACTGTATATACAATATATATAAACTTTTGGTCTGTACTGTATATATAATATATATACAGTACAGACCAAAAGTTTGGACACTTTGGTCTGTACTGTATATAGTACATATGTAAAGACATTGCTCACATCCTTAAACTGCTATGTATTCAGAAATTGACAGTATTTTTTCAAGCATATATTTGTATATACAACGTTTAAAATTTTATAAAAAAAAAAATTATATACAGTATAGCTCATTCTTATTTCTGTAATTCAAACCAAGGAGGTGTATTTTATATTATTATATATTATGCTTTGAAAATGATCATGGGGTAAAATTATACAAAGATACTATTAGTAGTTTTTAAGGAAGACGTATAAAATTACAAATCTTTAAGATTTCAGATTTGAACTAATCACAAACTTACATATGTAAAGAGCTACTATAACCTTAACTATTATGTATGTTTTGTGAAAAACAGCGAACTTAAGTACATTTGTAGGTGTGTGTTAGTTAATATCTTCATTAACACATAAACAAAATGTAAACATGGAAACAATAAAAAAAAAAACCTTCATTTAATTTGCTCTATGCAGCTGCATACAAAAGCATAATTGTATGGCATTGGATTAGTTTTATAATTTACACTGATCCTCTTCATCAATTACAGAGCTATGCAGCAAAAATAAACACTAATAATTTCATCTTAGCCCATTTCGATTTATTTGGCATCCATTTCTTTTTTTCGAATCACATTGTAGCACTAGTATGTACAGTATACTGTGTGGCTACAGTTGCCATAACCAGTAGTTGCAAGGTTCCTCAAAAGGTTTCTTTCTTATACCATTTCATGGAGATATTCCTTATCATTGTAAGGAATCCCTGATGGCTCTGGGCTTGAGGAAAAAATATTTATTTGCTAGACTAACTGAATCTACTTCTACCACCACATGTCTGCCTTTAGAACATATCAGTTTTGTTATAATTGTATAAAGGTGAATAATACATGCTATTTACCTTTGTCCCAGGTGCCCCAGGGGGTCCTTGTTCACCTTTGTCACCCTGAGGTCTCTGTTTAGCAAGGTATTGAATGTTTTATCAGTGCATTGTCAAATTTTTCTATCTTGTTTTATTTGTTTGGTGACTGGGTGCAGGCTGGCAAAACTGAGAGCTAAGAGACAGTATATTGTTCCAGAAAATATTTCAGGGCATTCTGCTTAGAATAAAAAGCTAATTTAAATTATAGCTTATAAAAACTGTGTTAAAATGTTCTTACTTGCTACATGTACAAACAAAACAACAATTTCCTCTCCATTTTCTTTGGAATTGATTGGTCTTTCCACTTTTTTCCTGCTCTGGTTCCACATGTCCTTTTAAGTCCATATCAGAATTGTTAATAAAAATTTCACTCTGGGCTTCAAGGATCTGAACAAGATCTTACCTTGGGTCCTGGAGGTCCTTGTTTTCCAGGCAACCCTTGCTGTCCCCTTTCACCCTGTACACACAAAAAAAGGCACATGCTGGAAGCAGAAAAAAATAGTATTCACACTGCCACAACACACACTTGCCTTAAGTCCTTGCTTTCTATAACAATAATTTATCACAATAACACCAACTTGCACACTATCCTCATGGGGCTTTCAGACTAATTTCAATCACTATGAAACTAGAACTGTTCTCATTTATCTTGATTCTACTTACTTTGGAGCCCTTTACTCCTGGGTCACCTTTCGTTCCATGTACACCAACTTCACCCTGCCAGGTGACAAGTAACATAAAGACATTTTTTTGGTCATTAGCTGATTACTGCCCAGTGTCTACCTCTCCTGTATAACACAACAGCTACCAAACAGGGAAAGGGAATGTAAGCACAAGCTTACTCGTTTAAACATAAAACCTCCCACCACATATTTTCAACCTGCTGAACTTGGAGGAAATCTTCTCTCTTTTGCATATGATAATACGATGCATATGAATATCCAGTGTTGTAATGATCGACAGAATCGTACCATTCATCTTAGATTTCATTATGTTTACGGCAAGAACATAATATGTTCAGACAGATTCTGTAAAAGATGTTAAAATGTATTGAAATCTTACCTTTTGACCCAATATACCTGGCTCCCCAGACACTCCTCGCTCACCTTTTATGCCCTTGGAAACAATAATTTTTTCAAAAAGTCAAATAGCAAGTACTGTTGTTGAGTGTCCCACTGCTTTTTTGTCATTGTTTCTGAATCAAATAAAACCAATAGAGAGTACTCACAGGCTTACCATCATGACCAGGAAGTCCACTTTCTCCTTTTTCACCCTGCAGAGTAATTCCGAAATAAAATTACATGTCTGGTTCGCACACAATAGTGTTCATGAAGTGTATTTACCGCGGTCCGAATCTCGTGCCGCCGGTTTATCGCGGAATTGCATTTGCCACATAACTAATTAGTTTTGCTGATTTTCCCTGTTTCTCAAGGACAGCATGATAGATCAAAAACTTATAGGGAATATTTTTTATGGAATTTTATGTTGAAATAATGAAATTTGTTAATAAAAAAATTATAATTAATTATCATTCATTCATTCATTCTTTCCTTCCGCTTATCCGTAATTCGGGTCGCGGGGGCAGCAGTCTAAGCAGGCCCCTGCCTTCGACTGCTGCCCAATCCTCACAGCACCGTCCCTTACGGTCCCTCCTGCAGGTGGTGAGCCCACGGGAAGTAATTAATTATCAAATTAAGTAAAATGTTAATACAGTACAGTACTGTACCGCTTATCACGTTTTTTTGTTTATAGCGGGCAGTTTCGGAACATAATGACCGCGATTAATGGGGGATTACTGTACTTTCATTGAATCTGTGCAATGCTGACCTTTAGCCCAGGTGGTCCAGGTGGTCCAGGGTTCCCCTGACTGCAGTCACACTCCTCTTTTTCTTCAGGTTCCTCTCGGTTTATGGGACACTGAGGGGTAAAGGGAAAACTGCAGCCAGGTGTGGATTCACTCACAAACAAATATTCATATAAAATGCTTATAAAAAAAATAAAACAACGTACCCTTTCATCATCCTATATACATGAAAAAGATGAAAAAAGTTAGATATGCAACAATTCCAGAGTCCTCCTATAGTCTTATCGTTCTGTAAATATCACTTACCACAGAATAAATCTCACATGCAGTTTCTCTTTCACTTTGCATTGGATCACAATACAGTCTTAGTTTTTGGATTCCCAACTGTCACAATAAAGAAAGAAAGAAAGAAAGAAAGAAAGAAAGAAAGAAAGAAAGAAAGAAAGAAAGAAAGAAAGAAAGAAAGAAAGAAAGAAAGAAAGAAAGAAAGAAAGAAAGAAAGAAAGAAAGAAACACATTTATAAATATTGTGTATTCACAATGGACATGTATTTGTAGTGTAAAGATTTCCACTTGCACTGTATGTATTGTATAATAAAAAAAATTGATTTGCAAATGCTGTTCCATATGGCCATTGATTTTGGTTGTTGGATGTACAGTACTTCTGTGTTCATATAAGTCAGATCTCTGAAGTATCTGCACGGTTTACTTCTACTTACAGGAATCGTAGCTTCACTGCTGTACTGTTTAGCGATCTGAGTTTTCCCGTTGATAAAAATGGGCAAGACTGGCTCCAGATCCACTTGCTGGATCACCTGGTCATCTACATAACAGATGACATGACTTTGCCTGACAAGAATCTTCAGCTGGTGCCAGCGTCGATCAAAGAGCCTCTATAATTGAAAGGGAAGACATATAAAGTATATGAAATTAAGAATGGCAGATGTAATACACAGTATTATTACTGGACAAAGTAAATTATTATAATTTACAAAGGGTCTAAATCGACACTGTAAGCGTAGCACCAATATCAATTGGTAGAAAAAGAAAATGTTACACCTCTATTTAGCATTTCAGAGTAATTAAATACTGTAATTGTTTGTGTACACAGCTGACCTCTTGTAGAGACCCTTATAAAAAAGAAAGTAAGAGTAAATTATCTGTCTTATTCAATCTACCTTATTACTTTCCACACTGACTACAAAGTACTGCTTATTGCGACTAATTGTAGGTACCGCTCCCCCTTCCCTTATATCAGAAGGCTGAAACCTGTCAAAATATACATCAATGCATGTTTTGCAAATGCACAATGCAAATGTTTTTATGTTTCTTCCAAAAACATATTAAACAAGTGTTAATTTCGTCTAAAGATAAAGGTGTATCAGATACAATATCCAATAGAATTTATGCAAGTATTTGTAATTTATAATGTCTATCATTATTGTACATTTCTATATAGACAGTCCCAAGGTCTGTATTCATTTAATGAATGATAATTTGATTATCAGTTATGTACCAACTGAAATCTATCTGATACAAAGGATTTTTGTGCACATGAGACATTTGATGGAAGCCCCACGTAGTCAAATTGAAGTGTATTTTATAAAAAACACGTTGTTCATGAATAAACCTCTCACATGGATGCAGCTAAAATCCAGCCTTACACTACCACCACTGTTCAAAATGATTGGATTGAACTTTTCTTTTCCTAAAACAACCAAGAATTGATGCACATCCTGTTCCTTAAATACAGAGCCAAGATGGCAATTATGAAAGGCTTGAAGTACCATGAGCTGAAGTAGCCAACTTTTTTCCTTTTTTGCTGTGTGAACACTGTGATGAAGAGAGGTGGAACTTAGTTTCTTCTTTACTATTGGCTGTTCTTGGTGTAAATAAGGCAAGGAACACTCACCAGTATTACAAAAGAACATTCAGTAAGTAAAAAAATAAATATATATATATATATATATATATATATATATATATATATATATATATATATATATATATATATATATATATATATATATGGAACAGAATCAAGACGACTGTCATGTGTAATAGTGACAGCAAACTAAATAAAGTATACTTAAAAAAAAAATAAAAAAAATAAAAACTTTGAAGACTTAAGTTAAAAATGTCCAGGGTTTTTTTTACCATAGCAAGCATGGAAAGATGGATTGTTTACATACTACAATTTCATTTACTGTCATATTCTCAACCTGTGTGCTTCTATTCCCTGTATGTCAAAAATTGGGAATGTTTAAAATGTTTTAGTAATTAAAGAACATGCTATATGTTTAATTAATTTATAATTACTTTGATTGTTGTGGATAATTATTTCCTGTTACCATTAATGCAATTGTTTCATCACTAGATTATTTTTTGCTCTCTTTGATTCCTTTGGGAAAAGATCTGAAGTAAATTTAAGTTTGTCATGGTACAGAGAACCCACAAAGCCTTCTTTCATAAAAATGTTCTGAGGGGAGAACACTTTGGGAAAAATTTCTACCATTGGCCAATCAGAATTGATTATTCAATAACATTGTGAAATATAAATAAGGTCAATAATCTTAAAAAAGTAAAATAATGTTAAATATGATTTTTTTTAACAGTGGAATGCTGCACATATACTAAACAAGATACAAGAGATTAAAGCAAAACTTTACAAACCTGAACTCCTTGTGCATTAAAAGTAGCCATCTGCACTCCATTTGCCATGTTAGTGGTAGTAAAGGTGACTGAATTCTCCTCTCCGTGCAGCGTCACAGCCACTTGGACTTCTTGATCTTTAGAAAGTACCCTCCACAGATCAAACTTCTCCCTACTAACAGTGCCTTTTAGCTGCAGAGTGGCCACAAACACATAGGATGGAGGAAGACCTTCTGGAAAGATCTCCCTGGTGAACAGCATAAAATTATTCATTCTAATGAGAACATGACTAAAGATTTCATTACTATAGAAAAATATATGGTTGATTCTTCATATTTACACTTTCAGTCAAGATTTGGACACACCCATTTATAGAAAGCTAATCCCCAAGTTTTAGTATTTTACATTGATGACATGAAGACATGAATCAAAGCTATTTTATTTTATAATATTTATAATTAACATTTTATGCAGTGACATGGTGCAATGTAAAGTATAGCATTTTTATCTCACATATCCAAGGTCACAGATTCAGTCATGAGCTTGGGTTACTGTTTGTATTTCCTTCAGGTTCTACAGGTTCCTCGTACTGTCCTTAAGCATGCAAGTGAGTGGTCCGGTGACTTTAAATTGCCCCTAGATTTGAATAAGTGTGTGAATAGGGCCCTGCAAAAAACTGGCAACTGATCCATGGCTGATCTTTGTTCAGTTCAGTGAATGGGAACAGGACTATTACTGAAAATGTTTGTCCTGATTAAGCTTTATACACTTGACATTTTACATTATACATTATACCTTACATTTGGCCTTTTATTGTGGCCAGACTAAGGCAAACCTGGGCAATAATTATGCTGTCTAATCAGCATCTTAATATGCCACACCTATGAGGTGGATGGATTATCTCAGCAAAGGAGACGTGCTCACTAACACAGATTTAGGCTGATTTGTGAACAATATTTGAGAGAAATAGGCCTTTAGTTTACATAGAAAAAGTCTTAGATCTTTGAGTTTAGCTCATGAAAAATGGGGCAAAAACAAAAGTGTTGCGTTTATAATTTTGTTCAGTATATGACTACATGATATTGTATAACTATACAATCTTACTTTGTCTCCTCAGTTATGTCCATCCCTTTGTCCACATAGTATGCTGTCTCTGACAACAAAGATCCCTGTATCTCCTTGGCCTTCTGATGGATTTTCATGCCGAGTATCAGCTCAAAGCCCTTCTCATCCCGAGAGGCCACAGGGATACGTGTAGGACAAACCGATTCTGCAGAACGCCACAAAAAAAAAGCGTGTTTTTGGCAGCCTTCTTTAGCATGCCTTCTTAGTATCTCTAACAGCCTAACATAGACAGTACTGGAGTTAAAATTCTTCTTTTGGCTGCTCCTGTTCGAAGATGCCACATTAAATAATTTGTCTCCATACTACTCTGTCCTCTACATTTGCCTCTTTTAACCAACTACCTGCATATCTTCCTTCACCACACCCATGAACCTCCTTCGATTCCTTCCTCTTTTCCTCCTTTCTGGCAGCTCCATCCCTCACCTTGTCTCCAAATCATCCTACAGTACATGTGCTATCTCTCCAATGAACTCATTTTTAATCCTGTCCATCCTCGTCACTCCCAATAAAAATCTCAACATCTTCAGCTCTGCTACCTCCAGCTCCACCTCCTGTCTTTTACTCAATGCCACTGTCTCTAAACCATACAACATCTCAGGCCTTAATACAGTCCTATAAACTTATAAGCCACCCTTTTCCACCCACTCCATCCTGCCTGCACTCTACTTTTCACCTCTTTCACACACTCTCCATTACTTTGCATTGTTGGCCCTCAGGTAATTAAACTCATCCACTTTCACCACCTCTTCTCCCTGCAACTGCACCACTCCACTGCCCTTCATCTCATTCACACACATGTACTCTGTCTTACTCCTACTCCTACTTACTTCTCAACCTGCTCCCTACTCTCATCACAAATCACAATATCATCCACAAATGTCATAGTCGATGAAGACTCCTGTCTGACCTTGTATGTCAACCTGTCCATCACCACTGCAAACAGAAAAGGGCTCAGAGCCAATCCTTGATGCAATCCCACCTCCACCTTGAACCAGTCTGTCATTCCTACTGCACACTTCATTGCTGTCACACTGTCCTCATACATGTCCTGCACCACCCTCAAATACTTCTCTGCCACACCTGATTTTTTTATTACACAATACCACAACTCCTCTCTCAGCACATTTACATTATTTACATTTGCAGCATTTAGCAGACGCCCTTATCCAGAGTGACGTACAAAAGTGCTTTGAGTCTCTAACAATGAATAAATCTACACTGGTACGCCAGATTACAAACTTAATATAAATATAACTCTTGACCCTGTGGATAAACTTACCAACACACAATGCAACTCCTTCTCTATACTTCTCCATCAACATTCTCAAAGCAAATATTGCATCTGTGGTGCTCTTCCTTGGCATTAAACTATACTGTTGCTCACAGATGGTCACCTCTTCTCTCAGCCTGACTAAGAAAATGGGTTTTAGTTTGTTCATAACTGGGAACAAGAGGTGTCTCACTGGGCTGTTGCACAGACAATTTACTAAAAGATGCTGGATTATAAAGAAAACCACCAAATATAAGTAAAAGTTTCTTACCCGTGTTTAAGGTTAAAAGACCTGAGCACACCTTCACTCTTCCTAAGCGGCATCATATAATATTTTACCAGCTTTCACCAGCTTTCTATTTTTCCCTATTTTTCCCAGGCCTCACCTTCACAAAGCTTCTGCTCCATGGAGTCTCGGATCCGATCGATGGTCGTGTAGTCCTGTGCATACAGCACATAGAAGCTGGATGGTGTGTTAGCGATAGCAACCAGCTCTGAGGTGGTAATCTCAGAGCCCACTCCCACTGCGAATACAGTGATTCCTTGTGCTCGAGCCCCTAAACTAGCATCCGTCACATCATCCTGAGATTTTCCATCAGTCACCACTACGGCAATGCGATTCCTACTGGTGTCACTGCGCTGTGAGGATGCAAACACGTGATCAACTGCAAACTTAATGGCACGTCCTGTCTGTGTGTTTCCTCCCAAGTATCGAATAGCCTGTATAGCTGCAATGAGCTCTTTTGCACCTTCATGAGTGCCGAGAGGGATCTCTAGCCGAGGAGCGTCACTGTACTGCACTACAGCCACCTGGGTGTAATGGGGGCCTACATCAAAGCCACTGGTGATGTTGACAAGCCAGCGCTTGGCAATATCAAAATCCTTGTAGCCTACACTCCAGGAACCATCAACGATGTACACAAGATCATTTGCAGCTGTACTGCAACCTAAACAACATCAGATATAAAGAGGATGAGTTCTCTGCACCTTTACTGGTAGATTTAGAAAGACAGTAAATAACTGTTACTGATGGTTTTTTTTTAAAGATACTAATGAAAATTAGTATAGAACTAAATAGAAGAGGGCAATAACCACTGAAAAAAAGAGTCAAAACATATTTTTACAGATGCATATTATTCTGTTTGTATTGGAAAATAGACAAATAATTAAATTTAAACAAACCTGCTCGAATATCCTCCTTTTCTGTAGAACTTATGAAAGTGAAGAGCATCGGCATCAACAGCAACCTCATTATTAACATTTTTTAAAGTGACGCCTACCACTTTCAGATTTCACTTTCCTGAAAAAAACATTTATAGAAAACATTATAATACTGATATCCTGACAAACATGCTTAAACTATGCTTAAATGGCACAGTAGCAGTAGAGAAAGAAGACAACGAGTAGGTTTTTCCATTGAATAGCTCACAGGACAAAGTATTGCAAGCAAAATTAAACCAAGACAGGCAGACCCATTGAATAAAATTTCTTTCCATTTAACTTATTTAGCTTAATTCAATTGTTTAATTATGTTTATTTTTTGCTGCAAAACGATTGCTTTTTACCTGTGTTTTATTGTCAGTTCTGCTCATGGTCTTTTTTTTTGTTGTTTTATTTAATCATCATGGCATCCATTATATTGAGAATCACATCCTTGGTAAATCTCTTTCATTAGAAAATAAATTTCTTGTTTCAGCAACTACAGTATTTACAGTATTTTACCCTGCTGTAAAAAATACAACTCTGGGGGAAAAAAACAAGAAAGATGCCAGACAGAAGCACACCCTGGATGTGACTACAAGCAAGCATTATTTACATCACGATACACTAATTTACAACACTTCACAAATCTGTTTGCAATGATGTATAGCTTGAAAGAATGATTCATTTTCTGTTCAAAATGTAGCTAACAAAACAAGTCAATCACATTGCCAGCACTAATTTTAAATATGTTTTGAGCATAACTTGTTTGTCAAGCACAGCAACTAAAAAATAATCCACATAGTTCAGCAACTTTTAAAAATAACTTACATCTCTGTAACATGCCTTTATCCTTCTCATACAATGAGTTAAATCTAGATCACTTGAAGTTGCTTTGGTTTGTCACTATGTTGGAATTTATTCTTTCTTGCTTTCTTTATTTCAAGACTGAAGCAGTAAATATTTGGTTTACCACAAATTCGGGTATGTCTTTCACCTACTGCTTTTCTAGTTTAACAGTTATAACCCCAGCCACAAACAAGCAATATACTTTATGTACACAATTACTTCATGACATAAATTACAGCTAAGCACAGAAAACTGCTTAGAAGCAATACATTCTCTCACATATCTATAAAATTACTCCATAAGACTGTCTAGAACAAAGAAAAATAGTAATGCAGGTGTTAACATCATGACCTAAAATGGCATCAATGATATTCCTCACAGCATGAAAATTCATGCTATGGCTTAATGCCAAATAAAGTGTGACAACTGTTAAAATGCCTTGCACCTCTACTCTGACACCAAGGAATGAAGCCTGTGTTAGTACAGACCATGACCTTATCAACAACAAACTGAAAACTGGACAGGACACAAGCATGTACAGCAACCTAACTTGGCAACAGCGTGTGGTTTTAACCTTTTGATTTTAATTATGTCTATCGACCTCCTACTGAAAACTGAGCTTCAGACGGGTACATGGATTTGTATAAAATCGAGCTTTAGTTTTCACATATTACCTTTCTTCTCATTGGCCCTTTAAAATGAAATCTACTGCATGAATTCAAGAAGCTCAGTCAAACAGCATGGAATAAACACCGTCTCTCTTATCTGTCAAAACCTAATAGCAGCAATTGTAAATTTGTTCTGACAAACAAACCTGCATCTGTGTCTTAAAATTTTCACATGACATTAAAACAAGCAGTGATTTGTGGTCAAATTGAAGAATCATCTGTTTATATGCAATCAGCTACAGTGGGGCAAAACTGCCTTTAGTCAGCCACCATTGCAAGTTCTCCCACTTAAAAAGATGAGAAAGGCCTGTAGTTTTCATCATAGGTACACTTCAACTATGAGAGACAAAATGAGAAAAAAAAAATCCAGAAAATCACATTGTCTAATTTTTAAAGAATTTATTTGCAAATTATACGCACAGCTTATTCTCATTATACGCACAGCTTGTGTGTCGCTTGCTTGGGAGTGGAACATGGGAAGTCGGTTCTAAAGGGGGCCACTGTGATCACTGTGCTCGCATGTCTTTGCGCTCGCTCCGCTCCCGCTAAGTAAAGTAAACACTCTACTGGAAAGAAGGCCATCGAGGTGGTCCCTCCATCAAAATGGGATTCCTGGTTCTACAGCTGGTACTTTATAGTTCCCAAAAAGGACATCCTATTTTAGATCTATGTCAGCTGAACCGCTCTCTCATGAGACTCAGGTTTAAGATGCTGACCCTCAAGCAGGTCGTGCTTCAAATTAGAGCCGAGGACTGTCTTGTCACGGTAGATCTAAAGGATGCGTATTTTTATGTATTCATCCTACCTTCTCACAGGAAGTTCCGGAGGTTCACTTTTGGGAAGCTTACCAATACCGAGTTCTTGCGTTTGGCCTTGCCCTTTCACCCTGTACCTTCACAAAATGTGTGGATGCGGTTTGAGTTCTCAGGGCATCCGCATCCTCAACTACACAGACAATTGGTTGATCCTAGCTCAATCAAAACAGTCGGCGGGCCGGCATCGAAATGTCATTCTCGCCCACATGAAGGCGTTGGGGTTTCGGCTGAATGCCGGAAAGAGTGTGCCATATGGGATTCGACTACTTTGCGCACGCAGCTTTCCCCTGCCTGCATTGTGGCCATCCTTATGGCCATCAGGTCAAAGAAGGGCAGCCTTACACTGTCAAGCAGTTCCAGAAACTGCTAGGGCTTCTGGCAGCTTCGTCCAGTGTGATTCAACTTGGCCTGCTGTACATGGGACCCCTTAGTATTGTCTCAGGACCCGTGGGTTCTCACAAAGGGGCAACCCCCTCCGCACCCTCAAGGTCACACGGCAGATCCCCGGTTCCTATCTCTAGGCCCCATGCTGGGAGTCCCCGGTCGTCGCTTAATGCTAACAACAGATGCGTCCCTCACGGGGTGGGAAGCGAGCATGAGTGGTCGCTCCGCCCAAGGTTTGTTGGAAGAGCCCCGTCTACGCTGGCACATCAACTGCCTAGAGATGCTGCCCGTGCTTCTAGCACTTTCCCCTCAGACCTCAGAGGTCACCACGTGTTGGTCTATACGGACAATACTGCGGTGGCCTCCTCCTGCGGTTGTCGCCCTGTTCCCGCTGGTTCTCCCTTACTCCTCCAGTCACGCAACCTGAGGGAACGAGATGCTGCGTCTCTATGCCACACCTCCGGCATCCCTGCAGCGCTTCCTTCTCCCCTATAGAAGCTGCCGCTGCCCTTACTCATATGTGTTTTATACTCCTGGTCGTGACGTCACCCCACCGGTGACGGCCAGCGTCCCATTTTTGACTGATTACACACATTATTTTAGAGCGTGAACACTCGGGCGCATTCCCAAAGCGGTTCGACGCAGCGCCTCATTTCCACAGGGAACTAGGATTACATACGTAACCTAGAGACAATTTTCATCATCCAAGTAGTAATGTTATGCCGACTTTACTCACATTTACTTCTGTTCAGTATACGTTTGTGAAATTTGCTAAAATGCATTTTTGCACAATTAGTTTTACTTGACCAGTACTGAGTAATGCTTACAATTTAGAATGTGTCCCCTGTGGCTGTCAATAAACAAGAAAAAAGATCAACAGTTACACGTTTTAAACCTGAAAGCCACTTTGCCCAAACTGATTACAGTATATGCACAGGCCCAATGATTCATTACACTGGGGAGGATCTGTAAGGATCTTTTTGGAAATGCTCTTACCTGGTACTACTATAGTTCACAAAATACTGTCAGGCTTACACCTACTGTCAGTAGAAATGAATGACCGGAGGGGGGTATAAAAAGCAAAGGCAAGGAATGCCTATTGGCAATTCCTTACACATGCTATTTCAATACAAAAGGCAAAGGTCTGAATTTCAGATATTTCAGGCTGATACAAATAAAGAGGTGGTTGCTGCACATAATGTGCACATCAAATAAATTGAAATAAATTAACTGTTAATAAATGTGACCTGTTTTACTACAGGTAATGGTATAATGTAGAACATTGTAAAAGTGTAATATAGCCAAAATCCGAAAACTAAATATATTTTTAAACTCATCATTCACCAGTTTTGTAAAATCTAGTTTTTCACTCATACCAGCTGAATTGATCTGAAGTCTAAAAGAACTGAATAATTATTTTTAACCAAAGACAAGTTCTCTTCCTGAATCAACAGCAGGTGCAATCTTTAAGTGCTGGAGTCACTTAGTGCCAAACCCCAAAAAAAGCTGTACACACTTGTGCATGAGCAGGTGCCTATGTTAAAGGGGTAAAGCAGATGATTTGAATGAACAAATCCTTAACTCAATCAAACATTTAAAAAGGACTATAAAAATGTAACTCAATCCCATCTGGTGTTTATATAAAACATATGTTGACATCCTAGAGCCTTTAATAACCCAGGTTTGTCTGAGTTTCACTCCACAGCCAGCATCAGCTCAAAGGCATGCTTCTGAAATGCATCTGTTACACAATTGAAGGACTAAATATCTCATGAAGATCTTCATCGGTGCAGCTAATTTACAATTATTCATGTTAAGTTTTTAGATTTATTTTATGACATAATATTCTGCACACTTTACCTAATACTTAATGTAGATATCAATTCAGATAATTTCTAATGCACATTTTCATGCACTCTAAACAGTCATGAGTGTGATGAATAAACTATATAGTATATGAAGTTATATATTAATTATCATACATTTGATCAACATCCTGTAATCAAGAAGTGACACTGGGAATATTTGATTAAGGGATACTTGATGACTAGGGCACAATGCAACTGGAGAGAGAAATTATCCAAAGTATTAAACTTTTAAAATTTAATACACCGATCAGGCATAACATTATGACAAATTGTGTTGGTTCCCAATTGTGTTGGTTCCCCTTTTTCTGCCAAAACAGTTCTGACTAATCGAGCATTAAAAGCAGTAACTTCTTCAGCAATTTGTGCTACAGGAGCTCATCTGTTGTACGGACCACATGGACCAGAATTCGCTCCCCACATGCATCAATGAGCCCTGGCCACTCACGACCCTGTCACTGGTTCACCACTGTTCCTTCCTTAAGCCACTTTTAATAGATACTGACAAATGCTTGACTCATTTGATGCCTGTATTTGCTGAGGCTTGGCCAGGAAAAGAGGAATATTCTTAAAAATATAACAGACCATGAGTGTGCTTATGTTTCTCATAAATATAAAATGGTTTTAAATCTACATTTATACACAAACTTTACAACCAAGTATTTTAAATGACAGTTTAATTTATCATTATTTTAGTTATATATATATAGGACATCCCTGTTTAATGTTATTTAAAACATTTGTTTATTTCAACACCACTTCAACGCCGCACATTTTGAGCAAATCTACTCTATATATGTATATATGTGAGGATACTGATCAGAAACTTTTTCACAAATCTTGATCTGGTGTTTATTGTTTGTACCACCACACAATTGTGACTATAATAAGTTAAAGTCCCAAAGAACTGGGATCCTCAGTCCTTACAAGTCCTAGACATTACACAAATGAGATCATGCTAATAATATGTCAGTATCTACCATTTTGGGTGAAGTACTCCTTAAACACATACATCTGGCTGAAATTAGACTCAGTACAGCAACGCTCATCAAATAACAAATAAACTTAATAATCGCTTTGTCCTTTTCTTGTGATAGTGACTGAACGACAGCTGGTGCACATGTGGCATGTGCCATGTCTTGCCCCTTTTTTGTTTGTTTCTGGTCACACCCAGTGATGGGCTTCTCCACTGGGAGAGAACTTGTGGAGGGCTGATATTTCTCTATACCAGATGTGCTATGGTATGGCAGGACCCTTATAGAATGTATATGATGTTTTGTTTATTTTTGTACAATTTGATTAAAATGTCACAAATCACAAAAAAGTCTAATTAAAAAATTATAAGGTTGGATATAAAAACAGAAATGCATCAACATACAGTATATAGGCAATTTACAACTGAATCAAATTATAAGGTGCCTTGAAAATTCCCACGATTCTCTTTTTTTTCGTCTTCTTTCTTTCTAATTCATATTAAATTAATCACACACTTAATGAACATGGATCATTATATTACTAAGAGAAAAAAAAAAAAATTTCAATGGGAGTAAAGAATTTGCATTGCAGACCACTGAGTATAACAAGCAACTCTCCTGCAACAACATATAAACAATCTTCAGTAAAGGCTAATTTACCAGACTGCATACATACGGTGAACAGGTTCACCACCACCCTTGTTTGATTCTCAAATGCGAGTGAAATTACATAGATTGTTAGCCGTTAGTTGGCTGCAACTTTGAACCTTATCTCCTTTAGCTCAGATAGAAAGCAGGGAGAAAAGAGATCAGTCAGGCTACAACTCACATCAGATATCTTTCACCTATTACACCATCCATGGCTTTTTTTTAAATAAATGAAATAAAAATTTGTGACTTACAGTCAGTAAACAAATAGCAAAATAGACAGAAATACAGTTGTGAAACACAATGTTAGTGTAGTGATGAAACACAAAATGTATATAAAATGTGTTATACAGAAATGTCCATAATGAAAATAAAAATGCTATACCATAAACCGGATGTAGTGTGTAGAGGCTTTAAATGCCTGTTCATTCTGAAATACACCCATATATATTTTCTTAAGTTCTTTGACAGAATACATAGAATACTATTTAAATAGGTTTATTCCATCCTGTATATTGTAGTGTAGTTTACCTTTAAAGCATTCTTTTCACTTGACCTTCTTATGAACACTGAATGTGGCTAGCAAACTGTATTTATCTTCCAAATGAAGGCCAAAAACCTCTCTATGTAGGCATTTTTCTCATACTGTTCACACTGAAAAAGACACGCCGCTATTTTAGTTTGCTCATTTGAACGGGACAAACATAAAGTCAAATGTATTTGAAGGTCAAATGTATTTGTCAGAGAAATGCTTAAAACACAATTAAAACTAAGTACTACAAAATGCTGTATTCAACAGTGCAGTCAAACATGTCAGTTAATACCAGTGCACAACTGGACTGAAATATGTGCTAAAACCAATTACTTGATTTGCACTTGCTCCTTATCCTGGTCATAGAAAACCTTCACAATTCAAAGGTACATTATAGATTTAGATTTATTTAAAACCTAAGGGTTGTTTATTAAATTATTAATTGATAGAAAAGAAAAATACTAAAATTTACAGAACATGGGCCGCTCTTTTGGGGGACGTTTTGCATAATTAGCAGTGATATCATTGACCCATAGAGGGCGGTGCAAGTCAATATCTATCCAATATTCACCATCATCTGCTCGTATGAGCATAAAAATATTAATTCTGAACTCAATAATTTAAATATTAAATTCAAATCAATTGAATTACGTACATTTATTGTCCAAGAGAGAATTACAAACATTAGTTTTTATTATTATTATTATTATTATTATTATTATTATTATTATTATTATTAATAAGTATTATTATAGAAATATAAAAAAAAAAAATCTTGCATTTGCACTCACACACAAAAATAAATAAGTTATTAGGGAATCTTTAAAGTCCCTCTGTGAACTAATACAAATCAACTAAAGAAAACCATTAGCAATTGGAACTGCAATTAATTAATCGAGTAATCAATTAATTAATTATTCATCTCCAGCCCAATACTTAACAGCATGCAGTATGCAGGCAAGCTTTAAGCACACTTACCTTCTTGCTGAAGAGCTTCCAGAACTTGCTATAGTTATGACTTTCGAAACTGCAGACTCTGCTCCAGAGTTACAGCTCGGAGTGCTGCTGTTCCTCTACACACTGCAGTTCCGCGCGCTCTCGCTGGAGGAGGCCATGTCTTCCCTGCGCGCGCTCTTATCCTGCCGCCGAGTGTAACGTCATCAGCGCGCCACCGGCCGCACGCTCCATCCTGCAGTGTTACACACATCTGTACAATCTCACATACATGATCAAGGAACTGCATAGAGCTACAGTGGGGCTTACACTGTGCAGATTATTATTATTATTATAATCAATTATTATCATTATTATTAGTATTATTATTATTATTATTGTCATTATTATTTTTATTATTATTATTATTATTATTATTATTATTATTATTATTATCTGTATACTAGCATAATATTCTTAGTAACTATAGTTGCTACTTCTACAACAACAACATTAATAATAAAAAGTATTAAAGATGGCATTGGTAGTAGTGGTGGCAGAGGTGGTTGTGGTAGTAGTAGTAATATTGGTGGTGGGAGTAGTATTAATGATGGCAAGGGTATTAGTAGTAATACTGGTAGTGGTGGAGGTAGTATTAATGATCGCAAGGGTGGGAGTAGTAGTATTAGAAATAATGCTGGTGTTGGAGGTAGTATTAATGATAGCAAGGGTAGTAGTAGTAGTAGTAGTAGTTGTAGTAGTAGTAGTAGAAATAATGGTAGTGGTGGAGGTAGTATTACTGTTGGTAAGGGTGGTAGTAGTAGTAATGGTAGTGGTGGAGGTAGTATTGATGATAGCAAGGGCAGTAGTAGTAATAGTAGTAATAGTAGTAGTAGTAGTAGTATTAGTAGTAATAATGGTAGTGATGGAGGTAGTATTAATGATAGCAAGGGTAGTAGTAGTAGTAGTAGTAGTAGTAGTAGTAGTAGTAGTAGAAATAATGGAAGTGGTGAAGGTAGTATTAATGTTGGCAAGGGTGGTAGTAGTAGTAAAGGTAGTGATGGAGGTAGTATTAATGATAGCAAGAGTAGTAGTAGTAGTAGTAGTAGTAGTAGTGGTAGTAGTAGTAGAAATAATGGTAGTGGTGGAGGTAGTATTAATGTTGGCAAGGGTGGTGGTAGTAGTAATAGTAATGGTAGTGGCAGAGGTAGTATTAATGATAGCAAGGGTAGTAGTAGTAGTAGTAGTAGTAGTAGTAGTAGTAGTAGTAGTAGTAGTAGTAGTAGTAGTAGTATTAATGATAGCAAGGGTGGTAGTAGTAGTAATGGTAGTGGCAGAGATAGTATTAATGATAGCAAGGTAGTAGTAGTAGTAGTAGTAGTAGTAGTAGTAGTAGTAGTAGTAGTAGTAGTATTAATGATAGCAAGGGTGGTAGTAGTAGTATTGGTAGTGGCAGAGGTAGTATTAATGATAGCAAGGGTAGTAGTAGTAGTAGTAGTAGTAGTAGTAGTAGTAGTAGTAGTAGTAGTAGTAGTAGTAGTAGTATTAATGATAGCAAGGGTGGTAGTAGTAGTAATGGTAGTGGCAGAGGTAGTATTAATGATAGCAAGGGTAGTAGTAGTAGTAGTAGTAGTAGTAGTAGTAGTAGTAGTAGTAGTAGTAATGGTAGTAATGGAGGTAGTATTAATGTTAGCAAGGGTAGTAGTAGTAGTAATGGTAGTGGTGAAGGTAGTATCAATGATAGCATGGTGATAGTCGTAGTAGTATAGGTGTCAGGGAGCTCCCCGGTTCTTCTCCCGTGCGGGAGCTCATCGTCGGCTTACTAATCACACACACCTGACTCTCGTTCATGTGCTCACCACCAACCCATACATAAGCCCCTCATTCACCCTCACTCCCTGTCCTTTATTATCTATGGTTTGGCTGTGCATTTCACGATTCTCCCGTGAGTTTGGTCAGCGTCGCGGTTCTCCAAAGCGCTTCCTAGGATATTACACAGACTGCTTCTCATTTAGTTCTGGACTAGTGGACCGCGCTCTCACCACCGGATCACTTCCCAGTTACTGCGAGTATACGTGTTTTTCTAAAAAAACTCTGTTTGCTTTGACTTCGAGTTTCCACCTCTGTTTCTCGCATAACAATAGGAGGTGGTGGTGGAAGAGGCTTTAGTAGAAGTAATAGTACTGTGGTTGCTGTGAAAGTAGTAGCAGCAGCAGCAGCAGTAGTAGTAGTAGTAATGGGGGTGATTGTTGCTATTTGTTTGCTGCTATAGACTAAATGGCTCCTAATAATAACTAATTAAAATGTATTGTTGATCTTGCTTTCACTTCACACTGCTTAAATTGCAGTGGACCTACATATATACTTTCAAATGGTGGGAGTACACCTTGGATTAAATGCCAGCATACATATTCACACACTCATTCCCTCTCAGGAGCGTGAAAGGGTAGCCAATCCACTTACTTGGATCTTGCTATTACTAAATCTGACACTTCAACAAAAATGACAGGTGTTATTAAACCTTCCTGAAGCTAGGTTATACATACATTACAAACCCTTCTCTTTTTTAAGTCTTCTTTATCACTTGGTTTACTGACAGTTTATTGTTTATAGATTTTGTAAACAGTTGTGTGGCTTCTCAATCATGCAACAGTGTAGATGAGAGTGAGAGTAAATAGATTCTAGTGATTTTTTTTTTTAGAAATGTTTGTCATATTTCTAAAATACAATATGAACTAAAATTCCTTAATAGTTACAGTGGACATGTCTAATGAACACAACAATGAACAAGGCTAACACTTTTATATAATAATAGACTACAATGATATTATATTGTATTAATTACAGTTTTAAAATTAATCCTGAGTCGTACCCACAGTAAAAAGTTGCTGTGACTTTATACCGCCCTCTACAGGTACATGTGAATTCTCAGTTAATTTAAATAATTTTTTTTTTTTTAATGTTCACTGGCTTCTCTCCAATGTGCAATCAAATTTGACTCCTAAGTCCAGGTTCTGAAGTTGGAGGTTTACTACAAATTGGGCTACTTTTTACTGTTTTTAGGTCCAGGCATCAATCTGGTGTCTGCATTCTGTAGGAATTCAGCATTTGGTGTGTCTGACGTGGGATTTTTACTGTTTCCTTATTGTTTCTCACTGCCAGATTTGTATGTGATTATTTTCTAACAATGGATGCACTGTGGGCTTTAATGGTCTCTACTAAAATATTTTTCCTTATATAGGTAGTTCATTAAGAAGTTGTGTTTTTCACTCGATATGTATTGTATACACACCACCCAGACATACAATATTTTACTACAATAATATGTAAACCAACCTGCATGTACATGTTTGTATTTTTGGGAAAATCTATATTAGGTAATAATCAATTTGAATTATTATGGTAAGTTCATAAAAGGTCCAGAGAACATACAGATATTTTCACAAACTATTGAGTTCTGAATTATGCAGGCCAGCATCTTTGTCACAACACTGTTAGAAACCCTTGTTTTCTACCAGAGGTATAGGCTTTGAAATTGACAGGCAGGTATTCCAGATGAAAGTTTGAGCCTTTGGCCTTTCCTTAGCACCACAAGCATTTTTTATGTATTGAACAACTTACTTTTATAAACCCCTACCAAGGAGCAGGTCATTTGGGGCACAACAGCCCCATAGAGAAAATTATCTTTAAAGTTGAAAGGGTCTGTTGACTTGTACATTAAAGAAATATTTAAGTGTTTAAAAGAAATAATAAAAAATAAATCATAGCGTATTCTGCCTGTTCACACAACATGGAAGGACAATAGTACATTCAGGACTATTCACAGAATGCAATTCATCAGAGACACTGTACCAAGATTCACAAATATTATGCCTTTGGAAATTTTCTGCTGCATAATCTTGTGTCCTGGCATTCATGTATGTTACTTTGGCATCCTTTTTTTTTTTCCTACTACCTACCCAAATATCGTGGCAGACCTTCATGCCTTCCTGCCAACAGTATTCACTAATAGTATTTCCTTTCAGACGGAGACTGTGGATTGTGGAACATGACAAAAAGTGTTAATTTGATCTACAAAATCCCCAGATGTCAATCTGAGCATCTCTGAGATGTCCTGGACAAACAAATCAGATCCCTAGAGGCCCCACCTCACTATGTACAGGATTTAAAGTATCTTCTGTTACAGCTAATCAGTTTGTAATGCCTTAAAAAAATGTGCTTATGTGGGCAGACCCTGTAGCCACTGTGCAGAGATCCAGAGTTCCAATCAATGTATGCAGCCCTAGAAAATGTTTGTTTCAGCGTCACCTGCACCACCTGAGCTTTTCCTGTCATAACAGATTACTGCCAAAGCACAGTCCAACACACAGAAAAGGGTACAGCTCCAACTAAAGCGCTGCAAGATTTTCCTTTATATTCTTCAAGCAGTCATTACTGTTCAAAAACCCAAATCACTTATGTGTTGACAGCTTTGGTGGAATGTTAATAAATACATACGTTAATAGGTTTAATGGGATTAATTCTACTCAGCAACAAAAAAAGACATTCAAGCAACCCTGATATATATATATATTCTGCTGATATACTATGGCAGCTCCATATATGCATAATTTGGAAAACATGGTTAACATAGTTTGGGTTTATGGATGTGGTGAGGGAAGACATGCAGGTAGTTGGTTTGAAAGAGGCAGATGTAAAAGACAGGGGGGTATGGAGACGGATGAACCGCTGTGGCGACCCCTAAAGGGAGAAGCCAGAAAAAGATGGTAAACATAGTTTGGAGTGGAAGATCTTGAGTGGACTGCTATAAAGCCTTGACCATAACCATATCGAACATCTTTGGGATGAATTATAACCCTGACTGCACCTGGTTAATGCTAAATAAGCACAAATATCCACAACCACAATCCAAATTCTATTAGAACATCTACCCAGAATAGTGGAGGTCATTATAACAGCAAATGGGGGTCAAATGTGGAATGGGATGTTCAGAAAGCACATAGAAATCTTATGGCCAGGTTTTCACAAACATTTGTCCATATAGTGTAACTTCATACATTTCCAAAATGTGATCATTTTTAAAAGAATCATTAGTTTTTCTATACGCTTGAATGCATGTCCTATTTTGGCCACATTATAACAATGCCTACTACAACTTCGATTTGCTGGCAATTTCTCTCAGTAATTGAAACATCTTTAGCATCTGGGTCACTGCAATTTATTTAAGCCTGGACAAACAGGACATTGTTATGTATGCACCTCTGTGACTAAACTACAACAGACATCACCATTACTCATTGCCAGTTTATTGCTCAGTATTACTTTTATTGAACCCTTCATTTTAAAAGTGCATTGTTTGTATTCAAATGAGACTTTGCCTAATTGAATATGAATACATTTGCTGAATTAATATATTAGTATAGCTGAAATGATAATTAAAAAAAAGCCTTATTAGTTTAATTAAGAAAATTATGCAGTCAAAAATAATTATATAAATTCAAAACTATAGCTATAGCTATCAGAGCTTTTGTGCTTATTGCAAAACCTTTCCGGTCTTGTTTTTTTTAGAATTAGCTATACACTGAAATTTGAGCGTCTTTAACAACGACCTTAAAATATTTTACAATTTCGATGAAGTCAAGCATATAGGAGATAAGAACACTGGTCATAGCAATAGCCTAGTGGCTTGTGAATTGCAAAAGTGACCAGCAGAGGGCAGTAATGTCAAATGTACTGTTTTCAGTGAGTTCATGCTGGAAAAGCTCAGGCTCATCACTTTATAAAAATACAAATTATTGTGAATTTTATTCATTTTAATATCTCATTAGGTCATTATACTGGTGAGTATACTGATGAAACAGAAACCACCCAGATGTTCATACTCATTTGATTACATTTACAGGATCCAAAACATATACAACTTCTATGAATTCAGGTGTAACTGTGTATGTTTGGCTAATACAAATCTCAATTCAGGTGTAAATGTTTGGCCAAATACAAAACTTGTTTCTAAATGCTAGATTTGTTTTGCTCATCGTCTGTTATTCTATGCATAGAAGAGGAAAAATCATAAGAGGATTCATAAATTACCAAATGCGTGTCTGACGCATTCACATACAGTACAGTATGTATGTACATAGTTCACATAAAGGGATGAAAGTAGTGTTATTTGTCATAGGAACGACATGTAAGTATCCAGTGTTATTGCCAGGATTTATTATACATTTCTTAATTAAATAAAACCATATTAAATATCTTTTCTGTCTACAGTTTTGTGAAATATAAAATACGCATTCTTTAAATTCTATGATTAATGGTATCAGTAATACATTTTATCTGGTCCTTGGCAGGTCTTGGAATTAGGAAACTTCAGATGAACAACAGCACATGACATATCACATCGTGTCATCATGTATTTCACAAAAATAAAGCCAAACTCTAGAAGCTATATGTAAAAATGTATTTAATAGCTTGTGGAACCACCCTTAGCATCAATAACTTTTATTACATTAAGAGTCTCTCAAATTACTGTGGAGACATTTTGTCTCACTTGTCTTTACCACATTGCTTCAGTTTATTGATGTTGCGCAGAACTGTATATAGCCTTCATTGCTAGTCAACTTAAAAAGCTAAATCAAGATGTATGTTTATATAACTAGCAAGCGATTTCATTTTAGCTAGCCTACATTTACATTTGCATGCATTGCATTTGGCAGATGCCCTTATCCAGAGTGACTTACAAAGTGATTTGAAGTCTACATCAATAAAAACAATAATATTGGTTTATAAGGACACAAACTAGGAATACTATAAGTCTAAATCTCTATCAGTAGGGAATATATTTTAAAAGGGTTTGACATTTTTTAAATGCTGGAGATCGTCCACAGCAAGTGGAAGTTAATTCTACCACAGAAATGCCAGAACAGAGAAGAATCTCGGAGCTTGTCTTCCTTGTACCCTGAGAGATGATAGATCCTGTCACGCAGTGGTTGAGGATTTAGAGTGCTGCATGGGTGAGATTAGTGCTGAGAGAAAGAGCTACAGTCCCACAGACAAAGCATATTTCGAACAGGGAACAAAAGCAACTTCTCTAAAGAGTTTTCTAACCTACAGTAAAGCCATCCCCTTAATATTGTGGTAAAGCTAAGGTTATTTTTTTCTGGCGAGTTGATGAAATAGCATCAATAGCAGTCCTATTATACCTTAATGTATAAGATTACTACAGTTGTTGTTTTTTCATTTCCCTGAGTTTTTCTTGCTTTTCAATTACATTCAATCTGAAAAGTATTTTACCAATTTACCACCCTTTTTTTTTCTTCTCCATAAGAAGGATTCTTTCAAATTCTGTTACTATAATTTATAAACACAGCAGTGTGCAGAACAATGTACTGAATAAGATAAGCACTTTGCTTTATGATAGTAAGCATATCACTGTGATTAATCTTTATTAGTTTGTGCAAATGTCAGCCTGCTTTTGCTTCTGATGAATCCCAAGAATAGCTAAATATCTGGGTAAAAATCTTATATATGCAGTAATCCACTGCTTTACCGCGGTTCAAATCTCCCACCCCCCGGTTATCGCGGATCTGCATTTGCCACATAATTATTTTGTTTTGCTGAATTTCTCGGTCTTACACCCAAAAACCTATAGGGAATTGTTTTTATAGAGATTTATGTTGAAATAATGAAATATATTAAAAAAAATATAGTTATTTATTTTAAAATGAAGTAAAATGTTAATACAGTACAGTACTGTATACATAAAATAGCATTTTTGGGGTGGCGTCTGTTTATCGTGGTTTTAGAACGTAACCACTGCAATAAACAGGGATTACTGTACTTCATGAAAATAAAATTGCTTTGCTTATTTTCTTGGGTTTTTTTTTTTTGGCTTTTTTGCCTTATTGCAATTTTTCCATGAAAATTACATAAATAAATAATATGTTATATCCTTCATACAACGGCGCATTAAAGGGTTAAGGGCCTTGTTAAGGGGCCCAGGAATGAAATAATTACAAACAATTAAAAAAGTTCTGGCTATATAAAGTTGAAGTGACATGAGGATGTGCAGAATGTGATTGTACATTACCGCCAAGTGTAGTAAAGAACAAATTTGTTTACAGTTCCTTACACAAGGAAAACCTCAGGGTAATGAGGTGTGTGTGTGTGTGTGTGTGTGCGTGTGCGTGTGTGCGTGTGCGTGCGTGCGTGCGTGTGTGTGTGTGGTTGTGGTTGTGGGTGTGTTTGTCTATAGACAGAAGTGTTTAATATGCAGACAAAAGCTGCTAAGTAGCCAGTATGGACTGTCCATATATGAGCAAAATTTTAATGAATGTTCACACCATCATCATTATTCACACTGAATGTTAAAAGTAGTAAGATTTACCGGAAACATATAAAATGTAGTAGCTACAGTTTTTATTATTTGCAGTTAAAGCAAACAGATAGTTTTTATAGAAATTATAGTTAACTTAGATGACTTGAATGAATTGCAGAGCATTAAAGTAAGTCATTGAATATTAAAGAAAGTACAGTGATGCGTTTTATACCTATACTTTATAAGGTACAGCTTATCATTTTTACTGAAACCTACAGGCATTGCCACTTTTATTATACACAATATTTACAAAAAGAACTATCTTATTGAGTCTATACTTTATATTTTTCAGAGTTGATATTTAATATATATTAAGCTCTACTCTTGTTGATTGTGAAACAGTGTACATTCATTGTAAAAAAAAAAATGTTTGACAGAATGGTAAAACAATTTAAACATACCAAAGAAAAGCATGTCTAAAACAAACAAAATAGAAATATTTGATAACTGACCATTGATATTGTGAGAATTTCTGGCTGATTCTTATAAGGATTTTTTTTATTTCAAAAGATACAGCCTCAATTTTGAAAATAAATAAATAAAATACTCAAATAGTTTTCTTTTGGTTACTGAGATGAGTTCTGTATCCTCAATGGAGCTCAGGATCGCAGAATTCATAATGTAAAAGAATCATTTTAATACTGTATGAGCTGATGGTTCTCATTTTATGAAATTCAAACAAATTATTTAAAAACAAAAATTAAATTTAATAAGTATAAGTAATGAAATCACATTTAGTCTTAAACTATAAATATGACCGATCACTTCCAGGTATTTTTTTGTTTTTTTGTGTAGCATTTAAAATTGTCAGTGAAAGTTCCTCAGAAGACCTGCACTGCATTCAATCATTTGACCTCCTACTCATTTGCACAGTACAAACTATATATACTGTAGTAGTATTTAGTAACATAAAGTGTCAAGTTACATTAGTAACATTGTAAGTAAACTCAGAGTCTGTGCATTTTCGGAGTTAATGAACATATCTGACACTGGATGTGCACACAGCTCACTCCTGATCATCTTTGTCTGGACATAAATTTAACAAGTGAAGTTGATGCTGACACACATCTCCTCCCTTCCAAACACTCTTCCATCCAATTGCCATGACAACTAGAATATCGATCTGCCTTAGATTGTCAGTTTTCATGCACTCTCAGAAAAACCCCAGATGAAACATGCACAGAAACACCCACAAATTGCGTGTTAAATTGACTCTAACACCTCTGTGTGTGTGTGTGTGTGTGTGTGTGTGTGTGTGTGTGTGTGTGTGTGTGTGTGTGTGTGTGTGTGTGTGTGTGTGTGTGTGTGTGTGTGTGTGTGTCTGTGTTTTGCCTATGAAAGATTTTGTCAAGTGATTTTATCACCTACTCTAATCAGTCTTTTTTTTTTTTTTTTTTTAAACACAAATCCTGCTACTTCTAAATATTACAATATTACAGAGAACACTGGGGTCTTGTTCATAAATGTAAATATGCTTAAACAGTTCAATTTCTTAACATTAATCTTAATTGTTAATATACTTAATTACCTTACAGAATAGGAACAAATTTACTCCCAAAGTAAATAAAAATATTTTGTTAAATGTGTCACTTTTAGAAATGTTATATACCCTTATGCTAAACATATTTGAGAAATTCTACACAAAATACACCACATTTTTAGCTGATTTGACCTTATTGAGAGTCCAAAGTGTTTAGCTTAATATCTATTTTTTTAAAAAGCAGAAATGTTGTAAAAACAGGAAATATCAGACAAATTTTTGGGGATGTGCTTTCATTTGCATAAATCTGGGAGATTGTATTTGCTTTTTTGCGTTGTTCCGTTGAAAGAAAATTCATTTAAAATCTATTATGTGTTCATGTTACAGCTATATTTTGTCATGATTATCTATTCAGGAATTTCTGTACTGATGTATGATCATGGGAGGGTCAAATCAGTTTGTTTTCCACAGCATTTTCCAAATGTAACACTTTATTTTCAATGCTATATAATCTCTTATTCGAAAACATTGAATGGAAAGAAATAGACTGGAATGGAATTGACTCCAGTCAACAGTCAGCTTGTCTTGTTAGTTTCATAAAATGTGTACATGTAACTTTGATCTTTATCTAGATGTTTCTCCTTGTAAATAGTACCTGTACATTCCCCCAATGCAGAAGCAATTGTCTTTTTGAATGCTTCTAGTTTCTCAGCTTGTTTATAACGTTGTGAATTGCCACTGCATACACACATTTAATGTGCTGACATAACTGACATATCAGTAAGATGTGCCATCTGTGCAAGTCACATCACTGTCAAACCAACTGAGACTTGCTTGACTAAATGAAAGCCTGAAATAATATTCAGTCTTGACTCATAATTTATATGCCACACCACCTTCCTGAAGAAATCACTTTGAGGACTGCAAGGTAAAGATTTATCAAATTTTTGCTACTGATTGTTTAACAGTAAAACATTGTCTTTGCAGGATTCAATCATTCCTTCATTGCTTTATTATTATTATTTTTCCCAATTCCCATACACTAGATAATACTCCATCTGCTGCTTATGTGATACACATGACTGAATTTACTCAAATTGAAAATGCTAACAGACCTCTTCACTCTGATAGACAGACAACAGTGTAATGCCACCCAGGTTTCCAGGTTCACATTCATGCATTCTCAGGCACAGATGGCTGTGTCAAGGTTGGTACTTGCACTTTTGAATGTTTTTACATGAAATGTACTAACTATTCCTATTTTGTGGCACAGTGTCTTTTCAGTGTCATCTCAAAGGTAGTCCATTGTATTCAATAAGCAACGTTTGTTTCCATGTAGCACCTGTGTCCCTATGTTACCTTCACTGCACTTATAGCAGCTCAAGTTCTTTATCATTTGCTAAAATTACTTGTTCATATCCTGTAGTTTTTATTAATAGAAATTAAGCAGACTGGTCCTTTTAGTTTGAGTGTTAGCTCACTTCTCCTGTACTCGGGATAGACAAAATTTCCATCTACTGTAGACATTTGACCAATCTAATAGTTAAAAAAAGACACAAATTAAGTTAAATTACTCTTAGTAGGTTTTTTTGAAAAACCAAATATACCAAAATTAACAAGTATTGGAAAAATGTAAAATGTTTTTTAAGACTTTTTAGTATTTTTTTTGTGCAAATGTGTGACAGCGCCAAAAAAAGAGAAGAAACATACAGAAGCATGACTGGGGCTGAATTCTTTATAGCCCAAAATGTAGATTCATGCCTGCCAGTAGGTGCATTCACATGAGCTTTGTAATCAGTTTAAAAGTCCAATCCGAAAAAAAACGCTCCATATTTACACCTCAATCGGAATAAAAATGCCTAAATCGGATGCAATTGGTTTGAAAGGGGTTGGATTGACCTTTCTTTAAATTCGAACAAAATAAAAATTCTGTCCTGTAAACCCTTTAAACCGATTGCCATTTATAAGACCCAATTCTTGAGGGACAAAATGCACTTTCTTAAATCTCTGTGCGATTTCAGAAGCCTCCTCTTCACCTGGCATCCGTATCAGATCTCGTACCATATTCATCATTCAATTGCAGAATATATACACTAACTTTTTAACTGTGCTCTTGTGAACACCGAATTGATTTGCCCCAACACGGTATTCCGCACTTCCCAGTTTGTATCAAACAACTAATTAATGAATCGATGTGCGCATGTCAGAAAGTCATTCCGATTGAAAGCGCAGGCACATGTTCACACCATGTCGGATTAGATAACCTCTCATGTAAACAGTCCACTGAATTTTTTTACTTGGGAGGATTTTAATCGGAATAACAAAAATATGTAAATGTGGCTAGTGTCACTTGATTAGAGAAACTGAATTACAGAAACTGTAATTAATAAGACATTGATTGAGAGGCATGTCCGTGCAAAGGCAAAGTTGCCGTGCTTAAAGTTATTGTTGGACAGGTTTAACCTTCCCTGTCTTTCATATGACCTATGTATGAAAATTGAACAAAATCCATTCATGTTGCCCTCACCCACTTTAATTTAACTAAATTTCTGTACAAAAATAATGTAATTTCATTTTTAATTTGACAACACAGACAAGTAAAAAAAAAAAAAATGTAAATACAAGAAATTTTACACCTGACCCAATCCTCATCAGATATCAGTAACCACAGGTTAAACCATTGACTGTTTATGAGCTTACCCTTTTTTCTCCTCTAAGCAATATCTGAGATAGGATTTCCATTTCCTCTAATAGGATATTTAGTCACAGTTCACTTTCCACACAATCAGTGAATAGTCAGCTCAAGGGACTTTCAATTTCCTGCCTCGCAGTGCAGACTCGCTGATTTAGCATGAAGAGGAATGCCTTTTTTAAGGTCTGTCACTTTGCTTCTAGAGAAAGAGAAAGAAGAATTATATGAGACAGTGACTTCAAATCTTTCGACAAATGCTGGCAATGGGCAATATGACAGGATGAAAAAATTTGTATGTGCCTCAGTAATATTGAAATCTTCAGTCATAACACATCCAGTCTAGAATCTAAAGCATTCTTAAATCAGAAGTAAATTTCATTTTATTTATACAATGGTCATGGCAAATATATGTTGCTCCTTGTTTGACCTGTCTTCTTCATTTCTTTGGTTGTCTTCTGTAGTTTGTGCTCACATATCTTTAGTCTTCTCAGTGTGTGTAAATATTATATACCCGTTAGTTAGCTGCAGTGGCGGGCCATGCATTTGGTACCTGGGCCTTCAGTTGGAATTTGCCCGACTTAATCAACCTCTTAATACCACCACTATCACGTTGCAATGACAGAAACCATCAATACTACACAAAAACGCAATATAACAATGCGTGCCATTACAGAGGGAGAGACATTTTACATATGGAGGGTGAATACCATTTAACTGAAGCAAGAAACTCATTTAAGACTCCAAACCACTACACTACAACCGCAACTGTGCCACCTACATCATCTGGTGCAATCAATATTTGTCTAATAACATGACACAAACATGAAAAATTTTATAAAATACAACCTACTTACCATAGATGCATACTCATAATTTGCACCGCTCCTCAGAGGCTGTAAGTCAGTGGTACCGCTCATATTCTAGAAGTGGAAGTGCCGAACAAAACCTTTCCCCGGGCTGAGACACCCTAGCTAGCTTTGGGGTCCTCACAATGTTTAGCTTTTCTTGAAAATAGATTTTTAAGTATGTCCGAGACCAAATCAATTTCTTTTTCTCAATAGGCATAAAGTCTAAATCAGATGTATTAATTTGTGCAGAGCGCTACAGATGTGTTTTGCCAGTGAAACTTGGCTGCAGCAGTTTCCCTCTAACAAACCAATCAGAGGACGGAAAATTGCTGATGCTATTTTGTGAGGCGAATTTGAAATCTGATTGGTTAAAGAAACAGACTCATTGCTAATAGAGACTCGGGTAAAAAGGCAAGAAGTACTGACTTTGAAGGCTTTGGGCAGATTAGATTGACATGAAAGTATATAGAGACTGAAATCTGCTTGGACAAAAACATCTAACATCCACATACACATACACGTACTGAAAGCGGTGCAGCAAATAGAAACGCTACGAAATGAAGAGAATAGACTGTTGGGAATAAATGAATACAGTTTATGGAACCAATAGGAGAATTTAGGTTGTAAATGTAGGTCAGTGCTTCTGATAGTGTTTAGGCCAGCAAAGAAGGCTTTGCTGATCCTGATGGCCTATCACTGGTTAGCTGTCATATAATCATTCTAATGTTTGTTGTCTGTTGTTTAGTGGGTCTGTTTTGTAAGGTAGTTTCTAGTCCAATCGCCCCGTTGCCTGTTTCTGATGTTAATAATAAGAACATCCCTGTGACTTCGAATACTTTAAAAAAGCACTATAATACACCCACATGCATATACAGAGAATGAGAAATAAATCTGTATTGTGTAGACATCTCTGTACATTTTTAGACAAAAACCCATCTGCTTTATGTTTGTTAGAAACTACAACAATCTTTTATTATGGATATGAATTACTCATTATCAAATTTTACCAGTTTCTCAGTCCCTGCTGATGAAAACTATCCTTAGGGCATGTTTCTAACACCAGCATGCCTCACTGTGTTTCACTCTTTAAGAGGTTCTCTCAGGTTAATGAGAAAATATTTTTCAACCAGCTTCATGCAGGAGATCTAATCTGGGGGCTTTTCTTAAAGTTTCCATATAGGCTAAGCATTGCTTCTCATATAGGCTGCTTCTCATTTATCTTCAGTAACTACTCTATACTATTTAAAGCTGTGATTGTTCTGAATTGGATGGAGGCTACCAAGCATACATTTACTCACATACTTATTTACACCCATATATAGGCAATATAAGGTAGTCAATCTACTGTGGTCATAATAGGAAACTGAAGAAACCAGAGAAAATCAATTCAGACAATGGACAACATTGGGAAGTGTTAGCTCAGTGGTTAATATGTTGGACTTCTGATCAGAAGGTCATGAGTTCAAATCCTGATTCCTGCCACTGCTGGGCCCTTCAGCATGGCCCCTTTAACCTCAACTGCTCAGTTATATTTATAAGATAATGGCAAGTCACTCTGGATAATAGTGTCCTCCAAATGAGTAAAGGAAAATGGAAGTGTACTTGAGGAGGTGGTAGTTCAGTGATGAAGGCATTGGTCTGGCAGGTCATGAGCTCAAACCCAACACCACCAAGCTCTTGCTTGTAAATGCAAATGTACAACATGCAAAACTACAAAGAGTAGCTTCTTCTTCTTTTGGCTGCTCCTGTTAGGGGTTGCCACAGCGGATCATCTGTCCATTCTACCCTGTCCACTACATCTTTCTCTTTCAAATTAACCACCTGCATGTCTTCCCTCACCACATCTAAAAACCTTCTCTTTGGCCTTTTTTTTCTTCTCCTGCCTTGCGGCTCCATCTTCAGCATTCTTCTACCAATATACCCAATGTCCCTTTTCTACACATGTCCAAACCATCTCAATCTAGCCTCCCTTACCTTGTCGTCATAACTCCCTCTGATAAACTTATTTTTCATCCTGTCTATTGTCGTTACTCACAATGAAAATATCAGCATCTTCAGCTCTGCCCTCCAGCTCCATCTCCTGTCTATGTCAATGCCACTGTCTCTAAACCATACAACATAGTAGGTCTTACCACAGTCCTATAAACTTTCCCTTTCACTCTTTCGCAGATATTCTTCTATCACAAATCACTCCTGCCACTCTTCTCCACCCACTCCACCCTGCCTGCACTATTTATTTTCTTCACTTCTTTGCACTGTTGACCCTCAGGTACTTAAACTCATCCACATTCACCACCTCTTCTCCCTGCAACCGCACCCCTCCACTGACCTCTCTCTCATTCACACACATGTACTCTGTCTTACTCCTACTGACTTTCATTCCCCTTCTCTTCAGCACGTACCTCCAGCTATCCACACCCTGTCGTACATTTTCTTTAGATCTGCAAACACATAATGCAAATCCTTTTGACCTTCTCTATACTTCTCTATCAACATTCTCAAACAAATATTGCATCTGTGGTGCTCTTCCTCAGCATGAAACCATACTGTTGCTCACAGATGGTCACCTCTTCTCTCAGCCTGGCTTCCACTACTCTTTCCCATAACTTCATGATGTGACTGATCAACTTTATTCCCCTGTAGTTACTGCAGGTCTGCACATCTCCCTTATTCTTAAAAGATTGGTACCAGCACACTCCTTCTCCATTCCTCAGGCATCCTCTCACTGTCCAGAATCTTGTTAAACAACCTGGTTAAAAACTCCACTGCCATCTCTCCTAAACATCTCCATGCTTCTACTTGTTACCAAGTAGTACTCCTGTTACCAGAGGACAGAAAAAAATATTTAACAAAATTATTTGTTATAATTTTTTTTAGATGTCATATTTCATAGCTGTAGTTAATGACTTATGGGGAAAATAAACACTGTGGGCTTAGAAAATGTAACTAGCTAACAAAGATTATTGTGGTATTCTATGTGTTGTACTATTTAAAATCTCTAGTATTTTGTTTGTTTTTATCATACCAGGGTTATTTTGTAGTGTTGAGAACTATTTGCCCAGCAGGGGGCCCATACCCCTCTCCTTTTTTATTGCCCTGCTCATAAACAGCTAAGAACGATAGTCACGATAGTCTACATACAGAAAGGAAACTGTGTTCTGACTAATCTCACAGACATAAATGCAGTAATGTATATTAATATATATAAAACATAAGTCAAATTTGTAACTAGAAACATTTAAGCAAAATTTGAGTTTTTTAGGCGAAATAAATCTGAATTGAATTGAATTTTTTTCATTGTGATCTTTGGACAATATTTAAATGTGTCAAAGTAAAAGGTTATAAACATAATTTCCCCACTGTGGAATTAATAAACGTATATCTGAATCTTATCAATTTTTTTTTTTTTTGAGTAAAGAGAAAAGAACCGTAGCTTTTTGCTGGTGACAGCATTACAGTCATTCATTTCTATTTATTTCTGATTAGTTTTGAACCAGAGCTTTGCAAGAAACAATCAAAATATTAGAGTGAATAATTATACTATTATATGCTCTTTCACTGAAATTGCTGAATAATGACTCGTTGCAAAAACACCGCACTCGTTGCAAAAACACCGCATTAAACACTACAATGCATTAGGAGCATCCAGGAATTTGATGATGTTATTAGGACCATAAAAATGCTCACTTTTACACTTACGTCCTGGATTGAATGTGCACTTTGGGAAACCATCAGCAATCTCAATACCTACAGGGTGTAGTCCAAAAATAATAGTTTTAATTGTTTACTGTACAAGGTTGTTAATGCTAATTTATTATGTTAAGTCAAATGAATTTCTAAATCAGTCAAGTCATGAGTCAGTCAATAAACTACACAAAAGTAGTGCTCAGTGTTGTAGCCTATCCATTCACTGTGGTACTGGCAATGCTCTTGGTAATAGTGAGATTTAAGAATGAAACTTGCCAGCGTTACCTATATATCCATTGCTAAGGAGCTTTAATTGGAATTTGATTCTGCAGAGCTGGAGTGGCTTATTAGGTGGGAGACGAAAGCTTGGACATATGTGGTATTGAAATAGAACATGCTACACTATATACAATACTTCAGTGATTTCATTGGATGACTTCAAATAGACTGATGTAGTAAAGCACGAGTTTTCTACTACCCAATATATGTCTTTTCTTGAATCCGTACATAGTGTTCTTGTTCATAGACAACAGTCGTCAAATTTTGTAAGGTTTTCAGGAATTTTTTTTATCATCGGTCTGTACGCCACCCATGCTCTGTTACACATTTGGAACCCCGTGTTTACTGCTGGTGAGTCTGTGCAATTTGCATTCCTGACAAAAAAGGAGTTTCTGATTGATGAGTGTATATTTTAGAAAATATATGGGTCAAGGATGTTTTCTTTTAGTATTTGTTGGAAAGTAGTTGGCCAGGTTTGGGACACCACATTGACTACTGGGTAGGAGGTAGTAAGTAGAAGTCATAGTTTATTGACTAAGACATCATAAAGATGATAGAAAAATAACTGTATGGTGATCTTTAAGTGTAATTTAATTTGGGATTAGCATAAGTGGTACAATAATTGTGCCGAATATGTGGATGAAATTTGCAGGTTTTTACAATTTCAGGAGTGAACCAATGTCCTACTGCTATCCCTTTGGTGGTGTCCATGACAACAACATTTTGACTCATAATTCTCCACAGAAATGTTGTTGTGGTAAGGTTTCAATAGCACATGTATTTACCAGCATATCTCCAAGAGATTTATTGATGAATACCTGAAAACCTGAAGGGGCACAGAGAAGTCCATGTGGAATTTCCATGTATTTATATAGTCCTGAGGTTGTTTCATATGCCATGTTCCACTCATCACCCTCTTTGACAAAATAAGGTCACAAGCACTGTACAAGGTTTAATGAAAGTAGCGTTTTTCGGCTGGCCAGTTTGTCCAGGTTATTTATAGGCATGTGGGTGCTTGTAAACTGGTGAGTCCAAACACTGCTGTGGAGATTACAAATAGTGCTGGGTGTTTTTTTAGTCTTGTGAATGATGTTTATGTGGCAAGATCTGTTGGCAGTGGATCATAGACATTTAGACTATATGTCTATAACATAACTGTTTCTTTAGGCACACGTTTTAACAAGAAATACATTTTCTTAATGGCCCATAGAAGTGCCTAGCTCAAGTATGGCCCATTGCCTCCCAGGAGAAACCATATAAAACCAATACGAGACTATAAAGTATGACGCAAATACATTACTGCTCATTCAAGCTTTTTTATGCATGTAAAGCAGACTATAGTGATCATTTGTAATCCACAGGGGCAATGCTTTCCTACATATTTCATATGTGAATACAGTTATTTTGGCTTACTCAGACATTAAAAAGGCTAGAGACTGGACAAAATCACTCAGTCAAAACCTAATCTAATCCTGCACCACTGGCATTCTAACATACATTCAGGTTGTGTACTATTAATACATCACCTCATGAGGTACACAATATAAAGTAAAATATTACATACACAATGTATAATTATTTGTGTGCAAAGTTTTTTTTTACCGGTTTCAAAGTAAATATATCAACTTATTAATATAGACCACAGTCAACATAATGTTGGAGGTTCAAGTAAAAATTATATGTTGTAGTCGGAGGCATCAAAACAAAAGGAAAAATACTCAGTATAAGATATTGTTGTGGTTCATCAAGACTTTCTTCCATGTTTTTGTGGGTCCATGGGCTCTCATGAACATTGATGATGCTGATAACGACCCAACCCACACACAATTGGTTGCTGAAACTTCAATGTCCAATTTTCAAGTGGCCATTAAGGTCTATGGATTTAAATCCTATTGACAACGTGGTCTCTAAATGGATGAGGGACATCCATACATGCTGATCTAACAATACAAAGAAATATTTTATGGTGCAGAAACATTCTATAAGTGTCTTCTAGCTTATTAACTTGATTAATAGAGGTGGTTTAGTTTTGCAGAACCAAATGGAATGGGAAGTATGTTTAAAACAGCTTTAATGTATTAAAACATAGTGAAAATAGTGTTTCTATGTCAGAAGATTCTTACACTTTTTTGCAACCTTTAACCATACACCTCTTGAACACATATATTTTATGAACATAATTTAGTTATTCTAATATTAGGTTTATTGTTTAGGTGTGTACAGAATGTCCTGGCTATTAGAGACATAAAGGTCCGCAATGCCTTTGTTTATACGCCTAATACTTTTTAGTTATAGATACTGTTAATGCTTGATGGGTCAGGAATGTTTTGGCAGTAAAATGGTGGCCAACACAATATTGGGCAGGTGGTCATAATGTTATGCCTGATCGGTGTACATCATATCATATATAACTGGCTAACCCCTGAGCTTGTGTTACTGTCTACTGTATGTGAAGTTGTATTTGTTCTTGCTGTGTCCATATCAGAGATGGCAAAAGTACACACATTGTTTACTCAAGTAGAAGTACAGATACACGTTTTAAAAAACTTAAAAAAAAAAAAATTTAAAGTAAAGAAGTTTGGGCTCTGACATGTACTTAAGTAAAAAGTATCTATTAATGCTACCTGTGTTAGTGTCATGCTTGTTAGTGACCTCACATCATAATAATATATTAATACAAAATAATTAAAAATTTTGCTATCTAATGAATGAATCCAGACTGAACATCCACCATATAGAACACAAGCAGAGAAAAGATGATGATTAGGTGATCAGGAATGTGTCTGTTCTCAGTCATGTGTACATCACTGACTCCCTCTGTCTCATCCACGTTACCTCCAGACTTCTTGTTGCCTTCTGCCCTGCTCATTGTTATCTTCATAAACTAACCGATGTCTGTGGCGTGTGAGAGTCAGGAAATGATGGACCACTGAAAAAGCCGCACAATGACAAGAAATAGGTTGATGGGCTGAAGATGGGGAGCAATGAAAAGAAAAAAAGATTGATCATATCACCAAAAAGATTAAACCTAAAGTAACGAGCCTGGTTTAAAAATGTAAGAAGAAGAAAGTACAGATATTTGTGTAAAAATGAAATGAGTAAAAGTATAAAAAACACTTGTCCGAAAAATAAAACAGTGAAATAAAGTGCTTTCCCCAGGCTTTGTGTTTATTCCAACCCTACCAAATATCACAGAATGAATATTAAACAATATATTATATACATTTTGATTTCCCCTACATGGAAAAAGATGGGTAATAATACAAACAAGGGTTGACTGTATACCACTCTCATGAAAGAAGTGTAGGCCTACACTGATTTCTTGATCATTTAGTGCTACTGGGAAGCTGCACTCTGGAGAGAGAGAGAGAGAGAGAGAGAGAGAGAGAGAGAGAGAGAGAGAGAAAGAAAGAGAAAATAAGTGAGTGTGTGTGTGTGTGTGTGTGTGTGTGCACTGATTTGAGAGGCGTAGGATTGCGGAGGCTGCTCATCCCGACCCTGTGGTCAGCACGAAAGTCAAATTGCGCCTGTAAAAATAAGTGTTTTGTGATCTTCATGTCTGTGCTGGTGTGTGTTTGGGTTTCGATTCCGGTTTCCTTTAAGAGACTTCTGTGTGAAAGATTGGCGCTGTAAGTGTGTGTGTGTGTGTGTGTGTGTGTGTGTGTGTGCGTCCCGCATTGACAGTAGGCGCTACGGATACAAACAGAGACTCGGCTAGCGCTTTGTGTTGCAGCCAGGAGCCACCATGGAGTAGAAGGATCTTTCTTCGTGCACTGAACATGAACCCAGGTTTGCTATGAGAGCTTCGTGGTGACCGGAAATCCTCTATTGTCGCGTGCCGGGTGCCAAAATTAAAACGCAAAAGCGAATAAAGATGAAGCAGCATGGAGTGGGTGTTTTACTGACGCTCTGGCTCTTTGTGGAGGTGAGTAGATTGAGAAGATGTCTTTACCGATATGTCAATATATCCATAGAAATAAGGGTGTGTGTGTGTGTGTGTGTGTGTGTACACAGTATCAGTGCGGTTTCCAGAGATGACGAATGTGAGTCGGTGAGACACTTTTCGGCTTTTGAAGATCCGAATGTAAACGCAATGGAGAGCATTTCGGAAATGCTTTGTGTTGCTGCTGAGTGTCATAACAAACAACAAACACAACTACTAAAAAGAAATAAATAACATTTCCAAACGTAACCCAAAACCCTTACAGTACACTAGTGGTAATATTCAGGGTCATTTATGTTTCCATAACGACTTTATTATTCCAGGTTATTATTTCAACTTTACTTGAATAGTATAATCTTCGAAACAACACACACACACACACACACACACACACACACACACACACACACACACACACACACACACACACACACACTCCATTTATCTTTATCTTTACATCTGACCCAGAAATACTGAGAGCATTTTGTGTCAACAAAATCTAAACTTTATGCTTGATATAGGGATTTAAATCGCCTGGAACTTGGCTTAAGACATTGTATATGCACCTAAAGTCAAGTCAAGTTTATTTCTATAGCGCTTTTCACAACAGACATGGTCTCAAAGCAGCTTTACAGAATTTAACAGTTAAGGTGAACAATCTGTATTTATCCCTGATGAACAGCCATGGTGACTGTGGCAAGGACAAAACTCCCTTAGATATTATGAGGAAGAAACCTTGAGAGGAACCAGACTCAAAAGGGGAACCTGTCCTCATTTGGGTGACATCAAGAGTTTGATCATCAATCTTTCAACAATACAGAACACTGGAGAGTGAGAACTAACATGAGTACTGAAATATAAGATTATAAGTTATGTCCTTTCTACAGTCTTATACAGTCTTTATGGTTATAAAACTAGGAGCTACTTAGCTCATTTGTGATCATCACAGATCCAGCACCAGCTTTTCAATGCCAGAGCCTTTAAACACTCCAGGAGGTCCAATGTCAAAACTCCACACATGTAGTGGGATCCAATTTGCACTGGTACGTCTGTAGATGGTACGGGATGTTTGCGAGTTCGGCATCTACTTCTTCGCCTAAAATATATAAACAATACAAGCGGAGAATTTAAATGTTTTCCGCTTAGTGTAGTGTAGCTTCATCCAAAGGTCACGAAGGCTGTACGCTTAAAGGTACCAACCATATCAGTGACTATTATTGTTACAGCCGAGTACCCTTTAGAGCGTATTCACTGATAAAAAGAACTAGTCAAGTTGAATTAGAAGAGTATAATGTGCTGTTGTACTGTATATCACAGTCCTTTTTGTTCAGTGAGACACTGTTTTATGATGCTGCAGGCCCTGGAATAAGAGCAGATGACACTGATTATACTATAACCATCATTTACTGTAATAATTGCTGCGTTTCTGCTGTGGATACAAATCTAAAGGTCACGTAGTGATGCAGATAAGGAGCATGCAAAATGCAGGATGATCTACAAGAAGGCATGGAGTCGCTGTGAGGGTGCTTACGTGGCGAGTTATATTTAATTGTGTCCAAAAGTAGTGTGCATGGCTGCATTTTACTTGTATGAGTCATTGGTTTTCTTGCTGGAGAGTTGCTCGTTCTTGTCTCTTTTGGAATTGAAAATGAAGAAATGAAAATGAGGAAACACTATATGTATATATTTTTTGCTTTTTAGCACCTCAGCAGTTGACCCAAGTGCATCACAAACTTTATGAGGCCAGCAGTCTGCTACTATCACATACTGTGCGTTTCACATTGAATTTATTATTCATTTATACACATTTTATGGTAGAAAAAAACAGAATGCATAATGCATCTATTCCCATAACAGCAAAAATAAAAGATGATTGTGGTTATTAGAGGCCAAAATGCATGTACACATACAGTATGATATGCTTCTCAGTACTCTCTTTAAATCAATAATACACACAGCGCATGAAAGCTTATTTTGCATACTTTAGCAGAACCACTGGTTCAGAACTGCAGAAAGCTTGTATGCTTGTTTATGTGAAAATGATAGTTGAATAGGAAACAAGAGATAGCAAAGAAGGCACTTTACCGTGAGTAAAATGGTGGCTAGCTAGATACCAACAGATATTGGACTAGCAAGCTGGATTTTTCATTGATGTGTTAGTAGCAATGGTACTGCTTACATTTCTAGTCACCATACACTTTAACGGGAACACATGCACACCTGGGGATTTATGAGATTAACCATTCAGCCAATCATGTAGGAGCAGTACAGTGTATACAACCTTACAGAATCATGAGCTTCAGTTAATGTTTTCATTAGACATCTGAATAGGAAAAAAAATGTAATGCCTGTGATCTCCTTGGTATGACTGTTGTTGCTAGATGTGCTGGTTTGAGTTTTTCAGGAAGTGGTGAGTTCCTGGGAATTTTACACAGAGCAGTCTCTATAGTTAACACAAAATGTAAACTCTGAGATGCTTTTCTGCTTGAGATTATTTGAGTTGCTATAGACTTTCTGTCAGGTCAGCTCACTCAGTGTATCTATCTCAGCTATCCACAGCTCACTCAGTGTTTTTTGTTTTTTGCACCAGTGTGTTTTAGATCTAGAAGCTGTTGCATGTGAAAATCCCAGGCTGTGTGATTGGATGTATTTGTTCATTTATTTATAACTTATTTATGCGTATTTACAGCGTATTTAATGCTGCAAAGCATTAAGCATTATTTGGTTTTTATAGTGAGCAAAATTCCCTTATAGTGTCTAGCCTTTCAAAATTAGCAATATTAGCTTATTGCTAGGCATTCTGTCTTTATATGAGTGTAATTGGCTTTCTTTAATCACATTGCCTAGTGAGCCATCAAGTCTGTCTAAAGCATTATACTATAACGACACTGTTTGTCCTGGCGTAAACTTGTTGAAAGAAGATCTGAGGGAAAGGTTACTGCACCCCTCTAGTAAGAAAATAATAACACGACATAATGTTATGAATTTACACTGCTGAAATGGCCTACTGTAATATTTGCAGTGGAGCCGGGTTATTGTCATTCCCTTCGGTTTTAGCAGACTCTGCATTTCCCCAAATAAACGCTGTAGGGTTGAAACAAAAATGGTTTTATTTGTCTCTTGGAGATTACTTTTTTGATCTCTATTTTTTTTTTCTCCATTTTTTTTTTCTTTTTTTTTTTTTACAAATAATGTAGTGTGTAACATTTTTTAAAGAATCCATGACAATATAACTATTTTATTTTTAAATGATTTTTAAATGTTTATTTTTTTTATTATTTTTTTTTTTTACACAGAGGTTCTAAATATGTTAAAATGAATACTGTCTTTACTTTTGTAATAATAATAATATGGGCCTTGTAATGAATATGTAGTTAATTACTACACTATTCTATATACATTATTATAAGCACAGAGCTGTTGAATTCTCAAAGCGGAAGGTATTGAATAATTTTCTAGTATAGCATCTCTGGCAGTAATTCTGGCTTCAATTCCAGGTTTATATCAATGCACAAGTTAGTGTATCTATAGAAACAGATAATTCGCATAGACTTGTATGACAAATGCTCAGCATAATCTATGCTGATTAGTAAATATGTTTAATAAAATGTATTAGTTTACAAAGATAATAGACTCATCCCTCTGCATCACTTTTCCTTCACTGTACAATTATTTTTGCACTATGTATATGTCACTTTAACTCGGGACTGGCACAGCACAGTGTCACTTTATGCCACCTTATTTTGCACATGGACAATTTAAGGACGATTCACACTGGATTTAATCTGTACTTTTGTCAATATCTACCATAAACATCCATCCCTTTCTGGCAATTAGTGTGTATATATAATAATAATAACATATATATATATATATATATATATATATATATATATATATATATATATATATATATATATATATATATATATACAGGTAGTCGTCAAATTACAACCTATGCAACTTACGACCATTCGACTTTACGACCACATCCCATTAGCGGTCGCCACAGCGGATCATCCGCATGTTTGATTTGGCACATGTTTTTACGCTGGATGCCCTTCCTAACGCAACCCTCCCCCTTTATCCGGGCTTGGGACCGGCACTAAGAGTAGCTGGGGTTTATATATATAATGTCCCCTGGTGATCTAGTGGTTAGGATGCAGCGCTCTCACCGTCCGTATCTTTAAAAGTATAGTATAGTTAAAAAGTATGTAAATAAGATATATATATATATATATATATATATATATATATATATATATATATATATATATATATATATATATATATATTTTTTTTTTTTTTTTTTTTATTGATTTACTTTATTTTTAGCCTTATATTCTATTTATATTTTTCATGTTAACATGTAAAAAAAAAAAAAAAAAAAGCAGTATAAAGCAGTACTTACTCTGTATGAATGTGTATGTGACAAATTAAATGTGAATTTGAATTTGATGGCGAGTATTACTGTTAGAAGATGTTAATGTAATGTTCATGGAAAGAGTCTCGGGTGTCAGTGCTCAGTGTTTTGTAACAGACAGTGAGTTTTCCTCTACAGGAGACTTCACGGAGGCTTGCCAATCTATTGGTAACATGAACAAAATAAACTTTTCTATCTTAGCATCTTAAAGAGAGAAAAAAGAGGTTGAAAGGGGATAGTTGTTTATGACGTACATGCTCTAAGTAATAACAGGACCTTGCATTGACTTTTCCTACTGTTTTATACTTTTACTGTTATATACTGACTTTCCATTAACAGTTCCAAATTCCTACAATTTGTTTAAGAGGAATAGCACATGTGAGTAGTCCATTTCAATGTAGTATCACACCAATTCCCATAACAGTACATTATGTGTTGCTTCATGCAAAAAAACCATCATGTTTAGTTGATTTTGCAGCACTATTTTGCTATGTGTATGCTTACTGATCACACTCTTGATATCACCCAAATGAGGATGGGTTCCCCTTTTGAGACTTGTTCCTCTCAAGGTTTCTTCCTTATAACATCTAAGGGAGTTTTTCCTTGCCACAGTCACCATGGCTGCTCATCAGGGATAAATACATACTATTCACTTGACTGTTGATTTCTGTAAAGCTGCTTTGAGACCATGTCTGTTGTGAAAAGCGCTATAGAAATAAACTTGACTTGACTTGGCTTACTTGTAGCCTTTGACAATATTATTGATAATGGAGCTAATGTAATGCAGGACTGAAGCTGTTTATATTGTTATATTGGGCTTATTTCTTGTTGGGTATTTTTATTGGGTTTATTGATATGAAGCATGATACAGTGTGGCTACTTGTTCTGTCCCATCTGGAAGTGCATATATATAAAGGCAAAGGTATTAACCTAGTGTTTTAGGCTCATGCTCGGTTGTCCCTCTAAAGTTCTTCTCAGAATACCTCTCATTTTAAGAACTGTCTTTTGCTTTGTTATTGGCTTAACATATGCTCTTCAACCAAATAAAACAAAAGAAAAGCTCAGGAGATCAATTTTGATGGCTATTACATGAATAAATATGATCAACTAACCAATTACCTCTAGTCTGCAAACAATGGAGGATTTTAAACTAGTATATGTCAATATTGGCCTGTTAATGCAAAATCTTTCCTAATGTGTTTGAAGAGGATTGTGTATATTGTGCGAGATAGAGCCTGTGCATATATAACTGTTTGACCTTGCTATATGTTTATAAATAAGTGCTTCTTTCACACAGCCATTTTTTTAGTTCAGTCAGCCATGAAATAAGAAGTTTGAAGGCACTGTGTATGCGCTCTCCTGTTTCAGTGCTGTAATAATCATATTAACATACAGCATGTGTTTAAACTATTGACTACTTTGATGAATAATTGATCTTCCTAAATTGAAACGTGAATCTTTGAATAATGCGATAATTGAATTTTGATCTGTCTGATAGCTTCATGAAGCCGAGCTTCGCTATGTTGTGAATGACAATTCCAGCGGTGGAACGGGTCTCCTTTTATTGAAATATAGAATGTAAAAAAAAAATTTGTCAGCTATACAGTAAAAAACAAGAAAGTGCACTTTTTGGAAATTGGATATTGTTAAGCATCTTGTTACTACAAGAACAGATTTTAGTATGGGAAAACATCCCATTCAATCTTTTTGTTATAAGAAATATGCATGCAATTCAGTAAATAAATATGAACATTATAAAATATTTTTTTTCTATGTAACCTACATGTTTAAAAAATTAGCATAAATGTAGTCATAATTAATAATGATGTAATGCATTTTTCAAAACAATTATATACATATATCCAAATTACGAGATCATAATGCAGATTGGCATTATTATTATTTCCACAATTTGATTCTCAATAGTGGAATTGTTTATAGTAATCTGAAGTGTGCCAGGCTTTGTATTGAGTGTCACACTTCGTCTGAGCTGGTTTCTCTTTGTTACTGTATTTAGTGGGCCTACACGTCTTTTTTCTGCAGTCTGACTTTGAGCTAAAGTAGTCATGGCTTTGAAAAAACGGCTGTGATGCCGCAGGCACCGTGCACTAATCTGCGAAAAAAAATTCTTTTGAGAGGATTAGTGATGAGTCCCTCAGTAATCTGCTGCTACTGCTGGGCAGGGTGAAATTGCTCTCTTTGGTCTGTTTTTGTTTGCTAATGGAATCAGCCGTGGGAGTGCTGGAAACTGATCAATTTCCTTGTTGTGCACTGATGGTGTGTGTTGAAAAAAAAATTCCCTGAATCATCTGCTGAAGTGCAGAAATATCTGTGTTTGCAATGATTGCAATTCTCTAAGGATGTGTTGAGCTATGACTTCAATCATGTTCTTGCGACTGGCTTTAGCAACAGCAGAAGAACTTTCAGAAGATCTAGGGACTTCTTCTGTTATAGTTTCACATATTTTTAGGTGACAGACCGCTCTTCTAGAGTAATATAAAGCTGTGTTTGGGCCACTTCTTGGTAGTGTGTACCACATATCACAATGGGTCAATGGGGAGCTATGAAGCAATGCCGTATTTTATGAAAGTCATTATCCTTTCATTTATCTCTACAGTATAAAATTGTACATAAGCTTTGCTGAAGACGACATTCCAAGCCAAAAATATTGGCCTTGCGACTACAGTTCAATATATTAACTTTACCGTGTTTTGAAAAAGCTAAGCATAAATCAACCCTAAATAATGATTTACCATTTTACTCTATATATTTGATGACCTGAACAGGATGAAAATGTGAAAAGTGTGCGACTGGACAAAAAAAATAATACATAGGTGTCTTTAAACTTTGATTAATCAAGGACAACTTAAAGAACCCATACAATTTCTAAACCTGACCCTATTTATTGCTACACAGTTTATTATAATTAAATCTCTTAATTAAATTATAATTAAGTACAGTAGTTTCACCTGCAAAGAAAATCTCATGGTTATAGGCACTCGATCTAAAACATTATAGTTTCTATAAAAATGTCTTTCACAGAGACAGCGAAGATGCCCCACATAACCTAAAACCTAATAATAGACGTATTGTGCTGTTTATAACAAGTGCATGCTGAAGTTATCTGTAAGGAGCTCATTACTGACAATTTATGGAAAGAGTTTATAGTGTCAGCAGTAAAGAAATAAACCATGGGAAGTATAGAGGACATTTTTCTTGTAACAAGCAGCTTTATTAGTCTTAATTATGGTACAGCTGATATCACAGTCTTCTTCTTCTTCTTTCGGCTGCTCCCATTAGGGGTCGCCACAGCGGATCATCCGTCTTCATACCACCCTGTCCTCTACATCTGCCTCTTTCACACCAACTACCTGCATGTCTTCCCTCACCATATCCATGAACCTCCTCCTTGGCCTTCCTCTTTTCCTCCTACCTGGTGGCTCCATCTTCAGCATTTTTCTACCAATATAATTCATGTCCCTTCTCTGCACATGTCCAAACCATCTCAATCTCGCCTCCCTCACCTTGTCACCAAAACATCCTACATGTGCTGTCCCTCTAATTAACTCATTTCTAATCTTGTCCATCCTCGTCACTCCCAACGAAAACCTCAACATCTTCAGCTCTGCTACCTCCAGCTCCACCTCCTGTCTTTTACTCAGTGCCACTGTCTCTAATCCATACAACATCGCAGGTCTCACCACAGTCCTATAAACTTTCCCTTTCATTCTTGCAGATACTCTACTATCACAAATCACTCCTGTCACTCTTCTCCACCCAATCCACCCTGCCTGCACTCTTTTCTTTACTTCTCTAACACACTCTCCATTACTTTGCACTGTTGACCCCAGGTACCTGAACTCCTCCACCTTCTCCACCTCTTCTCCCTGCAACCGCATCACTCCACTGCCCTCCCTCTCATTCACACACATGTACTCTGTCTTACTCCTACTGACTTTCATTCCTCTTCTCTCAAGCGCATATCTCCACCTCTCCAGGCTCTTCTCAACCTGCTCTCTACTCTCACCACAAATCACAATATCATCTGCAAACATCATAGTCCAGGGAGACTCCTGTCTGACCTCGTCCGTCAACCTGTCCATCACCACTGCAAACAGGAAAGGGCTCAGGGCCGATCCTTGATGCAGTCCAACCTTCACCCTGAACCAGTCTGTCGTACCTACTGCACACTTTACTGCCGTCACACTGTCCTCATACATGTCCTGCACCACCCTCACATACTTCTCTGACACGCCTGACTTCCTCATACAATACCACAACTCCTCTCTCGGCACCCTGTCGTATGCTTTCTCTAAATCCACAAATACACAATGCAGCTCCTTCTGTCCTTCTCTATACTTCTCCATCAACATCCTCAAAGCAAATAAGGCATCTGTGGTGCTCTTCCTCGGCATGAAACCATACTGTTGCTCACAGATGGTCACCTCTTCTCTCAGCCTGGCTTCCACTACTCTTTCCCATAACTTCATGGTGTGACTGATCAACTTAATTCCCCTGTAGTTACTGCAGGTCTGCACATCTCCCTTATGCTTAAAGATCGGTACCAGCACACTCCTTTTCCATTCCTCAGGCATCCTCTCCCCTTCCAGAATCCTGTTAAACAATCTGGTTAAAAACTCCACTGCCATCTCTCCTAAACATCTCCATGCTTCTACCGGTATGTCATCTGGTCCAACCGACTTTCCATTCTTCATCCTCTTAATCGCTGCTCTCACTTCCTCCTTACTTATCCTATCTACATCCTGCTTCACCAACTCCACATCCTCCAACCTTCTCTCTCTCTGATTTTCCTCATTCATCAGCTGCTCAAAATACTCCCTCCATCTTCTCAACACACTCTCCTCACTAGTCAACACATTTCCCTCTCCATCCTTTATTGCTCTAATTTGCAGTACATCCTTCCCAGCTCGGTCCCTCTGCCTGGCCAATTGGTATAAATCCTTTTCTCCTTCCTTAGTGTCCAACCTCTTATACAGTTCCTCATATGCCTTTTCCTTGGCTTTCGCCACATCCCTTTTTACCTGCTGCCGTATCTCCTTGTACTCCTGCCTACTTTTCTCATCACTCTGTCGATCCCACTTCTGTTTTGCCAACCTCTTTCCCCTAATGCTCTCCTGCACTTCCTTATTCCACCACCATGTCTCCTTGTCTTGCTTTCTATTTCCAGATGTCACACCAAGTACTTTTCTAGCTGCCTCCCTCATCACTCCTGCAGTAGTTGCCCAATCATCCGGCACCTCTTCACCACCACCAAGCCCCTGTCTGACCTCTTTCCTGAACCTCACACTACACTCTTCCTCCTTCAATTTCCACCATCTTATTCTTCTTTCAATCCTTACTTTCCTTCTCTTCTTCTTCGCCTCCAAAACCATCCCACAGACCACCATCCGATGCTGTCTAGCTACACTGTCCCCCGCCAACACCTTACAGTCTCCAATCTCCTTCAGGTTGCATCACCTACACAGAACATAATCCACCTGTGTGCACCTTCCTCCACTCTTATACGTCACCCTATGATCCTCCTTCTTCTTAAAATACGTGTTCACCACTGCCATTTCCATCCTTTTAGTGAATCTTTTGTAGAACAGATTAAAGGAGGAACTATTACTGAGGTTGGCATTCATGTGTTTGCTGCTTGTGATGTTAATCGAGTGTCTTTTTCCTTTAAGGCACAGAGTAGCCTTGCTCAGCCTGGACCCCTGTGTTCTGCCAAAACATTTCTGTTGTTGGTGCCTGTTGTTGTCTTTTTCTCTTTGTGTGTAACAAAAGCCTCATTGTGTGGGTCCTGTTCTATCAGCCTGTTTATCCCAGTGATGACAGCTTAAGACTTGGTTGAATGTTGGAGCTGAAGTTGGCACCGTTGTGCCCTTAATTGACAGGATGTGTGGGAAAAATCTTTCTGGAAGCAGCACGGGTCTATTCCAGTGTTGGCACTAATTGCAGTGTATTAGACAAGAGCATTACCAAGATATATTTAAAACTGTAATATAACTGTCTGGAAAACTAGTTGAATATGCGATGATTTTGGCAGTAGGCATTGAGAGTATGTAGTATTTTGGCAATGCAAGGCAATAGCTCCATATATAATTTTGCCACTACTAAATTCTTTTTTATAAGCAAAACATTTATAAATTTGCTTTGGTACATAATGAATAAACAACGTTAAACAGTATGATTATTTGGTCCGGAAAAAATAAAAAATGCTGGATTGGGGTAATCTGTGATTCTACCTCTCTCTTGTTCTGAGGGGCAGGATGATGACACTAATTAGTTACATTATTAGCAGTAGCTGTCAGAAACAGTGGAATTCCTGAAAAGGTATCCATAACCTTTCTTTTGTTGTAGAATCTCATTTCACGTTGCGGAAATTATACAGAATGCTGTATAAGGATGTATACGGTACATATTATTACTTTTTACATTATGCAAGGTTTGGTCGAAAAATATTTGTTCTCATGTTAATGCTTCAACAATGGTAATGTAGCTCAGTGGTTAAGGTATTGGTCTTTAAATTGGAAGGTTACTGGTTTAAATCACCACCACCAATCTGCCACAGCTGGGCTCTTGAGCAAGGCCCTTAACTCTAACTGCTCAATCTGGATAGGCATGTCTGCCAAATGCCATAAATGTATATAAATGCATTCTTTGTTATATATCTTCTGTTTGCTAGAACTTTTATTGGACTTTATTGTAAATAAATTACTTTATTGTAATTTCAACTATTTTACTGATTAGTCCATCGATTAATCGAGTAATCGGATAAGAAGTGCATTTTCTTCATTAAAGAGCAATATTAAATATACAAGAGAAAATAAGACGGGTCTCATAAAATTCTAATGCAGGATACGGAGGCGGAAGCCGAAGTATATCAAAGGAAAGTTTATTGAAAATACTGGGCAGAGCCAACACAAATACTTGCGGTGTATATTCTGGTGGTGCGCTCCGGGAGCGTGTTCCACAAAGTCCTGAACTGGTGAGAAGCAGTTTGTGTAGAATATGAGGAAGCGCGGCGCTGAGCAAACACGTAATAAACGTAGAGCAACGGGTGGTTGTGTGTGTGTGGTTTATATGCGTGTGTGATAACGAGTGTCAGGTGCACGCCATCAGTAGTCGGGCGAAGAGCTCCGTGCGGGCGGGGAACGCACTGGAGAAGAAGCAGGGAGCTCCCTGACAAAAATGAACAAGTAATTTTTTGTTTGCTTGTTTCCTTGTTGAAATTGCAATCTGTGAAAACTCAACTTATTTTGTGCATTAAATTGGCAAATTACATCAAAATACAATAACAAATATATAAATAAATCATAAATTAAAATATAAAAATCAATTTCAAATTACTTAAAAAAAACAACAACAAAAAAAGGTAAACGCACTGTGCTGTGTTTTCTTTATATTTCAGTTTAAAATGATCCCAAACTTTAGAAACTTTCTGTTGTGTTGTTTGGCCTGAATCTTCTCCTCGACCCTTGCTGTTTTCTCTCCGCCCCTCTATTTTCATTCTGCCTTGTCTTGTGTTTACCTGTCCAGGGGTTTCATTTATAAATGTGCGTTCACCACTTAAAAAAAAAAAGTTGTGATTTATAACAAAAAAACAAACTTGATGGCAGAAAATGCGCACCTTTGAGTGAACTCTGATCCCTGCGTACACACAACGTGGAAACACAGAAGACCCCGGAACGGTTTATAAATGAAGTTTACAAAAGTGAGCCAGAGTTTAGTGGGTGGTGCGTCAGTAGTTCTGGTTCGTGGGGAAACACAGTGCTCCATGTATAGGTAAATTGACTAAATGAAACGAAACGATTTGCCTCAATGCTTTTTTGTATTCGGATTACTTAAGTTACTCGAGGAATCGTTTAAGTCCTAATTTCAACCATATACAGTACAGTACAAGACAACTTTCCTCTAGGACCCACGTGCCACATAAAAGAACATAAATTAGCATTGCATGCAAACAACATTTTTGGTGCACAGTACTACACAGTACACAATTACACTGTAACAGTGCAGCACTGCTCAGCACACAGAGCTAAATATATGATGGCAATAAATTGTCCATATGATATTAAACACTGCATATGTAATTGTTTGGTGATGATTTAGCAGTAGTTATTTGTACAGACAAATTGCAACGAAGGTGTGTGTTTGTGTGTGTGTGTGTGTGTGTGTGTGTGTATGTATCAATTCAGTCCCTTATTGAAAATTCTCATGGTTTTGAACTGGTTTGGAACAACCTGTCTGAGTCCCATCTGACCTGACCTGAAGTTTTGAATCCGACCATTCAAGCTGACACATTAAAATGACAAAGTTTTGCACAAACTTGATAACAGCCAACCGTTATCATCTGGAGACTGAGTGAAATCTCACTTTAATAATGAAGGTACTTCTTCAAATATTGTTTATTGCCTTTCAACCAAATGTATTTCTCTATACTTATTTGAATATATTAACTTTTCTAGAGTAACAGCTAACTCAAAGGAGTTTGCATGGGAGGCATTCCAGGTAATCTTTGCATTAGAAAAATGTCTAATCAATGATATGGTAAAGATTTCAGTAGGGAGAGGCTTGTTATATATTTATAAAATATGTTTTATGCATCAAAGCTTTGGAGCAGTCTATGTTTTTTTTGCATTTGAAGTATCCAGGGTAGGACGTTGTGCTTTCTGGTTTCTCTTTTTTTTTTTCTTCATCTGTTTTTTTTTCTGCCTTTTTTGTCATACTAACGTCAAGAGATTGGATTAGAAAAATACTGGAGACAGAGGATCTGTTTATAGTAGCTAAATGTAAATGATAACAGGAACGACCCTATTTCTGCGACTTTCCAGAATGTAATTGTAAACTGATAAAAATAAAAATAAACTAAATATTTATAATATAGTTTATTAAGAAAAATTATAATTGCTGTATTGTAGCATTAGGAATAAAACAATTTGAGGTTATTAAGAGTGTTTTTTTTTTATTATATCACAGTGTGGTTAAATTTTTTAATCTGATTGGCTAGAAGGTTCTTGTATTTGCAATATTTTTGGCAGATTGCTGAATTGTAATTTACTTCAGTTAGATTCAAATTGGTCTGACAATGGACATGGTCACAAAGAGGCTTCACAGAAATAAATAAATTCAGGATTATCACTTTAAATAGGTTTCTAAGATAAATGCAGTAATATGAAAATAATCCATTTATCCACTAGATTATTTTTGAATAGCCATATAAATTCTCATGCGCCATTTTATTCTTAATCAGTCCTGAAGTGCTACTGAGCCACAGAGCTAGAAACCTTTTGCCCAAGAATATATATACCGTATTTTTCGGTAGCTGCTTCCTTTTTCCCACGTTTTGAACCCCACGGCTTAAACAACGAAGTGGCTTATTTATGAATTTTTCCTGGGTTTTTCCCGGTTTTTGCAAACTACAAGCCAAAAAACTGAGCAACATAACATTAGACCAATGAAATTTCCGAACAGAAAAGAAAAAATGCACCTCACCTGTGTTCTGAGCTGCACCGCATCGGGAGAAAAAAGTTTTTATTTTTAAAAGCACGACGATGCCAAAAGAAAAATATAATAGATGTGAAAGGAAGGAGGAAGACACTGAACAATGACTTTCTTGGTAAGCTTCTGTTTAGATACAAGCCGTTGTAGCGCGTTGAGTCTGGGTGAAGGGAGAGCTCGCTAACTTCAGTTGCAACAGAAATCATATAAGCACAGACAGGTTTCCAAAACTTGTGCTTTTTTTTATTTTTCTTGGCAACGGCGTTACGGTTTAGTCAAAGAAACGTAGAAATGAGCATCAGAAAATAATAAGGACATATTCCTCGGTCTTGCACACATGAAGTAATACTGGAAAAATGCGGCAGCAGCCTATTCCCAAAATACCGATATGTTTCTAAAGTAAGCGCAACATATTTCACCCGTTACACCGTGTAACAGACACTGTCGTTAAAGTCTGTGTAAAGTTCATTAGTGTCAATGTAGACACCTGCGGCTTATAGACAGGTGCGTCTTATTTATGTTTAAAATAAAAATCTTTGTCAAATTCAGTGGGTGCGGCTTATTTATGGGTGCGCTTAATAGTCCGGAAATTATGGTATATATATATCTGAGCCCAAATTAATATGGCATGCATAGTCATGCTACAGCATTGGCACAGTCATCTCATGCTCTACTGCTCTCCTGATTATACAATTATCTCATTTTTTTTCCCTTAATGGTTTACATGAAGTGTCAAGAACACAAGCTATTATTTCATTCTAATGTGCAAAAACCTTTGACGAAACATTTCAGACCTCAGATAAGCAACCTGATACATCATCTCCAGTCGTAAATTGTTCCTGGTAGTGTAGCAGTTAGTGCAGTTCCCACCATCTATCTGATATCACAAAGCTGCTTTCTTTCTATAAGCCTCTCATTGTGCTGGATGAGTGCAATGAGAGAGATACAATCTGAAGAATGTTGAGGAATTTAGAGGCACTTTTATCTTAAGGGCATCATTAATCTCTTAAAGTTAAAAGGATTAAAAATGGATAGATCTGGTGTAGAGTGTGTAGGAAAATTCTATAGTGTTATTTCTTTCAGGATATTAAATAGAATATCAGGATTTGTTACATAAAAAAAAAAAGAACATTTGCACTGGCAATGTGCATGTGCATTTTTCACTAAGTTTCGAAGACATTTTGGAGTTAAAGTTAACTAAAGTCAAATGTCATCTGGTGTTTATTCAGCTCTTCTAAATTCCAGCGTATTAGACTACAGGACGCACACTTTTGTATTCGAAGCGCTCAGAGAGAAAAATCCAGAGTCCTGCAATCAAACTCCGACTTTAAAACAGCTGTTTTTGTTTAACAGTTAAACACGGGCTTACAAAAGTGAAATGTGACCCATCTTGGATCTGTGTTGGCTGTTTGTTTAGTCAGATCTCTTAGCTTCTAGCATTAAAATCTTTTTACCCTGCTGCTGAAACTGTTCTTTCTAGATTTTAATGGCAATGTTTGAATTGTTTGCACACCTACATGTTTAAATCTTTTAATATCTTAAATAATTTTTCAATGACTGATAGATGACCAGGTACTGCCTTATCAGTACCTTACCAGTGCATTTCCTATATTTTATTTTATTTATTTTTTTCTATTTTTTCTATCATTATATTGAATATTACCCATTAGGAAATAAAAAAAAAAAAATCATGTATAAGAAACTATTTGAAGGAGGCTCAGCATGTCGATTTAGAAAACCTTTGCTTTAGCAAATGATTTTAGCCAATAAGATTTAGCCAGATATTGTTTCTCTGGCTGAGTGGCAACTGTGATAGTAATATTAGTGTTTTTATCATAATAAACTGATTCAAAAACTTTTCAATGTCAAGTGTGATATGTTAGGCCCAGGCCTAAAGAGTTACTCTTACCACCCAGGGTTACCACCAGTTTTTACCCATAACAGAACATCCTGAAGCATTTTATAGCTTGTTTACCACAGCAATTTATTAATGCTAACAATTTCTCAATCTTTCTTTTTTTAATTAAAGGTGTTTAATTATGTTTTATAGACTGTCTGCAAAAGTAATTGCTTTTATAGCTTACATTATAATAGATTTGAATTGTCATTCCTTCACCAGTCTTACTTTTTGTGTCTATTAGATAGATAGATAGATAGATAGATAGATAGATAGATAGATAGATAGATAGATAGATAGATAGATAGATAGATAGATAGATAGATAGATAGATCAAATCCTGCACTAAAAAGATTATCGTTTATTACTGTGTGTTGCAAATAGCTGGCACTGGATACTCCTTCCTTCATCCTAAATAAGTATCTTTTCACAAAACTTTGTCACATTATCAATTGTTTTTCAATATATTTTTGTGAAGTCTTCTTTATACAGTAGCCTATGCATGATGTTACTATCAAAATGTTATATCTTAGAATGCTTTAATATAAACCTGTGATTTGCTTTCAATCAGAGCCGACGTTATTAATATAAATTCAAATTAAATTCACCTCTTGACTGGTCTAGGAATCCAACAGCACTCTAAAGGGTTGCCCCCCTCAAGGGTTAAAATATCCTGAATAAATATTTGTACAATAAAGGTGTCACATACACATACATACAGAGTATGACATGCAGTGAAATGCTTTTTACGACTGTCCAGCATGAGGGAATAGAATGGGGAGAAAAATAAAACAAGGAAAAAGAAGGCAGATAAATTAAGAGTATAAACTATGTAAAATATAAAATATATAAAGATATATATGAGGAAAAGTGTATATACAAGGTATGCTTATGACAGTAAACAGTAAGCACATAAGGGTTAATGTGATTGTCCTTAAAGTGAACGTGTGTGCGGTGTGGTGTGGTATAAAGTGCACTGTGCTGCGCAAGTCCACAGTTAAAGTGACAGTCCAGAGATTTGTTTTGTAGTGCGAAAAGAAAAACATTTGCAGAAAAGTGTGGCGATGGAGAGAGTGGACCAGTTTTTAGATCCTGTGTGTTTCTTATTGGTCTTGAAAATGAAAATGCTTACCCAAAAAAACTGCTATACTTACGAAACACTTACTTTTAAATGACACACTGGGTAGATTGTATTTTAAAGGTTTACAGTATTTTTGCTTGATGGTGGTAATGCTAAGTTTAATCATGGACCATTTGTGATACACAGTACACTGTGAAGTTATTTAGGATTGCATGTTTTGGTTTTCAGTCCTGAATAAACAAGTAAATAAAATGAACTGATGCCTTAGTTATTTCAGCTCCTGTCATGGACTAATGACAAGACCTGAAATATTATCCAGACAAACAGTATTACCATTCGAAGTCTATCTTCTGCTGGTGGGTAGATGCATTTTTACAGTACCTCTGATGCATTTGTTAGGAGATAGTATAGCAATACGTGTTAATGTCATACAGCATTTGCTGTAAACATTCTAAAAACACAACAATAATAATAGCATAACAACTATAATAACATACCAGTAAAACTAGCATTGTCATGTTACATCTCCAGAGTCCTGTGTTCAATCCTGAGCTCGGGTTACTACCTGTGTGAATTGTGTTTGTTCTCCCCATGCCCATGTGGGGTTTCACTGGGGTTCTCTGGTTTCTGTTTATTCCTCAAAACATGCTGGTGAGTGTTTGACTTTGTTAAATTGCCTCTGTGGGTGAATTTGTGTGTATGTGTGTGGTACCTTCATGTACTGGATTATCCTGAATAAATTCTTGTCTCATGGTGAGTGTTTCCAAGACAGGATAATAATAATATTATTAAGAATTATAATAATAATAATAATAATAATAATAATAGGAAAAATAATCCATCATTGTGTGTAATTTTTGGACATCTGACTGATGCTCCACCTCCTTTACTGTGCTTCTTGCACCCAAAATAACAGGGTTACAGAAAGAAACTGTGACGGCTCATTTCTGTCTCTGAAAGTTTCTATTGCTGTCATATTGTCTATAAAGTGTTTGCCTCTGCTCTATTAACTTCTGTCCAGGTTGAAGGCCAGACTCTCACATGCGCTTCTCAGAACAATGCACTATAACAAATCCAAAGAACGCCACAGAAATGGGAATGCATGTTTAATTCTACTGCTGTCAGAAAGAAAGCGTCGGCTACACGAGGCCGAATCACCTTTACACTGACTGCAGTCCACCACTGAGCTCATTTGTGCCTTGCGTGGGTGTTTGTAGCTTGAATCTGTCAGACTTTTGTCCAGTGTGACTGTTAGCAGTGTAATGCATGTAGAGACAAGGCTGCTATTTTTTACCTCTAATTTGGACCCTAATAAACAACTTTGCATTGTGTAAGGGCAGTCATACTCATCACTGTGTCATTGTTATTTCCAGGAAAAACAACAGTAAATTTTCAACAAGCCACATTTACCAAGCATCATATATATATCATAAATATACTCAAAACTTGACAAAAATTTGAGTCTTTTTTTGTCTTTTTACTAAATCCTATTTATTTTATTTCAGTGCATAGAAGCAAAGAAGTACTGCTGGTATTTTCAGGAAGGATACCCCACCTACTTCATGTAAGTCCATTTTCACCATATGAAAGTAATCTCCTTGATCGCTTACGTTCATTTATTGCACTGTCCTCCTTTTCTCCCAGCTAACGTGTGTCATCTTAACAAGCCTGACTGTACACTATTCACACAGTAGCCTCATTATTTCATCCTGTCTAGAATTTGGATGGAAATATGATGCTAGCTTTAATACAGAGAGTTGCACCTCCCCTCTATTTAAGCCTGCTATTTATTCTCATTGACTGCTAGCTTCAGTGTCGGAGTGTGTTCATTAGGAAGCGAGCAAACCCACGCATGAAAAAGGATCACAGAGGTAATGAGATAACACCAGATCTCACTGGCTACAGGAGGCAGACCTGGCTCAACTCCAGATAGAGCTCCATCTGCCCCTGTACAGGAAAAGGAGATTAGATTGTAATTACACAGTAGTAATCTACCTTCTGCACCATACACACATAAACACACAGACAATTTATACATTGTAGAACCAAATGATCTCAGTTTAATCTTGCAGTTTAACAGTACTGATCTCAAATAACTTGCTATACACTTTTAGAACTGTATATGGCCTCCTCAGTATTTTAAGGTATTAAACATAATAAACTCAGGAGGCATGTCATTTCTCGTGGATATTGTGAGAAATGCATGGCATCTGCAGTGAATTGAGTGCTGATTATCCTCTGTTCACTTTTTTCCTTGACAATATTACATTTAGCTAATACAGGTTTGGAAGTAGGTTTGTAGGTTTTTCCGTTTTAAAATTAAGTGAGTCAATGGTCCACAAACATTAGCAAACAAAAGTATAAGGCAATGAGCATTTCTACTATTTTAGGTTTGAGGGAAAGCGAATGAGGGCATACTGATCATTTTCAGCTTTGCTCTCTGGTACTCTGGTACTACCGAAATCACAAAAACCCAGCTGGATAATGTATATTTAAGACATTAAAAATCAGCAAACATATACATTTAGATATCATATTTTACAAATTGGCTGTCGAATGTCCACAACATTTCCACTGTTAAGATGGCTCGCAGAAGGAGAGCACAGAAAAGGTGAAGTTTACGGTTGTACCACAATATTTTTTAAGCGTTCAATTCAGTCAACTGAAATGCTGCTAAATAACATTACTGTAAAATCTGTAATCAAGTTCTTACTTAAACCCTGAACTTCACATTTATTTTTCCTTTCCACCTTTGTGATTTTGTGGTTATCAGTTTAGAAATGGGACTGAGGTATATATTTTTTAATAATGGTTTCTAAATTGTGCAGTAAATACGTTTGCTCAGATGAAGTTGACTCCTAGGGCCACTCTATAGGAAGCCAGTTTTTATCTTTCACAGGTAAACCTTTATACTTTTTATACCCTAGAGCATGTGGATCTCTGTACTAAACCAAACAGATTTTAGCTTGGAAGCCTCAGTATCAAGAAGGTGAACTAAAAAGTGCACAAAGGAAAGGTTTTTTTTTTTGCTGTATTCAGCACTCTTCTTATATCCTCTTCATAAGGATCCATGTTTATAAAAGATTAAAGTTTTGCATCAAGAGACTAAAAACTGTCCTTGAAACCTCTCCAAGATGATAAAAGCTGGCCGTGGGTATGTCTTTGGTCAGACCATAGATCTTTTACTTGCACCATTCCACATTCATTTATTCACATCTGAGGCAGAAGCACGGCAGTGCAGTTTGATGATTTAACTCTTGTGGACAGGTGTGTGGGTGGACTCAGGGCCACAGTGTTTGAGTCATTGCCGAAAATTTACAGCACTATTTATTACCTCTGCGGTTGTGTGTTCTTAAAGGCTCAGCTCATCATTTGATTTTGCTGAAGCCCTAAAATACCGGGAATTGTTGAATAAAAAAGGGTTACCTCATTATAATTTACCCATAAATGTTAATAGCTGGTCTGGTGCAGTTGGGTTTATTTTATGTCAGTATGCATGTTTACAGATACAAATAAAGAAAAAACAGCAGCACTGTTCAACTGTCCGTTTCATTATGGACTGAGGAGTGTGTTTGGTTAGATGGAAAGTGCCGAAGATATTTCTTTTTTTTTTCTTTTATTTAACATTTTTTTTATAAGCAACATTGTGTATAGAGACTAGATCTAATGCTACTATAACAAGTGACATTCTACATGCAAAACCAGTGGCAGGCCGTGCATTGGGTACCTGGGCCTTCAGTGAGGACTTACCTGACTTAATCCACCTCTTGATACCACCACTATCACGTTGCAATTATTGAAACCATCAATACAATACTAAAACGCAATATAACAACACGTGGCATTACAGAGAGAGGCATTTCGCTTATGGAGGGTGAAAACCATTTTACTAACGCAAGCTTCAAAATCTCTACACTACAACCACAACTGCGTCACCCACATCATCTGGAGCAGTTTAAAATCAATATTTGTCTAATAACATGACAAAAACATCAAATTAAATAAAATACAACCTACTCACCAGAGATGCAGTCTTATAATTAGCACCGCATCCAGTGGTACCGCTCGTTATCACTGGTCTGGAAGTGGAGAACAAACACTTTTCCAGCCTGAGACAAGCTAGCTAGCTTCGGGGTTGGCCGACCTCTCCTCACGATGTCTAGCTTTTCTTGAAAATGTATTTTTAAGTATGTCCGAGACCAAATCAAATTATCTTCCTCCGTCAGCCATTGTGGGTGTAAAAAAGTCTAACTCAAATGTATTAATGTGTGCAGAGCCACACATGTGTTTTGCCAGTCGAACTTGGCTGTAACAGTTTTCAATCAGAGGACGGAAAAATGCTGACGCAAATTTGGACCAGCTAGCTGGCCCTGTGAGGCAAATATTAAATCTGATTGGTTAAAGAAACAGACTTGTTGCTAATAGAGACTGTGGTAAAAGAGCCAGCAGAACAGAATTCGCAGGCCCTGGGCAGATTAGATTGACAGGGCAGCACATAGAGGCTGAAATCTGATTGGACAAAAATCTAACATCCACGTACTGGAAACAGTGCAGCCAAGAGAAACGCTACAAAATTAGGAGAATAGACTGTTGGAAATAAGTTAATATAATTTCATGGAACAAATATTAGAATTTAGGTTGTAAATGTAGTTCAGTGCTTCTGATAGTGTTAAGGCAAAGAAGGCTTTGCGGGCCCTGTCTGCCCACCACTGTGAAAAAGCAGATAATTTCATTTTCTAAAACATTTTCTACTCTTGAGACTTGACCTATGGATTGTAAACGTTATTCACGACAAGTTCTTTCTAAATTCTGGTTTTCCCAAAAAGGCAAAAGTTAGAAACTTATATTTTAAGGATTTCATTTTATAGATCTTGCTAAGACAAACTTAAATCTAAATCTTTCACAATTGTGGTGAAATATAGTGAAGGTTTGATAAATTGAGGTACCAAATGTTATTATATGACCAAATAAATTGTACACCTGACCATCACGCCAACAACCAAACTGTTAGCACAAAGTTGGAAGCTCACAATTATATAGAATGTGTTTGTATAATTTAGCATGTGATGAGGGTTAAAAATGACTCCTCGAATAACTCACGTTATTTGAATACAAAAAAGCATTAAGGCAAATTTTTTGCCTCGATGCTTCCTTTAGTCCATTTAACTACACATGGAGGACTGTGTTTCCCCACGAACCATTATTACTGATGCACCCCCCGCTAAACGCTGGGCTGCTCTGGGGTTTCATTTATAAACATGTGTACACCACTTTACACGCAAAGGTTGTTTGTGCTTTCTGTGTCTCCAATTTCCCTTCTCGCCTTCTGTGTTTCTACGTTGTGAGTATGCATGGAGTTTACTTACAGTTGCACACTTTTTCCCGTCAACTTTTTTTTTTTTTTTTAAATCACAACCTTTGCGTGGAAAGTGGGGTACACACATTTTCAACCTCGTTTTGTGCGTTTATAATTGAGACCCCTGGACAGGTAAACACAAGATGCTGCAGATTGAAAATGGAGGAACGGAGAGAAAACAGTGAGGGTCGAGGAGAAGATTCAGGCCAAAGAACAACAGAAAGTTTCCAAAGTTTGGGATCATATCAAACTAAACCATAAAGAAAACGGCATACAAAGCGTTTACCTTTTTAAAATACTTTGAAACTGATTATTTTTTCATTTATATATTTGCATTTGCATTTGCATTTTCATGTAATATGGCAATTTAATGCAAAAAATGGGTTTAGTTTTCACAGATTGCAATTTTAGCAATAAAATGAAATGTTTTTCTAAAAAGGAAAGAAATTACTTAGTTCATTTTAAGAGACCTGCCTTATAGTATTGCTCTTCCCTAAAGAAAATTTACTTTTTATTTGATTACTCGAATAATTGATGGACTAATCAGTCAATATTCGATTACAAAAATAATTGAGAGCTAAAGCCTTAAAACATGTTCTAGCATGACAGTTCACCTGTACACAAAGTGAGTTCCATGAAGACATGGTTTGTGAAGGTTATAGTGGAAAAACCATTGTCTTAACCCCACTGAACCCCTTTGGGGTGAACTGGAACAGGCCTCCTTGCCTAACAACAATGCTTGTCATCAGTAAGGCTTTTGTGGCAGATCAACACAGCCATTCTCCAAAGCCTTCTCAGAAAATTTGTGGTTATTATAACAGTAAATCGAAACAAAATATGTAATGAGATATCCAACAAGCACATATAGTCGTGATAGCCATGTGTCCACATACATTTGGGCAAATAGTGTACTGTAATTTATAGGCAGGAAAAAAAACGATTTTTTCGCTTTCTGCTGTTCAGAACCACTGATGTCACCCAGAGCACACCGACCTCTGTCTTATCTTAGCTGCCAGAGCAGGCAAGCTGTCTTTGAGGTGATGCATGAGTCCCTACATGATTTATTAGAGGTGAGGAAATGAAGTCCCACTCTAGGCACTTGATCTTCTCGACTAAGTTCCCATATCCAGTCAAGCTGTATTCTAGTGTAGTAGGTTGCCTTTATCACTCCCTCTGTTGCAGTCTACAACTTCAGCTGAAATTCTAATATGCATTTTGTATTTAGAATCATGAAAAACTGTTTTAATTGGTTTTCACCAAGTCATCCGGTTAAGGGTTCCTCTAGACAGAAAATTAAAGAAACCAATTAGGTATGTAAATGTTTAAGTGATACAAAACCTGCATTTTAAAATGTAGGCCTAAAGTTGGCAAGCACCTTAATAGGGTTTTTTTTAAGTGTTTTTATTAGTTTGCAATCTCAGTTTCCTAAACAAGTTGGTTTTAGGAACCTGTAAGATTCTACAGTATATATACAATCACTGGTATTTTGCCAAAGGACAAATCAAACCAACGTTTATTTTTTCCCCTTTTAGAATTAGAAACACTTAATTTGGATTCATCAGTTTTCTTAGTTTTTACCCCCCCCCCCCCCCCCCCAAAAAAAAGAGTTGCAATTCTCAATTTAAACCTTTTAGAAATGTTTTAACCTAATTTCATACAAATGGGTTATTTTAATAAAATATAATTTTCTTTATACCTCCTTGAAGCAGACCACAAAATGCTTCATATTGCTTGTAATAACAGATATTAATGATGGTATCCTTTTCTAATTTCGCAGCTCAGAAGCAGGTGGTGTGCGTTTTTTGGAAACAATCTCGCAAATAACTGTAGGAGTGTGATTCTTCAGGCAGAGATCCATTACACCTGACTGAGCCAAGTAAATATCAGATTCCACTTTGCTTTTTAAAAAGGCAGCTATTGTCTCTGAAAGTGTGCCAGTAATTGGTCTCCTCAATTAGAGACATTTTATGGAAAGGTTATTATCAGTGGGTAATTATCCTCTTCAGTCTCCTTGGTGGAAGCAGGGATCCTCCAGAAAATTACCATGGTGTCAGACACACAGGACGGCATTCAATCATTTGTCTTTTTATAGCTAGAACCAGAAAAAACTAGCTCTAACTGTACTTTTTTTTAATGCACTCCAACTATATTTTAATTCACGGTCACAGTTGAAATTAAATAGTGTGAAACTTTTCACATTTGTCAAATTTTTTTTAATCCATTGTCTCAATTTTTACGTAGCCTTTAGTGCGAAATTAAACAACTAAATTACTCTCAGACTAGTAAAGAATATAATTTATGTCCACATGCATGGCAACAAAAAGAGCAGAATATTTCACAGTAATACAAATACAGATCAAGTTTTTTTTTTTTTTTTTTTTTTTTTTTTTTTTTTTTTTTTTAAACAGTGACAGCTAGTTGCAATATTAAACTAGAGGCTAAAATCCATGAATCATGATCATCTTGGCTCTTGTTAACTAACAATGCATTAACAAGCTTTATCTGTGGTTTAATAAGAATGATTTGGACAGACTTTTACAAACACACACACACACACACACACACACACACACACACACACACACACACACACACACACACACACACACCTAAAGGCAGATATGCACCTGCATTTGTGACCTCTTATTTTATCTAATGTTGAGCTAGTAAATGTTTAATCAAGAAGTACTTTCTCATAAAATATAATCAGTTTTAATAAGTTTAAATAAAGTCTTGAACTTGGTATCAGTGCATAGCTCAGAACATTTACATTTAGATTCAGAAACAGATTTGTCATTTTGATATCAAACATCATTTTGAAGGAGTCTAAAAGCTAAGTCAAGCTAAATGTGGTCATGTGCCATACTGTAGTATCCACAGTTTAAAGCATTTTTTAGGATTTTATCTCGGTATCCAAATGTCCAAATATACAAATCTGAGACAGATATAAGATATAAGTAGATATAATATTTATGAGATTTTCCCCTTTAAAATGTGTTGTAAATAACGTATTTTGTGATGAATAATGACATTTTTTCCCTCTTAAAATCAACCAACAAAATTCAAGTCAAAACAATTCAATTAAAATATAAATTCAAGGCTTACAATACTAAACAAAACCTGGAAGAACATGTGTGCAAACCCCTTACTGCATTTAACTTAAAGCATATTTTGCTCCCTGTAAGAAAGCAGATCTATCAAATGATGGAAAGATTTCTTGTCTCTCTCATCTATTTCAAAACATTGACCATCTTCTTCTCAAGCCAACCCTTTGTTGAGTTGGACAGCTGTCTAACAGAGACTTGCAGGGTTTGTGACAAAATAGATACATAGCTATTAGCTAGAGCTCCATTCTCAGCTGAACACAAACAGCCCTTCGCTGTTTCATGCTACCATAATGTAATGCCACCAAGTGATGTGGGTGGTGTTGATAACTTTTCTGATAAGTCTTTCTTGCAATGTTGCCATAGGTCTCATAGCTTTTTTTTATAATAATTTTAGTCTTTTTGCCAATTTTGAAGGACACCCTATTCTTGATAAAGTGTCCACAATGGACCCAGTGTGTTGATGATACAGTAGCTCTTTTGAATGGAGCCTTTCAACAATGAGATTATGCACATTCTTTATAAGCTCTTTGTGAAACGTCTTCATCACTGTTGTAACAGATGGTGAGATCATCAGATAAAACCAAGAAAATCTTACAAAAACAGCTTTATCTGGACTTGTTGGAAGTGTTTGATAATCACTATCACATTTACATATCCTATTATAAAAGTTAGCACATGCTTCTGCAACCAGTATATGGTATGTTTACTATTTTGCATTTTTTGTTCATCGTTTATATTTTTGTCACTTGAATTTTGTTGCCTATTATATCACATTTAAGTTTAAAAAGGTCTAATATGAAAACCCTTTTTAACACCACACATAACTTGCAATTAAAAAATTTTGCTATGTAGATTGTTTAAATTCGTTTTAGTTAGGAAATTAGTCCAATTTAGTGAAACATTAGTCAAAGATCAAGCCATTACACTAGTCCAATTAACTGAAGACTCACATCTCCAATTGTCTGCATATACGTTATTAAGATAACTGCACAGTTATTTTATCAAAATGAAACTAAAAACTAAGACGACCATGAAAAATATAATTCGTGCCATTTCTTTCTAAAAGAGTTTCACATAAACAAAGGCATTTGACTTCATTCCACTCTATTTCACTCCATAGAGAGCTACCTCTGGGTATTATTGCTGCAGGCTCGAGTCAATGCAACAAATGTTTTAGAAGTTTGAAATTCTCTACCATTTTTCACTTAGAAATTAGTCATTTTATACAAAAGTGTAACATTTAGCATTTCTAACATTTTCCCTCTTTAGCTGGAGTACATTCAACTGGGTGGGAAAAGTGGAGCTTCCTCTTCCAAAATAATTTTTTTTGTCCACAGTGTAGACAGAGAAATCACATGAGCTCTCAATTCTCAATGTCACAGTTAAATACACACAGTACACACTGCATTAACACCCGATCGCTTAGATTGTGAGTGCAAAGTTTGCATCAGCCAGTTCCGAATCAGCCAAAACATACAACCTTGCTGCTTGAGGATATGACTCATTCAAGCAACAACAACTTCAGGTCTTAGCTAAATATTTTATTTTCATTTCTCCTTCAAAGACATTCTAGAGAAATAAAGGATGATGGAGGAACTGCAGCTGTATACTATATATGTGTCTCAGTCACCAAAGATGCATTACATCTATGTGTCAGCAACGTGGTCTGAAAAATATTTTTAATTTTTTTTTTTTATTTGGACACCAAATAATCTGAAAATAAAAATAAAGCCTTGTATTGCTAAGTTTTAATTTTCAAAGAACGGGGAAGGTGTACCCCATTTATAACAATGCTTATTAATTAATGCAACTCCTGTGGAGAATTAAAGTATGTTTAGTTAAGTCTTAGGATATCAGGCCAGTTTCTTTTCATGCTAAATGTTTGGTCTGAGTCTGTTTTCACTTGTGTTGCTCTAACAGTCTTCCACTTAGGTAAAGAGGCACTCCAGGTCTCGCTCTCACAATGCCACTAATACCTTCCCTCTTAGACCCATTAAGCGGTCCAATATCGTCAAGTATTACTTATGGTAGCCTTTTTTTTTTTTTTTCCCAAGACCTTCCTATTTATTATTTATTTTATTTACTTACTTTGTTTTGTGTGAAACTGCCTTTGCAGGGCACTACTTTCAACATGGGGTGGAACAAAAAGGAGACGGTTTTCACTGACACATTTTCACACATAAAAGCTCCCTCAATATTCTGCATCTTTCTGATGGACAGTAAAATGTTTTGCTGTTTCCTGTCTCCCTTAAAAATAGATTTTACTCTGTGACTTTCACTGTTGTGTTCCACTGTTGCGTTTCAGTTGTGGCTCGGCTGCCAATAAAGCTAAAAAAAATCCCCTCCGAAAATTATACAGTAGCCTCACTGTTATGCCGTGTAGCTGAATTGCTAACCTGATCAGTAATGGATAAAGAGATGAATAAAAAATCTGGTATGTAGATCTATGCCATGGTCGGCATCTCATCGGAAACTTAATTCCAGCAAAACAGAACTTCTGTTATGAAGGAGTTATACGAAAGATTTGTCTATTCCTATCCAAACAGGTCTTTCAGGTGCTTGTACACAGCCTTATCATTTTGAGACTGGACTACTTCACCTCACTACTGACAGGTCTGTCTAAACGCCGGTCGACCTTTCCAGCTGTTCAGAATGCATCTGGATGACTTGTTTTTAACAGTCGAAGTTCTCTCACACCAGTTCATTGCTCCACTCCCTGCACTGCTTTTCTGTAGTAGCAGACATCAAATTGAAAACATTGGTTTCTTGTCTCCACATTCTGAAAACACATTCTGGATAAGGGTGTCTGAGAAAAAAAAAAAAGTCTAAATGTAAATCGAATTTTATTTGATTCATTTTAAATGTAAAACTGAAAAAAAAAAAAAAAAAAAAAGGAAACTTTTATTCCCCAGTTTTCTTTAAACACTTAATTAGTAAAATTGTTTATTAAATTATCACATAAATTCAGTCTCCATACAACCAGTGAAGCAGCAAACTTACAATATGACCATTATTCCTTGGCGTATTTTGCATAGTTTGTGCATTTTTAGGCTTTTGCTTTGAGAATCTTCATAAATGTTTTACAGTGCACAGTGGAAAAAGATACATTTAAGAAGGTGATAAATGGTCTTTTTTGGGGACTTCCAGTAGCCTGTGATGAACAGTGTAATAAGACATGGCATTTTATCATGCTTTTGTGAAAGATGATGAGCTTCTGTACTGAGCTGTATTCTAAATTTAAAGTTTACATTTAAATATGGATCTTTTTCTATCTTTTACTTGTGTTTGCAGGCAGATGTGATGACAGACACCCTATAATTACAAAAGTATTGAGACACCTGTATTTTCCAGCTGTGTGTGAATCTCCTCCAAACTGTTACCACAAAGTCGAAAGGCATGAATGTGTATAGAATGTCTTTGGATGTGTGTAACAAAAGATTTTTCGAAGACCCAAATCTCTCCCAGCATGACAATGCCCCTGTGCACAAAGCCAGCTCTATGACGATATGATTTACATGGGGTGGAGTGGAAGATCTTGAGTGACCTGCTATAGAGTACCTATACCTTAACCCTACTAAACACCATTGAGATGAATTAGAACACTGACTGCACCCAAGGCATTCTTGTGTGAATCGGGCATAGTGCATTCAAGCCCAGAGAATGAAGTGTTTCATACTGAAGGTAACTTACAGTGGATTATTTAAATGAATAATAAGGTTGTTTGCTCTTTGACCTGTGAACATTTCTTCATGTTGTACATGTTATGCTTCGGTGTTCTGTGTTATCACCTGTTGTCCATGTCTTGTTGGAAAGTGCTGTTTGGCTTTAAATGTAATTGGATCAGATCTGGTGGCAGCCGGGTTAATCTTAAGTTACTCCGTTGACCTATATGAAGTAATCTGACTCTATACACTATACTTCCAGTTGGAGAAATAATTCTTCCATTGGCACTAAAGAGTTGCACAATTGCATGTGTTGTTAATCAATGTACACTTTCCCCAAAAACCTACTATCTTGCAGTTAAAAAAAATATTTGTGCCTCAAATCATTTTTATAGACTTCCTGTTTAATAATCAGTAATAAATATATGTCAGAGAATAAGTAATATCATTCTTAAATAAATGCATGATCATGTATGCGCCCAGGATAAGTTTTCAACTTTTTTTTCCAATACTAGTTATTTTATAATTAATAAAATATATACAGGTGCATCTTAATAAAATAGAATATCATTAAAACGTTGATTTATTTTAGTAATTTAATACAAAAAGTTTCAATCAAAAAGTTACAATCTTTTGGGTGAAATCACTATTATGTCAACTCATACAGATTTTTCACATGACCACAGGTGATGGTAAGAGTTTGTGAAACATTTCCTTTGTGCTGTATTGTGCATGCACATTAATGGAAAGTTGAATGGAAAGAAAAAATGTTGTAGAAAAAGGTGTAATGAAGCCCATTCAAGAATTTTGGTGAGATTCACTGAGACTTCAGCTGGAGTCAGTGATTCAAGAGCCACCACGCACAGACGTATTCATGGTCTACAACTGACTCATTCCTTGTGTCAAGCCACTCCTGAACCAGAGACAATGTCAGAGGTGTCAAAGGACAAAAAGGACTGGACTGTTGCTTAGTGGTCCAAAGTCCTATTTTTCGATGAAAGAAAATTTTGCATTTTATTTGAAAATCAAGGTCCCAGAATCTGGAAGAAGAGGGGAGAGGCACAGAATCCAAGGTGCTTGAGGTCCAGTGTAAAGTTTGCACAGTCAGTGGTGGTTTGGGAATTCATGTCATCTGCTGGTGTTGGTCCACTTTGTTTTATCAAGTCCAAGGACAACACAGCCGTCTACCAGGATGTTTTAGAGCACTTCATGCTTCTTTCTGCTGACCAGCTTTATGGAGATGCTGATTTCATTTTCCAACAGTACTTGGCACCTGCCCACACTGCCAAAAGTTTAAGGACCATGATATCCTTGTGCTTGATTGGCCAGCAAACTCTCCCGACCTAAACCCCGTGGAGAATTTATGGGGTATTGTAAAGAGGAAGATATGAGACACCAGACCCAACAACGTAGAAGATCTGAAGGCCGCTTTCAGAGCAACCTGGACTTCCACAACATGTCAGCAGCGTCACAGACCGATCGTCTCCATGCCACTCCACATTGCTGCAGTAATTCGTGTAAATGGAGCCCCGACTATTGAGTTCTGTACATGTTCATACTTTTTAGTAGTCCAACATTTTAAGTCTTAAGTAATATTCAAATTTTCTAAGATTTTGGGTTTTCATTAGCTGTAAGCCAACATCATCAAAATTAAAAGAAATAAACACTTAAAATACATCAGTTTGTGTGTGATGAATCTATATAATATACGAGTTTCACTTTTTTTATTGAATTACTAAAATAAATCAACTTTTTAATGATATTCTAATATATTAAGATGCACCTGTATAGTTTTTATATATATCAAATATTCCAGATGCATCCGGATTTGTTTTCAGCTGTCTGTAAGTATCAGCTGTTTTTTGTCTCTCAACTGGACCAGGAAGAATTGTGTGTCCTGCCACTTGATTAGACAGCAGTGTTTTCCTTGTCTAGTCACTGAAGCTTTAAATACTCAGATAGAGCTTTGTGGTTAAATGGAAATAGAGTGTCCTCATGTGCTCTAGTGTGACAGATATACAATCCCAGCATCAACCTCCTGGATCTCAGCACGTGCTGATTTAATGTTGGCCTTTTTTATAATTCCTGATATGAACATGCTGATTTATTAATCCCGCAGAGCATCCTTCTTCAAATCCTTTAAACCAGAAAGCACGAGCATGTACAAGCACATTTCTTTATTTATAATTGAATATTTCCTGAACGAGAGAGCCTGCTAGCCGGAGCTGGCTAAAGATCTACAGTTAAACACATGGGGAGATGGCAAGGCTCCAGGTGCACAGTCACCACAGAAATGAGATTGTATAAGCACTGCGACTCAGGTCCAGCTATTGGGTGTCTCTTTTTAGACTACAGAGAAACAGAAACAACAACAGAGCCCTGCATTGATTACTCCCACTTCGGTTTGAACAGAGAAGTGCAATTTGTTTTCTAACAAATTTGTCTTTGAATTTTTGAAGACGAGCAATTATTGGGAAGAAAAAAAACATGAAAATGAAATTCGTATCCCCGGATAATTCTCTAGTTGAGCATGCAAAAAAGACACAAATAGAGAGAATCAGCAGGGGATATTCTGTCAGACAATATGCCACTAGCTAAAAAGACTATGATTCTAAAAAGCAGCATACAGTATATGGATACCAGAGATTCAGCTCCTTTATCTGGGCTGCTCTGAGTTTTAGGACATTTCCATGGATACCCAGGGTGTAGCCCTACATTACTGTGTAACTCTGGGGAGGAGAATGGACCCCGGCCTCTTCTGGCAGATCCTGATTGGATAGTCTCTGGTTTCAAATAGGTTTACTCAACTGTGAGAAAGGTTGGCTTCACTTTTTGTCTCCTAACACATTAGGACAGTATTAGCAAATCTAGACATTACAAGAAGAGTCACAGTTAACAGGTTCCAGATTTCATTGTTGAATAATCTCTAATCTGATTTATCAGTTGAAGTTAGAAAATTAAGCCATGTAATTATAATTATAAGAAGATAAAATAATACAAATTTGTCATTCATTAATAAATGAAATCTTCCCAGGACGGATTGGTGTGTCAGCACCTAGCCATAAGCTATGACCTAATGCATCACCTGACAGAAAATTAAGGTCATGCTTATGGGGTTATGACTGTTTTAAGACAAGTATTATTTTTTTAGAGAATAAAATTTGGCTTTTAAATTAGTTTTATTTGCACCTTTTGTTTTACGTTACGCTACACAACCAGCATGGGTAACAGGACACTTAAAATAATTTTAAAATAGTAATTTCTCTAAGTAACCTGCTTAGTGTGCACGATCATCTGCAGACAGTTTAGATCTCCACACTTAATCCACACTTACTTCACCTTTTGTGTCATTTGTACCTACATTGTGAACTTTGATGGTGCTGTTAAAGTACCGAATATGTTATTGGTTTAAAATCTGGACAAGGAACAGATCCATGAGCATCTGTCACAAAACATAAAAATGGTCATCGATTCTTCAAATAACAATTAGGAATCAAACAAATAGGTTATTTGTGTAAATTCAGTTATTATGATTTTTTTTTTAACTACGGGTAAGAATCTGCTATGTGAAATAGCTTATTCAGAACAGTGGTAAATAAAAAAAAGCTAATTTTATGATTCCTCTTATTTGTTCCTAAATTCTGCAGATTCTGCTGTATGCTTGCAAACCCTTTGACCTCCACTGTAGTATTTATCGAATGATATGCTTTAAGATGAATGAGTGATAAAGACTTTAATGCAGTCTTACCCACAGAACATCAGTGTGGCTACAGGCTTTTCATTTCAGTGCTATATATGTTATTGGCATGAAAGTGAATGAAAATAGCTACCACTTCTAGCATTTCTGGACTTATCAACCCTTTACAGATGGACACTTGATCGTAAAACTGTTAATTACAGTCCAATGCCATCTTCACTGTTGCTAGGTGGAACCTTCCAATGTAGTCTCAGCTGTCTTTTGGCCATTCAAGTGGAACAATCCTCAGCAGCATTTAGTGGTTTCCAACTTGTGATCAATCCATACAGAAGTAAGGCATCAGGCTGTTATTGGCATAAAAGTGAATGAAAATATACCACTTCTAGCATTTTTGGACTTTTATTGTTGCAGAAAATGTTCGGTTTGGCTTATGTGACTATTAACATACAGTGAGGCACAATGTTTTCACTATGTAATCACACTCAGTCACTTAACAATCACACTTACCGTATATTTCGGACTATAAGCCGCTACTTTTTTTTCCCCACGTTTTGAACCTCGCGGCTTAAACAACGAAGCGGCTGCTTTATGGATTTTTCCTGGGTTTTCCCGGTTTCACAAACTGCAAGCCAAAAAACTGAGCGACATAACATTAGACCAATGAAATTTCCGAACGAAAACAAAAAAACGCACTTTACCTGTGTTCTGAGCTGCACGGCATCGGGAGAAAAACTTTCACCGGTGTTGATTTTTAAATGCACGACGATGCCAAAAGATAAACTCCCGAGAGAAATAGTTGTGAAAGGAAGGAGGAAGACAGTGAACAATGACTTTCTTGGTCGGCTACTGTTTAGATACAAGCCGTTGTAACGCGTTGAGTCTGGGTGAAGCTCGCTAACTCCAGTTGCAAATGAAATCTTATAAGCACAGACAGGTTTCCAAAACTCGTGCTTTTTTTATTTTTCTTGGCAACAGCGTTACGGGATAGTCAAAGAAACTTAGAAATGAGCATCAGAAAATAATGAGCACATAATCCTCAGTCTCACACGCACACACACGCAGTAATACCGGGAGAATGCAGTGACGTGCTGTTCCCAGAATGCCGCTCTGCTCTTAAAGGAGCCACAACATATTTCACCCGTTACACCGTGTAACAGACACTGTCTTTCGGTAAAGCCTGTGTAAAGTTCATTAGTTAGCGGCTTATACAAGGGTGCGCTTTATAGTCCGGAAATTACGGTAGTTTAAGTTTTAGACAAATACCAGTCCCCATTTGCTTTTCATATCTTCAAGTCAAGTTTATTTCTATAGCACTTTTCACAACAGACATTGTCTCAAAGCAGCTTTACAAAATTTAACAATTAAGGTGTGCATTTATACCTTCCTGATCCAGCCTGATGCCTTACTTCTGTATGGATTGATCACAATTTGGAAGCTACTAAATGCTGCTGAGGATTGTTCCGCTTGAATGGCCAAAAGATAGCTGAGACTACTTTGGAAGGTTCCACTTAGCAACAGTGAAGATGGCATTGGACTTTAATTAACAGTTTTACGTTTAAGTGTCCATCTGTGAAGGGTTGATAACATCTGGAAGGAATTATAATGAATGAATATTCACTGTCACTCAGAAGAAAATTGGTTTTATTTTGAGTCTGGTTTCTCTTAACATTTCTCCCTCATACAATCTTTGTGAGTTTTTCTCCTCACCACAATCTCCACAGGCTTGTGCATGAGGGATAGACTTACTGGTATAAACTTATAGAGACAAATTTATAAATAAAAATTTTTTTTATCTGTTAAAGTGAATCTGTCTATTTGTATTTTAGAAAGAAAAACTCAAAACCCATTTTTGTTTCACAGAACCACATCACAATTCATATAATGATTTTTGACACAAAATCACCTTTAATACATGCTGCTGTCTTTGTTCACTTTTCCCACATTGTCTACATGTGCATTTGTGTATATTACCCCAACTAAATCGATCTTCTTCTATGGACAGATGCCGTTCGTACGAGGACTGTTGTGGGACTCGCTGCTGCGTGCGTGCTCTGTCCATCCAGCGGCTCTGGTATTTCTGGTAAGAATAATTTTTTTATAATGCCATTCAAATACAAGAGGTTTTAAACAAGCATAACAGGCCCCTGGTATGTATTTTGCTACACGTAGTGTGTTAAATCATTAACAGTACCTGTAGAATACCCAGGCTTCATGCAGTAAAGTAAACAGCTCTGCCTCCTGCCGTCGCAGATCAATACTCTGCCTTATAGAGCTGTATGTCACCTGCTGTGTGTGGACCGAAAGATAGACTCAAAGCTATTAATCTCCTACATCTCACACTTCCTCTTGTTATTTTTTATTTTTATTTTATACTTCAGAAAAATCTGTGCAGTAACAGAAAGGTTAAACGCGTACATCATACATTGGTGCTTTTGGTCTGAAGTCTTAAATCAGAATGAGGATATACAAATGTTTAGGTTAGCTTGATTGCTGTTGCTGAATTTGTTATGAACGTTTTTATTTATGATTATGTAATGTATGCCAGAATGTGATTGCTGTGTGTAATATGACAAACAAACCCAGCCATAATACTGATTGATTAAGTTGTACAGCATATGAAGTATTTTTGAGTAAAACATTACTCTTTTTCCCAGTATCCCTCAAGACCACAATCTTATGCCTTATCTATTAAGCCACAAAGCCATTTACAGGGTGTGGGAGGTTGTAGCCCAGTAATTAAGGCATGGACTTTAAATTGGAAGATCAAAAGTTAAAATCTCAGCACCAACAAGCTGCCATTTTACCACCAAACAGCCCAGTTGTAAGTCGCTCTGTATAAGGGCATCTTCCAAATGCCGTAAATGTAAACCTTTTACTCTTATACTCCTGGGGAAAAATGGTCATAACAGCAAATTGTTGGGCAAAAAATTTGCAAGTATTAAACAAAAACACTTCACTATTTTTTTTTTTTTACTACAGCAATCTGATGAGGGGAAAAGTTAGGGAGAGGGAATTTACTTACATATAGTCTTCTTCTACAGCATTGACTATTCTTTTTGTAAACAGCTTCCCCCAAAGGCTTAAACAATTAATTAAATAAAAAGTTACTTATCAATTTGTTTAAATATTGCTATGTTCCTGAGCCGAACATAGCAATATGTTCGGCTCAGGAACATGCAGGAGTGTTATTATAGTGCCTTAGGGTACTTCTGATCCCCTATCACTGCTTGACTGGTCCCACCATCTCTCAGGGTAGATGGAAAGCTCTGTTCTGGCACATAGGTGCAGCAATGAATTTTTTTGCAAGATGTCTGTACAGCTGAGTCATTGCCAACCTTTAACCAATGTCTTAAGACCTCTCTTCCTGAAGTGTTTCATTAGTATGTTATTTAAGTGATCTCTTTTATATATTACCTTCCCAATAGAGCTTTTTAGACAGATAGTATTTGTACTTTTAAAAATGCTAGTTATTACTAAGATAGTTTTCTATGAGCTAGCACTTCTGTAAGTCTAAGAGCACAAGAATTCTCTGATCGCTGGCGATTTATTGACTGGTTCAGAAGCAACCAACTCAAGATGCCGTGAGAGCTAAATACACAAAAATAAAGTAAAAACAAAAAATATAAAAACAAATACATTACATAATTAAATGTTGTCTTTGTAAACATTTTAAACACAATTAAGTTCGTTTAGTATTCGTACAGACATTCTCTCTCCACACCGCAACACAATCTACGACAATCACACACAATACAAATGAGGAACTTACTTCATTGGATGCTTCTTACCAAAGGAAAAACTTAACTTGCATTGGATGTCCTTTTTAACGATTGATGAGTAAAATTAACATGAGAACTTACTTAAGCTTGCCATGCTTTCTCATAATAGAAGTCTCTTCTTAAACCAGCACTTTACTAAGCAGTTTTCAAACTAAAGGTCCTCAACAAAACACTTTCAAATTAATTAAATAAACCAGAAATACAAACTGTCTTCTCGGTCAGTTACTTTGTCAGTTATTTTGTGACTTAGCAACACAACTTTTAACCAAATATTATAAACTAACCCAAGGAATGGTAGGAATTCTTAATCGGCTTCAATCAGGGTAACAATTTTCAGGATAGGCCTTTCAAGGTAAGTTGGGTTTGTAACACGTTTTCTTTTCTATCCAGTGTCGAATCACTGATGAATAACTTTACTGTTTTGACACAGCCATCTGTGGCAGCGTGCACTTCTGTCACCTTCACTAACTTCTATTGACTGCGTGGAGTTGTGTCTTCTTTCAGAATGACAATGTCATTGACCTTAGCATTTCTATGGCATTTGTGCCATTACTGCCTTTAGGTTTAGAAGATATTCTTTTTTTCATGGTGTCCAGACTACATTAGACAAAAATTGCACTTTGTGCCATCTTATCTTATATAAATACCTTTGTTAATGAACTCTCCAAGTGGTGGTAAAATTACTGGACTTTATAGTCAATATGTGGTAAGGCATAAGAGGTTGTGGACCACGTGCATCATTTAGATGTTTTGTTGTTAATGGTCGGCTATTTATAATAGACATAACCTCATAGAGAAATGTTCTTAGAGAAGCACTATCCAGCCTTTGAGCTGACTGATCCAAAATGGTCGTCAAGGCATTTCTTATTGTCCGAATTTGCCTTTTCCAAATGCCCCCAGTGTGACTGACAGGTATTCATGATAAACTTACAGCCAAACTTCTTTAGGCATTCTGGATTAATTTCCTTCAGTGCTTCAGCAAATTAGCAAATTCGCAAAAAAATTTGTGCCCTGGTTGACACACATGTCCACGTATGGCTATGAAAGTACATAACGCATTAAAGAATGAGTCAGTGGAAAAATCAGCCACATTTCTACATGCACGCTCTTGAGCACATACAAGAAAATAGAAGCCCATAATGCTTTAGCTCCTTTCTTCCTTCCTTGATATAAAACGGACCAAAGCAGTCCATTCCACAGTTTGTGAAAGGAGGAGTGGTCTCCATACCTTCCTGTGGAAGATCTACCATCCTCTGCTCTTCAGTGGGTCGTCTATATTTCCTTCACATTTGTAGATGTGTGAGGAAATCATCTTGCTGCATCCCAAAATCCAGATACCATTTGAATGCAATTCGTTCATAGTCATCCCTCTCCCTTGTGACGCACAGGATAATGTTTGATGAGTAGGGTCGATATTTGACTGTCCTTTGGGAGAATTGCAGGATGTCTCACATGCAGGTGTAATGCTGCATGTGTTAGCCGACCTCCCACCCTCAGGATATCATGCTCATCTAAGAGGGAATTTAGCTGATGCAATTTGCTGTTAGATTTAATCTCCGTCTGATGTCTGATGTTGTGATCATATCACAAAGGGCTGATTGTTGAATAATTTTTATAATGGTGAATTCTGCCTCCCTTCTCTCTTAAATGCTTGAAGCTTTATTGATTCTTGGATTGAGACCTTTGGCTTCCTTGGCATGTCTCTTAAGTCTCGCAATAGCTTTCACAGCTCTTGTTCATTCAGAAAACTTGTTGAGCCAATCAAGTAATGATCTTTCTTCATTTGTATGGGTATTATGAGCCTGTGCCTTTCGAAGCTCTGGGTCATCAACATAAATATCTCCCCCTCAACATCTCTGGGCAGTTCATTTGTCCACAGGAACTGTGGTCCTGTAAAACAATTTTAGGATATGAGCTCTTCTTCTGTAAGGCCGCTGGATGCGTAATCAGCCGGGTTCTCTTCAGAGGTCATATCTCCATTGCTTAGTGTCAGTACTTTGTTTAATCGGCTGATTGTGATTGGCCACAAAGATGTAAAATCTTTTGGCATCATTAATAATTTACCCAAGGACAACCTTTGAGTCTGTCCAGAAGTACTCGTCTAGGCTGTCTAACTCGAATTCCTTCCTCAGCAAGTCACTTATTTATACAACCACTACAGCTGCTGACAACTCCAGCCTCGGTATGGTGGTAATCATAGTAGAAGCGACTCTGGCTTTGCCCATAACTAAGGAACAGTGAACCTTACCTGATGTGTAGATGACTCTGAGATATGGGCATTCTCCATAACCTGAAGCACTAGCGTTAGAGAAATGATGAAGCTCATAATGCTGAAAATCCTTGATAGTATTTGCTTACCAAGAAGGATGACAGGCACTGCAATTCTAAGTGGGTCATACACGGAAGCCACTGTGGACAGGACTTCTCTTCCAGTAAGTGGTTGTTCCTTAACAGATACTTGGAACCTGGAAACTGTCAGATGGGACACACCAATTCACACCAAGTGTTCTGCCCATGTAAAGCTCACCGGAAGCCAAGTTATGAACCATAGAACTCTCTGCACATTCTTCCTGGGGAATTGATGCTATCACTTCTTGGCTGTTCGACAGAATTTGTGCACACAGAGTCTCCCTGTTCTGCAGAGTTTTCTTACCTCCTTAATTAGCTGAATAGCTTCACCCACTGATGAGACACTTGTCAACCCTGTCTCGCTGAAGCGAGTGGCAGACACTCTAGCAGTCTGCCATTAGGAGGCGTTAGAACCAAACTGCAGAGACACACTCGAGATGTGCTATGGCATGATTTCTTTTAATAAAAATAATAAGTTCGAACAAACCAGCTCTAAAAAAGAGAACCAAAAATGAACACAGGCAGGGTGGGTTGTCAATACAAAGTAATAAAACAAGACTAATCCAAATTTAAGTAATGTCAAAACAGAACAAGGAAACTCGGGAAGACAGGAGGTACCAGGAGACTCAAGATGACCGGTGACTTAGGAAAACTCGGGAGAACAGGAAAAGCCAGGAGACTCTGGAAGACAGGAGACATGGGGAAAACTCAGAAGACAGGAAAAGTCAGGAGAAGCCAACATACAGGGAAACTCAGGAAGACAGGAGGTACCAGGAGACTTGAGAAGACAGAAGACTTGGGAAGACAGAAGACTTGGGAAGACCCTGAGCAGCGAGGTGTTTGAGTCCATAGTTGGCACATCCAGATGAGGCTGCACCAAACAAATGTACCCTCATTCTATAGACCTGTGTCTGGGATAATAGATCTACCTTTTCCCACTGGACCCTTAAGAAACTGACAGAGAACACCTATAAGGGTGTTGGTTAAGACTCGACCAATAAACAGATGCTCATTAAGGGATGTACTTTGGAACTTCGATGAGCAGTCAAAGACTACCCGGATTTTGTCAGGCTTTTGAGTATGATAAACCCGATATACCAAGCAACTATCTTATCCATAAAGGCTACATAGTCCTTATAGTATTCCTCATCTCTTTTTAGGCTTTTCTCCAAGCATCTGAGACGGTGCAAGGAACATTTCTCATTTTTGAGCAGCTTTGGTCTATCTTCCTTGAAAGACAATGTCATTTCATAATGACCATTCTCCTTGAGTATGATGTTTGTTCTCAATTTTGACGAAAAACGCAGATCTTGAGAAACATGATTATGCTCTGATGCTTTCTCATTAAAGTCAGACTCAAGCACTTTGATGACATTTGGTGGAGTGACTATTTCCTTGATTTGTGTTCTGCAGATATTCTTAACTTCATTTGCAAGATTGAAGGAAGATGGCAGACTCAGCATCACTTGTTTCACTATGATGCGATGACTCACTCCAATTGCATCACCATAGCCTACACAGGACTTACCACCGCCAACAATACTCCAGCCTAGATCTGGCCTTTGAGCAAAAGGCTGATTTTCTTTACCAGATACAATTTCTCTGGGAAGCCAAGCTTGAGGACAATTATAGCCAATTAGAAGGCCAATATTACAAACTTGTTGGGGGCAGTTTTTTCAGCTATGTGTCTTAGATGTGGCCAAGCTTGCAGTTTTGGGTGTAGGAATGTGATTTCTATTCGCAGGGATAAATTCTCTTGAATTAGATTTTCTTGCCTGAATAAAATCCTCTAAATTGTAAGCCAGTTTACTTCTGACAACTGGGCTTTTGGATACCATGGTTAGGACTTTCAGTTGCACAGCCTCCTTTGTTGTGTCAAGAGCTTGATCTATCTCTTCAAGGATGAAGGTAGTGTCGCTCTCAAGAATTGCAAAAACAAGAACATCATGGTTTGGTTCATTGGTGGTTGAGACCCATACTGATACAGTTGTGGAGGTATGAGTATTGCTCACATCCCGTACAACTTGATTGGATGTTGCCTCACCTATGGTCTTATTATTTCTTGTCAGCCCTTGATTTCTTTCCTGTGACTTCTCTTTTGATTGTTCTGATTGTAAAAACTTTTTCGTACGGTCTTCATGTAGACATGTTGGGTGCTTCTTCTGACATGTCTCACATTTACTTCTTTCTTTACAGTTCTTCGAGTGTCACATATACTTCTTTCTTTAAAGTTCTTCGAGCGATGGCCGGGCTTCTAACAGATAAAACATAACTTACTCATTTATACAAACTTAATTCGTTCAGCTACAATTTCCTCTGTAAATTTCTGACATTTGTGAATAGCATGCCCTGGTTTTTCACAGAAAGCGCACTTTGAATCTGTTTCCTCACTGGACTGAACAGCTAACACCTTTGCTCTAGTGCCTTTATTCCTTTCTATGTTTCCTTTCCCAACCTCACTACACTTTAGAGCATGAAGGGATGTCATTGGGTTGCAAGCGATCTTAGATTCTCTCGCAAGAAACTCCACCTCGGGGCTAACCAATCAGAAAGTTTGGAAAGAATCTTCTGTTTTTTTGTTCTAGTCATTCATGACTTGAAGGCTTTTAATTTTAGCCATTGCTGCTTTACAGCCTCTGAGGAAATCAGTAAATTTCCTCAGCTTAACGCTGTTCTTGGGACCTATCTTGGGACATGAATTAAGCTTGTCCCTAAAAGCTTTGGCAATGACCAACAGATTTCCATACCTTTCCTCTAGAATAGCCCATGCTGCTTAATAAGCTGACTCTGTGCCCAATAGGAAGTAACCTTCAATTGCTTTCTTAGCTGGTCCTTCAACATACTTTCATAAGTAGTAAATCTTCTCACTTACTGGTATGTTCTTTCTGTCAATCAAAGTTTGAAAAGAGATTTTCCAATCACTAAATCTGAGTAAATCTCCATATAATGTTTCAGGTGCTGGTATAGGAAGACTGATAGATTCTGCTAACATCCTAACAAGGTCTGCAGTACTATCTTCTTTATGTGATAATGTCACAGTTTTGTGTGTTTTGTGTTTGCAGCATCACATAATTTCTTAAGCATCTCCAAACGCTTTAGCTTTCTGGGCCTGTATTCCAATGCCTTCTATCTGGAGGCATTTTTAGCTTCAAACTTTACACACAGTCACACAGGGGTGGTCTTTTCTTTCTAGTCGAAGTGTATAAGATTCTGCTTCTTGTTCTGCTATTCTCCTTTTCTCTTAAGCCTCAAGTCTTTGGAGTTCCTCTATTTCATGTTCTTGTTGTTGTAAAATATTGTTAAAGTTGCTTCAGTTGAAGCAATTTCTGCAGCAGCTTCTTGTTTCTTAACAGACGACAAACTGGAACCCCTGAAGCTGAAACTTGAGCTGTTTAAAGAAGACCTGGAATGTCCATGACTTGATTAGGAGGCATCCTTCTTGAATGAAAGGATCTTGACCCTCTATTACCTCACCCAAACGACTTCATGCAGACTCAACTATCATCTTACTGACGGCACCACAAGTGTCTATTCTGCAATGAGTATCAGTATCAGGACTCACATCTTCATAAACAACATTTAAAGCCTTTGAAGCTGAACTTAACCTGCTTATAAGAGCTTGCAGCATTCCATTAGAGGGACGCCCCATCAGTTTTTGTCTAGCATCTCTAGCCAGAGCTTTCCATTTTTCATGAGAGCCTTGAAAGCGATTTTTAGCCAACTTTTTATCGTGTAATTTGTGTAATGGGTAAATGTCTTTACCCTTCTCAGTAAATTTGTGGGTTCTTTGACTTCTTCGTGGCTCCGGTTCTGTTGTATCATCAACAGCTATTGATTCATGTGTCTCTACACATTCCTGGGATTGTAGTTGCTGTTTTGATTGCATAATCTCTGTTACATTTTCTTTGCTATGCATAGCAGACTGGCCACCTTCTGCCATTTTCTATATATCTCTGAAGCACTGTCTATTTTAGGTGTACAATATGAATTGTACTAAACTCGGATATTTTCAACAGCTCAATTAAACAAAAATCTTCTTATATAAGCTTAATGCTTGTTTTGTAATGATTAAATGTTTAAATGAGCAAGCACATACCACCAGCACTTCTTTAAAATGACACTGACCACTTAAAGAGTCTCTTTTAAGCAAATATCAAGAATTAGTCTATTTTAAGCACCTTAACTTGAATTTGTTTGTGCTTAACTTTCTTTTCGGTCTTAACTTGGCAGTGTCGTGACTCTGTATTTAACTCTTGCCTTTAAGTTACCGGTGTAAGCAGTACTTCATCTTGCAGAATCCAGAGCGTGATGAACTTGATGTTAACTTAAAGCTTTGCTGACTGCTGGTTGGGTTTTCCCCTTCTCCTATTCATGAAGAGCATGTATCTGGTTGTCTTTGTAAAATCTGAAAATCTGTGAATGTTTACACCTTTTGTAATAGTTGTCTACCAGCCCCTTAAGATTAAGTCCTAGGTGTGAAAAGACGGATATCACAATCACATGGTCAAAAGGGGTCAAAAATTCAGATGTTGCAAGAAAACCAATGTGCAGTTCCTGGATAATTTTTCTGAATAAAAATGGGCAGTTTAACTACTCAGGGCAAACAAGGGACTCATGAATAATTGTTACAAAACCTAAATACTAGTGGTGCAACGGATCACAAAACTCACAGTTTGGATCACATTACAGTTTTTAAATCACGGATCATGTCATTTCTCGGATCAGCAAAAAAAAGAGGAGGAGACAAATATAATTTGTTTTCGATTTATTACTTAAAAAAAAAAACTAGGTCAGGAAATGCTCCACACATGTAATTTGAATGATGCGGGAAGCATTTTAATTTCTTTTGCTCCTCTGCTAGCCGTTGTTATTGACTGATTAACGCGTCCCATTAATGTGAACACACGACTGCTCTGTGTAGGTATGAAATTGCTGTATTTAAAAAGCAACATCAGCAGAAGAAACCCGTCTTTCCCTCTGCGATCGTTAAAAAATTAAGATTATTCTGCAAATTAAAAAAAATTCTGCAATTAATCGGCGGGTCACACGTGTGCCGAACTGTGAGTCGTGATACAAATACAATATAAATACAATCATTCAGGAAACAATATGCTGAATTAAGAAATCAAGCATGTGTAAACTATTGAACTATTGGTTGATGTGTGTAAATTCTGCTATTATTGTGTCTTGTGGAATATGCGCTAAACTATTTAGGGCACAACTCACATCTTCTTCTTCTTCTTCTTTCGGCTGCTCCCATTAGGGGTCGCCACAGCGGATCATCCGTCTCCATACCACCCTGTCCTCTATATCTGCCTCTTTTACACCAACTACCTGCATGTCTTCCCTCACCACATCCATGAACCTCCTCCTTGGCCTTCCTCTTTTCCTCCTACCTGGTGGCTCCATCTTCAGCATTTTTCTACCAATATAATTCATGTCCCTTCTCTGCACATGTCCAAACCATCTCAATCTCGCCTCCCTCACCTTGTCACCAAAACATCCTACATGTGCTGTCCCTCTAATAAACTCATTTCTAATCTTGTCCATCCTCGTCACTCCCAACGAAACCCTCAACATCTTCAGCTCTGCTACCTCCAGCTCCACCTCCTGTCTTTTACTCAATGCCACTGTCTCTAATCCATACAACATCGCAGGTCTCACCACAGTCCTATAAACTTTCCCTTTCATTCTTGCAGATACTCTTCTATCACAAATCACTCCTGTCACTCTTCTCCACCCACTCCACCCTGCCTGCACTCTTTTCTTTACTTCCCTAACACACTCTCCATTACTTTGCACTGTTGACCCCAGGTACTTGAACTCCTCCACCTTCTCCACCTCTTCTCCCTGCAACCGCATCACTCCACTGCCCTCCCTCTCATTCACACACATGTACTCTGTCTTACACCTACTGACTTTCATTCCCCTTCTCTCCAGCGCATATCTCCACCTCTCCAGGCTCTTCTCAACCTGCTCTCTACTCTCACCACAAATCACAATATCATCTGCAAACATCATAGTCCAGGGAGACTCCTGTCTGACCTCGTCCGTCAACCTGTCCATCACCACTGCAAACAGGAAAGGGCTCAGGGCCGATCCTTGATGCAGTCCAACCTTCACCCTGAACCAGTCTGTCGTACCTACTGCACACTTTACTGCCGTCACACTGTCCTCATACATGTCCTGCACCACCCTCACATACTTCTCTGACACACCTGACTTCCTCATACAATACCACAACTCCTCTCTCGGCACCCTGTCGTACGCTTTCTCTAAATCCACAAATACACAATGCAGCTCCTTCTGTCCTTCTCTATACTTCTCCATCAACATCCTTAAAGCAAATAAGGCATCTGTGGTGCTCTTCCTCGGCATGAAACCATACTGTTGCTCACAGATGGTCACCTCTTCTCTCAACCTGGCTTCCACTACTCTTTCCCATAACTTCATGGTGTGACTGATCAACTTAATTCCCCTGTAGTTACTGCAGGTCTGCACATCTCCCTTATGCTTAAAGATCGGTACCAGCACACTCCTTCTCCATTCCTCAGGCATCCTCTCCCCTTCCAGAATCCTGTTAAACAATCTGGTTAAAAACTCCACTGCCATCTCTCCTAAACATCTCCACGCTTCTACCGGTATGTCATCTGGTCCAACCGACTTTCCATTCTTCATCCTCTTAATCGCTGCTCTCACTTCCTCCTTACTAATCCTATCTACATCCTGCTTTACTAACTCCACATCCTCCAACCTTCTCTCTCTCTGATTTTCCTCATTCATCAGCTGCTCAAAATACTCCCTCCATCTTCTCAACACACTCTCCTCACTAGTCAACACATTTCCCTCTCCATCCTTTATTGCTCTAACTTGCAGTACATCCTTCCCAGCTCGGTCCCTCTGCTTGGCCAATCGGTATAAATCCTTTTCTCCTTCCTTAGTGTCCAACCTCTTATACAGTTCCTCATATGCCTTTTCCTTGGCTTTCGCCACATCCCTTTTAACCTGCTGCCGCATCTCCTTGTACTCCTGCCTACTTTTCTCATCACTCTGTCGATCCCACTTCTGTTTTGCCAACCTCTTCCCCCTAATGCTCTCCTGCACTTCCTCATTCCACCACCACGTCTCCTTGTCTTGCTTTCTATTTCCAGATGTCACACCAAGTACTTTTCTAGCTGCCTCCCTCATCACTCCTGCAGTAGTTGCCCAATCATCCGGCACCTCTTCACCTCCACCGAGCCCCTGTCTGACCTCTTCCCTGAACCTCACACTACACTCTTCCTCCTTTAGTTTCCACCATCTTATTCTTCTTTCAAACCTTACTTTCCTCCTCTTCTTCTTCGCCTCCAAAACCATCCTACAGACCACCATCCGATACTGTCTAGCTACACTGTCCCCCGCCAACACCTTACAGTCTCCAATCTCCTTCAGGTTGCATCTCCTACACAGAAGATAATCCACCTGTGTGCACCTTCCTCCACTCTTATACGTCACCCTATGATCCTCCTTCTTCTTAAAATACGTGTTCACCACTGCCATTTCCATCCTTTTAGCAAAATCTACCACCATCTGACCTTCCACATTCCTCTCCTTAAAACCATACCTACCCATCACCTCCTCATCACCTCTGTTCCCTTCACCTACATGCCCATTAAAGTCTGCCCCAATCACCAATCGTTCTTTCCTAGGTACACCATCTACCACTTCATCTAATTCACTCCAGAATCTTTCCCTCTCCTCCATCTCACAGCCAACTTGTGGAGCATAGGCACTGATGACATTTATCATCATCCCTTCAACTTCCACCTTCACGATCATCACCCTATCAGAAACTCTCTTCACCTCCACTACACTCTTACTGTACGCTTCCTTCAGAATCACCCCTACACCATTTCTCTTCCCATCCACACCATGATAAAACAGTTTAAACCCACCTCCAATGTTCCTGGCCTTACTCCCTTTCCACTTGGTCTCCTGAACACACAACACATCTACCTTTCTCCTCTCCATCATATCAGCTATCTCTCTCCCTTTACCCGTCATAGTACCAACATTTAAAGTACCAACCCGAACCTCTACTCTCCTACACTGCTCCTTTTCCTGCCGTCTCTGTAGACGCCTTCCTCCTCTCCTTCTCCTCCTTCGGCCAACAGTAGCCCAATTTCCACCGGTACCCTGTCGGCTAACGATACCTGTGGCGGTCGTTGTTAACCCGGGCCTCGACCGATCCGGTATGAAATTCTCATTTGTGATCCGCATATTTGATTTGGCACATGTTTTACGCTGGATGCCCTTCCTAACGCAACCCTCCCCATTTACCCGGGCTTGGGACCGGCACTAAGAGTACACTGGCGTGTGCCCCCCTAATGGCTGGGTTTAGGGCACAACTCACATAAAAAATAAAAAACATTTTAAATGATTCCTTCTTTTTTAATTAACATTTTGCAGTTTATGTAAAGCGTAAATAAACGTGTGCACTCAGCTTTAGTGTTTACTGAATGATAAGCGTTAAGATATGCTTCAATATTAAATAAAAGTTTGATGTTGCTGCAGGCTATTATTCCATCCGAACTGGAGACTTGTTTGTTAATTATCAAGAGAATCACAATGTACTGAATAAACCATCAGGAGCTTCTCTTACTTGGTGGTCTACAGTTACATCAGCCTTTTGTAGATAAGAGTGAATTACCATGCACTAAAAGTTGAACACATCTGTGCTTATTTATATAACGTTTCTTTACAATGTACGATAACAACTACCAGATCATTTAATCACCCTGAACAAAGCCAGGAGCTCTAAAAATGATGAACTCTGAAACACTATATTGCGAGTTTATGAGAGTAGTGTTTCTCGAATGTAATAAAAGCTACAGATTTAATGATATACCCAAAAAATGGAAGCTTCAAAGAAATTAGTGTAATGCAAAGAGGTGAAAGTGATAGAACGTGCCCATGATGGTGTAATTTCCGTTGACTGTCTGTACATTAGGCTGCTGCTGATGATGGGAGTGCTGTTCTGCTGTGGAGCCGGCTTTTTCATTCGCCGACGCATGTATCCGTCTCCTCTGAGTGAAGAGCCTGCCTTTAACGTGTCATTCACCAGACACCCTGTGAGCACACCAGGTAAGAATGCCTACTTCCTGTTCAGGTTACAATGAAGTGTATCGTTTATTTAGCTTTTTCTGTTTGGGTCGTGGCCAGTGGGACTCCTATTATAATCCAAATGCAAACTTTCACCGATTTTACGTCATTCCTAAGCTCTTAATAATCACACTACCTCATTTCCCAACACACATAAGCCTGGAGTAGTGTGGAGAGCCATAGCTCAGACAGCTATGTCGAGGCAGACATTTATTATCAGTTCTGAGGTCCAGAAAGCCACAGGGTAGTTACAGGCATGAGAGATATTTCCTCATCAACTTCATCCCACCCCTGCAGCTCTTCATCTCCTCGGTTTTTGTCCTTCCCTGCATTTCTCCCTCTCTGCATGCAGGATAAGCAGGAACTCTCAGATAAAGCTTGTGTGATTGTAAACAAATATGGCACCAGCATATGGCCACCACCAACTTCCTGCTGTTCAGAATAGACGAGGCAAACAATATTACTGAGCAACAGACTTCTGTAACTGCATACACCATTCTGCACTCACCAGGCTGTGCACGGAGTAGTCAGGGGTCGCCAACTGGCGGACTCCGGTGCGAATCCGGACCGCAAGATCGCAAGGACCGAGAAGCCTTTTCATATAATGAAATAAATATGCAGTTGCACATGCCGTGAAGGCAGCAGAGAGCGATGCACAAACAGATTAAACTTTCAGTGAATGAAAAACAATGGCATTCTTAACAAAAAGAAAAGTTGATGCTGAGTTTTTCGAGATGCTTCCATCTTTAAGTTCAACTCAGTTCAGCCTAATCGACGATTTTATTTAATTTTTATTTGAGGTTATTTACATTTTTATGGACTTGTACTGAACTGTACAAATGAACAGATAGAGGGTTTCTTGCACTTGATATTTTTTTTCCAACACTGGCACTTTATATTTGCCTGTTTGTGTTTCTAAATGATATTGTTGATGATATTTTATCAATGCAACTTAGCATAGAAGAGAGCAATGTTGAACATTAGATACATTTAGTCAGGTAGAGACAATACATGTAAAGTCAAAATGTGATGAGATTTCCATGTTCTCAAAGGTATCCTCTAGTATTATTGTATTTTTGTTTCTATCATATTCAGTTCTCATTTAAAAGTTTAGCTTCAGGTACTTTGTTGTTTAGATATGTTGAGCCCTGTTCAGGCTGGATCCAATTTACATATTATTAGTGTGTTATATGGAAACTAGTACTGCCTTTCATGTCAGTATTTGTTTCTACCACATTGTGAAAAATAATACTATTGTTTACCTTCTATAAAAGGACCCTAAGCAGAAATAACCCTATATAATATAGATCGCCTATAGAAAATCATCAAAATCTTGACCTTTTTTAATGACACTTCGGAAAATAAAATAAATCTCTCTAGTCAATTTGTTTTATTGCTGTATACACATTATTACCATCATCCAAGTGAATATAACATTTGAAAACTTTCTGGGGGGGTTATTAAAATTTAATTAGTAAAATAAATGGTCTGGTAAAAAGATCAGCCCGTTAGAGTATTACATTACAAACATGTTAAGGTGCAACTAAACAAACACCAGGCTAACTGCCCCACCTGACATCAATTATAGTGGGTTTTATTCACTTCAGTATAAATCCAGCAGTTTTTGGAAGATTCCACTGGTAGTAGTTCAGAGCATCATTAAGAAGTGGAAAACGTATGGTACTACCAAGACATTGCCTACATTAGGCCCTCCATCAAAACTGGATTACTAAGCCAGGAGAACATTGATTTGAGAAGCTACCAAGAAGCCAAAAGCAACTTTGATGGACTGGGATTGGTCAATCTGTGCATGTAACTATCTCACAATCATTACACAAAGCTGACCTGCATGGCAAGGTGCCAGGAAACCAGCCTTTCCCGAAAAAGTGCCACACTCAAATTGTTTTTGAACTACAAGCACTATATTTGGAAAAAAGCAAACACAGCACACCACACAAAACACACCATGCCTGCTATGAAGCATTGTAGTGGAAGCATTATGATGTAGTGGTTTTCTCTTCAGTGGGGACTGGGCGATTGGCCAGGATTGAAGAGAAAATTGATGTTGCCAAGTACATCCAAGTTCTTGAGAAAAACCTGCATCTCTATACTTGCCAGCTGAAGATAGGAAGGTCATTCACCCTCCAACAACACTGATCCTAAACATACCACCAAAAGAACAATGCAATGACTTAAGGATTGGAAGATGAATGTCCCTGAGTTGCCAAGTCAGAGCCCTGATTTAAATCCGATAGAATATCTGTGGATGGACTTGAAGACAGCAGTCCACTGCTGCATAAAACTTGAGCAGTTCTGCAAATCTTGGTGTGCGTAGCTAGTGCAGACGCATCCAAAAAGATTAAGGCTGTAATTCAAGCAAAATGTAGCTCTAAGAAGTATTCAGGAAACTGCTGACTTTTTTATTTTAATTTAAAAAAAATTTTTTCCCCCTCTTATTAGTCTGATAGGGTGAAGCATAATCTGTGAATAAAGCTATAACTTTTTTTTTTTAAAGGCTTTGATTTCAGACTGTATGACAAATAAATGTCCTGTTGTTTATTGTGGGGACAGAAAGTTTGTTCCTCTTTTTAATTGGTATGAAGACCCTTCAGGAAGCAGTCTTAGCTATAGTTTCTCACCAGAGAGCAAACAGAACTCAAGCAATCAAGCAGACAATAAATTATAGATGATGTTTAAAAGCTTATGCCAGAGAATTGATGCCTCTCTGGGTTCATTAATAAAGATATTGAATTTTTATCACGGTTACCTATATGTTAAGCATGTAGCATGATCAACAACAAGCCAACAAGTTCTACAAAAAGATCTTATAAAAAAGTTTAAAAACAATGAAGTTTGTATTTACAGCATGAAGCATGAACACACTCCCATTTCTGGAAGTTTCATCCATACAGTATTTGATTATTTGATTTCTTTCATTAGAGTTTAGAGACAAAAGTAGTTCATCCAGGGCTTTTGAAGCATCTCTATATAAATACAGGGGAAATGATTTAAGCTCCATTCTTATCGCACTCACTCATGTGGAAAACTGAATTGAGTTTAAATAATACGGGGCAGTACCTAATTCTGTTCATGCGGTGATACATGGAAATCACAGTTCTCTCTCTTTCTAAGATAATTGTACAAGTGCATTCAGTTGTAGAAGAGTGTTTCAACCGAACAGACCGAGTCTGAGCTGATTATCTGCCAGCACTAAGATTTGTGCTTAGTGACACCCTGTGGTTGTTCACCACCAACCTGCTCTCTGCATCACTCACGACCCCTTGGTACATCAGCCTGACCTCATTCCCAGTATAGATTATTAATATTAGAGAAAAATATTACAGTTTTGAACAGGATTAAAATGTACACTAAAATTTAGAGCAGTCATATTTACAATATTATTCCTCTTCTTAGTAGACAAATTTCTAAAATGTACCAAATTATTTAAAAATCAGTGTTTTATTTATGAACAGGGTATTTTAAATCATGTATTATATTAATTATTTTAAAGATTTTTATCATTGATCTGGTTGCTACTTATAATCCAGAGAAATCAAAATCCCCATAAAGTCTGGCACGTCTTCTACGGTGTTATGCATTGATTTCAGATCAGCTTAAAAAAATAATAATAATATGAAAAAGCACACATTGTGGACTTTGGGGAATCTAGCAGCAGGAAACATGCTAACAGCAATGAAGATCATGTAAGTGTTTAAACAACCATGGCTGCCAGTGTGTTTATCTGTCTGAGAAGAGCTACATGTTTGCTTTTTGTTGCATATACAGTAAAGCTGTTGCCCACCTGAGCATCTGTCTTCCCCCTACACCATCCCGGCCTGCATCTAGACCTAGTACTGAACCCTGAACCCTACAAAAGTACACTAAAGCTGGCTTTAGACTGTACTCCAAATTTGCTGATGTAAAGTAAATTTGTAAAGAATTTGTTAGTTGAGATTAGCACCATTAGAGTGTTTTAATCTGATTTAGAGTCACTTCAACACAGAATTTTGCAAACTTGCTAGCTACAAATATAGCAATTCTAAAACCTAAACTAATCCTACCAATGGACAAAAAAAATCCAAATTATGCACATATTATCAAGCTTACACAAGCTTTGCATGTGATTAATACCCCCATTACCACACAACATAGATACAAGAAAATGCCATATTTCTTCTTAAATTTTCTGCCTGGCCTTTTAAACATCTATCCCTTAAATTGTGTCTAAAGTGCAAACATGACCAAAGTCAAATCTACAGTCAGTTTAAGCCTCTAACCCTGTCAACTCATTCCCAACACTTTCTATTCTTTAATTACTGTACTACTGGATTAATTATACATTTTGAAACCTATTTCAAACTCCAGCATCTCACCCTTATACATTGTAATAATCCTGTTTAACAACATGGGACAATAACACATTGCAAAATGCAATTTCTCTAGCAGTTTTTTTTCGAACAGCATCTCTACTGCTGATTTATTATGATCCAATTAACAGGTTATGGTTATTTTTGTAGTTAAACATAGAAATATCATGTGAATGGTATGGGGGATGAGGTGGGTGGAACCAAAAAAAAAAAAAAAAAAAGATTTTTTTACAGCGAGCAGTCAAATAGAAAACAGAAGAGGTGAGTCTCTGTTAATCCAGTGCTCAAGGTTAGTAGATTTTTAGTACGTTTGTTTAGTCTTAAAGTATGTTTATTGGTTTAAAAAAAAAAGAACGCTAATCTATTTACTGACAGCTAACAGCAGTGAGACTAAGTGGTCTGTTTTTATGCAATCAACATAAATACAAAGGCTCAGTGACAGGTTAAGGTTAATGCTGGTTATTGCTTTAGTATGAATAGGGAGAGTCTGTATTCAAAGGTCACTAGCATTTTGTCTTTCATTGATCATGGAGAGCTGAACTGTAGATCTATGAATGCAATGCAGTAATCTGCTCAGCTCAGCATTTAAAGCAGTTTAGATTTAAATTAGATCTTATCCAATTTAAAGTGACCTTAAATAAACTCAAAGTAAACTCAAAACTTAAATGTAAGATAATGTCCTGAGTAATTAACTAGATTGTGTTTGTGGACACTGTTGGTTTTTTAATTATAAATTTTCTTAAAATCCTTATTAGAACGTCAGTCAGGTGAAAATTGTTAATGCAGTAGTTTGCAATAGTAATTTGTACTAGTCGGCATTCAACATTCATGCAGCTGAAGATGGGTGGATTAGTGTAGAACACATGAAGATGTGCTCATTAGTGCAGAACACATGAAGATGGGTTGATTAGTATAGAACACTAGAAGATGGGTTGATTAGTATAGAACACATGAAGATGGGTTCATTAGTATAGAACACATGAAGATGGGTTGATTAGTATAGAACACTAGAAGATGGGTTGATTAGTATAGAACACATGAAGATGGGTTCATTAGTATAGAACACATGAATTGGTGTAAAAGAGGCAGATATAGAGGACAGGGTGGTATGGAGACGGATGATCCGCTGTGGCGACCCCTAATGGGAGCAGCCGAAAGAAGAAGAAGAAGAAGAAGTATAGAACACATGAAGATGTGTTGATTAGTATAGAACACATGAAGATGTTTTCATTAGTATAGAACACATGAAGATGGGTTGATTAGTATAGAACACATGAAGATGGGTTGATTAGTATAGAACACTAGAAGATGGGTTGATTAGTATAGAACACATGAAGATGGGTTCATTAGTATAGAACACATGAAGATGGGTTGATTAGTATAGAACACTAGAAGATGGGTTGATTAGTATAGAACACATGAAGATGGGTTCATTAGTATAGAACACATGAAGATGTGTTGATTAGTATAGAACACATGAAGATGTTTTCATTAGTATAGAACACATGAAGATGTGTTGATTAGTATAGAACACATGAAGATGTTTTCATTAGTATAGAACACATGAAGATGTGTTGATTAGTATAGAACACATGAAGATGTTTTCATTAGTATAGAACACATGAAGATGTTTTCATTAGTATAGAACACATGAAGATGTGTTGATTAGTATAGAACACATGAAGATGTGTTGATTAGTATAGAACACATGAAGATGTGTTGATTAGTATAGAACACATGAAGATGGGTTCATTAGTATAGAACACATGAAGATGGGTTGATTAGTATAGAACACTAGAAGATGGGTTGATTAGTATAGAACACATGAAGATGGGTTGATTAGTATAGAACACTAGAAGATGGGTTGATTAGTATAGAACACATGAAGATGTGTTGATTAGTATAGAACACATGAAGATGGGTTGATTAGTATAGAACACTAGAAGATGTGTTGATTAGTATAGAACACATGAAGATGGGTTGATTAGTATAGAACACTAGAAGATGGGTTGATTAGTATAGAACACATGAAGATGGGTTGATTAGTATAGAACACATGAAGATGTTTTCATTAGTATAGAACACATGAAGATGGGTTCATTAGTATAGAACACATGAAGATGTTTTCATTAGTATAGAACACATGAAGATGTGTTGATTAGTATAGAACACATGAAGATGTTTTCATTAGTATAGAACACATGAAGATGTTTTCATTAGTATAGAACACATGAAGATGTTTTCATTAGTATAGAACACATGAAGATGTGTTGATTAGTATAGAACACATGAAGATGTGTTGATTAGTATAGAACACATGAAGATGGGTTCATTAGTATAGAACACATGAAGATGGGTTGATTAGTATAGAACACTAGAAGATGGGTTGATTAGTATAGAACACTAGAAGATGGGTTGATTAGTATAGAACACATGAAGATGGGTTGATTAGTATAGAACACTAGAAGATGTGTTGATTAGTATAGAACACATGAAGATGGGTTGATTAGTATAGAACACTAGAAGATGGGTTGATTAGTATAGAACACATGAAGATGGGTTCATTAGTATAGAACACATGAAGATGTGTTGATTAGTATAGAACACATGAAGATGTTTTCATTAGTATAGAACACATGAAGATGTTTTCATTAGTATAGAACACATTAAGATGTTTTCATTAGTATAGAACACATGAAGATGTGTTGATTAGTATAGAACACATGAAGATGTTTTCATTAGTATAGAACACATGAAGATGTTTTCATTAGTATAGAACACATGAAGATGTTTTCATTAGTATAGAACACATGAAGATGTGTTGATTAGTATAGAACACATGAAGATGGTTCATTAGTATAGAACACATGAAGATGGGTTGATTAGTATAGAACACTAGAAGATGGGTTGATTAGTATAGAACACATGAAGATGTGTTGATTAGTATAGAACACATGAAGATGGGTTCATTAGTATAGAACACATGAAGATGGGTTGATTAGTATAGAACACTAGAAGATGTGTTGATTAGTATAGAACACATGAAGATGGGTTCATTAGTATAGAACACATGAAGATGGGTTGATTAGTATAGAACACTAGAAGATGGGTTGATTAGTATAGAACACATGAAGATGTGTTGATTAGTATAGAACACATGAAGATGGGTTCATTAGTATAGAACACATGAAGATGGGTTCATTAGTATAGAACACATGAAGATGTGTTGATTAGTATAGAACACTAGAAGATGTGTTGATTAGTATAGAACACATGAAGATGGGTTGATTAGTATAGAACACTAGAAGATGTGTTGATTAGTATAGAACACATGAAGATGGGTTGATTAGTATAGAACACATGAAGATGTGTTGATTAGTATAGAACACATGAAGATGTGTTGATTAGTATAGAACACATGAAGATGTGTTGATTAGTATAGAACACTAGAAGATGTGTTGATTAGTATAGAACACATGAAGATGTGTTGATTAGTATAGAACACATGAAGATGGGTTCATTAGTATAGAACACATGAAGATGGGTTGATTAGTATAGAACACTAGAAGATGTGTTGATTAGTATAGAACACTAGAAGATGTGTTGATTAGTATAGAACACATGAAGATGGGTTCATTAGTATAGAACACATGAAGATGGGTTGATTAGTATAGAACACTAGAAGATGGGTTGATTAGTATAGAACACATGAAGATGGGTTCATTAGTATAGAACACATGAAGATGTGTTGATTAGTATAGAACACATGAAGATGTTTTCATTAGTATAGAACACATGAAGATGTGTTGATTAGTATAGAACACATGAAGATGTTTTCATTAGTATAGAACACATGAAGATGTTTTCATTAGTATAGAACACATGAAGATGTGTTGATTAGTATAGAACACATGAAGATGTTTTCATTAGTATAGAACACATGAAGATGTTTTCATTAGTATAGAACACATGAAGATGTGTTGATTAGTATAGAACACATGAAGATGTGTTGATTAGTATAGAACACATGAAGATGTGTTGATTAGTATAGAACACATGAAGATGTGTTGATTAGTATAGAACACATGAAGATGTGTTGATTAGTATAGAACACATGAAGATGTGTTGATTAGTATAGAACACATGAAGATGTGTTGATTAGTATAGAACACATGAAGATGTGTTGATTAGTATAGAACACATGAAGATGTGTTGATTAGTATAGAACACATGAAGATGTGTTGATTAGTATAGAACACATGAAGATGGGTTCATTAGTATAGAACACTAGAAGATGTGTTGATTAGTATAGAACACATGAAGATGTGTTGATTAGTATAGAACACATGAAGATGTGTTGATTAGTATAGAACACATGAAGATGTGTTGATTAGTATAGAACACATGAAGATGTTTTCATTAGTATAGAACACATGAAGATGTGTTGATTAGTATAGAACACATGAAGATGGGTTCATTAGTATAGAACACATGAAGATGGGTTCATTAGTATAGAACACATGAAGATGTGTTGATTAGTATAGAACACATGAAGATGTGTTGATTAGTATAGAACACATGAAGATGTGTTGATTAGTATAGAACACATGAAGATGGGTTCATTAGTATAGAACACATGAAGATGGGTTGATTAGTATAGAACACTAGAAGATGGGTTGATTAGTATAGAACACATGAAGATGTTTTCATTAGTATAGAACACATGAAGATGTGTTGATTAGTATAGAACACATGAAGATGTTTTCATTAGTATAGAACACATGAAGATGTTTTCATTAGTATAGAACACATGAAGATGTTTTCATTAGTATAGAACACATGAAGATGTGTTGATTAGTATAGAACACATGAAGATGTTTTCATTAGTATAGAACACATGAAGATGGGTTGATTAGTATAGAACACTAGAAGATGTGTTGATTAGTATAGAACACATGAAGATGGGTTGATTAGTATAGAACACATGAAGATGGGTTGATTAGTATAGAACACTAGAAGATGTGTTGATTAGTATAGAACACATGAAGATGGGTTGATTAGTATAGAACACATGAAGATGGGTTGATTAGTATAGAACACATGAAGATGTGTTGATTAGTATAGAACACATGAAGATGTGTTGATTAGTATAGAACACATGAAGATGTGTTGATTAGTATAGAACACATGAAGATGGGTTCATTAGTATAGAACACATGAAGATGGGTTGATTAGTATAGAACACTAGAAGATGGGTTGATTAGTATAGAACACATGAAGATGTGTTGATTAGTATAGAACACTAGAAGATGTGTTGATTAGTATAGAACACATGAAGATGGGTTCATTAGTATAGAACACATGAAGATGGGTTCATTAGTATAGAACACATGAAGATGGGTTGATTAGTATAGAACACTAGAAGATGGGTTGATTAGTATAGAACACATGAAGATGGGTTCATTAGTATAGAACACATGAAGATGGGTTGATTAGTATAGAACACTAGAAGATGGGTTGATTAGTATAGAACACATGAAGATGTGTTGATTAGTATAGAACACATGAAGATGGGTTCATTAGTATAGAACACATGAAGATGGGTTCATTAGTATAGAACACATGAAGATGTGTTGATTAGTATAGAACACTAGAAGATGTGTTGATTAGTATAGAACACATGAAGATGGGTTGATTAGTATAGAACACTAGAAGATGTGTTGATTAGTATAGAACACATGAAGATGGGTTGATTAGTATAGAACACATGAAGATGTGTTGATTAGTATAGAACACATGAAGATGTGTTGATTAGTATAGAACACATGAAGATGGGTTCATTAGTATAGAACACATGAAGATGGGTTCATTAGTATAGAACACATGAAGATGGGTTGATTAGTATAGAACACTAGAAGATGGGTTGATTAGTATAGAACACATGAAGATGGGTTCATTAGTATAGAACACATGAAGATGTGTTGATTAGTATAGAACACATGAAGATGTTTTCATTAGTATAGAACACATGAAGATGTGTTGATTAGTATAGAACACATGAAGATGTTTTCATTAGTATAGAACACATGAAGATGTTTTCATTAGTATAGAACACATGAAGATGTGTTGATTAGTATAGAACACATGAAGATGTTTTCATTAGTATAGAACACATGAAGATGTTTTCATTAGTATAGAACACATGAAGATGTGTTGATTAGTATAGAACACATGAAGATGTGTTGATTAGTATAGAACACATGAAGATGTGTTGATTAGTATAGAACACATGAAGATGTGTTGATTAGTATAGAACACATGAAGATGTGTTGATTAGTATAGAACACATGAAGATGTGTTGATTAGTATAGAACACATGAAGATGTGTTGATTAGTATAGAACACATGAAGATGTGTTGATTAGTATAGAACACATGAAGATGGGTTCATTAGTATAGAACACATGAAGATGTGTTGATTAGTATAGAACACATGAAGATGTGTTGATTAGTATAGAACACATGAAGATGTGTTGATTAGTATAGAACACATGAAGATGTGTTGATTAGTATAGAACACTAGAAGATGTGTTGATTAGTATAGAACACATGAAGATGTGTTGATTAGTATAGAACACATGAAGATGTTTTCATTAGTATAGAACACATGAAGATGTGTTGATTAGTATAGAACACATGAAGATGGGTTCATTAGTATAGAACACATGAAGATGGGTTCATTAGTATAGAACACATGAAGATGTGTTGATTAGTATAGAACACATGAAGATGGGTTCATTAGTATAGAACACATGAAGATGGGTTGATTAGTATAGAACACTAGAAGATGTGTTGATTAGTATAGAACACATGAAGATGGGTTGATTAGTATAGAACACATGAAGATGTGTTGATTAGTATAGAACACATGAAGATGTGTTGATTAGTATAGAACACATGAAGATGTGTTGATTAGTATAGAACACATGAAGATGTGTTGATTAGTATAGAACACATGAAGATGGGTTCATTAGTATAGAACACATGAAGATGGGTTGATTAGTATAGAACACTAGAAGATGGGTTGATTAGTATAGAACACATGAAGATGTGTTGATTAGTATAGAACACATGAAGATGTTTTCATTAGTATAGAACACATGAAGATGGGTTGATTAGTATAGAACACATGAAGATGTTTTCATTAGTATAGAACACATGAAGATGGGTTGATTAGTATAGAACACTAGAAGATGTGTTGATTAGTATAGAACACATGAAGATGGGTTGATTAGTATAGAACACATGAAGATGGGTTGATTAGTATAGAACACTAGAAGATGTGTTGATTAGTATAGAACACATGAAGATGGGTTGATTAGTATAGAACACATGAAGATGTGTTGATTAGTATAGAACACATGAAGATGTGTTGATTAGTATAGAACACATGAAGATGTGTTGATTAGTATAGAACACATGAAGATGGGTTGATTAGTATAGAACACTAGAAGATGTGTTGATTAGTATAGAACACATGAAGATGGGTTGATTAGTATAGAACACATGAAGATGTGTTGATTAGTATAGAACACATGAAGATGTGTTGATTAGTATAGAACACATGAAGATGTGTTGATTAGTATAGAACACATGAAGATGGGTTGATTAGTATAGAACACTAGAAGATGGGTTGATTAGTATAGAACACATGAAGATGTTTTCATTAGTATAGAACACATGAAGATGTGTTGATTAGTATAGAACACATGAAGATGTGTTGATTAGTATAGAACACATGAAGATGTTTTCATTAGTATAGAACACATGAAGATGTTTTCATTAGTATAGAACACATGAAGATGTTTTCATTAGTATAGAACACATGAAGATGTGTTGATTAGTATAGAACACATGAAGATGTTTTCATTAGTATAGAACACATGAAGATGTTTTCATTAGTATAGAACACATGATGTGTTGATTAGTATAGAACACATGAAGATGTGTTGATTAGTATAGAACACATGAAGATGTGTTGATTAGTATAGAACACATGAAGATGTGTTGATTAGTATAGAACACATGAAGATGTGTTGATTAGTATAGAACACATGAAGATGTGTTGATTAGTATAGAACACTAGAAGATGTGTTGATATATATAGAACACCTGTCTCTCAGATAATGCTTAATGATAATTTATTCCCTACCTTGTAAATCTGAGATCTTGCTTGGCATCACTGAACTTAAACCATGTCATACTGTACATCTGTTTGCATCATTATTAAAAATAAAAAAGGTCCTCTGTTAATGTTTCTAGAAATGTATCAAAGGAGTTATTACCTATTTGAAAGCTCCACTTGTCTTTTACTGACAGCCATATTTCAACACCGTTTTTGTCCTTATTAGAAGATGGTGGTTCGCTGTAGAACTAGAATGCTTAATAGTCAGGCACAGGACAGCACAGTGTCTGTTTTTCAGTTCAGTGAAGCAATGATCAAATGCTCTCTCTTCCCTGGTGGTGATGTTAATTATCTGTTCGTCTGTACACCATGTGAACAGGCTGGAAGAGGAACAGAAACAGCAGTAGTTTAGACACCAATGAACTTGAATAATTTGAACTTGAATAACTCTTGATTAAGTCCAAAAATGCGAATGTAGATACATAAGGTACATAAGGAAAGTAAAATGGGCAAAAAGAAAAAAGCTAACAGTTTTATGAAGGAATTATTATCAGTCTGTACTTTGGTCTGAGATTTCTGCATTTCCCTTCAGTGACACCAAAAAACAAGGTCTTGTCCTCTGCATGTCATTGTCAGCCCTCAAAATTGACCATGTTTTTTAAAGGACATCTTCCCCCCTGCAGAGCAACAACCCCCATTACTAGTTAATATCACAACATGGATAAGAACAAATGCCATATTTCTTCTGATATCGTCTGTCTGGCCTTTTAAACATCTGACCTTTAAATTGTGTCTAAAGCGCAAACATGACCAAAGTCAAATCTATAGCTATACATACACTGTAGATATAAAATCATCATAAAATACAAGTATACAAGTAGCAGCATTGCAATAAAATGCTAGCTGACAGAGAAGGGGAAATAGATTTTATTTTATTTAAGAATCTAGTGTAAATCCAGTGAGCTCAGTTTCTTATCCCAGAAAGACCATAGACTCTCATCCACTTAGTTTTCTGTGGACTCACAAGACTGAGGCTCCTGAATGCACAGGTCAGGAGTAGGTATCTGTAGGTATAAATATTTACAAGGAAGACCACTTGACAAGAAATGAACATAAAAATAGTAATTAGTGCAAAACTAAGTCAGGAGATCTAAACTGAGAAATAATTGTGAATAAAATAATAATAGTATTCAGTTTACTTTGGTGGGAATTTTTTTTCATTACTTTACGGTTTCTTTTCTTTTTTTTTGTTGCTGCAATAAATGCCAAGTTTATTAAATTAAGCTAATTTTTTAAATTTCCCATCATCATTCTTTATTTTATCCGTGCATTTTTAGTGTACAAGCAGTTCAGTGACTTTTATTTTCCCCTCCCCAGTTTCTCAGCAGCCTGGCATTCAGGGCTATGGTGACCCCAGCATTGCCATGACGATGCCTCTGGCCCCTGCCTACCCGGGTCAGCCCAGCACGGCCCACCTGATGAGTTCATACCCACCACCGCCAGCCTACTGCAACCAACCTCCACCATCTTATGACCAGGTCTTCAAGACCACAGAGAAGAAGTAGGTCCAGACGTTCACCATGGCACACCACACTCCAACAGATCGGATATATCTGAGTCAGTACGATGTGACGTGATGCTGCCCAGACCCTCCGGCAGCCTACAACTCAATCTCAAGTAGCTTCAAGTGGCTTGTTTTAATTTTGTGTGCTTGTTTTAGGATACAACGTTTTTCTTTTCCGTTGTTCAACATTTTATAGGTGGACAGAGTTGATTTAATCTGAGTGTGTACTTAAACAAAAAGAACATGATTTTTTTCAGGGGAAAAAAATGGAAAGACAGACGATACAGAACATGAACTGTGTTTCAGCTCAAATATTCAAAAATGATGGACAATGGCACACTGGCACACTGGAAAGAAGGTAGCATTAAATCCAACTGTCTTATTTTTACTGTTGGTCCGAATGTACAAATGAAAATGGCAGTTATCATTGAAGGACGCCTTTTATTGCCGGGCAATTTGGAAGCCTGGAGGCTTGGGACAAAGAAGTCAGACCATCTTTTTTAGAGGGTACAGCAAGGACATTGTTGTGTTTGAACAAGAGGACCTCTGCAGGCATCAACTGATGATTACTGAAACAGTGTGTGATTATCAAGCTGGAAGGACAGCACACCTTTGAAACCACTAGTCAAGCAGGTCCATACAGGTTGCTCATTCATCATAATTCATTTCACACTAGGGGGCATTGGCTATTACACAAAGTGAAGGTATGATCCTGAATCATCTAATTGATGATGACACCGCCAAGAATAGTCCATTCATGATCCCCTGCATGCAACCTTTTCACTGCCATACACAGCGCCAACCCGAACTCAAGCCACCTTCCTCCAATGTAAGTGATCAGAAGTTTTTTTTTTTTTAATGTAGCTATTGAATTTTCCCTTTTACCTTTGAGCATAGAGGCTGTGTGATGGTCCTCTGCGATCCTCCTGTGTCCGTTCAGTTCATACTCTTGATTTATGAAGTTAAGCATTACAAAATGCACAATTAACTGCTAGTATGAGCTGGTATGCTCTTTTAAAGCAATTTATCACACGTTTTATTACTTTGAGGTTCTAAAACCAATGGTACAAATAAGTTAAGCACAAGTTCCAGAATTGCAATAAATGTTATTTTCTCTTTCTTTGAAAAAAGGAAAAAGAAAAAGTTGAAATAACATTTAATAGTGCAGTGTTTGGGACAAAAACAAAACAAAACAAAAAACCATATATAGCCACAGGATTAATATTAACACTTCACCTTAATGATGACATGCCTTGAAGCCCAGTGTCTTTCTCTTATTCATGTGAAAGAAACTTGAAGTGGAGGGTTTAAGTAAAGTTTTTGAAGCATTCTTGCAAGGTTTTGAGAGATGTTTAGAGTGAAAGAATGTCGTTCAAGCTTGAGTAGGAGGCGGTTGGATAACAGGATAACATTTGCTAGGTTTATTTTTGTTGATTATGTACATTTAAATGGCTGTTCTATGCAAAGTCAAGATGGGGTCAGTTTTATGTACAACTTGCTTAGTAATTGTAATAGGTGTGTGTCGTATCACTGTATTAGACTTGGCTGAAAGACATGCAAGTTAGAGGTGTAAGTGCTATTACATGAAACCGAGCAGCAAGCTGTAGGAGCTAAACGCAAGGATTTCCATCCTTAATCAAAACAAAAGATAAGAAGATATTCTCTCTGATGTTCTGTCATATTGTATCCAATAAACTGTCATTGCCATGTCAGTAACCAACAAACAGTGTCGTGTGTGTGGTTTTAGTGATTCATGAATGCAATACTAATATAAAATTCTTACTTGTGATGTACTTTTGTATGCATAGGGGATCTGTGCAGCTGTAGACAAACTTTTTTCTGACATTGTTACCGTACTAGAGTAAATTTCTTTTCAAAAGTCTGTACTTCAGGTATTTTCATTTGGGGGACACTTCATTACATTTTAATGAGTAATATCTTACTTTTTGCCACTACTAGAAATAATGAATTCTTATTGATCACTTTTACTTTGGGTACTTGATGTGTAAAAAGCACTTTAACTGGAACCATATTTAAGCATACTCAATGATATACTTCATCTATCAGTGTTTATTTGGGGTGTAACGGTACACGTATTCGTACCCAAATTGTTCAGTGCACATGTTTAGCAAATGCAATCCTTTGTACGTGCGGAACAAAGTTGAAATCCGAGTTTCCTCAGGAACGTTTTAAGTGGCGGACTTATTTTAGTCTCCGCCTCATACTTTGAGTGCATTTTTTAATCGTTATTATTAACTTTAAAAAAACACATCGCCAATGGTATAAAAAGAAAGTAGAGTTGGTGCAGTGTCACCTCACAGTGTGGCTTCTCACTCTGTACCGAAAATATGATTTGTTTTGCGCATGCATGAAAATCTAAAGAATTCATAGCGCTAGTGTTAGCCGCTAACCAAGAAGTGGCTAATGGCTAACGCTAGCACTATGAATTCTTTAGCGTTTTATGTCCTAAAACACTGACAATTCCTCATATTTACGTAGTGAATGAATAAAGGTTTAAAGAAATAAAGACATTTGTTAAAGTGTACTGAAAAAAGTAGAACAGTTAAGCAGATCATATCTTTGTGTTTTACATTTTACAATTTTCTACACACATACACATCTGTGTTACCCAAATGGGGTCTAACAAATGTTTAAACTATTTAAATAAAATTTACCATTCATTTAATTTTGTTAATATAATTGATTACTTAATTTATTCAAGATAATAAAAAGTGCATTGCATTAATTTGATTTATATCGTTAGTATTTATAAAATATTATCAAACATTATTTTATATAATTAAACCAAGCAGGCATTTTATTTCAAATTTATTTCAAAATGTAAACTCTTCAAATGTTGATCACAAATGTTAATAATAATCTGCGTTAATAAAAAAACGACAAGCAATTATGTTTCCCTCGACTTAAAAACTGAAGTACGTACCGAGCCGTAAATTTTGTCTACCGTTACACCCCTGTGTTAATTCAGGATGACTCGATTGGAGATATTTTAATCCATGGTTACTTGGTGCACATTTTCTACTTATAAATACAGTGGTGTCCTGAAGCCTGTGAGCAACAGAAAAAAAATAGTTCTATTATACATCTTCGCTTATTCAACCTTTTTTATTACACATTATATTTACTGACTAACAACTTAATATTCGGCATGTTCTCCTTTATTTACTTTAATGTCACTATGCACTCAGTCACACACTGACTGAGCAGGTGTGTGTTAAACCTGATCATCCATTAGTGCAATATCTGAGTGTGTTTTAATAGAAGGGATAAGACTCATAAAAAAAAAAAAAATGTGAACCTCTTTTACAAATGAGTCAAAAACCTCTATTACACATTCGCTTACATTTTAATAATAGTGACCTACAAATTGAATGCTGAATAGTCAGTAGTACTAAACGACACTTCAAAATAAAAACACTAAAAGAATGCAGTCTCAGACTTTTAGACAAGACTGTACCTCATAACTGGCCATTTGCATACAGGATAATTGGCAATAATTGTTCGGAATAGTCATTAGGTTAATTGGATCCATCTGCTTTAATGATTTCCTGAATTACACAGTGAAGGATAAAGGTCATCTCTGAAATATAAAGAAACATTCTTTATTAAAAAAGAAAAAAAAGAAAAAGAGAAAGAGACTTCTTGTTTTTTGGGCACCTTTTTATTAAAGAGTTTTCCCACAGAATATATCTTCTTTTGTGTGACTTTTTTAATATTGGACATTGAACTAAATGTTTCTGAATTAAAGAGTTAAAAAAAAGACTCCTTCTGATGTTCGTGCTAGTCTGGATCTATATCTAAATCTAAACTTAGAAGTATTCGGCAAAGATCTACATAGCATTTCCTACCGTGATCATTAGGTGTGATCATGATGAATCATTTAACTTTTAACACCACTATCAACATACATAAGGCAAAATCACATGAAAACCTATAAAGTGCATCATAAATTAGAAATACAGTACATATGCAATATGAATGTACCACATGTCCAGCCCCTTCTGAGACCGACACTTTTTTAAACTCCTATTTCTAACACGTAGCAGAAACATTATTGCCTCACCCTCACAGCACAGACTTTAATCAGCCATAGGAAGTAAATTATTTGCCATCTCCAGTTAAAAAGGCTGCTGCATAATTTTTGTTTGTGCATCATTTTCAGTAATGTGTGTTCTCGGTTTCAGTGAGTTTCAGAATAGATAAACGGGGAAAGAGACGAGTCTCGGAAAGGAGAGAGAGCTGAATGTGTGTGCATGCGTGAGTGTTATACTGAAAAGATAAAGAAAATGTAACAGTGGCAAAATAACTGAAATTCTTTTTGTTGGTGGCCCATCACCTGCCTTCCATTTCTACCTCTGTGATTCTTTAAGCTCTTCACATTGGTTTTAACTGAAAACTAAATCAAATGCAGTCCAACGTGGACCAAGAACAACTGCTGTCAATTATAATTCAAATTAACCTGGCAACCCTGGACTTTAGGATTTCATTAAAACGAGCAAAAATAACCCTCTTAAAAATTCATATAAAACACACATCACGCTTCATGCGATATTCAAAGATGGAGAATTAACAAGAAAGTTGGATTTTGCCACAACACACTTCTGATCTTTATTGGTGCGGTTCAGATGCTGCATTTCACAGACTGTAAGGGGTAAGTAGGGGGCTTTGCAGCACTTCCAAACTGCTTGTTTTTACTCTGGTGAGTTAGAAATTCCTTTATATCCATTATCCCATTAACCATCTGTCTCTTATGTGTGATAATTCCAGAATTTATATAATTTTTCATGAACCATCTCATCACCAAACAAAAACAGTGAAAAAATTCACTGAAAGATTAAACGGTAATTTGTGCTTTTACTCATGATGTGCAGATTTGACAACAGTGTAGTTCTGCGTGTGTAAGAAGAAAGGATTAGATGAACAAATGGGCATCAGGGTGTAAAGACGATGTGATTAAGACCAAACAGAATTGGGAGGAGGAATAGCAATAATTAAAAAAAAAATTTAAGTATTATTAGCAATTTATTGTTCCTTTTTTGCAAGAAATGTGTTGTGTGGCTTTAGGTAAAGGTCCCTAAGATTTTGAGTCCAAGTGTTAGTCGTTAGCCCATTAGAAACAAACTATGTGGAGTATTTTTGGTTCTTTTAAGAAGTAAAACATCCAAGATGGCAAAATATATTTTCACAGATTGTACTGGAATTCAATTTTCAACCAGAAGCATGCTTCCAATTCAGGCCCAAAACTGATGGGCTAGAACATCAGAACATAGAACATAGAGAAGAAGAGGAAGAACAAAAACACGGTACATTTACACCTTCAGCGCATGATAATAGTCAAGGTTTTCAGGAAAAACTATATGATTGTAGGCATTCGCTCCTTTAACAACTTATGCTGTTGAATTCTCGTCTTTTGATCAGTAGGAGATGCTGACATGAGGGGAGATCTTTTTAACAGTCTGTCTCTTGGGGATTCTTTTTTTCTTCATTCTTATCACAACAGTTTGGGGAATGCTTCCCACCAATACATGTGATTATAAACTTTTTGTCGAACATATTTTGATCTAGAAATATATTTATTGGCAAATTGCTGTGGTCCAAGATACATTTCAGGACTTCAGGAAATAATCCGTTTCTTAATGTTAATGGCATCAAGGCATCGCTTGTGTTTTACATAATAGATTTTAAATCCAGTCACCTGTGGTTAGGTTCATGAAGCCCAATTTATTGTAACATTCATAATATTCCTGCATTATGAAACAATATTTAGAACAGTCTGGTTCGTTTTTCTCACAATCTTTCTCTTATCGATTCCACCAATACCGTTTCAACCACACGTGCATTACAGATGTCAGAAATTAGGCTAGAAGCGTACACAAGTTTCATTTCAGCCATCCTCATGCACGGACGACAAAGACAGGACAAACACATAAGACGAAGACGAGGTCAACTTAGGCACTTCAATACAACCAGAACATAAGCATGCAGCACAGATACGGTACTTAACGTCAACTCAATGCTGATCCTTGGAAGCAAAAACATCAGATTCAGTGCAGTGAATGGGAACAAACTCAATGTTTACATTAAGAAATTATAATTTTTTTTATTGTAAAAGCATGAATGCTGCTATAGGGACAAAACTCAATTTTGTGGATTATTTTAAAGTTATAGGCAAAAGGTGGGGAGTTTTCCTCTTTTTTCTTTTCACCGCAAGTTCAGTGGTTCAGTGCTGGAAGAGCCTGGAAAAGCTTTCACCGCCTTAACTGTTCAAAGTAAAAGTCTGCTCCCAGAAGCCCAGGTCAAAGTTCAAAGGCGGGGAAGCAAGAAGCCTCTGGCTGTGCGAGGTCTGAGAGAAAGTGGATCGCTCCAGCCATTCCTGTGAGAAAGGAAGACACAAAGCCCTTGGTTTCAGACAGTCAGCTTGAAGAAACACCAGACCTCTGTACTCAGTACTGTCATATAATGACTAATTAACCTGTAAACCATAACTGCACTAATAATATGGCATTTTAAGGTAATAATGAAAATAATATGTAATGGCAGAATGTGTATAAGCAAACTATATACAGACGCTCCCCACTTTATGAACATTCACTGGATACAAACAAACCTGTTCTAAAAGTGAAATTTGTTTAGAGTCTAAATAATTCAAAGCGGATGAAAGCTGCTGCTGGCTAGTCGTCGAAAGTAACGAGTCTACACACGGGCGAAATACATTTTTTTAAATAAAATTTTTTTTTTAATAAATTTTTATAATTACTTAATACAAAAAATTGTATACAGTATTTCGATTATTTCAATTTGTTTTAGTATATTATTGTTTATTCGATAGTATTTATAGCTTTTACCTCATTAGGAGATATGCGTAGTCAATAACTAACACAATAATAACTTGCGCACAAATTCATGGTACGAACGGTCGCTCGGAACGTAACTCGTTTGTAAGGTAGGGACCGTCTGTAATTATCATCATTATTATTATTATTATTGTTAAAACAAAATAATCATTATTATTATTATTGTTGATACAAAATAAAAAAAATACACAATATTATATTAAAAGGGAGCATTTTACACACACAGCTTTTGTTGCACACAAATAAATGCAGGTGTGAAGAGTCATAATGACTACGGCGATTGCTAAATGAAAGCACAAAACGGCCTTGTCTATAACAAAAGCTGGATTGTGCTTCTGTACTGTGTCAACAGTTAAAGACACTATAATGTTAAGCTGCTATCTGACACCTGGTGTAAAATGAACAATCTTCATTAAAAGGTCATACATAAAATATGAAGGTAAGAAAATAACTAATAAAATCCTCACTAACTAATGTTTGCACAGTACTATGCCTAAAACAAAATGAATATTTTATGCTGCTCTTTCTATTTACTGTCATTTTAGCCCATAAAAATAGAATTTTCTTGGCTATCGGCTTATTTGGTCCTTACAAAAAAAAGTTTCCCTATTCAAGTATATACTAGAGTGTATATATAATTTTTCTGCATTATAAATGAGCAGTGAGTGGTAGACTATCATCCAGCACCCTGAGGAAAAACTGTGTGTGTGTGTGTGTGTGTGTGTGTGTGTGTGTGTGTGTGCGTGTGTGTGCGTGTGTGTGCGTGTGTGTGTGTGTGTCCTGAGGCTTATGCCTACTGCTAGCCTCACTGAATCTACAGAGAAAATCTGCTCCACCAATCAGAGGCCACTTTTTAGACTCAGGTGCAGAAAGCATGTTGCTATGGCAACAATAAGGCGAGGCAGCATATAAACGGTGCTGGATGCCAACTCTCGGAGAGAAGTGGAGTTAGATGGCAGGCTGGCAGTCAGCCCAAAGTGCCACTGTGGTGCCATGTGGATGGACTCGGGGTCATGTTCAACAAGGGTGAAGTGAGCGGAAAGTTTTTGGAGGAGCAAACCTCCATGCCTATTGAAAACCGTTTACACTGATGTATGAAGACAATAGCTTCAGAATTTCATTTGGAATTGTAACGTGCTGTAGGAATAGTTTGTGTTTTATACTGAACTTCTCATAATGGCTATTTGTGAGTGTGTAATGGAGACTGAAATTGAGAAAAATAAAACATTTTCTACTCTTCAGAGTCTCACTATTGAAGAGCAAGCCTCTTTTTATTTTATATTGACAAACACTTAAACACTAAGTTGCTGAACTCTTAAAAGGCTAATGTCTAAGCGTCTATCATTTCTACTCCCTGTACTCCACACCTAAAAAATGCGCAGACCTGTTTTTTTTTTTCTTTCAAATACATTCAGCCCTTGATAATACCCTAGCGTGCAGAAAGATATAAACCAAGCAAAAAATAAAGAAATAAAATAACACAAAATTACAGAAAACTCTAAATGCCCTACATTTTGTGCCAGACAATGACTAGAACTGATTATGAACGATTTAAGCAGGTTTATGGATTATGGATTAAAACACAGGTGAAATGCCTAATAACAATGTTTTGGTAACTGGCCTTCGTTAAATACATAAAAACATCATTACATTTGTAGAAGGCTGTCTGGGTTGAATGAGCCTCTGTAATTACGGCAATCATTTCACCGACTCGCTTTCGAGAGGACGGCTATTTAAGGTTAGGTGCTCCGAACACAATTGGTGGTTGTGCATGAAAGTCAGAAACAAAAACTTTACCTTCGAAGAGGGAATACGGCCGGTCTGGAATACGGCAGCCGTGCGTTCCATAGTCTAGACACCACTCCGCAAACTAAAACACACATTGGACAGACAACAAGCAAAGATAAATACAACCACAAAGGTTTGCGTGTGTACATACATCTGCATCCCTGACCACCACAAGCTTTCCACAGCAAATGAGCCAAAATCAAATCAGCCAGCAGCATCAGTACGAACTCAAGCTACTGAAAAACATGATATTGTACATTAAAACAATGTGCAAATGTACTGCTCAAGCGTGTACCAATAATCCACAGAAGACAATTTTGCTGGCAAATAGTACATTAATAAATGTGAACAACATGTTATGCATTAAGAATAACACACTGTCTGACTGGGTGTAATTGTTGCCTAGAAGTTTTTTATTTGTATTGTTTTAATTTGTACAGAGGCACTAGGATCCAACTGGATGGTAAAAAGTCAGGACCTTGTGTGTCCAAACTTTTGGTCTGTACTGTATATATATTATATATACACAGTACAGACCAAAGTTTATATATATTATATATACAGTACAAATCAAAAGTTTATATATATTATATATACACAGTACAGACCAAAGTTTATATATATTATATATACAGTACAGACCAAAAGTTTATATATATTATATATACACAGTACAGACCAAAGTTTATATATATTATATATACAGTACAAATCAAAAGTTTATATATATTATATATACACAGTACAGACCAAAGTTTATATATATTATATATACAGTACAGACCAAAAGTTTATATATATTATATATACACAGTACAGACCAAAGTTTATATATATTATATATACAGTACAGACCAAAAGTTTATATATATTATATATAAAGTACAGACCAAAGGTTTATTCATTCATTCATTTTCTCCCGCTAATCCGTAATTCGGGTCGCGGGGGCAGCAATCTAAGCAGGCCCCCGCCTTCGACTGCTGCCCAATCCCTCACAGCACCGTCCCTTACAGTCCCTCCTGCAGGTGGTGAGCCCACGGGAAGGCAGCCCCACGTCACTCTGACGTCACGGACCTTGATATTTCCCTCGTAAGGGACCCAAGGAGCATAGAGGGTTAAGGGCCTTGCTCAAGGGCCCAAGGGCCAAAGGTTTATATATATTATATATACAGTACAGACCAAAAGTTTGGACACACCTTCTCATTCAAAGAGTTTTCTTTATTTTCATGACTATGAAAATTGTAGATTCACACTGAAGGCATCAAAACTATGAGTTAACACATGTGGAATTATATACATAACAAAAAATTGAACTAAAAATATGTCATATTGTAGGTTCTTCAAAGTAGGCATCAAGAGAATGCCAAGAGTGTGCAAAGCAGTAATCTAAGCAAAAGGTGGCTACTTTGAAGAACCTACAATATGACATTTTCAGTTCAATTTTTTGTTATGTATATAATTCCACGTGTTAACACATAGTTTTGATGCCTTCAGTGTGACTCTACAATTTTTATAGTCATGAAAATAAAGAGAACTCTTTGAATGAGAAGGTGTGTCCAAACTTTTGGTCTGTACTGTGTATATATATATATATATATATATATATATATATATATATATATATATATATATATATATATATATATATATATATATATATATATATATATATATATATGTGTGTGTGTATACATATATATTTTGTTTTTATACCTTTAATACAAGATAAAATTGAGTAGGGGTGGATGCCTCTTCTATTTATATATACACACACACACACACACACACACACACACACACACACACACACACACACACACACACACACATATATATATATATGTGTGTGTGTGTGTGTGTGTGTGTGTGTGTGTGTGTGTATATATATAAATAGAAGAGGCATCCACCCCTACTCAATTTTATCTTGTATTAAAGGTATAAAAACCAAATTGAGGCCTGTGTCTTTACAAAAATAAACACCCGAATAATTGGTGCAATCAAACTGTTTGGACAAGACGGTGCAATGTTAGTTTTTGCCTTTTCTAGAACATCTGTTCTGCCTCTGGTTTAAGCTCTTTCGCTTCAACCTGAAGCCAGTAAGTAAGCCGAGGCTCAGATGTAAGCTGATTTTTTTTTTGTGCTGGCGCGCTGATTTTTTTTTTTACTGGGGCTGTAAAAGGCTGCTGTGATGATGTGGAAACAGCAGAGTCCATTATGCGTTAATTACTTTGCAATTTGGGTACACTGCAATAATTATAAGTGTTTAAACAGGAATGTGCTTTGCACTAGAAGAGGCTCCTCCTCTGTCCCTCAGTACTGAGAGAGATAGTGAGTCAGTGTGGGGAGTCTTTCAACTCAAAGATTCATCCATGCATAAGAGAACCATCTTTTATTTATTTGTTTGCATCCCTTTATGCTTTCGGGAATATATTTTATCCTGGATGTTACTGAAGAATAATATACCGCACTGTAACAAAAAAGCAGTAATACTGTACAATATCCTTCCAGGCTACTCAAACCAATCCAGCCTTTTTCCTCTTATCAACACAGCATTCCCACCCACAGAATTGTCGCTCATTCTGTGTTGTTTTGAGGAATCTCTAGAGACCGCTGTGTGTGAAAATCCCTGGAGAGTATCGTTTTCTTTAATAATCAAACCAGCCCATCTGGTACGAACATCCATGCCAGAATCAAAGTCGCAGAGATCACGCTTTTTTGTCATTTAGATTTTTTTATGTGAACGTTTTTACATTAAGCTCCAGCTACATGATTTTCTAATTAGACGATTATGTGAATGTGCGCTTGTATCATTCTTTACAATAAAGTGGATGATTAAAGTTCTTATTGGGCAGTGTTCAGCTTGAGATGTGCACGCTGCTTGTTAATGTGTATCTGGCTGCTTATCTAGGAAAGAATACTTTTTTCCTTTTCATTAAGTCCAAAAAAAAGTCCCTTTCCCTCCCCTACAGCTATACAAAAGCCATAGTAAAGCACATGAAGCATTAGTATAAACATATACTAATGAAACCTAGGCTACAACCACTAATCTAATCAAAGATTAGATTCCCATCTAAGCACATTTATATAGGATTACTATCTACAGAAAAATGATGCCACAGAAATGCCACAGTTGGGAACTCTGAGGAGCTGCAAGTCAGAAAAGAAAAATGCAACCATGAAGGTGCGGTATGACTTTGAAGCTGGCGAACAGAATGAGAGATCATATATCAGTTAAAATGTCACGGCTTTCTCAGGGCTGTGCTTCATCCTCGCTTAAGACCTCGGCAGATGTCGGAGCAACAAAAAATAAATAAAAAAATCCAGACATAATAATTACAAATCAAAGTAAACAGCATTTGCTGTTTTGAACACCCACACACAAACACACACAATCTCTCCCTCTGTGTTTTGATGTCTACCTTGCAGGCACGGTACAGGTACTTCTGATCCTGCGTGAGCTTGTACAGCGAGAGAAAAGCGTAACCGTTGCCGGCGGTGCCGTGACAGATGCCGTAGCCTTTGCGCAGCAAACCTCTCTGCCAGATCACCTCGCCACACTCTGCCGCATCCTTCAGATACTTCTCGTCCTTAAAAGCCTGAGCAGACACAAACACACACACTATCAGCTGACCAACAGAACCAAGCAAATATTTCTGTCGACTATTCTTAATTAAGCCCTAAAGCCTTCATTTCACACTTGGTTATTTAATCGCCACCGTGAGAGCCGGCATATGTTACTCGCTAGCTAACTAACTTCTTCGATCTCTCCCTCATGCAGGGCTTTTAAAAAGTTTTCAAACACCTTCATTTTTTGTCACGTTGCAGCCTTATGTAAAGCTTTCAATTATTTATATTTTTCACATCAGTCTTCACTCCACACACCATAAATGACAAAGCAAGCAAATTTGAGAGCATTTATTACTTTGGTATACCCAAACAACCCTTTTGGACAATGCCAGAGATATTATTTGAAAATGTCATTTCAAATATTTTTATTCCATATTTTTAAGTTTTATTCATGAAATATCTGCATTTGAAAATAAAGGTTGGCCTCGAACTTACATTTTCCCTTGGTTATTACTAAAATTTGAGGCACCGATAATGGATTGCTGGAACTATTAGCCTTCAGCAAAAAAAAAAAAAATCCATATGGATAGTTTTTCCAGCTTCCAGGCCGCTGTCATTACGAGAGCGGCCTCTAGAGGCGAATCACTGACATAGCGTGCTGTTTGTTTTTACATGTGAGAGGGCTATATTATATTTATTATCCATAATTTATTAATGACAATTATATTGATTAATTAATAATGTATTAATATTTATTTGCTTTAGAAGATTTTTGTAATACAGTTCAGTACTATTTTACATGTTGATTATCCATTTTAAGTTGATAAATCGGTTATGATACACTCTCCTATCGGTATCTGTAAAATCCACTCAGTTAAAAATCAATCCTTCAGTTGACCTCTAGTTATTAGCATAGCCTGGCATAAATATTCAGACCATTCACAATGACACTTGAAATTTGGCTCAGGTGCATCCCTTTATTTTAAATGGAAGCTCGTCCCAGTTCGTCTCCATGGGTAAGAAGTTGGATTTCTAAGTTAAAATCTCAGCACCACCAAACTCCCACTGTTTGTTCCTGGAACAATGCCCTTGCCCCCTTGATTATGTAGTTTAACAAATGAAAATGTTTGCCAGTAGACATATATTTCTCTGAATCAACCTTGAGTAGTTTTTGTATTTTTCACTTTGATGCAAGTCCATCTGTAGTAAATCCAATTAATTGAAAATAATTTTCTAAAGGTGCACACACAACTAAAAATGCTTATGAGAGCAAAAACCATGCCAAGAAGTAAAGGACCTGGCTGCAGAGCTCAGAGACAGGATTGTGTTGAGGTGCACTAGTTTAAAACAACCCAAAAAAAATATATTTTTTTATTTTTTTAATTTTTAAATTGTAAAAATTCTAATTGGAAGGTATTAAGTTCAAATCCCAAGCTACTACTGCTGCCCACTTGTGATACACTATATTAAGAAAGCAGGCTAAATTATAATGAGATAGGATTAGACAATTACCATTTGATTAGGATGAAAACTGAAAGTAAGAATGTGGGTGGAAACCTAGTCTCATGCGCCTCATGTACAGTGACTCTAGACTTTCAGGTGATGGCAAAATGGTGAAGCATAAATGAGTAGAACTGCAGAATTTAACAGCCTTCTGAGGAAATTCTATATTGCCGAATATAGCACACGCTCTAGTTCCCCTAGCTGCCCTTAAACCTTATCAATTTTGCGAGAGAGAAAGGGAGAGAAAAACAGAGGGAACGTGAGGGAGGGAAAGTAAGAACAGGCAAGCGAATAGACCATCTGTTCATGAGCAGTGAAAAATAAAGGCGAGTATATTTTTTTATAATTCTTTCTGGAATCAGGTGCATATCAGCTCTAAAAAAAAAAAAAAAAAAAAAAAAGGCAAATTTTAGATCAAATTCTTCTGCAAAATTAAGTTTACTATGGCCATGACAAATGAGTCTTATTAAAAGGGCACGTATAGGATCACAGAGGCATTGTAGTGGATGTTGCTTATTTTAACCCATAGCATGCCGTATATTATATAAACTCACTTCGAGTTAGCATAGGAAATCCTTGCTTAAAGCTTTAGCCTTTGCTTTGTGATATAAATAGTACTAATTAGTACAGTACAAGTAATGTGTTTCATGTGTAAACCTGAACCACTAGATGGCACTGTGGGATTCCTTGAGAAAGACTTTGGTACTTGTATTTGGACTTCCTGACCTTGTTATAAAATCCACAGGTTTAATATCTCAGCTGCGGGAAGTGAATACGTTATTACATTATTTAGTCCGAAACCTGTTCGCTGCTGGTCATTCATCTTCATAATGATGCTGTTTACATTCATTAGTCATTTTCATTAGTTCACTCTGCCCATCACTAAACATATTCATTATTACGGCCAAAAAAACAATGCTGCTTATCTATTAAACAACCTCTGGGTGAAACCAGATGTGGGGACATGTGACTCTAGAAAGGACGTCTAATTATTATTATATGCTCAGTTTGTTTCAATAAATTTTTTTTTAAGTGACTCTATTTGAATCATTTCTAGAAGCTGCTGTGTGTGTGTGTGTGTGTGTGTGTGTGTGTGTGTGTGTGTGTGTGTGTGTGTGTGTGTGTGTGTGTGTGTGTGTTTTCATTCTTTAACACACTGTGCCCTGTCGGTGTATTAGCTGTAACTCACCTTATGTGCCATGATGAGCATGTGAACCACACCAGGTGCTCCGTGGCACCAGTGCACCAGCCTGTCCGTCTCGTTGCTGAGGGATGATGGGTAGTTGCCTGAGCGGAACTTCTTGTGCCGCACATAATCTATACTTGGTCGGACCAAGTCGGTAAGAATTTCGGAATTAACCTGAGTCGTGGGCTAAAGAGAGACACACAGAAAGAGGGGGGAAAAATAAATTATCCCACTTCTGATGAGAAATGGCTTGGCATTATAAAGCTTTTCAGAAAGACCTGAATCATTATGATTTAAAAAAAGGCGTTCATGAAAAGTTGGTGTATGGAGAATAAAACCAGAAATAATTCTTTAATCATTCCCAGCATGTTGTTTTTTTTGGAAATAACTTATTTCAAATGAATTTTGTTTTGAGACGCAGCAATGCGAGCTACAGGAATATTATTAAAAAAACATTTCTGTTACAAGTGGGTGAAGAGAGTCGGATATCGGAGGACATGTTTTATTTACTGGATCAGGTTTATATATTTATCAGAACTGCATTATAATGGCTCGTGTTTTTAATACTGAATTATATGTCCTTATTTCATCTTCAGTAACCAGTTTCTCCTGGTCAGGGTCACATTGACGCCTGATCTTCTCCCAAAAACACTGGATGAAGAACAAGTTGCCACGTTGCGTGCACACACGCACACACACACACACACACACACACACACACACACACACACACACACACACACAAACACAAACACACAAACACAAACACAGGTAAAATTTAGAAGGTTACACTTCTAGGGCCTGAGACTGGCCCTTAAGTCTTAATTTCTCATATATATATAAAGATCAGTATGAGTAGGGTTGTAAGGTCCCCTGGTGGTCTAGTGGTTAGGATGCGGCACTCTCACCGCTGCCGCCCCGGTTCGATCCCCGGTCAGGGAACCAACCCCAGCCACTCTTAGTGCCGGTCCCAAGCCTGGATAAATGGGGAGGGTTGCGTTAGGAAGGGCATCCAGCGTAAAAATGTGTGCCAAATCAAACATGTGGAGGATCCACTGTGGCGACCCCTAATGAGAGAAGGCGAAAACGTTTTTTTAGTGTGAGTAGGGTTGCAAAATTTCATGGGAATTAACGGGAGCTTATCCTATAACAGGGAACTTAAATGTAGTTGAAAATAAAATCCTGCAGGAAAATTTTGGTTAAAACAACCAGATTTAATGTGATTTCAGTTGAATTTCCTGCACATACATCACTAACATGCACACAACACACTTACTGCAGGGCTGCTGAGGCCACACCCCCTACATGCACTGTGCATTCCTCCATAAAATATGGTGAGTATTCACGTAAAGCTCGTAAGCTCAAGCTGTGATGCTCTTTTTTTCTACATTCCACTTGAAAGTTTTCTGTTATCATACAGTACAGTACTGGTCAAAAGTTTTGGACACAAATATTTTTAATAGTTTTGAAAAAAGTATCATGCTCATCAAGTCTTGATTTGATCAGAAATACAGAGCAAAATAATACTATATTAATATAGTAAATATGCAGTGCCTTGCGAAAGTATTCGGCCCCCTTGAACTTTGCGACCTTTTGCCACATTTCAGGCTTCATACATAAAGATATAAAACTGTAATTTTTTGTGAAGAATCAACAACAAGTGGGACACAATCATGAAGTGGAACGAAATTTATTGGATATTTCAAACTTTTTTAACAAATAAAAAACTGAAAAATTGGGCGTGCAAAATTATTCAGCACCCTTAAGTTAATACTTTGTAGCGCCACCTTTTGCTGCGATTACAGCTGTAAGCCACTTGGGGTATGTCTCTATCAGTTTTGCACATCGAGAGACTGAAATTTTTGCCCATTCCTCCTTGCAAAACAGCTCGAGTTTAGTGAGGTTGGATGGAGAGCATCTGTGAACAGCAGTTTTCAGTTCTTTCCACAGATTCTCGATTGGATTCAGGTCTGGACTTTGACTTGGCCATTCTAACACCTGGATATGTTTATTTGTGAACCATTCCATTCTAGATTTTGCTTTATGTTTTGGATCATTGTCTTGTTGGAAGACAAATCTCCGTCCCAGTCTCAGGTCTTTTGCAGACTCCATCAGGTTTTTTTTTCAGAATGGTCCTGTATTTGGCTCCATCCATCTTCCCATCAATTTTAACCATCTTCCCTGTCCCTGCTGAAGAAAAGCAGGCCCAAACCATGATGCTGCCACCACCATGTTTGACAGTGGGGATGGTGTGTTCAGGGTGATGAGCTGTGTTACTTTTACGCCAAACATAACGTTTTGCATTGTTGCCAAAAAGTTCGATTTTGGTTTCATCTGACCAGAGCACCTTCTTCCACATGTTTGGTGTGTCTCCCAGGTGGCTTGTGGCAAACTTTAAACAACAATTTTTATGGATATCTTTAAGAAATGGCTTTCTCTTTGCCACTCTTCTATAAAGGCCAGATTTGTGCAGTATACGACTGATTGTTGTCCTATGGACAGAGTCTCCCACCTCAGCTTTAGATCTCTGCAGTTCATCCAGAGTGATCATGGGCCTCTTGGCTGCATCTCTGATCAGTCTTCTCCTTGTACGAGCTGAAAGTTTAGAGGGACGGCCAGGTCTTGGTAGATTTGCAGTGGTCTGATACTCCTTCCATTTCAATATTATCGCTTGCACAGTGCTCCTTGGGATGTTCAAAGCTTGGGAAATCTTTTTGTATCCAAATCCTGCTTTAAACTTCTCCACAACAGTATCTCGGACCTGCCTGGTGTGTTCCTTGTTCTTCATGATGCTCTCTGCGCTTTAAACGGACCTCTGAGACTATCACACTGCAGGTGCATTTATACGGAGACTTGATTACACACAGGTGAATTCTATTTATCCTCATTAGTCATTTAGGTCAACAGGTCCCCTGGTGGTCTAGTGGTTAAGATGCAGCGCTCCCACCGCTGCGACCAGGGTTCGATTCCCGGTCAGGGAATCATCCCCAGCTATCTTAGTGCCGGTCCCAAGCCCGGATAAATTGGGGAGGGTTGCGTTAGGAAGGGCATCCAGCGTAAAACATGTGCCAAATCAAACGTGGGGAGGATCCGCTGTGGCGACCCCTAACGGGAGAAGCCGAAAAAAAGTCATTTAGGTCAACATTGGATCATTCAGAGATCCTCACTAAACTTCTGGAGAAAGTTTGCTGCCCTGAAAGTAAAGGGGCTGAATAATTTTGCACGCCCAATTTTTCAGTTTTTTATTTGTTAAAAAAGTTTGAAATATCCAATAAATTTCGTTCCACTTCATGATTGTGTCCCACTTGTTGTTGATTCTCCACAATAAATTACAGTTTTATATCTTTATGTTTGAAGCCTGAAATGTGGCAAAAGGTCGCAAAGTTCAAGGGGGCCGAATACTTTCGCAAGGCACTGTATATATTTTTTTATATCTATAATTTGCAATTAAATCAAAGTAAAAATAAATAAATAAATAAATTCTGCATTTGTTTGCATGCATGTCCGCTTATGACCAAACAAAATGTTAATATTCGTTTGTATATGATACAGTTAATATTAATTTACCCAATTTTTTTATGAATTTCAATAAATTCCTGGTAAGTTTCCAACTTGTATTATTTCCCATATCTAATTTTCCACCCCTTTGCAACCCTAATTATAAGACATTCAGAGGTCCCTGGTCACATACTGTAAATTGATGTGAAACCTTGCCGCCTCATTAGGGTCAATTGGAACCGAAACTCCTCCCAAAGTAATTAAAAAAATCCTTACAGCTGATGCGGGATACAACTATGCTTGATACCTAAGCTTCATGAAGTCTCAAACTTCTGAAATGATTTATCTATGAAGCCACCGTTTCCACACCAAAGTGCATTTCCCTCTTGCAGTCTGGTACATAGAATACAAGAAAACAGCTCAGTTGGACCCAAAACCCAAGCCCTCACACTCTGCTCCCGCTGCTTCACAAAGCTTTCACAGAGTTCTTTGTTCAGGGTTGGAGGGATATAAAAAAAGGAACAGGCTTGGACACGATGCCCTACTGAAGGCTTTCTCACAATAATATGATGTACTGCTGTGAGAGAAATCGAAAGTGTGAGACGAGCGGTCAGTCTTGCTTGCACAGAGCAGCTGCGTGCCGTCTGGAAAAAACGTTGTTGGCACAGCTGCTGCAGGTACCGCAGCTGACATGGCGCAACAAATCCAACATCGCGGACACTAATCAGAAACAAATTGAGCACTGTGTCTATTGGGAATCACAGTGAACCACAGTGATGCATATTAGTGATATAAACAGCTCATAGCTCAGTGACAACACTGCATTAAAACGCTCAGAGTTGTCACACGATTGAGCTAAGCAAGCAAAAGAAGCTAAATTCAGGCAAATCTTATACAATACACACACTCTGTACCAGGACAAAGGCAGCACAATGCATTATTATAAGCAGTGGCGCATGTCCATCTGCGTCACCGTTACGCACAGTCCTATCGCCTTAGCAACCATGTATGAGCTCCACCCAATCAGCTCACAGGCTTTGTGTGAAGTCTGTGTGTTTATCTGTGTGAATGTGTGTGCGTGTGTACACCAATATTCCCTTACTGCAAATTGGATTCATGGGATGATGTCCAAGCATGACAATTTATGTTTCCAATTAATAATTCATTGCTTAGCTTGAAAACCATCTTAAGACGTTCCAGCAGGTGTTTCCGAGGGGTTATTTGTACTTAGACTTATAAAGAACATCTTATTCATTTTTATCACCACATTATCTGTGTTAAGCTGCTTTGAGACAATGTTCATTGTTAAAAGCGCAATTCAAATAAAGATTTGTAAAAAAAAATTAGAATGAAAGAGGATGTAGAAGAAAAGTAAAAAAAAAAAAGAATGTAGCATATTTTTTTTCTAATAAAAATTGTGCCATTAAAAAAAGCTGGTGATTGCACCGTGTCAATGTGGGTTCGCTACAGGATGCAAAGAAAGGACAATCTATCTCTCGCTCTCACACACACACACACACTATGCAGACTTTCCCTCTGTCTACTGAATACTGCAGTTTACACATTACTTAAATCACCTCGTTATGTTTTCACCTTCATATGTGAGAACTAACACACAACACAAATGAACTCGAACAAACATACAAACACACATCTCTTACTGGGGTCACACTAATAGGTTTTCAATCCAGCCCTCTTTGGCTTTGCAATCACAGCTCTATATTTGGCATTCAAATAAAATACAGAGCTCTAGGGTGTAAATCTGGGTCCTGATAGGGTTAATAAGGCCACTGACAAACTGGAGGTACACCAACACATGCATGCATATATTAGAAAACATCAGCAAAAACACTGGGATTTTAAAGCTGCACATTCAAAAACAAGAAAAAGAACCTGGTTTATGTTCCAGCAGAGTAAAGACAATAAAGTGTGCATTATTAATATGGCACCCAGTGATCCCTTCCATACCAAGAAAACAGCATATGGAATTCCACACGGCCCAGCCTTCGTTCCCCACTGCATCAACGAGCCCTGGCCGCCCATGACCCTGTCTCCGGATCACCACTGTTCCTTCCTTAAACCTCTTTTGATAGATACTGACCACTGCAGACCAGAAACAGCTCACATGGGCTGCAGTTTTGGAGATGTTCTGACCCAGTTGACTATACCAGTGGTCCCCAAATGTTTTTGTGCCACGGGCCTGATTAATGTCAGACAATATTTTCACGGACCGGCCTTCAAGGTGTGGCGGATAAATACAACAAAATAAAATTAAACGACCGGCATAAAAACTGGAATTTTATAAATATAATAATAAATGTGAATCCATTGTGTTGTTTTTTTGTTCATTTTTGCTTGCTTGGGGGTTTGAATTTAGCTGTAATGTATTATGTGTTAGCGGCCGGAGCAGCCCCTTTAAGAAGGTAATGGATGTTGGTAAGACATGTGACCGAGGCATCATGACATGCATAAAGAGTGATTCATAGACAGATGTGGTGGAGAGAATCCGGTAATTTTCCAAAATGGGCAAATGATTAGAGACAATCTGAGACAAATCATAAGTGGGTAATCACGGGAGTGTCACAACATCTATTTAAATGCATTGTAAGTCAGCAACACCTCTGTTTTTTTATGACTTCTCACTGAGGAAAGCTAATTAATCCAGCCAGTGTAAACAGCTTATGCTAGCAGTCAAATCACGCTCTCGATCAGTATGGGTCACAGGGTTAAAAAAAAAAGTTGAACTATGAATAAAAGATTAATGTAATAAACATACTGATTTGTAGTTGTAGGTTCAGAAGGTCACTGATATAGCAAACAATATTGACATTTTTTATGTATTTTTTTTTTTAAAGTTGAACCTTCCATTGTTGGCACAATTTGCTCCTGCTAATCTTTTCTTAGTGCAAACACTTTTTTCAATAAACAACACTTACACCTATATAATATACTATATTGCCAAAGATTTTGCAGACACTTGGTCTTGCGTATGGTGTGTGAGCATTGCATTCCACATTTAGTCCCAATTTACGCTCAAAATTTCCTCCACTCTTCTGGGAAGGTGTTCCTCTAGATTTTGGAGTATGCTTGTGGAGAACTGTGCTCATTCAGATTCAAGGGTGTTAGGAAAGTCATGTACTGATGCAGGTGAGGTGAGGAGGTCTGGGGTGCAGTCTGTTCCAATTTATCCCAAAGGTGTTCAATAGGGCTGAGGTCAGAGCTCTATAGCAGGAGATTTTCCACTCTAACCCATGAAAGCATATTTTTATGGAATATGCATGCATACAATGGCACTGTCGAGCTGAAACAGGTTTGGATCTCCTAGTTCATTTACTGGAACATTTCATGCTACCACATCCAAATACATCCTATGCAATTGTGTACGTTCAACGCTGTGGTAAGTTTGGGAAAGAACCACATATGACAGGAAAAGTCGGGTATCCCAAAACTTCTTTCCATGTAATGTACATATCTCAACAATATGTGCTTGTTGAACATCCAGTTCCACATTCAGTTTTTATTGCCACTCTTTTGGGAAGGTTACCCACTAGATTTAAGAGTGTAAATGTCTGTTAATTCAGCTAAAAGAGCTGGAAGCACACAGCATTTAGAACATTAGAGAAATCAGAGGTTTGGGATGCAGTCAGAGTTCCAGTTCATCCCAAAGGTGTTTAATAACATTAGGTTGAGGGCACTGTTCAGCATTGGAATAACAAGTTCTTCAAGGACAAACTTCACAAACAGTGTAAAACAGAAGCTTGCTTTTTGTACAGAGGCATTACCAGAGGCATTATCTATACAGAAATATCCTCTTAGATCCAGTAAGGGGAAATAGATGAATAGAAAAACATTCTGTTTAACTGTGTGCTTCCAATTCGGTGGTAACTGTTTGAGGAAGAACCACGTGTAGATGCGAGGGAAATGTCAACAAATGCACTTCTAAATTGGATTTGCATTTATGGCATTTGGCCGACACCCTTATCCTGAGCTACTTACAATTACAGTAAGGAAAATAAGTATTTGAACACCCTGCTATTTAGCAAGTTCTTTCACTTAGAAATCATGGAGGGGTCTGAAATTGTCATCGTAGGTGCATGTCCACTGTGAGAGACATAATCTAAAAAATTAAATCCAGAAATCACAATGTATGATTTTTTAACTATTTATTTGTATGATACAGCTGCAAATAAGTATTTGAACACCTGAGAAAGTCAATGTTAATATTTGGTACAGTAGCCTTTGTTTGCAATTACAGAGGTCAAACGTTTCCTGTAGTTTTTCACCAGGTTTGCACACACTGCAGGAGGGATTTTGGCCCACTCCTCCACACAGATCTTTTTTTAGATCAGTCAGGTTTCTGGCCTGTCGCTGAGAAACACGGAGTTTGAGCTCCCTCCAAAGATTCTCTATTGGGTTTAGGTCTGGAGACTGGCTAGGCCACGCCAGAACCTTGATATGCTTCTTACAGAGCCACTCCTTGGTTATCCTGGCTGTGTGCTTTGGGTCATTGTCATGTTGGAAGACCCAGCCTCGACCCATCTTCAATGCTCTAACTGAGGGAAGGAGGTTGTTCCCCAAAATCTCGCAATACATGGTCCTGGTCATCCTCTCCTTAATACAGTGCAGTTGCCCTGTCCCATGTGCAGAAAAACACCCCCAAAGCATGATGCTACCACCCCTATGCTTCACAGTAGGGATGGTGTTCTTGGGATGGTACTCATCATTCTTCTTCCTCCAAACACGTTTAGTGGAATTATGACCCAAAAGTTCCATTTTGGTCTCATCTGACCACATGACTTTCTTCCATGACTCCTCTGGATCATCCAAATGGTCATTGGCAAACTTAAGACGTGCCTGGACATGTGCTGGTTTAAGCAGGGGAACCTTCCGTGCCATGCATGATTTCAAACCATGACGTCTTAGTGTATTACCAACAGTAACGGTGGTCCCAGCTCTTTTCAGGTCATTGACCAGCTCCTCCCGTGTAGTTCTGGGCTGATTTCTCACCTTCCTTAGGATCATTGAGACCCCACGAGGTGAGATCTTGCATGGAGCCCCAGTCCGAGGGAGATTGACAGTCATGTTTAGCTTCTTCCATTTTCTAATGATTGCGCCAACAGTGGACCTTTTTTCACCAAGCTGCTTGGCAATTTCCCCGTAGCCCTTTCCAGCCTTGTGGAGGTGTACAATTTTGTCTCTAGTGTCTTTGGACAGCTCTTTGGTCTTGGCCATGTTAGTAGTTGGATTCTTACTGATTGTATGGGGTGGACAGGTGTCTTTATGCAGCTAACGACCTCAAACAGGTGCATCTAATTTAGGATAATAAATGTAGTTAAAGGCAGACTAAAAGGTCTTTGAGGGTCAGAATTCTAGCTGATAGACAGGTGTTAAAATACTTATTTGCAGCTGTATCATACAAATAAATAGTTAAAAAATCATATATTGTGATTTCTGGATTTTTTTTTTAGATTATGTCTCTCACAGTGGACATGCACCTACGATGACAATTTCAGACCCCTCCATGATTTCTAAGTGGGAGAACTTGCAAAATAGCAGGGTGTTCAAATACTTATTTTCCTCACTGTACCTCATTCATAGAACTGAGCAGCTATAGGGTTAAGAACTTTACTCAGGGCCCCAGAAGTAGCAGCTTGGTGTGGCTGGGATTTCATGACCTTTTAGAGCCAAAATTTGTTGTTTGTCGGTACAATGACCTGTTAAAGGGAGAAAGTTAGCCGATATGATAGAGCGTAGAAAGGTAGACGTGTGTGTTCAGGAGACCAAGTGGAAAGGGAGTAAAGCCAGGAACATTGGAGGTGGCTTTAAACTGTTCTTTCATGGTGTAGATGGAAAAAGAAATGGTTTAGGGGTGATCCTGAAGGAAGAGTACAGTAAAAGTGTAGTGGAGGTGAAGAGAGTTTCTGATAGGGTGATGATCGTGAAGCTGGAAGTTGAAGGGGTGATGATAAATGTTATCAGTGCATATGCTCCACAAGTGGGCTGTGAGATGGAGGAGAAGGAAAAATTCTGGAGTGAGTTAGATGAAGTTGTAGAAGGTAACCCTAGGAATAAACGATTGGTGATGGGGGCAGACTTCTATAGGCATGTTGTTGAAGGGAACAGAGGTGATAAGAAGGTGATGGGTAGGTATGGTGTTAGGGTTAGGAATGTGGAAGGGCAAATGGTGGTAGATTTTGCTAAAAGGATGGAAATGGCAGTGGTGAACACTTATTTTAAGAAGAAGGAGGATCATAGGGTGACCTATAAGAGTGGAGGAAGGTGCACACAGGTGGACTATGTTCTATGTAGGAGATGCAACCTGATGGAGATTGGAGACTGTAAGGTGTTGGCAGGGGACAGTGTAGCTAAACAGCATTGGATGGTTAGTCTGAGGATGAATTTGGAGGTGAGGAAAAAGAGGAGCGTAAGGACTGAAAGAAGTATAAGATGGTAAAACTGAAGGAGGACTGTGGTGTGAAATCCAGGGAAGAGGTCAGACAGATAGGTTTAGTAAGGAGGAAGTGAGAGCAGCGATTAAGAAGATCAAGAGTGGAAAGTTGATTGGACCAGATGTCATACCAGTAGAAGCATGGAGATGTTTAGGAGAGATGGCAGTGGAGTTTTTAACCAGGTTGTTTAACAGGATTTTGAAAGGTGAGAGGATGCCTGAGGAATGGAGATGGAGTGTGCTGGCACTGGTTTTTAAGAATAAGGGAGATGTGCAGACCTGCAGTAACTACAGGGGAATTAAGTTGATGAGGTTATGGGTAAGAATATATCGGTAGGAGAATGCTGAGTATGGAGCCACCAGGAAGGAGGAAAAGAGGAAGACAATGGAGGAGGTTTATGGATGTGGTAAAGGAAGACATGCAGGTAGTTGGTTTGAAAGAGGCAGATGTAGAGGACAGAGGAGTATTAAGACAGACGATCCGCTGTGGCGACCCCTAATGGGAGCAGCCGAAAGAAGAAGAACTAGTACAGTACATATAAATGTTTAGTCATCCTCAAAACTTGAGTAAATGTGAAGATAGTCAAGACAAAAAAAAAAAAAACTGTCCTGACATTAGACATTTGAGTCCCTCCCTTGAGTTCCTTTCCCATCCCTGCTCAGCATTCTTCATTTCAGAAACACTGATTTGGATCGAGCTGTTAGTGAATGTGAGTGATGTCTTAAAAATACATTAATTATTCACCAGGTTTTCTAAATGACTGAAGAGGTCAGCTAGGCTAAGATCAATCTATTTCCAAGTAGTGGGTTTTAAATTGAAGAAAAATAAATAAATTAAATGGAATAGAGATCTGCCCAAAATACTGAATAATGCATAGTATTTGTGATGAAATATCAGCAACTTGAATAAAATCCGAACAGCATGCAGACAAAACTGCGCTGGCTGCATTATTTAGACAGCGTTTGCCCATGTAAATATGTATCTATGATTATTAATTTAGGAATAATTATTTATTTATAGCACTGGAGACTTTCCTGAAGGACACGGTTGCATATTAGTACATGAGAAGCTTTTATCAGCCTTCTCTTTACATATTCATAAATATAGGATCATGCAGTGTCACCTGAGATGGTCATTTTCAGGGACATTACAGAAGCTGGCCCAGGGCATGAGGCTTGATGAAGAACAGAATCCTGTACTCACCATAGGCCTTAAGCAGATATTTACATGACAAAGCACAAATAAAGCAGTAGCAAGCAAGCTACAGTATTCTCCTGAAAACAGTAATGCATGTGGTCTGAGGCCCTGGAGATGCTTTACTGATTTCAAGGCAGAGACAGACAGACAGACAGACAGACAGACAGACAGACAGACAGACAGACAGAGAAGGGGGGGAACAAACGTAAAATACAAATAAAAGAAAGTAATAAAAATCACATTTTAAAAAAAGGCACTCATTCTTACCCAGGCTTGCTGCTGGAACATTCCTCAAGATGAATGTTTTAAGTTGCACTGCATGAGCCAATAACTTTAAAAGAGATGACCAAGTGAATATGTAAAGCGACAGTTAATAAAAAAGCTGCTTTAACTTTTCATGAGCTTATATACTACCATTTCATTTCAGAGGCCTTTAGGGAAGACTCCACTGCTATAAATAAATAAGCGCTCTGCATCACGCATACATAATCATAAATACAGAAACCGATCGGCCATAACTTTAAACCTGTTTAATATAGTGTGCGTCCCCTTTGTGCTGCCAAAACAGCTCTAACCCTTTGAGGTTCCACAAAAGCACAAGACCAGCACCAATTCACTAGTTGTACTTTATCGGACTCTCTCAGTCTTAGCCCAAAACTACATAAGTTTACTATGGAGGGAGAACCCAAAAACCATAATCAGTGTTTCTGCAGGTTTCACCAAGACAAATGTGGGACTTTTTAAAACCATTAAAAATAAAATTGATCACCTACATATCACGACTTCAAAAACACTCAAACGTTGTTAGCAAATGGCTTTAACCAAACCCTAATTAAAAAAAATTTTCAAGCCAAGTATCTTTAAACTTCAGCCCTTGTACTTGCCCATAGCTGAAAAAATACAATCTGTTTTGCATACAATTTCAAGAGAGATTTGAACCAATAACAAAGTCGGTCTCATTTCGCAGTCGTAATACAAAACAACTAAAACACCAAGGAAACAACAACCAAAAAAACAACATTCTGCTGGAGCATTTCAATGACTATTAGAGGAAGCGTTACATGGACAATGGAAAATTAAGACCTATGAAATGAAAATTATTTTAGACCTTTTTTTTTACGTTTTAAGACCCTGCAGAAAAGCTGATAGACATATTTTTACTGTAATTAATAGAAACAGTTTGTAACAATGGGCATTAGGACTACAGTTACAATAAACATCTTAAACTCAAGTGTTCATCAGTGAACCTCCACATTGAGGGAACTATAATGAATGGACATTCAGTGTCACCCGTTTCTTTTTTGAGTCTGGCTCCTCTCAAGTCCTTGCCACTGTTGCCACTGGCTCGCTCATTAGGGATAAACTTATAGGGAATCGATTAGGATTATATTTAAACAATTAGTTTATTTCCATGAAGCTAAACTAATTTGAATTGAATACATTAAGTTCTAACCACTGCACACACAAAAAATAAAAAACAAAACCGACACACTTCCGGTGTGGAAATGCTCTGATTAAGTCGTCTAACAATCACATTTGACTGCTCAGATTCTCACAAATACTAATTGTTTCTCCTTCAAACGCATCCACTGTGAAAACTGACTGGTCAACTGCAGCGTAAGGAAGATATTGGACTCCTGACAGGTGCCACTGCAATAAGACAATCTGTGTGATTTAGTTCAGTCAGTTGTTTTAATGTTATGAATCATTTGTGTTTATATGTCAATATTTCATGCTTGTAAAAGATGCTCAATAGTGTAGCCTGTTACTTCTGCTGCACTACAATGTGAGTTAATGTCTTTCCTCTTGAAATAATTATCCTACGTTTCCTGTTCAGCACATGGCCACACTAACACTCCACCGTTGATTAGAACAGAGCCTGTTGATTAGAGTGCAAGCATGTAGTGTAGGCATTTCTCATTTTTAATAAGCTAATGAAAAGCTGGACAAACAGATGCAGTTTTTACGAGTGTCCCAGGCCTTCGATCTCACCTGCATCAGCATGTAGTAGATTCCTGCCAGTCCATGTGCTGCTCCAACATACTGCTTCTTATGCCACTCGTAGAGCAGTGGGCACCGCTCTGTCTTCTTCTCTTCGCTGGACAAGTTCTTCCCTGACTCCAAGATGGCAGTCACCACCTAAGAGAAGAAAAAAAGAAAGAAAAGGCGAAGAAAAAAAACTATAAAAAAAATGACCCAACCACACTTACAGATCCATATATATATTCTCTCTTGTTTTGCATAATGTGGAGCTTTAATAGTCATTTGCCCTAAATGATCAATTACAAAACATCCCTTAGAACTACAAGCTATTTTCCTTCAAAGCAAGACTTTTGCTGCCGTGGCTAATAATCATAAATATGCAGAATTTGCATCATCAGCCCATATCATCATCATCATCATCGTCATGTTATGCTTTTTACCCCCAGTAGCAAATCTAAAACCAGAGTCCCAGTGGAAGCTTTTCAATGAGTCAGCATTAACCTCAGCTCATGTGCTCACAGTCAGAGCTTTCCTCCCTAATCAATAATCTTGGTTCCTGCATGAATGATGGAAAAGAACACGACATTCTCGAACAAAAGGCCTGTTTTCCAGTGAGCTACAGAGCCAAGTAATTGATACCACAAAAACAGCTTTGTCATCAGAGTAGCTCTGCACCACCAGAGAGTGTGGAAAAAAAGCAAGAGTGAGGAATATGATAAGAAAGCAAAAAAAATAAAAAAGTAAAAAAAAATAAAAATAAAAAAAGGAGAGAAAATTGAAAAGATAAATAATAGACCAAACAGTAATTAGTCTAAATGGATTTTCAAAGAGAAACAAATCTGCTTGTAGATATTGGTGTGAAAGAAAGAAAAAAAGGCTTGGTGTTAAAAAGAAAAAAAAAAAAAAGAAAAAGGCTTGGTGTGAATTGTAAGCTAAAAAAAAGACTAATCTATCTGTGTACTGTAGCGGAATACAAAAAAGTAATTACATGTAAGGAATAAAACATGACAAGAAGTGCTGTGCAGAGAAAATTCATCAATGACACTCTGATGCAGATCAGTGCAATGGATTCATTGGGAGATTTTATTCTTCTAAAGTCACAGGAAAAACCAACACTAACAAATATTTAAATAAAGGACATTAGGTCAATAGGTGTATAATTACTATACATTTTCTATACATTTTCATTGTGAAACATCAACAAAACAAGTAGATTTGTTTCATTTTGTTATTTTCTTGTGTATTGCTTATTTTCAAGGCATATTTCTATCCTGACGTGTTGATCTCTTCCTTGGTCTACCTGTAGGTTTTTTCTTTTTATAACCAATTTCCTTTCAATTAGTCAAATACAGTGACTCATTTAAGGTCTGTAAACGCACAAATTAATGTCATGTGTTGTTCATCTGAGGTTGTATTAAGCTCATTTCAAGACCTGCTGAGGACCATAGAATTCAAAGTACAAAAATAATTTGCACCCTCATTTATTTTCACACAACTACCAACACAACAAAGGGGCAAAAGTGATTTTTTTTTTTTTAGACTGGTAAACATTTTCCCTCCTGAAGAGGATTCTAAAAAGGGAGAAGTCCCCCCCCCCTAAAACAAACTGTACCCAAATAATAATTGTTATTTCCTTAAATTCACTTCAAGATTTATGGATCTATGATTCTATTTTCTAGCTCTATTGTTTTCCACCTAAACCTAAACTCTTGTATCAAACTCATTTTAATAATCTGAAAAAAAAATTTATAATAATAATGTCTTCAGTCTACAAGAAAAAAAGAAATAACACTAAAATCTAATAGTTTCAGGCGGGACTTTATATGTGAACAGTATAAGTTCAGTGCCAGGTCTCTCTTCAACAAATCACCTATTGAGATTTCCTACAAACTTTTCTGATGAAAACAAGCAGCCAACTCAAGAGATATTCTTGATCTTGCACTTTAAAGTTCAACCACTTCATTAATATTAATGGTGACATTCCAAACGACACGTAATATCACTAAAGGGCATGGTGCTACAAATCGGATAAAAGATTGCCCAAGGATGTAGTTAAAGGTTATTTCAGCATCTTATCACATTGGTGTCAGATAACTGACTGCAACTAGTCACAGTGTTGCTCCATTATTTCATCATCTCCACCTGAAATCAAAATCCCTCAATACTACGGTTAAAAATAAACGTATTACAAATAAGGCAATATTGGGAACAGTCAAAAACTTTGTTGTCAAAATTATTTCCCATTTTAACTTCCCATCCGCTTTACCAGCCTATGGGAAATTGGAATGGGAAATAATATCTTGACTGAAAGATCAGGGGTTCAAGTCCCAGTGCCACCAAGCTGTTGGGTCCTTGAGCAAGGCCAGTAAACTCTCTGCTCCAGTGACGTTGACTTCAAATACCCAACAAGCTGAGATTATAAAAAAAAATTATAATAAAAAAAACCATTAATAATAATTTCACTGACAAATAAAAGCCTTTTTCTTTTTGGTTTTTGTCTTTTCACAGCTATAACATAGGTGAGGACAGGAAGAAACATGTCTGGTGGCACTCTGCTTGCATGTTATGCCATATCACCCCGAACAAAGTTTCATAATTTACATAAAACAACATGGCCTAATTAAATGATTTATTGCTTAAATAACAACTGTTTTAAATTGTTGTGATGTACTACATGTGATGAATTCCGCATTTATGGGAGCAGACTTGTGTGGCAAAACTTAACATAAAATTTGGCATAATAACTATAAAAGAAATAAAGCCCTTTGCATTAAACTATTCCACACCATTCCATCATTATTTCCTTCACTGATGTTCTATTCCATGCTAAACGTATTGCTAAATACAGTGCAACACCACATGACCAAGTGACTATAGAGCACAAGAAAATACAGTTTATGTTTTTATATTTATGCTTCTTTAGGAGAACTCATCTCCACTTAAATAGTTGTGAGGCAGAACCTGGCAGAAAGGAGGTAAATGGTCTCAAGAATGATCCGTTTTGAAAACTGGCCTTCAGTAAAGTAGATATGATCAAATTAAACAACAGTGACCTCAGTGGTGGCAGACGCGACCAATTCTGTTTACGTCAAATGTGGTCTTGTGTAAATATTGTTTTTCTAAATCTCTAGTGCTGAAATGTTTTCGAAATCTTCAAGATAGTTAATCTGGTAATAACCTCCTGGTAATAAAATGCTTCTACAAGTTGGTTAATTTGGTATTCAGTTTGTATTGCAAATTATTTTGAAACTTTACTTATACAAGAGCTGTGATCAGAAGGCAAAAATCCAACATAATATTTCTGATTAGAAATCCAATACTTAACATTCTGGAAGGTATTTTAGACAGAAGCATCAGCTAGATCTTTATATGGAAATGGAGTTTCCATTTAAAAAAATGCACCACACGAGTTAATGAACGGCATCTAACCATGTCTATGGACTTATAATGCTGGCATAGATATTTCTATTAACAAACCCATTGATAGTGCATAAATAAATGCTCTACACAAGCAGAACTTATCCTGCATACATTTACCATTCTGGTGTAAAATGTGCTTAATCTGCAACTTTTTAAGGTACTGGATTTGTGTCCACTGTACTTTAAGGATTGCTCTGGACATTACTAGTAATAGATTCTTTGTTCTTTGTTTCAAAAGGTGACCACCAATCCTGCCTGAATGAGATTTAAATGTCTCTGAGCCACACCATTTCCTTCACACAGAAAAAATGATGGTCTAAATGACCCATTCTGCAATTCAGGGTGGATTTAATGAACTGAAGGGTCATTTATAATATTCACAGCTACGATAATGCTGCACTTGATGCGGTCTTTACGGGAAAAGAAATAATTTAAATTTAAATGTTTAATCCACTTTAATCTAAGTTACTTTATTTTTTTTTTATTATTACTTCTTGTTTATTTTCTGAGCAGTGATATGTTGTTAAAGCCATTAAAAGATTAATATTTTGCCATTTTGAGCTTGGTCCATATAAATGAAATACAAATACAAACTGAGCACATCCTTGGATCTGGATCTGCAACACTCTTCATTAGATCTTCAATGTTTAATGCAAATCATAATGCTAATCTTGTAAGAAACTTAACCTACACTTTACCTATGCTTTTCCAGCTGTCAGTTCGAAAAAAGGCTCTCTGGTTAAGCAGCATGTTGTAACAAAAATAAAAAGCCTGTAAACTTTGTTTTCTACAATTGTTTTTCCTGGGCTGAAACCTAGAATTTCTTTAAACATGACTTTCAAGTAACAAGAAGTGCTTTTATTTATAAGTACTTCGGTGCTTCTCGTTTCTGTGCTTTAGCACAAAAAAAAAAAAAAAAAAAAAAAAAGCCCAAGCATACTTGCCTGCCATCGTGTGAAGATGCATTTGTGAGGCGCCAGGCAAAAGCTAAAAAACACTTCAACTGTACTTATACCACAAACCTGCATTATACTGAAAACAATGTTTTCGAAATGTGACAGCAAAATTTCCCTCAAATGTGAAAGCCACTTTGCTCTGAAGGAGTCAGAGGGCGGTACCTACAAGTGTAAAAACTGTCCAGGAATCCCTTTCGGGGTCGCCACAGGGGATCACCCGTCTTCATACTACTCTGTCCTCTATATCTGCCTCGTTCAAACCTACTAACTGCTCACTTCCCTCACCACCTCCAGAAACCTCCTCCTTGGTCTTCCTCTTTTCCTCCATCCTGGTGGCTCCATCCTCAGCATTCTCCTACCGATATACCCCATGTCCCTCCTCTGCACATGTCCAAACCATCCCAATAGCGCCTATTTCAACTCGTGTCCAAAACGTCCTACATGTGCTGTCCCTCTAATATATTTGTTTCTAATCCTGCCATCCACATTAATCCTCCTGTCTTAAGGAAAGTAAGGTTTGAAAGAAGAATAAGATGGTGGAAATTGAAGGAGGAAGAGTGTAGTGTGAGGTTCAGGAAAGAGGTCAGACAGGGGCTTGGTGGTGGTGAAGAGGTGCCGGATGATTGGGCAACTACTGCAGGAGTGATGAGGGAGGCAGCTAGAAAAGTACTTGGTGTGACATCTGGGTATAGAAAGCAAGACAAGGAGACATGGTGGTGGAATGAGGAAGTGCAGGAGAGCATTAGGGGAAAGAGGTTGGCAAAACAGAAGTGGGATCGACAGAGTGATGAGAAAAGTAGGCAGGAGTACAAGGAGATGCGGCAGCAGGTTAAAAGGGATGTGGCGAAAGCCAAGGAAAAGGCATATGAGGAACTGTATAAGAGGTTGGACACTAAGGAAGGAGAAAAGGATTTATACCAATTGGCCAAGCAGAGGGACCGAGCTGGGAAGGATGTACTGCAAGTTAGAGCAATAAAGGATGGAGAGGGAAATGTGTTGACTAGTGAGGAGAGTGTGTTGAGAAGATGGAGGGAGTATTTTGAGCAGCTGATGAATGAGGAAAATCAGAGAGAGAGAAGGTTGGAGGATGTGGAGTTGGTGAAGCAGGATGTAGATAGGATTAGTAAGGAGGAAGTGAGAGCAGTGATTAAGAGGATGAAGAATGGAAAGTCGGTTGGACCAGATGACATAGCGGTAGAAGCGTGGAGATGTTTAGGAGAGATGGCAGTGGAGTTTTTAACCAGATTGTTTAACAGGATTCTGGAAGGGGAGAGGATGCCTGAGGAATGGAGAAGGAGTGTGCTGGTACCGATCTTTAAGCATAAGGGAGATGTGCAGACCCGCAGTAACTACAGGGGAATTAAGTTGATCAGTCACACCATGAAGTTATGGGAAAGAGTAGTGGAAGCCAGGCTGAGAGAAGAGGTGACCATCTGTGAGCAACAGTATGGTTTCATGCCGAGGAAGAGCACCACAGATGCCCTATTTGCTTTGAGGATGTTGATGGAGAAGTATAGAGAAGGACAGAAGGAGCTGCATTGTGTATTTGTGGATTTAGAGAAAGCGTACGACAGGGTGCCGAGAGAGGAGTTGTGGTATTGTATGAGGAAGTCAGGTGTGTCAGAGAAGTATGTGAGGGTGGTGCAGGACATGTATGAGGACAGTGTGACGGCAGTAAAGTGTGCAGTAGGTACGACAGACTGGTTCAGGGTGATGGTTGGACTGCATCAAGGATCGGCCCTGAGCCCTTTCCTGTTTGCAGTGGTGATGGACAGGTTGACGGACGAGGTCAGACAGGAGTCTCCCTGGACTATGATGTTTGCAGATGATATTGTGATTTGTGGTGAGAGTAGAGAGCAGGTTGAGAAGAGCCTGGAGAGGTGAAGATATGCGCTGGAGAGAAGGGGAATGAAAGTCAGTAGGAGTAAGACAGAGTACATGTGTGTGAATGAGAGGGAGGGCAGTGGAGTGATGCGGTTGCAGGGAGAAGAGGTGGAGAAGGTGGAGGAGTTCAGGTACCTGGGGTCAACAGTGCAAAGTAATGGAGAGTGTGTTAGGGAAGTAAAGAAAAGAGTGCAGGCAGGGTGGAGTGGGTGGAGAAGAGTGGCAGGAGTGATTTGTGATAGAAGAGTATCTGCAAGAATGAAAGGGAAAGTTTATAGGACTGTGGTGAGACCTGCGATGTTGTATGGATTAGAGACAGTGGCACTGAGTAAAAGACAGGAGGTGGAGCTGGAGGTAGCAAAACTGAAGATGTTGAGGTTTTCGTTGGGAGTGACGAGGATGGACAAGATTAGAAATGAGTTTATTAGAGGGACAGCACATGTAGGATGTTTTGGTGACAAGGTGAGGGAGGCGAGATTGAGATGGTTTGGACATGTGCAGAGAAGGGACATGAATTATATTGGTAGAAAAATGTTGAAGATGGAGCCACCAGGTAGGAGGAAAAGAGGAAGGCCAAGGAGGAGGTTCATGGATGTGGTGAGGGAAGACATGCAGGTAGTTGGTGTGAAAGAGGCAGATATAGAGGACAGGGTGGTATGGAGACGGATGATCCGCTGTGGCGACCCCTAATGGGAGCAGCCGAAAGAAGAAGAAGAAAAAGAAATGGAGATTATAATTTGCCTATTACAATCAGTTTGGTTTACAGAGGCCTTTTTGATTGGACACAATGCATTCAATTCCAGATTGGATAGAGTAAATTTGGCATCATCTGCCTACTTTGCAGCCTTCTCAACAGTGCATTAACATTTTGCTTACAAGTTTCATTTACATGTGTAAAAAAAATAAAAATTTAATAAATAAAAATTTAACTTTAAGCAAAAGGTGTTTTTTTGTTGTTGTTTTTTTTACATCACTACTTTTATTTTTGAGTCAAATGTGTGGCTAAATTTAGGAGTAGATTGTGCAGGGTTTTAACATTTAGCTTAAGAAAGGCTGGTGGATTTGGCATCCCGCTACCACTCTGGTGAATATGATCAACTTGAAGTTCAGTTTTAAGGGAACACCTCAGACACTGATGTATTTTTCTTAAGTACCTGTACTTTTGAGTATTTTCATCTTGGAAAATGTTTCCTTTTCACCACATTTCAGAAAACCATGCTGTTTCTCGCTACGTTGAGGTGAAATACATAAATTGTGTAAAATGATAACCTGTTGTTTAACCCTACAGTTCTTGGGTCAGTTTGTGTAGAGTAATAATTTTAAAAAGAAATGATATGCAGCGGAATGGAACACTGAAAGGCATCACTTAATAAAATATAGTTTTTGTACGTTTGATGCATATTTCACTGAAACACTAGAGAAACTTTATTGAAGTAGAAATGTAAAAAAAAGAGTATTTTACTGAGTGTTTTCACTTTTACATAACTACATGAATGGTGTACTTTATCCACTACTTGTGTCGCCTTGGTTACACTGATTACCAGTTTTTTATTTAATGTGTGCTTACTGGATTTAGCTAAATTTGACCCTTTTGTAGCAATACACATTTATATATTGTACAATGTATAATGTAGGAAGTGGTCAGTACATTGGTTTAATTAGTAAAGTTTGTTTGGGGCCGTTTATTATTTAGTTTGGGCCAGCCTCTGAAATAAATACCCTCAGCGTTTTTTTAAATGCTCTTGCCTGACCCGATTTAAGCACCTAACTAGGTATAAACTACAATAACAAGTGGCCTTTACCATAGCGATTGTGTTCTTGTCCACTGTTTCTGGGCCGATCTCTTTGTTGACGTAGAGCAGGGCGTACAGGTATCCAGCCCGGCCGTAGAGCAGCTCGTCTGGAATCTCTGAGTCAGGACTGATGACTGAGCGCTGGAGCTGAAGCAGCCTGCAAGATCCCAAATCAAAAGAAAAACGCTGAGAGGATCGACTTAATCGTATTAACCAAATTTAAACACAAATGTCACAATAGCAAATTTCCCTGTAAGAGAGATTATTAAAGAAGTCAGTTCAGTGATATAGCTGGTCTTAAGCAGATGGGCTGCTCAGCATGAGGCCAGGAATTCTGCCAACATACTAAAGTGGGCTACAGACTGAGTAAAGAAACCCATGCTGGAACAGCAACGCTGAGAAAAGAAGATTATTTGGCAGCCTTAAACAGACAGGTGACAAATTAAAAGAAGAAACTCTGGCTCTTTGCTGGCAGTATTTGGGCTCATTTGTCTCCTCAGAGGGAAGAGTCACTATAAATGAATGCAAAATTCATCTGCCTCCTCAGTTTTGTCCTGTAGGAGTATCCAGGTCTCTTCCAAGATGAGAGCTCAGAGCGTTTGAAAAGAACAAAAATGATGCAAACGAAACATACTATTGGCCTTCGCAGTCATTAGATCTTAACCCAATTGAATAGATTTTCAAGTGGCATTTTAAATAGCACTTTCCACAATATTAAGACACTTTATCTTGTGTTCTTAAATTCATCACCTTTGCATGTGTTTATTATTGAGCGAGATTTGAGTGTACATGATAATCAGTCTCCTGTTGAGAGCTGGAGAGTTCCCAATGCCAGAGAAGTGAAGTGAACACAGCAAGCGGTTCTGCTCATTGACCTGCCAACTTCTAACACACGCACACAGCAGAGAGTGAGGAATGTCACATGTCCTGAGACAGCTTATATGGACAAACAAATGCAGTGCACAATGCCAAATGAAGGCAATGGAGTTTCTTTAACAAAAAAAAAAAAAAAAAAAAGGTGGTTCCATTTACGCCAGCGGAAACTGGCTGATATAGAGGGAGGGACATTTAAAATCATTTGTTTACATGAATGCCATTAATATATTTTATGTTTAAATTCAACAGTTCAGAGTCAGTTCAACAGCAAGCAGAACATTATCAGAGGAATAAATGATGGAAGAAACTCCTGACTTGCCACAACACCGGTGGCCTTATATGCGTGGGGGTTTTTATTAGTTGAAAAGGTTTTAGGCTCATGATCATTTTATTAGATATCAATCAGTGTTTGACAAATTTAGATCATTCTATTAATAGATCGGTGTGCTGAGTAAACATCACATCACATAAACTGAGTTGATTAAGCAAAGAGTCGTGTTACTAAAATGATAATAGGATAATAGGAACATTATAGCTATAATACATCATAGTACTTCAAATACTCAAGTACATTTGAAGGCAAATACATTTGCACATGTACTCAAGTAAAGGTTTGAAGGGAGCACTCTTACTTTTACTGGAGTGATATTTTACCTGTGTCCACCAGTTTACAAATATGCAAAAGTATTTGAAACAGACAAATTATCACACACACTTATCGCAAACCTAACCACAAACAATAGTCTATGCTTATACTGATGCAGAAACGGCAAAGGGACACACCAATGTAATTTATTCGTTTGTCCACCAATCTAGCCATTCATTCATTCATTCAAGTGGTTCATCTATACACCAATTTATTCATTCAGTCATTATTCATTCACTGACCTACCTATCCATTTATTCAGCCATCCAGTCATCCCTCCAACCATCTATCCATCCAGTCATTCGCTGAACCATGCACTTTTCCATCCAGCCACTGGTTCATCCATACATCCATTTATTCACTCATTTAACACCAAATCAACCAGGGTGGGATGCCAGTCTTTTACAAAATAATCAACAGAAACCCCTTAGAGTATTAGAGCTCCCAAACCATCCGAACCATGTCCGGATGCTGTTTAACCCATAACACCCACTGCAGTTTCAAAGCAAGAATATTTTATGCTGAAAAAAAGACAGAGAAAAAGCCAAAAGTTACTATCGTACTTTGTGAGGCACTCCTGTAGGTCATCCTGGTTCTTTAGGCGATGGTGGACGACTGCAGCCACGGCCAGCGGTCCAGCATCACCACACAGAAACGTGACTTTCCGGCCATTCAGATTACGCAGTGCACGCTTAACATAATCCAGAGAGCGATGCAGATGAGAGGACTCTCCACTCACGCGATGCAACTGCAAGTACAACAAGGCGATTCCTACAACACATACATAGTACATACCCTTAACATACTTAGCCACACAGTCTTCAAATTACAATCACATCCGTAAGTGATTTTATTTACACTAGACTGACTGGAATTGAATGTCAACAAATGAATAATTAAAAAAGATGCTGAAATCATTACTTGTAGTAATGTCACTACAGTCATTACAGAGTACTCTCACCTGACCAACCGGTATAGGTGGAGAAGTCATGAGGGTCTGCAGTCTTTAGTCCTTCTTCCATCTGCTGGAGAAGGTCTTTGATTTTATTCTGTACTTTCTTCTGGAAGGCCTCTGTGATCTGTTTGTTAATAATGAAAAACAAAATGTCAAACAAAAATGTCATTTTTCTTTTGTAAAATGTACGCTTTTTTTTTTTTTTGCCAAATGTGCTGCAGCACAAACCTATACTTCAGAGCTGTTGAATAAATTCAACAAGGCAAGGCACAGTTTTATATTAATGCGCTTGTTCTACTATGTTATAACGTATCTACTAACACCTTACGCAAGAAACAGTGTGGGGGACGCTCCATATAGCCTAAACCAAATAACAATAGTGTTATTATTTAGCAAAAAATCTATAAACTTCCTTTTACCTGACATTTTATTTAGTATTTATGAAAGGAGTCTTGAGCATCAGCTCTTCTTATAGATCAATACGCTTTACTCTTCAGTCATTCTCTAGCACAGCTGTGAGAAAATCATGATCTAGATGCGATTGGCTGCAGACTTTTCATATTAAGGCTGCACACCATAACCGTTTATTGCATGAAAAAAATAATACATCATTTTATCATTACAAACACTGACAGACATTGGATTGGATTTAGGTATGCTCGGGAAAGCAACAAACACCATACTCGAGACTGCATTAGTGTGATAAGTAGAAGACCCATCATTGAGCTCTGTGGGACCTCACAATGCAATTTTAGAAAATAATAGAATTTAGGAGAAATAGTACCTTAAACACCTAATAAATAAAAGCTTCACAAAATTACAACCCAAAGCAGCATAAAACTGTAGTAAAGAAACAGGGCATTGGCTCTCATCCATGGGGTTAAACAAATTATTTATAATGCAGTTCTATGAATGTGGATGCCTTGATTTATTAAATATTAAAAAGTAACAAAATGTTCAGTTTATACATATTAAAATCTCATTTGGAGCACCTTTTTTTTGTCCATTTTTACACCACGCATGACACTGCTTGAAGAGCATCTTCATGAGGCAAGGTTGTATGTTCATGTCATACAATGGTCATTTTGTGCTGCAGGCATTAATTATGACCAGTAATAATTAAAAATCACCTGATTAATATTAAAAGTCCACCTTATGCTGCTCTAACAGCTCTAAAATTTATAACGTGGACTCCACAAGAAAGCTGTAGGTGTGCTGTGGAAACTGGTATTGTGGAGGTTGTGAAGTGGTGTCTCAATGAACTGAACCCTTTCGAGCACATCCCAGAGAAACTTGAACATTTCAGATTCTGTTGAATTTGGAAGCAAAGTCAACAATTGAACTCTTTTCAGATACATAACTTTTGTCCATTTATTTGAGCTTTTTTTTTAACACTTCACCTGTTCACCTATGTTCAAGCTGTTCACATGCTGCCTAATATATCCCACATTTCTTACATTTGCCTTTGCAACAAGATCTTCAATGTTTACCTATCAGTCATTATGCCTGGTTAGTGTGGAGTCAGTTCATACATTCCATATATTGTACATTTATTACATATGAATGTCACTTCTATCCAATTACCGTACAAAAACCAGCTGACATCAGCCGAAAATGTCTGATATTGTGGTCAGCCTAACAAAAAGACATCTGCTCTGGCAGACAGTGGTACAGATTCGGGTGGTGGCTGCTGGCGTAGACACAAAGAAAGCCTTTAGCGGTGGAGAAAGGAAGGCTCCGATGTTTTTGATCATAATTACTGAGGGATGTTCAGTGCTAGTGCAGCGCTACCCTTCCGCTCCTTTCACACACACGTGGCAAGCGATAAGTTATTAGAAGCCGACGGTATCTCGGACAGAGAGGAAGAAGTGAACCAAGTCTGCTGGCAGTTCATTTGCAGCAGTGCTGTCTGAGATGAATTCTAATAAAAGATGAGAGGCTCAGGCTGGTGCTGCAGCATGCCGCGCTGACAAAGCAGCACTGTAAAAGACGAGATGAAAAGTAGCAACAAACATCCTGATAAGGTTTAAAAACAAGTGAGGACATTCCACAGCATTACAACGAACTAAAAATTAAAAATGTGTTGTTGTTTTTTACTAGAACTAAAACACTGCTGGTTGTCCGGTTATTGGAAATAAGCCAATACCACGGTGGTAGCAGCAAGCCTGCTGCACATCGCACCACTGTCTTCGACTCTTTTCTAGAACGAAATGAAGTAAAATGTTTTCATTCTTAGTAATAGGAAAGACACAGAATATCGCTCCATTAAAAATCATTAAACACAATACAAGAATTAAAAAAAAAAAAAAAATCTAATTACAAGTTTAACTCAGAACCAGGACTTTTAATGTTACAGGTATAACAATGGATGCTAGTGTTGCAGTACTGCACGTCGAGTCCAGAAACCGTTGTTCTTTTATTTTATAAACTCAAAAGTTTGACTAGAACACCCCTTGTATCTCAGAGCATGCTATCTTAATGGATACTTTCCCTACAGAATGGGGGTTATTAAAGCCAAATAAATATGGAACAGAATGTTCAAAATGCACTTGTGAATTTTATGGTCAGATATCTAAGAAAAGTGGTAGTTCAGTGCTTTAGGCATAGGAGGTCACGAGTTCAAATCCCAGCAGCACCAAGTTGCCTCTGTTGGGTCCTTACCATTCAACTGCTCAGTTATAAGTCACTCTGGTTAAGGTCGTCTGCCAAATGCTGTGAATGTCTACAAACGTGTCCATAATGTGTACAATATGATCGAATATATAAAATAAACGTATTGCTCTGTTGATTTAAATTGGTAAATGTGGCACTTTGGAGCAGTTTTGACCTGAATTTATTGTCTGTCAAAAATGTTTATATAAGAGTGGGAAAGGTTGTGAGTTTAAATCCTAGCTCATCCACGCTACCACTTATAAGCCTTTAAAAGGCCCTTAAACTGATTATATAAAATAAATATTTTTAATGTAAAAAGTCTGTATGTAAATTAATTTACAATAATAAACGAACGGATGGACGAACGGCTTTATTCATCCCAGAGAAAAATTTACACATTACAGCGCCACAGCAAGAAAAAAAAAATATGCTAAAGCAAAATTACATTGTAGATAAAAAGTAAGTAAATTATAAACATAGATATAAAGTATATAAATAACTAACAGATGTGGTATGTCATATACATCAGAAGACTTGGGCTGAAATAAAGTGCAAACATTATGAACATGAAAACTGCTAGCAGTTATGCTTGAACAGTGAGCTAATCCTAAAACTAGGACAGTGCAGCATGTACAGTGTGTAAACTGGTAAAACAAATGACCTCCTGTATCACACCTTCCTATTGCCAAGCTGCAGGAGTCTTCCGCTAAAGGAGCTGTGTTGTTTTGTAATGGTCATTAGTCTAGTTTTGCATTAAAACTAGTCACAAAGTGTCAAAGTCACAGAAATTAATCAGTCAAGTCAAGGAAATAAATTAGTATGTTTAAAGTAAGAAAATAAAATCTGGCCCTAATACTGGAACACGTTACGCAGCCAAGCTGACTTTGTTTCTCGAGACATGGCAGCCAACGGTTGCAGAGGCGTGATGACTGTGTGCTTTAAGTTAACGGTCCTGTTCACTGGGGATGTAATACGTGATCATTATCCGGATTCGCAGCTGCTGATTGTGCTTAATTCTTACAGTATTTTTGCAAAAATAAGAGCAAAATTATTTAGCTGATGTGCTGGACAGCGACGGTATTCTTTAATGCTTGATGTGTTTAAACACTGCCGTAATAGTAGCCGTTAATAGTCTTGCATTTGATACATGTGGCTACGCAATGGTCACATGAAAGAAGTTAATGACTTTGGGCCATTTCAATTGTTGCATGATGCTTGTTGCATGATCTAATAATGTGTACTGAATTGGTCAAATCTCATTCAGAAGACCTCTATTAGCCCATATAGGACACTCCGTTTATGGTCAGAACATCCGTAAATCTATCCAAATGCTTCCAAACTAATGCAACATGTATACAACAATAGAGTACATTACGGCTTGCTTTGAGCAAACGGACTTCATAAACAGCATGAAGCTGCAGAGCGCACACTAATACGCAGAAGATAAAGACGGTGAGCAGACACTTCTACAGACTGACAGAAAACAAACAGTGAGAAATGAGCAGATGGCATGTGGGTTTAGCTTATCTGAGACCACAGCAAACATTCGCGTTTCATACATCTAATTTCGCCTAAATGTGAAGGACAAACCATAAAAAGATCTGGATCATACAGTGTAGGTCACCTGCATTCCACAAAACAGCGTTAGTCAAAGCCTGGATTCTACAGACTTTTGAAAATGTGCTGTTGCACCAAAAGCTTTAGCAGCAGATCCTTTAAGTCTGCACCATCTGCAAGGTGTGGCCTCCATGGGTCAAATTTGTTAGTCCAGCACATCCAACAAATTGATCTTTCTTTAAGTAAATTGATTTTTGAAAAAATCTTGAGGCCATCTCAACACCTTGAACATTTTAAAAACATTTTTTAGCAATTTGAAGCAAGGCACATTATGCTGCTGACTAAGGCCACAGCCAACAAAGAATACTATTGCCCTAAAGGGGTGGTGGTTGATCTGCAACAATGTTCAGGTGGGTGGTATGTGTTAAAGTATGGACAGTCTTTCAAGACTGGAAACTTTTCATGGGAATTTACAGGAATATATGGAAATTACTGGAATTAACTAGGAATTTACAAAATCACAGGTTAGCTTATAACAGAGAACTAAAATGTAGTTGGAAAAAAACAATCTTGCAGGGTAATTTATGTTAAAACAAGATTTAATGCAATTTCAGTTAAATTTCTACCTGCACATCCATCACTCACATGCACACAGAACACTTACTGTACTGCAGGGCTGCTGAGGCCACACCCCCTACATGCACTGTGCATTTCTCCATAAAATAGATCATTTGTTGAATCAAAAAATGCTGATCTTGTCGAGTATTTACGTAGATTGCATAAATTTTACATAAATGTAGTTTTAAAACATCCGTGTGTTGTGTGTAAGCTACTGTGCAACAAAATTCTATTAACAATTCAGTAAAAAAAAAAAAATCTTTTTTAAAATCTGCATTAGTTTGCATGCATGTGCGTTTATGACCTAACAAAATGTTTATATTTTGTATATGATACAGTTTATATGCAATTCCCCCAAATTCTAATTACTTCCCAGACATTCCTTGCAGGTTTTCAACTTGGAATATATCCAAAATTCCCCAGAGGTAGTTACCATCAAATGTTTCCGGAAACTTTCCATCCTTTTGCAACCTTCACCAGAACCAATCCTTCCCAGCAGATAATTGTCTAGAGATTCCACACTGGCATCACACTGATTTGCCTGCATCTCATTGTGCTTCCTGGTGATGGTCTTACCCAGGAAAATGCATGATCATGTAGCATTTAGCGTTTGTGCTCTTGCAAAAATGTCAGCAAGTCATTGGGAATGGTGTGGCTTTGCAATTTGGTCCCTCTCGCTCCTTACACTAATTTTCCAAGTTTGGTCATTGTATACACATGCCTGTGTAGAATGTTCTTGATTCTGAAAAGGTTGGTGTGGCTGCTGTATGAGTTGCAGAGATTCAGGAGCAGATTTTTCTCCTCAAACTTATTTCTCAACTTATGCTAAACTTAATTAATAGATCAAACTATGAAGTGCATGTAACTGATTCGCACTTTATTAATGCAATTATATTATGAACTCTTGCAATAATTCTGGCAGTTAAAGTAGCAATAACTAGCATTAAATTAATCTGATCAAAAAAAAAAAAAAAAAAGACGATCAAATTATGCTGGATGTTTAAAAACAAGCTGAGCAAATGTATTCAGGAGGCTTTTCTTTAAATGTACATCTTAAACAAAAGGCTTTCTACTACTCATCCAACATCATACAGGTCTTGAAACTATAAATATACAAATTTTAAAAAGAAAAGGCAAGAAATCTACTCATCACATGTGCCCTGGATCCACCACCCGGTCTTGCTGAGTGTCTCATGCCTGTGCAGTTGATCTCCGGTGAAAAAAACAGGGTCGAAATGTGTTACTGTTTCATGCATTACTTTATTCATTCAATAACTATCTGTGCTTTTTGTTTGATAATAAGCTACAGTGATATGTGAATTAAATCATATATAAAATGAACAATCTCATCTGAGCAGCAGCTCTAGGTCTAATGAGAAGAAAACTAATGTGGATGAATAATGCATGAACGTCCAATTAGTGAAAAATGAAAGGCTTTTACTGGGCAAGGAGGAGTTGATCAGATAAATCTCCACTCAGATACACTTCTGTGGCAAACAAGATGGGGAGAAAAGCTGCTTTAGGTGCTTTGACAGAAAAATCTCTAAATTAAGGTGCAAACAATAACAGAGTTTGATTTTCAAGGTCACATAACAGACCTTTTTTTGCAGCTCGACAAACACATGGGCATCGTTTCTTTACGTGAACAATATAAACTTTTGCATTACTTTTAAATTTCCATGGACCTCCTTCAAACAAGTGCTCAGAAAATCCAACACTATGTACTCCGAAGTTTTGATTTGACACTGTGTTTACATGAAATTTTCAATATTCTGAAGCTCATGGCCAGAAACGTGTACAAAAAAAAACCATTCAGTATCCTGTCTTAAGCTGAGACGACATAAACAATGGCATTTTTAATCAATGTAAATCTCTTACCCTATTTGTACACAGATGACAACACACATAAATCTGACTTTATACCTTTAAAGAAGAAAATACCTCAACAATTCTCCAAACACATACACTACAGAACAGTGCACACACAGTGAGCCGTGTCTAAGTCAGATAAAGGAGTTTACTGAACATGCCCAGTGCCAACTGAGTGCATCTGAAAGACTTATTCTGGTGAGGACACAAAATTCCATCCAAACTGGAAAAAATCTAAACCCAGCAAGCAGCTATTTGAAATGCTCAGGAACTGCAACTGCATAATAAATAACATTTGATAGTGATTAAAACATTGTGAATTGAATATTCAAAATTATGAAGTCATAGAAAAATTAATTAGAAAACAATGTTCCACAAATGTACCATTTTAGGTACAATCACCAGGCATTTTATTAGGAACACCATACAAATACTGGAGATTATATCTTGCTTGACTACTGGAAAAAAAAAAAGTGTTGATTCTTCATAGTATAAACTCTATAAAAGTGACACTCATTTAATATTCATATCCTTATAAATATTCATATACAGGTTGACCTGAGTGCAGTTAATTCCTTCACATTTGTCTGCTGCAAATCTATACTGCAAATCTGTCCTTCAACCACATCTCGAAGGTTCTCTATGGTATCTTTTGACTGAAATGTCTACTGAAGTACACGGCACTCAAAAGAACCAGTTTGTGAGGATTTGGGATTTGTCAAATGGGATATAATCAATAAGAAAACTGCATTAGAGTTATGATATGAATTTGTTCAATGTGTTCTAATTGAATTCAATTAGATTGCCTCCACCAGTCTGCATTGCACACACAAGAGAGTTTGGGGTACAGATTCATGCTGTTAACCCCAAATTTTAACTGTACCATCTACATAGAGCACATTTTTGATTCTGTTTACTTTGTTTCTTTACACAGGTTTACTGGCAGAGTTATTTTGTGTTTTGTGTCTTTGCACTGTCTTGTGTTGTCTTTGCACTGTCTTGTGTTGTCTTTGCACTGTTTGCAGCAGGTTGCACACGATGCACGGTAAAACCTGATTTCAGTGTTCTTGTTGAATAGTATTGGACCCTGATTTGGTCTTCTGCCTCAGTGTTAGCCTAGCCTTTCGGTCAATACCATAACCTTCCTGTCAACTCATACTAGTCTGAACTTTCTCCACTAATTTCTTTCATCAAAAAAGCTTTTCCACCAAGTGCCCAAAACTAACAATGCATGGTTGTGTTTTGTTTTCCCACACCATTTTTAAGAGAGATGTTGCATGAAAATCCCAAGAGATCAGAAATTTCTGAAACGCTCAAGAAATTCTTTCATCCTTATTTCACTCCCTCGATCTGTGGAATTGTCAGGATTTTCTCCTTTTGAGAGGAATTCTTGAAGCTGGACATAAAACGCTAAAGAATCCATATCAAGAATATAAGAAGCCACTATGGATTATTTAGCGTTTGCATGCATGCGCAAAACAAATCGTTTTTCTGGTACGGAGTATGTAGCCACAGTGACGTTGCGCTAACTCTAGTTTCTTTTTTTAATACCCCTGGCATTGTTAAGTACGTTTCTTACTTTTAATAATAATAATAATAATAATAATAATAATAATAATAATAATAAAAAAGCTTTAAAGTGCAAGGCAGCAAATAAACAAACTTGCTGTCCGCCACCTAATACGTTCCTGAGAGAACTCAGATTTTAACTTTGTTCCGCACGTACAAAGGATTGCATTCGGTACATTGTGCAACGAACCGAAAGCCCTGTACCGAAATATTTCGGTATGAATACTTGTACCGTTACACCCCTAAAATAAATAAATATATATGTCATGGAAATGGACAGAAGGATTGAGACACCGGACTTTTCTAGCCATGTGTGCTTCTTCAACAAGCACCTAATAAGGAATAAACAAGCAAATTAACCTAGAAAAATGCTTTAAATTCAACTTTAAACACTTATAATAAAGTAGTTAAACACGATCACTGTCACATAATAATATGTCGCGGCCGCATCTTAAATGGATGCATATCACACTAATAGTGCACTACATACAATGTAAAAGTAGTAGTCTTATACGCTAGGTAGTGCACATTATATAGGGACTACGAAGCCATTTGGAACCACGCCTGCACTAGTAAAAGGAGGCGGGGACCTGCATGAAAACACGAGTTTAAAAAATAAAATAAAAATAGAGCATGATTTACCTTGCCATTGGCATCAAAAGTGTCTCCGGTGCTGCTGTTATCCGCTGCGGAGGACGCAGTGAGGATCCCTTGGTCCGAGTCGGGGAAAGGGTTAGGAAATGAACGCTCCTCCATCTCCGACTCAGATGCTGTCACCAGCTTTAACCTCTTCGACATGTTGTCTCCCATTTCTACGGCGGCCCCCGAAGGGCAAATATGTCGTCTGCTTGTGGCGTACGGGTAATAATAAAACGCGTTTGGTTTTCTGAAATCACTTGGGTGCAGATGTGCGTGCTGGGTGTTAGTCCGCAGCGGGCAATGTCAAGAATCAGTGGAAAGGATATGGAGCAAAGGATGTCTGTCAGATTACAGTGGAAAGAGAAAACGATTAGGCCTTCGACCTGTCTGCAACTTCTATTACTATGAACACCCTCCTACTACAGCTCATTCATTCACAAGGTGACATCACTGAATGCATTGTATTTCAGCGATTTTTATGAATACGTTTTTCCCTGATAAAAACAACAACAACAACAACCACAAAAATCAACAGTTCATGCCTAATAATCCATGCATCCTAATTTAAGCCCAGAACAGCATGTGAGCAGGAGGACTGCATGGGTGCGGATTAAAAACCCTATTAATATTATCAATAAAGGTAAGTAAAAGCGAATACCATCCTCTAACATGTTTTTTTTTCTTTCCTACTGCAGTTTTTTTTTTTTTTCAAGGAAAAAGTTTCATTTAAAAAGAACAGCTTATTAATAGTGGGAAAAAAAAAACCTAAAAGTAATATGAGTCTCACCAATTTAGAGAAAAAGTGGCCCATTTCCAGGTCGGCATGGCATCCGTGGTCAGTAATGATGGCAGAGACGGTGTGCGTCTTTATTATAGGGGTTCGTTAGTTTATTCTAAAGGAGCGAGAGAGAGAGAGAGAGAGAGAGAGAGAGAGAGAGAGAGAGAGAGATCCGCCAGCCTCACTCACAAACCAGCAGAGATGAGTTCAGAAACCCGTCGAACACTGTATGTAATACATCCTCCATCTCCATCCTAGAGTAATCCACAAAGCACTGAATGTCACCCTGGTCATTTCCGGACTTTTCTCCTCACACAGGCGGCATCAGAACCAGGGGGGACGTGCACCGAGCACGGATCTCTTACATGTGACTCCGGTCTCGAAGGAAACAGATGGCGATCCCGGTTTGCTTCAGGCTCCGGATTGTACAGCAAACAAATCCATAAACCACCCCCCTTCTCTCTCTCTCTCTCTCTCTCTCTCTCTCTCTCTCTCTCTCTCTCTCTCTCTCTCTCTCTCTCTCTTTCTCCCCCCTTGTGTCCCAGGCTCACTCTTTCCCTCCTCGCTGTCATTTGCATTTAATTATAGACAGCACCCTTGTAATGCCCCATAGATTGTATACAAACATATATAATGAATAAAAATGAAGCCGTGCTTGTCTCTGGGGTTGGAACATTCATATGTACGTTTAGAATGTCCCTTTCAATGGATTCTAAACATTTCTTGAATTTTGATCCAGCTTTCAGAGGAATACACAATAGACACCTTTTCAGATGTTCACCTAAGGCACTATTGATAGTATTACCCCAATAGACATGTGTGCAAAAAAAATCCTGGAATAGACATATATTTTGTGTGTGCATGCACACTGATCAGCCACAGCATTAAAGCCCAATGACAGGTGAAGTAATTAATAACATTGATTACCCCATTACATTGAGATTTATTATCCTGCAATGAACAGTCAGTTCTCAAAGTTGATGTGTTGGAAGTCAGAAAAATGCTACATTTTAAGCTACATTTGCATTGTGGTTACCTTGTGGAGAAAGAAAACATTTCTGTATACAGTAGTAAAAATTAGGATTTACTACATACTGCACACTATTGAAAATATAATTTTTTTAAGAAACAAAATCAAGGCTTTTACATTTTTGTCTGTTTTGGCATCAACATTATTAATACCCATAGATGATGGGGTATTATCTGTCTATTTCATCTTATTCTAGTCCTCAAGGTCATATAATAAGGGCGAAGGTGAATGCAAGTGCAGATATTTCTATTGTGAGTGTGGTGCAAGATAAGACCAAACAGATGTGCTAATTAACCATAAATATTAAACAGGTGCAGTCAATTGACATGAAACACCAAGCTGAAATGGCTGATGGGAAACGCAGTATGTGTGCATAATCCTAACACTGAATTCCGCTTGTCATTTGGAGAAACCAATGTTAGAGAAAGCCATGTCCCATAATCTTTATTATAATCTAATCTCTGGCTGAACAGTACCTTTAAATCTCACAGTGCAGCTGTTATTAAGACCATGAGATAAATATAGTGCTTGTAGTTGACAGTCTATTACTGGTTCTGTATGTATGCTATCCTGTTTCCCTAGGGCAGCACACAGTATGGCTGATTATTATTAGCTAATTATTTCATAAAATTATCAAATGTTTTTTTATTTTTTACCTTTTCTTGTTTTCTTGCAGAGAAATTAACCTATACACAAGCGTTTTATCTAGACAAAGCTTTGTGGTGGAGCATATCCCAAGAAATAATGCACACATTTACATTTATTGGCTTAGCCAAGAGAGCTGCAAGTAAATTCATTCAAACCCAGGAAATGCAGAGGCCTTTATAATCACAATAATGTCATATATATTTACCACAAACTCATGCTTTCTGCCTCGTCCTGCCCTAAGGTTTGCCTCTAAAATACATTTAACCTTTGCAACTCATCCATACTGCGGCCACATGACTTTTTAACTGCCCTGGGTTCTCTCACACCACCTCGCTGCTATGCTGTGTTCACGGGCTTCCTGTAGCTGCCCACATCTGATTTAAAACTCTTGCATAAAAAGCCAAAAAGGGACCAGCACCCTTCAACCTTACAGCACCTATCTTACCTCACACTGCACCACGCTCTCTCCAATTTTCTAACAATTCTTGACTGATAAATTTTTTACACAAATATCAGTACTTTCTACTTCTTACATTTTCAAAACAGGATTGTTACTTTAGTTTTAACTGTTTGGTGAAATGATCAATATTTTTTTATTTTCATTGCACCGTTTTCAGTCCATCAACTTATTTCTTGTCATTGTGCTGCTTTTAAATCTACCACTGGTGTATTATTGTGACTATCACACACCACAGACGAAGACTAGTTTATAAAGCCAGCAATGAACAGGGCAGAATCCAACTATTCTATATGTGGATGTTCATCTTGGATACATTCATTAGATAACAAGATTTGAAATTCTTTTGTACAGTGGTACCCCGCTTATCGACCGGCTCGGACATCGTCCTTTTCGCTTAGCGAACAGTTTTTCGACCGAAATTACGGTCGAAAAACTGTTAGCTAAGCGAAAAGGACGATGTCCGAGCCGGTCGATAAGCGGGGTACCACTGTACAAAAGAATTTCAAATCACTTATCGACCATTTTTTACCTCAACCCACGTGGAGCGAGGGAAAGGATCTTTCCAGTCTTTTCGTGGCGAGAGCATTTATCGTAAATTAAACTTCGGTTCGTGAACAATATAGTGTTATTTAGCGGTCAATATAACAGTTTAGTGCGTGTATATTGTATATTGCGTGTACATTCGCTCTTCGACCTTTTCGCATTTCGACCGGTTTTAAGGAACGGATTAAGGCCGATAAGCGGGGTACCACTGTATTTATATATTAATATGATGTGAGGTCAGTTACCAGCGTGACACTGAAACAGGTAGTAGTAAAAGCTACTTTTTACTTAAGTGCATGTCAGAGCCCAAATTTCTTTAACTTGAGTGAAAAAGTGTAGTCAGTACTTTTACCAGAGTCTTTTAAAACGTGTGTATCTGTACTTCTACTTGAGTGAAGGATGTGTGTACTTTTGCCATCCCTGCTCACGTTACAAGACACATTAGTGTGTATTTATTGATGGAGAATTCAAAGCACGTTTTTGTACTGGCTCTGGATAAGGTTTTCTGCCAATTGTCAAATATTAAAATGTAAACACTGGAATATCTTCAGTCATGTGATCAGGAGTACAAATTAAGCAGTACATGTAGCATATCTTCTTCTTTTTTTTTTTTTTATCAAACCTGATGTAGTATTATATAGTGCAGTGTAATAAATACAATCAGTATGTCAATGTATTGCACAGAACTACACGAAGAGATTGCCCATGAGTGTCCTTGAGCTGTCAGCAATGTGGCCAGTGTGTGGAAAGCATGAGTGAAAGAATGAAAACAGAAGTAATGTCTGGATTACAGTATGTGGTATACAGTTAGTTAATTACAAAAAATTTACTTCTAAGAAGAAAAAATAATAGTTTTCCTTCTATATGTATTTATGAATATGTGGCTGGGTTCGAATGTTGTTCAGCAAAGATGGAGGTGTGTGTTTCCTGTTCAATTTATTTATTTAAATTAGATTTTCTTCTTCTTTTTAATTCAATTCATTTTTATTTGTATAGCGCTTTTAACAATGAAAATTGTCTCAAAGCAGCTTTACACAGATAATGTGCTGATAAAAAATGATTATGTTCTTTGTAAGTGTAAGTTTGGTCCCACAGTGGGACCATTCTGGATTCTGGAGAAACGTCTAATTTCACTGTGTACTGTGTCAGTTATATATAGTTGAAATGTCTTTGCATTTTCGGAGACTTTAAATGCTATTGGAATATTTCTAGCTGGGGAACCATCAAATGTTATTTATATCATGTAATATCAAAGTCATATAAAAGCCCATGTGTACTAACAAAACCAGCAAAATCATCATTCTGTAAGTGTGTTGTTTAAAAGTAGGGGTGTACTATCTACATAAACAGGGAACAAGGGATTATTGGATACACACTGTTTAATACGAAAATGAAAAGATCCTGATAAATGTAAATTCTTTGCATTTTTGGTGCAAACAGGGCTCGTGTGTTACACATTCTGCTTCTTCTTTCGTCTGTTACCCTTAGGGGTCGCCACAGCGGATTATCTGTCTCCATACTACTCTGTCCTCTACATCTGGCTCCTTCAAACCAACTACCTGCACGTCTTCCCTCATCACATCCATAAACCTCCTCCTTGGTCTTTTACTCACACGGTGGCTCCATCCTCAGCATTCTTCCATATATATATATATATATATATATATATATATATATATATATATACCCCATGTCCCTCCGCTGCACATGTCCAAACTATCTCAATCAGCCCTCTTTCACTTTGTCCCCAAAACGTCCTACATGTGCTGTTCCTCTAATAAACTCATTTCTAATCCTGTCCATCCTCGTTACTCCCAACGAAAACCTCAACATCTTCAGCTCTGCTACCTCCAGCTCCACCTCCTGTTTTTTACTTAATGCCACTGTCTCTAAACTATACAACATCGCAGGTCTCACCACAGTCCTATAGTCCATAGTCCTTTTTACTCTTGCAGATACTCTTCTATCCCAAAACACCCTCATGGTCCATATATTTGATTTGGCACATTTTATGCTGGATGTCCTCCTTAACGCAACCTTCCCTATTTATCCGGTCTTGGGGCCGACACTAAAAGTGCACTGTTTTGTGCAACCCTAATGGCTGGGTTGAGCCATTAGGATCAAATTATTAGGATCACAAAGGAGATCTGCATATGTTAATTCACACATGGTCTATTATCAATTACACACGGTAAGAAACATATGCAAAGATAAATAAACAGCCCTGCTAGTCCAACTGTCGCTCAGCTGCCTAGTTTGTATTCGTGTGTGTGTGTGTGTGTGTGTGTGTGTGTGTGTGTGTGTGTGTGTGTGTGTGTGTGTGTGTGTGTGTGTGTGTTCTACCTACAACGAAGAGGGTGTGGTTAGGGCTTTCTCATACAGCCACCCCGAATGTGTGTAAAGGCATTTAAAACTAACTAAATGGTGGGCTCAAATTCATAACCCAGAGGCTTAGCATTTAGGATGCAGAAGTACAGTCTCAGTTACTATTTCATCCTTCAGTGAGGCCTGTTTCACTGATGAACCGGAAGTACTTCACGTATTTTGTTACTGTTATAATTATGTTATAAACTGTTGTAAACTTCGTATTCATTACGATCATTGTTGTCCTCATAATTTTTTTCATACAATGGTTACTACAATAATGTTCATTAGCATACATTGACATTAACAAACATGACAGTTCAGGAATATAACTTTGACTTTAAAATAGAAATGCTTGTCAGATGAAGACAACAAGGATGAAGGAACACAAATTTCACCAGACACAACTGTAATGTCCAAATCAGTGTGAGGCTACAACATGAGTGTGGCTCATGTGGGATTAATATACACTAGTAGAGAAAAAAATAAATAAAACTTTGGGCCACACTTTGTTCAAAACTCAGTATTTTTTTGGAAATTCAACATTACCACACTCGTCCTTGCTTAAATAATAAACACCTAGTGATGCCCCTAATGAAGAAGATACCAACTATATCTGATTTTCCAGCAATTAACATTTTAAATAGTCTCTACAAAAAGTTCTCATCCACAGCTTCCTTCTCACCATCACCACTGCATAATTAAAAACAACTTTATTCAATGAAAATACATTTCTTATTTATCTGCCTTCATGATTCTCACGAAATAAAATACTATTACCCATGCTTCCAACCAGGAAGCATGGGTAACACCAGGTCCACTACAAATCACCTGCTGTCATTTATAATGAACTTGCACAGTGGGAACCTGAAACATTTCCAGAGTTGAAGCAGGAATTCTGAGTATGCTCAAGGAAATCTAATAATTATATATTTCACCACATAATGAGAATATCAGAAAATATAACATTTCCTTTTCTGAGAAAGACAGTAGCTACTCTACTTGTAAAATACTTTTTAATACTTTTCATTACAGTTTGGTTTTTCAGGGTTGTGGGATATAAATACACTTCTACTGAAATTATGTTTAATATATCTAAGAAGTGAAGGAAATTTGGAAGAGAATTGTGGGAAAAGAGGTGAAAGGATGCAAGGACTTTCTCAGTTTTCTATAGCCTCGTTTTCTCCCCTAACCTGGAATCAGTTGAGTCACAGGTGGATCTGGCAGAGGGCTTGGAGATGGGCTTGCCCCTTTCTCCTGCCTCACCTGCTGGGTCCAGGTTTGTCACGGTAGATCTGAAGGATGCATACTTCCATGTGTCCATCCTTTCTTCTTACAGAAAGTTCCTGGGGATCGCTTTCGGGGCCGAAGCGTAATAGTATATCTAATTCTTCCCTTTGGTCTTGCCCTCTTACCCTGCCCCTTCACAAGTGTGTCAATGTCTCCCTGATGTTGTTCTCGCTCACATGAAGGCTTTGGGGTTTCGGCTGAATGCCAGGAAGAGTGTGCTTTCTTTATTACAGAGAACCACCTATCTCTGTGTCATATGGGATTCAACCACTATGCTCGTGCAGCTTTCCCCTGCCAGCATTGTGTCCATCCTTACAACCATCAGGAAGGTCAGAGAAGGACAGCCTCTCACTGTCACGCAGTTGCAGAAACAGCTTTGGCTCATTGCAGCTGCATCCAGTGTTATTCCACATTAGACCCCTTTAGTGGTGGCTCAGGACCCATGGGTTCTCACCAAAGGGCAACCCCATCTGTATGATCAAGGTCGTGCGGCGATGCCTACAAGCCTTAGATGTTTGGAGAGATCCCGGGTTCCTATTTCAGGGCCCCATGCTGGGAGTTCTTGGTCATCGCGTAATGCTAACGATGGATGCGTCCCTCACGAGGTGGGGAGTAGTCATGAGTGGCCACTCTGCCCAAAGTCAATGGGAAGGGCCCCATCTACTGTGGCAATCAATTGCCCAAAGATGCTGGTCATGCTTCTAGCATTGAAGCATTCTCCCAGACCTCAGATCAACCATCAAGAAGGTCTGCGCTCACGCCCCCTTACAGGCTAGCATTCCAGATCCAGGAGTTCTGGAGGAGATCGCCAGGATGGAATCCTGTCCCTTCCTGGTTGTTTCAAGAGGCTGTGGCCCCTGAGGGGTCACAGTTCTGAGGTTCTGTTCTCTCCACTCCAGAGCTCCCTCCTTGAGGAGGTTGTATACCGCGAGATGGCGCCTGTTTTGTACGTGGTGTGAGCACCACCATTTGAATCCAGTCCACTGCCTGTTTTGTTCAGTGCTGGAAAAAGCAGTTTGCCAAAGGGTTGGCTCCGTCCACCAAAAAAGGTCTACGCGTCCGCCATTTTGGCATATCATGCCCCATGCAGTCTCTGGGCAGAGACCCTATCATGAAGCATTTTTATCATGGCACCCGAGGCTGAGGCCCCCGGTGTGACCTAGATTGCCTGGGTGGGACCTGACCGTCGTGTTGGAGGCTCTGTCTGAGACCCCTTTTCGAGCCTCTGGTCGTGGCATCGTGGAGGCATTTAAGACAATATTATTATTATCCTCTATTAAGACAATATTATCCATTATCATCTTTTACCATTTGCTCTATCAAGACGGTCAGAGATCTGCAGGCCATTTCTGTGGGTCCCCTCCTTTCTGGAGTTCACTCCATGTATGGCTAGTGCCTTCTTGTTCTCTAGAACGGGTTACATACCCAAGTTGTCCTCAGTCGTCCCACAACCCATGAGCTTACAGGCATTTAACCCACCTCCGTTTCAGGCCCCAGACCAGGAGAAACTGACGGGCTGTGCCTGGTGTGAGCACTGGACTTACGTCCACAGGCCGGGTCCCTGGAGGAAGTCTGACCAACTGCTTGGCACTCCAAGGAAAGGCCTCTCTGCTAATAAACAGACCTTGAGCAGATGGAGCTTTGATGCCATTGCATCCTCTTATGTCCTCTGGTCTCCCCGCTCCATTTAGGGGCAGAACTCACTCGATACGGAGTGTGGCAGCCTCTAAGGCTTGGTCCTCTAGAGTATTAAAAATAGCATTCACAGTTGTGTGATAATTATATAAATATTGTATATAATGGGATCCAGATATTTGTAGTATCCAATTATCAATTGTGCAGATTTACCATTTTTCCAATATGACTTAAATTCGATCAAGGTCATTTTGCTTACATGTTAAAATCTGGTCTAGCATGCATGCATAGTTCATTTATCTATGGCTCTTCCAAAATACAGTATATGTAAAAAATAGGCACAAAGACCTGTACATGGTTGTAGACCATAATATAAGCAGCAAGAAAAGTTTTAAAGTGGAATATTGAAATGCACATGCTGTGAAAACATAAAAAAAAAAAAAGCAAAAGATATTCTTAAATAGATTTTAATTTATTACATGGAATCTGCTGTGCTGTAAATAAAGAAAGGAAGGAAGAAAAGGAAGGAAGGAAGGATTGAATGAATTAACGAACCAAACAAACCAATGCAGGAATGAAAGAAAGAGAAGTAAATCTTAATCAAATGCCTACTTGCAGGCTCATGTATTTTCTTTTTTAAGTAATCTACTGTGGTGCGAAATAAGCTATTAATAATGCAGATGAGAGATACCACACAGAAAATGCATACACTTTTTATCTAATTCTTTTTTTAATCATACCCAGTTTGGTTTCGTGATTAGTGTATAAATTGAACATTAATTTGTTGGTCAGTTTTTACTAACATTGACGTATGAGGTATTAATCAATAAGTTTTTAAAAAAGGTGTGATTTTGTATTTTGGAAACTTCAGAGAGTTTTAGATTCTTTTCAAGGGCATTTTGTTTCAAGCCTCACTAAAGGTACTCACACAGATATCAGTAGTCACATACTGTAGATATCAAACTTGAAGCCAAGAGCCTTGACTGATAGGCTGATTGTGTTTGAAGTCGTTTGAAAAAATCTAGAACTGCAGAATCAATCTGTGATGGTAGATATTGATCTAAAGAGGGATCCTGGGCTAAAGCCTGAGGCTATGAACTGGCAGAAATGCCTCAGAACATGGGATTTAAGCTGAGTTTGCAGATGATGATCAGAAGACCAAGCAGGAGCTGTAGGGTAAAAAAAAGAAACTACAAATGACAAACAGAAAGGGATATAAAAACAGCATAATGGGAATGAGAACAAATGGCTAGTGACTATAACTAGTTCAAAGTAGTAATCAGTAGGTATCTACTGTAATTCTGTGTTATAATTCAGAGCCTGTACAAAGTTTGGAAGCCCCTAGTCAGATATTTAAATGTACAGATGTGTTTTCACTGAAAAAGCCTCCCTTAGCATGAATAACACATCTACACACTCTTAGAATGCAGACAGTTAGTTTCAGCAGACATCAAGCTGAAATACTTTGGCATGCTTATGTAAAAGTGTTTTTTACTAGTTTGATATTTCTTTTTGACATTGTAAATCAGTTCATTCCATAGCAGTTTAATAGGATTTAGGTGCAGTGACAGGGCAGGCCATTACTTGATAGATACAACTCTAGTCGAATGTTTGCTCTCTAAATAGTGCTTATGACAACAACAAAAACAATCCCAGGTTCCTGAAAACAACAAAAACAATCCCAGGTTCCTCAGGTAGCTAAATTAACTACAAATCAGGTATCTGAAAAATGTGTTCCATCACAGTTTAGTAGTGAAGACTTTATTAATTTCTTCACTGAAAAAATTGATAACATTAGAAAAACAATTGTGGAGGTCCAACCTCTGACAGCATCTCCTGACACTGTTTTACATGTATAGGACAGGAAGAGCTGTATAATGTTATTACCAAAGCTAAATCAGCAACATGTCAGTTAGATCCCATTCTAACTCATCTATTGAAGGAAGTGTTATATACAGCTGGTGAGCCTCTTCTCAATATTATTAACTCCTCGCTATCTTTAGGTCACTTCCCTAAATCTCTCAAGTTAGCAGTTATTAAGCCCCTCATTAAGAAACCTAATCTGGATCTAAACACACTATCGAATTACAGACCCATTTCAAATCTCCCCTTTAAGATTGTCGCTGCCCAGTTATGTTTCCATTTGCAAGAGAACAATATCTTTGAAGAGTTTCAGTCAGGTTTTAGGCCCCATCATAGCACAGAAACTGCCCTATTTAAAATCACTAATAACCTGTTTTTAGCTTCAGACCAAGACTTCATCTCACTGTTAGTTTTACTAGATCTTAGTGCTGCATTCAACACTATAGACCATGATCTTCTCCTAGATTGCTTACAGAATTACATTGGCATTCAGGGACAGGTATTAAGTTGGTTTAAATCCTACCTGTCTGATCGGTACCATTTCGTAGACTTAAATGGAAAGCTATCCAGGGTAATGCTAGTAAATTATGGCATGCCACAAGGTTCAGTTCTAGGACCCCTGCTTTTCACAATATACATGCTTCTCTTAGGAAATATTATTAGAAGGCATGGAATTACCTTCCATTGTTATGCTGATGATACCCAGATATATATCTCATCAAAACCAGGCGATATAGCTCAATTAGCTTGAATAAGTGTGTTAAAAAAAAAAAAGAGATTGGATGACCCATAACTTTCTACTATTAAATTCTGATAAGACAGAATTTTTTTGCTCATCGGCCCAAAAACCAGTATACAGAAGCTCCAGCATCTCAACCTGCATTTAGACGGATGTTCTGTAACTAATAGTTCAATGGTAAAAGACCTGGAAGTTATTTTAGACAGCAACTTGTCTTTCAAAAATCATATCAACCAAATCACAACAACAGCCTTCTTTCACCTTAGAAATATTGCTTAGCCAAGAAACATGTTATCTATATCTGATACAGAGAAGCTCGTCCATGCGTTCATGACCTCCAGAATAGACCATTGTAATGCATTACTAGGTGGATGTCCTGCATCATTAATAAACAAGCTATAGTTAGTTCAGAATGCGGCAGCAAGAGTTCAAGAAAGGATCATATAACCCCAATCTTATCATCCCTGCACTGGCTTCCTGTTAAGTTTCGAATCGACTACAAACTACAACTTCTTACTTATAAAGCACTAAATGGTTTGGCTCCCATGTATCTATCCAGTCTTTTAACACGCTACAATCCATCATGCTCCCTGAGATCTCAAAACTCTGGACTTGGAAGACTATTAGTTCCTAGAATAGCAAAGTCCACTAAAGGCGGTAGAGCATTTTCACATTAAGCTCCTAAACTTTGGAACAGTCTTCCTGACAGTGTTCGGGGTTCAGACACCTTCTCCCAGTTTAAGTGTAGATTAAAAACTTATCTTTTTAGCAAAGCCTACACATAACACACATCACATCATAACCTTGTGCTCCAGAACATCTGATCACATGCACATTATCAACTTGTGCTGTTAATATCATGAACAGCAGCTACGCTAATTTCTCTCCACTGCTTCTCTTTCTCTACCCATCCCGAGGCATCCTGAGGTTAGCCAGCTCCAGTCACGTCCCACCTCATGAAGATTATGGACCTTTGAAGAAGTAGATGCCGAACTCGCAAACATCCCGTACCATCTAGAGACGTACCAGTGCCAATTGGGTGCCACTATGTGTGGAGTTTTGACATTGGACCTCCTGGAGTGTTTAAAGGCTCTGGCATGGAGAAGCTGATGCTGGATCTGTGATGATCACAAATGTTGAGCTATTTTATGAGTTGCTCAGTAGCTCCTAGTTTTATAACCATAAAAACTGTAGAAGACTGTAGAAAGAACATTTCTTATAATCTTATACTCCAGTGCTCATGTTAGTTCTCACTCTCCAGTGTTCTGTATTGTTGAAAGATTTATGATCAAACTCTTGATGTCACCCAAATGAGGATGGGTTCCACTTTTGAGTCTGGTTCCTCTCAAGGTTTCTTCCTCATAATATCTAAGGGAGTTTTTCCTTGCCACAGTCGACCACGGCTGCTCATCAGGGATAAATACAGATCATTCACCTTCACTGTTGATTTCTGTAAAGCTGCTTTGAGACAATGTCTGTTAGAAATAAAAGCGCTATAGAAATAAACTTGACTTGACTTGACTTGACTTACAGAGTTTGGATGTATGATTCTGGTCATTATCTTGTCGCATGTTTAAATTGGTTCCAAAATGACATGCTGTTAAAGTATGAAAAGGGTAGCCATGTTGCTTCAGTATTCCTTTCACCTGGATTAAGTCTTCACTCTCCCCTGCTCCTAAACATCCCTGAACTACTGAGCTTCCTCTTCCATGTTGGACAGTGGGTGTGAGGCAGCTGGGTAACATCTAGTAACGTTATACATAAGTACTTCTTTTAGAGCCAAAAATGTCAAATTTGGGCCAAATCTGTCAATAAAACTTTTTTCCAGTCATTCACTGTTGAATTTGTGTCTTTGCCTTAGTTTGGTGCATATAAACAAAAGGAACATGTCATACCTATGTGTGTGTGTGTGTGTGGGGGGGGGGGGGGGGGGGGGGGGTCAGGCTTGGGGTCAGGTTGTAACCCATCAGTACATATGTCATAAATATGTATTATTAAAAATGAAAGAGAATTATAATACTTATAATAATTATAAAAAAATTATAATAATTATAATGTGACTTATCAATGTTTCTTTCTCTTTTCCTTTCATTTTTACCACTGATGCTTAATTCAACTTTCCGCATCTACTACCTGCGTAAATATCAACGGCGCAGCTGGGTTGTAGGTTGTCAGGTTAAAGCCACAAAAAAGGTTTAAATTTGTATTTTGTGTCCATTTTTTTTGGTGAATGCGTATTATACAAAATCTAGCAACTGGACAACCTTGGAATAAAATATCAGTTTGATTATTTATATAACGTGGGGTGATGTGTGGAATACGGGAGACTGTATGTGCCTCAGAAGCCATAAAAGACTATTTGTTTCAAGACTTTTGGCAGACACTGAGACACAGAAAGGTGAAAATCACATAAATCTCTCGAATTTCTAATTGTGGGCTAACTATACATTAAATATATACAAGTATTGAAGCCTTATACATATATTTCAAACTCGATAAACCATATTATAATTATTATTTAAGCAGTAATCTCATGAAAGATGTGTTCTGCATTAACTGTATATTTAAAGGTTTTTGGACATCTGACTATCACACAAATATTTGAGCCTTCCCCAAATTGTTGCCACAAAATCAGAACCACACATCTATTCTGTAGCACTAAGGTTTCCCATCTTTGGAACTAGGACCCCAAACCTGTTTAAGCATGATAATGTCCCTGTGCATATAGGGTTCACCGCTGTTGGAGTGGAAAAACTCAAACATATCCTGATCTTACAGAAGAACTGAAATGCCAACGGCACATTAGACCTCCTCATATAACATCAGTCTGAATTCACTAATGCTTTTGTGGCTAAATGAACACAAATCTCACAGTGGGAAGTGGTAAATTCATTCATTCATTCATTCATTTTCTCCCGCTTATCCGTAATCCGGGTCGCGGGGGCAGCAGTCTAAGCAGGCCCCCGCCTTCGACTGCTGCCCAATCCTCACAGCACCGTCCCTTACGGTCCCTCCTGCAGGTGGTGAGCCCACGGGAAGGCGGCCCCACGTCACTCCGACGTCACAGACCTTGATATTTCCCTCGTAAGGGAAGTGGTAAAGTCTAAAGCAATGCCTTCCCAGAAGGTTATTATAACAGCAAAAAGGGACTACATCTGAAATGGCATGTTCAGCAAGTACAGTACATATGAATGTGATAGATCAGGTGACTACATACCTTTGCCAAATATAGTGTAAATAAATGTAATTATATTTAAGATATATATTTTTTACAGAATAGAATTTAAAATGCAAGAACCAACACCTACTGAACAAAGGAAACTCATGAAACTGCATTATGTATAAAAACAATCATCATCATCATCACCATCATCGATTACATTCTGATTTGATGCATATTAGGGCAAACTGTCCAATGTAAGAATTTTACTTTCTATATATATATATTCTATATATATACAGCTATGTTTTTATGGTTTAGCGTTCATCCACTTAAACACTGTTTATTGCAATTATTAAGGTTATTTGAAATTTATTTCATAGAACGAGTCAGAAGGCAACAGATCTTCAATAATGCATTGGTACACTTGCAGAATTGTTATACGTTCATGAAACATCCAAATCATGAAGGTTCAGACCCTTGGTGAATGATTAGATGTTTTTTAAACAACATGAAACGGTATTTGAGATGGTCAGATGAAATACTACATATTAGAAATGTTTAAATTATAAAATAAAGTAAAGCATTGAATGGTAAATGATCTCATACACAAGATCATTCTGTAGTTGATGAACTATGCTTTTCTATTTCCTGTGCTGCTTTAAAATCACTCTAAACCCAACTGGATTGGAAGTTTAGCACATTTTGTTTTAAATTCTAAATGACAGCCAAGATGCAGTTATACTATCCCCATGAGAGGCATCTCCTCATTTGTTTTTCTCTCCTGCTTTAATTAGCGCCTTATCAAAGGAGCATAGTCAGTTGGTGTGAACAACTGGGAGTTGTTCACTATCATAATTGGCTTTAGAATACTTAATTGAACGTCTCATTTCAGAACGCCTGTTTAATTCAAAGAGTGTACGGCTAAATGGGCTTGGGAGACCTGAGATTAAGGATATCTACAGAGACATCCCAAAACACCATGTGAGATTCAGGTAGATTAGAGTGGATAATGGTGTTTGACACGAATTACAATCCTGACTGTATTTGGATCATCTTTACAGTAAATGTCAGCCACTATTTTTAGGAGAGAAAAGTAAATATAAGTAGTATTGGCAAGAATTTAGAATCATTATAGGTGATTATTAATGCTATAAAATACTTAGTATTGCTTCTGCACACTTCTAGAAGTGAGTGTACAAGAAGTATGTGATCAAACAGCCCTCTGGTAATGAGTTGGTGAACTGACCCAGGTGAATGTGACAGAGCTTCAGAACTCCCTCTTACTGGTTTGGCATACATATGGTGTATGTAGAAATGGGTATTTGGGCCATATACAAAATGTATAGGCAAGCTCCTCAAGTGGGGTTTGGTAAATAACAGTTCCCTTTCAGGAACTCGAGCTGCGTCAAAACGAATTGCGTTCCCAAAGCGTTTCAACACAGCGTCTCGTTCCCTCAGGGAACTCGGGTTACATACGTAACCTAGAGACGTTCCCTTTCAGGAACTCGAGCTGCCTCCAAACGCTTTGGGAACGCAAAGCGTTTCGACGCAGCGTCTCGTTCCCTCAGGGAACTAGGGTTACATACGTAACCTAGAGACGTTTTTGGTTTCCCACATCATTATTACATTTGCATAGATTTCTAGAACAAAAATTAAAGAGTTGACATTTCAGAAGGAAACTTTTGCTCACTCTCTCTCTTTCTCTCTCTTAAATTACAGTGCATTCAGAAAGTGTTTACAGTGCTTTCTTTTTCCACATTTTGTTATTTTACAGCCTTATTCCAAAATGGATTCAATTTTATATTTTACTCAAAATTTGAAATCTTTGTAAATTTATTACAAATAAAAAAAAGAAAAAAAAAATCACATGTACATACATATTCACAGCCTTTGCTCATTGCTTTGTTGAAGCTCCTTTTTTTAGATCTCCAGAGATTTTCAATTGGGTTCAAGTCTGGGCTCTGGCTGGGACATTCCCAGAGTCGTCCCGTAGCCACTCCTTTTGATATCTTGGCTCTGTGCCTAGCGTCGTTGTCCTGTTGGAAAATGAACCGTCGCCCAACTCTGAGGTCCAGAGCGCTCTGGAACAGCTTTTCATCAAAGATATCTCTGTAGATTGCTGCACTGACTACTCTAAAATATATCAAAGTTTCATTTCCATAGTATTGTCCCTTGAGAACATTTAATAAAATGGTTGATGAAATGTATAAAAGTCAGTGGTGAGCAGTCAGGGCCAGCAAAGTCTTCTCTTCTGGCCTAAACATTATCAGAAGCACTGACCTACATTTGCAACCTAAATTCTAATATTTGTTCCATGAAATTGTATTAATTTATTCCCAACAGTTTATTCTCTTCATTTCGTAGCGTTTCTCTTGGCTGCACTGCTTCAAATACGTGTATGTGGATGTTAGATTTTTTTGTCCAATCAGATTTCAGCCTCTATGTGCTGACATGTCAATCTAATCTGCCCAGAGCCTTCAGAATCAGTAGTGCTGGCCGATGTACCTTGGACTATATTAGAAGTGGAACCAATCAGATTTCAAATTCACCTCACAGGACCAGCTAACTGGCCCAGAATAGAGTCAGCATTTTTCCATCCTCTGATTGGTTGGTCAAAGGGAAACTGTTACAGCCAATTTCGACTAGCAAAATACATCTGTAGCGACTTGAACACATTAATACATCTGAGTTAGAATTTTTTATGCCCACAATAGCTGACAGAGGAAGAGAAATTAATTTGGTCTCAGACATACTTAAAATTCCATTTACAAGGACTTTTCCAGAAAAGCTAGACATCGTGAGGAAATAGTATTATATTATATTATATTATATTATATTATATTATATTATATTATATTATATTATATTATATTATATTATATCATATTATATTATATTATATTATATTATAGTATTTATGGTTTCTATAATTGCGACGTGATAGTGGTGGTATTAAGAAGGTGATTAAGTCGGGTAAGTCCCCACTGAAGGCCCTGGTACCAAATGCACGGCCCACCACTGATACAAGTATAATCATTTTCTTCTCTATTATCAGTTGTGGACAGTAATAAAGTAAATGCAATTCGTTACCTCAGTAGATTTTTTATGTATCTGTACTTTACCAAAGTATTACTATTTGGGGAGACTTTTACATCAACTCAACAACAATTCCAAGTCATATATTTTACTTTTTACTCAACTACGTTTTGTGATATCAGTCGTTCCTTTTTATTTATAAGTGCATTAAAGATGAACTGGTCAAGCACGCGCTCCGTTTTGAACTTGTTTTGATTGCCGCTTGCTCGTATCTATTTATTACCACCATACAGTTCAGTGTCAGTTTAACAGCATGAAGAGTGGTTATAATTGAGCGTAATAAATGATGGAAGAACGTTCTAAATCTAAATTATTTTTATGTACTTTTTTTTTTTTTTAAAGAAGGTTCATGATAATTTTAATGGATATCGATCAGTTTTTGTCTCATTAAAATCATTCTATTAATAGATTGGTGTGTTAAAGTAACATTAGAGTCTTTTCACAAAGTAATTTAGCAACAGTCTCGTGACAAAAAAGGATTACAGGACATTATAGCTATAATAAATCAAAGTACTTTGGATACATTTACATTTGTACGTGGATAAATACTTTTGTACTTTTACTCAAGTGAAAGTTTAAAGAGAACATTTTAACTTTTACTGGAATAATATTTTACCTCCTGTATCTCAAGTACATGCTTTGTGTTCTTCATTTGTTTTAAGTTCATTTGTTAAGTACAAATACTTTATTACTGTACTTAAGTAGATTTTTCTGGTATCAGTACTTCACTATTAATTGTTTTAATTTTACTTTCATTAATTACATTTTTACACAAATATCTGTACTTTCTACTTCTTATATTTTCAAACCAGACTCATTATTTTAGTTTTAATCTATTTGGTGAAATGTCAATATTTTTCCTCTCATTGCGCCGTTTCCAGACTATTAACCTATTTCTTGTCATTGCGTGGCTTTTTCAATCTACCACTGGTGTATCATTTCCCGACTCTCACACACCACAGACGTAGACTAGTGTACGAAGATAACAATGAGCAGGGCAGAAGGCAGCAAGAAGTCTTGGGGATGAGACAGAGGGAGTCAGTGATGTAAACATGACTAAGAAAAGAGACTTTCCTGATCACCTGATCATCATCTTTTCTCTGCTTGTGTTCTATATGGTGGATGTTCAGCCTGGATACATTTATTGGGTAACAAAATTTGAAATGATTTCATATCAATATATTAATATGATGTAAAGTTCATTTACCAGCGTGACACTAAAACAGTTAGTAGTAATGGCTAGTTTTTACGTGTTAAGCAAATTCATTTTAACGGCACTAATTTTATTAACGCGTGATTAATGCAGCACGCATTTCTGTTTTCACCATTTATATTAAAAATATAAATTAATAAATATTAAAGAGGCGAAATTAATACCTTCAACGCAACACACGTTTATTCACAACTTCCTTTCTTTATTTAGATATATAAAAAAATTATAATAATTTTTCATTAGTTCACATTTGTTTTACTGATACGCCAAGTCTCAGATCAGCACCAAAATCCACCATGAAGCACACAATTAAACCTTTCAAATAACCCCAAATATATAATAACAACAAAAAAGGCTGTGCTTTTGTAAAATAAAGAAAACAGACAGGGGCCTCACTTTGCCGTCTCTGTCATGTCTCTTCACACACATAAATATATAATATATAATATATAATAAATATATGAATATAATCTGTATAAAAGTTATAAGAGGTGCAGTTTCTCTGGTATCACCTCATTAACTGTCCGTGTGGAAACAGCAAATGTTCCGTTTGGTGTCCTGATTTTACGTATTTGAAACACAAGTTATTTATTATTATAATTAGTTTACAACATTTACAAGAATATTTTGTCTTCATGCTCTATGAGTATGGTTTCATTATTAATAAACATACATGTTGATTAGAGTATTAAAATCTTGAAAAGTTCATTTAAGGTACATTCAGAACAGATCAAAATGTGTTTAAGTTGTTAAGTTGTGTTAAAATGTAATTAAGTTGTGATTAATCGTGAGTTAACTCATGACACTCATGCGATTAATCACGATTAAATATTTTTAATTGATTGACAACCCTAATATTAATATGATGTGAGGTCCAGTTACCAGTGGGACACTAAAACAGGTAGTAGTAAAGGCTACTTTTTACTTAAGTACATATCAAAGTCCAAACTTCTTTACTTCAACTTGAGTATAAAAGTGTAGTCAGTACTTCAACTTTTACCAGAGTCTTTTAAAACATTAGTATCTGTACTTTTACTTAAGTGTGTGTACTTTTGCCACCTCTGGGTGTAAATGGCTGGCTGTCCTGGGTGTTTTTTTGATCATGGCTGTCACACAGTGCAGAAATGTCCCTTTAAACCACAACACAAACACATCTGACCTTGTCTGCAGCAATCCTTTTTCTCACAGGAGAGTCTCTCATCTCTAAATTCATTATGGTGAGAATCATCTCAAAAAGAGTCTTTTGGTAAAAGAAATGAATAAAGCATCTTAAAATTCTCAAAAAATCCTAAATTCCCTGCAAATGTTATGGTGTTTGAATTGGATGAAGATAGTGGAGGAGATATCTGAGTGTCAGTAGATAGAGATATGGTAGAAAATACACAGAACAGACAGATAGTAACAAATACTAACTAACTCATACTAACAAACACTCTGTGTGACCGTGTGTTTATGAAGCGAGTGTACAGGAAGTGATTAAGACAACTGAAGATGTGGTGAAGGGTGCGCCATCTTATATACAGTATTCATTTTTTTTATGAAAGTAACATCAGACAAGGAAATTAAAAACAATTAGTGTCCAGTTTGTGGAAAGCTGTGAATTATATTGTTCAGTAATTTGTTTGTAACAGACAAACAAAACTATATCAAATACAGAAATGTGGCCTTATTTTTTATTACTTGGGGTGAAATCCAATATTTGCATGAATCAAAAATCTTCCTTCAGTATCTTGCTGTTTGTTTGTTTGTCATTTAACACTGTTTACAGTAGACAACACGGCCTGTGTGAAGATCTCCTTTGAAGCCTTCGATACACCACACAGAGAGCTGGATTGAAGTATGGTTTTTATCACTTTCTTCAGCACATTTAAATACAATATGGTTTAATAGGAGCTAAGATGAATACTTACTGCACAACAGGCGTTTAATACATCATTTTGGGTTTGGCCTGGACGTATGGCATCTGTGGGTGGGGTCAATGAGAATGTTGGTAAGAGGATTATTGGACAGCATGCTCTTCACATTTTCTCAATATGATGATTGGGATAGGTCTCATAGGGATTGAGCCTTGTTAACAACTGCCAATCATTGGAATGGTAATGTAGATGACTGACAGCTTCACTTTGAAGCGATCAGTGCCAGACTTGCAGAGTGTTCGGAGGTGCAGCATTTAAGAACTGAATCCATAACTTCTTTTGCATGACTAGTATAGTAAATTATTATTTATTACAGTAACTGTAAAGTTATGATTGATTGATTTGATCAATAATCATAATTTGATTATTACTGATTGTATAACTAGCTAGTTAGCAGCTTAGATAGAAAATACAAATAATTATGTTGACCCGATTTTCAAGTCTTTTGAAGCTCATACTTATGAAGCGAGACTGAAAGCGGAGGCCAGACCTATAATACGGATAAAACTGAACTAACAAAGAAAATACTTCAGAAACAGAATCTTCAGAATCTCTGCCTGAGAAACTATTCAGATTATTTTTTTGCACATGTTATGTTATAGATATAATCAAATGTGCTTCATATTTTCATTACTTCCCATGAATGTACATTTTAAGTGAACAGAAGGGTTTTTGTATTTATTTTTGCAATTTAGTTTTTGCTTAGATTTAGACAGTTTAACCTGTCTGTTTTGCAAGGCAAAGTGGGCTTCAGCACAGAGCAGGAGGGAAGCTACTATACCAAACCTCCTAATAACAACAAAGCCCCAGTGGAAAGGAGGGGACAGTTCCAGATAACTTGGTCTTCACATGATGCAGGTCCTTTCAAACTCAATCAGGTCCACTTAAACTCGAACAGATGGTGAGCATCTGAGAACTGGTATCTTCAGGTTTATCTACAGATGTTCTCTCTGGTTCAGGGAAACTCATGTCACAAATTGTAGTCTTGCTGAGATATGAATTTCTCTCTAGTCTGAGTCTATACTGTCGAGCAGGGTTTTTTAGGACCTGTCTTAGTTGATGAGCAGTACCTGATTTTCTTTTTAAGAGTTTGGAGTTCAAACTACCGGTAGTTAAATTTTCGTCTCGTCGGTGAGGTCTTTTTCCCCCGTGTGTTTTTTATTTATGATACGATCAATATATTTTAAGACTGTTACAAAATGTGAAGAAAAAGAATATTGGCAGAATCTACTGTATATAACTTCACTTTATTACAAAATTATTTATGACCTAAAAAAGTAATATAGATTTCGCTTTTCCTGTGCAATTGGAAAATTGATCGAGTCTGTGAAGAAGCGAAATTAGAGCCATTGATTAGTCTGCAGCCTGAAAATGAAGTGAGGATGGCAAAAAAAAAAGTTCACATGGTCCACCTCCATGAATAAAAAGAAAAGACTTGCATAGAGACAAAGAAATAAACAGAACAAGCTGAGAACAGAAACACTTGTGCACCCCTTTATCTCTGCTGTTCAAATTGTTAGAGGAAAACATACTATACACATTCAAACCAGTTCGATTATCTGAATTTCTATATTCAAGACCTAAAATCTCATTTCTTTTCTTGCCAAGAAGCAGTTATTCTTTCCTTTTTGTTTTCTTGAAGAAATCTCATAACCCTGCCTGCCACAAAGCATAAAAACAAAGGCTGGACAAGAGCAATAAGCAAGTGATCATTTCATTTGTACTTATTTCTTCTTTATATTTCACTTTCTTTCCATCATCTAACAAACAGGTGTGTTTGCAGCCATGTGCCTAAAATCAGGTTTAAACTTACACAACATTTTCATTCAAATATCAGACTAATACAGAGTTATTTAGTATGCAGTGTAAGTAAAGGTTCAAGGCAACCATGAAACCACTCATCAGAATAAACCATGAAAGCGATGCATTTTATTATTGCACTATTTATAAACGTATCAAAACGTTCATAAAATCGTAATTGGAAAAGCAACAGTGCCCCCTGCTGGATATTATTATACAGCAAGAAGCACTTGGTTTAAATGTTAATGAGGCTTTTTACCGAAACAAAAAAAAGCATTTTCTGTTGCATTTTACTTGTGTTTATTTGCAGAATTTTCCTACACACTGAACTGGCCATCTCCTCTGTAATAAAAAAAGTCAGTGCTTCAGTCTTTCTTCAAGCTTCTGTGAAATATTTTACAGCCTGACCTTTAGAAAAAAGAAAGATCGATTCTTGGGCAAGGCCTGCAAGTTCTCTGTAAGCAGATCTTTCAAGATAGTAAATGGAAAACACATCAGTAGATACGGTTTACTAATGACCAGGCATTAGACAGTAACTCGTTCATATCTCGCTATTTTTTTATTAACGATCATTTATTTTATATATTTAATATAAAAAAATACATCAAATCTTCCTATGTTTTAGTTTTATTTTATTCTGTTTTTATAAATTATATTATTATTTATAAAATAATTTTTTATGTATTATTTAAAAGTTGCCATCAGCATGCTCTTTTTCCATTTGAATCAAAATATTGTTTGAGAAATGATATTTCATAATTATGCTTTGCTATATTGATACAAGAAATGAGAAAAAAAAGAGAGTCTGGATCATTTTGGTTTTCAGAATTGATGAATGTTTGAGTGTGTATTTGGGAGGTTTTATTAAACCTTGTCATTGAAATACAACCAACATTTGCTCACATAATGTAGGACAAACTGTAATTCCATCACATCAGGGGTTCCAACTGTTGCATTGTTACTCGTGCACTCAATTCTGCTTGGTCAGAAGGTGGTCATTCGTCTTTCTCTAACAGAAGCTCTGAATGTAAGGTAAATAACCGGTTTCTAAAAATGCACTCATTCAACACGTTCCCCATAAACGGTATTTAAAAAATTGTGTAAAAGATGTTTGTTCAAGAAGTTTTCGAAGACGAGACGTTTATTATGTCAAGTTTTCAATGTCGGCTCTTTGCAAGAGTCAGAGCAAAAGCATTATGTTTTCAGTATGTGCTTCGTGGTTTCTCAGTAACATGACAAGCTTGACTTCTGTCTTATTAACTTCAAAAGAGAAAGAAAAAGGGGATGACAGTTGATATTTTGGTGCTGTGAGAGTTATCACTCACATTTATGACAATATCAGATGTTACTGAAATTAAATATGCCCTTAAATGAAATAAAGGTTGTAATTAAATTGCTGCATGAGAAATAAAATGTCAGTTTGGACTGTTATTAAAAAATAGTCAATCTTATGGTCTTAATATTGAAAAGGCTGATGGCAAGACGCAGCGGTGTGACATTTGGTCGGTTCCACAGCTCTTTAAATTAAGCAGTAATGAGCAGAGCCCAAGACAGAGAAAGCAAGACAGAGATGTTGAGGGGGCGGTTGTGGCTTGTATGATTCAGCTATCGATTTCCTCATTTTGTTATTGACCTCAGAAGTCAGCGGCTCCCCAGTGACTTTCTACAGAAGAGCGGCTGTGGAGGAGGCTACGGGGTTCAACATCTCCCACAATCCACGGCTCAAAATGGCAAGTTTATTAAACTAGGAAATGTCTTCCTCTGTGCTTTTGGCCTTGAAAAGGAAAGCAGAGCTCCAGCCAGTGCAGGGGCTCAGCATTAACATGTTACAGCTGTCTTCTGTCAGGTCACCTTCTATTAAACCCGTTAGGCAGAATTAACTTCTTCAACAATTTGATCTACAGGAGCTCGTCTGCTCGGCCTTCGCTCCCCACGTGCATCAATAAACCTCGGCTGTCCATGACTCTGTCGCTGCTGTTCCTTCACTGGGCCACTTTTAATAGATACTGATCACATCAGACCAGGAACATCCCACAACAGCTGCAGTTTTGGAGATGCTCTGACCCAAACATCTGGCCATCACAATCCCTTTGTCCCTTGTCAAAGTCGCTCAATACTTACGCTTGCCCATTTTTCCTGCTTCTAACACATCAACTTTGAGGAGAAAATGTTCACTTGCTGTCTAATATATCCCACATAATAACAGGTGATATGACGAAGAGCTAATCAGTGTTATTCACGTCACCTGTCATAACGTTATACCTGATCAGTGAATAATTATATTCTTATTATCATTATTATATAATATACTAGGCCTGTTTATTTTGTAGATGAGAGCTGACAACACCTCACTAAAGCTGATCTAATAAACTAATCATAAATATTAGTTTTTTAAAAGCACACATTCTAAAGATCAGCATCCACCATGTACTGGTTGGTAATGCACTGTATGTCACTGTGCGGGATCTCGATGTTTCATTTAGCAACGCTGTTTTACCATGTACTCAAATGACAATAAACACCCCTTGACTTGACCCTCTCCTGGTCCTTGATTCAACGCTGTCGAAATTCCAACTTCATAGACACAAAAGTGCAAAGCCGAGGTCATGGAGACACTTATTTCGAAGCACATTCGTGAGTAGAAATTACTAATCTTTTATAAAGCAATGCTGGAGGATTTACATGACCCTGAGTATAAAAGGTTACATAGGTGAAGAGCTGCTTTAAAGAACAGAGCATAAAAGTTTGAATATTACCACTTATAATGAAAACCTTTAACTATGTTTACAGATCTAACAGACTGCCTGGATTGTTACTGCAAATAATGGACATTAAAGAAATTCTAAAACAATCCATGGAAAGTGGATTTTTGAACACTTGCCAATCATAGATACAAAACCTTCTCCTTCTGTGAACTCAAATCAAAATAGGGTTTATTTAGTTCTAGCAGCCTGTTTGTTATTAGGCATCTCTAAACCTCATTAGATGATGAATGAATTGTATAATTAGTCATTTTGACCCCTCAAAATGTTCACATTCTAATCATAACTGTTTTTCAATTGAATTTCCTTTCAGTGAATTTTCTAACATCTATGTAGTATTTACTATTCCACAATTACAGTAAATCTAATACAAGTTTCGAGATACATATGATATTAATCCGAGGCTCTGTTGGCAGATCATTTTTCTCATTCCAAGCAGCATTTATTTCAGGAAGAAAAAAAAGCTAAATAATCTCCCAATATAACAAGGCCATTTAAAGCCTATTTATAAAAAAAAATATATATATTAAAATAGCCTTTATTAAAGATTTTCTCACTTTCGAAGATATAGGGTTTATTTTTTGTACTACCACACAGAGTTGTCTTGGTTACCTGGATCAGGGTTTTTACATCCATGTATTATTTCTTTTAATTCTTATGTGTGCGACAGTTGTGTGTATGGAGTTTGGGGGAAAAAAGGAGGCAAACTAAAATATTTGAGATACTATTGTAACTTAATCACTTGTTACACCCACGGTGAGCTGAAAAGCATCTCAGCAGGCATGAAATAATAAACCTTCAGGTAAAGAGGGCTACAAAAGAAAAAATGAGTACAACCCAATGATTGGGTTGTACTCGTCTGCAAAGAAAATGAATACGAGGAAGCTAAAGCTTAGGGGTAGCTCAGTGGTTGGACCTCTGATCAGAAGGTTGTGGGTTCCAAACCTAGCAGCTACAAGCTGCCCCTGCTGAGACCATGAAGAAGGCTCCTAACCCTGTTCAGATGTGTAAATAAGAGAAGGTTAGTGTAAGTCCAGTGATCCTCTGCATACATGTTATTACATCTTTCTATATAAAGACTGAAAATCTCAGTAGGTCAATTTCTGAACTACTCAAACAATCTGCTACCATCAAAGTCACAGAGATCGTACTTTTTCTTCATTCTGATATAAACATTAACTGAATCTCTGCGTGAGGCTTTGCAATGTTCTGCTGCTACATGACTGTAACATGGCTGTTTACATGCAGTAACTACATTCAAGCATAAAGGGGCTCCTAAGCTTTTTTTGAGAATAATAACTTGTTGGAGTTATTTTCAGAGGTCAGTAAATATATACTGCTATACAAGCTGCACACTGACTGATCTAAAATATATAAAAATTATATAAAATATATTATATAGGTTATTTTCTATAGTATTGTCCCTTTAGAAGATCTACTACAACGGTCACTGAAATGTGAGGGGTGTACTCACTTTTGCGAGATACTGTATATATACTCAGGGGTACAACTGCACATTTGCTGAGGGGTATGCAAGGTCAAAATAAAAGACAGGAGTCTGTATCAAAACAAATGAATAAATATACAATTTTCAATATTCTAAATAATTAAATAGTTTGCTGAACTCTTTACTCTTTTAATGCTCCAGGGTTTGATGGAAGTACAAGTATAACCGAGAATGTACTAGACATCTACATCCAAAGCCATGGTAATGAACATGAGTGTGTAAGTCAGCAAAGTGCACTAATGCACCATGTGTTCCTTCTGGCTAGAGTGTTAATTATTTTTATTTTTTTAGGAGGATGTAGAAACATTGGAAAACATTGCAAGTAGATACATTTAAAAATAACTATAAAAATTAAATCTGTGAAAAAAGCAGGACTTTGTGAAAGCAAACAAAAAAAGTCCTTTCATTCATCTTTCAGTAAACATCAGGATCACAATATATCTGGTATTGATCAGAGGAACACTATGCATGTGGAGAATACACCCATGATGGACACCCATGTCAGTGTCCTGAAGTTCACACCCTCGTCCACACCTATGGGCAATTTACCATATTCAGTTTGCAGAACAGCATGTGGAAGAAAGCCGGAGAACTCAGAGAAAACCTTTAGAAGGAGGTGGGAGCTCAGTGGTTAAGGCGTTGGATTCTACAATATAAAATTAAATTCAGAAGGTTGGGGGTTCAAGCCCTGGTATTGTCAAGCTGACATTCTTGGGCCCTCGGGCAAGGCCCTTGATCCTATATGTTCCAGGTGTGCTGTATCATGGCTGACCCCAGCTTCCAAGCAAGCTGGGATATGTGAAGAAAAGAATTTCACTGTGCTGTAAGGTATATCTATTATTATTATAATATGAAAACTATCAAAAACAATATCATTGTTCCACAGAAAAGAAATGAAAGTGTTTGTTTGAGCTGAAATATTGCTTGTAGACTCTCATACAATTTTTCATTGGTAAATCATTATTCTTTTCATCTAAGACAAGAGCTTGATCAAAGTCAAGCAAATGACAAAAACACAAAGAACGTCATGAAATTAATTTTTTTTATTCACACCAATTTCTAGTCCACTATGTTAGAATGGCACATCAGCGTCACTCCCCTACGTTCCTATGTTGTTCATTTGTACGTATGTACACGCTATAAAAAGTCTATAAATAATGCTTTAAAAATTAAGTGGGCCACAAAGCCTTCATGAGAGCGCTCTCTCGTTCTCTCTCTCTCTCTGCCACCAATCACTACCCTACTAACCAGTTCAGACTTCTTTTTTCTTTCTTTTTTTCTTTTTTAACAAAAAAAAGGCCCATAATGCATTATCTACACAATTGAGAAAGAGGCATTAAAATACATTGTCTGATAAAGCACTTACGAACTAACGAACAGAACGAGAAAATAAAATACAGATGATGGTTTAAAAAAAAAAAAAAAAAAAAAAAAAAAGTTTATTTGAAGACACAAGGACAGCACAATGCCACATAAATGTACCACTGACACAAAATGTGAATTCTCCGATTTAGCATTTCATAGAAACAAATTTGCAAACTTGAAGTAAACAAATAGAATATATACACTGAGGTAAAAATACATTGGTCTTTGAAGGAGGTATGTTTTTCCCCTATGGATTACTTTTTGACCTTTTTTTTTTGTTTTTGTTTTTTTTTGTTTTTTGACTAATTCAGCCTTTCACCTTTTTTTTTTTTTTTCATCTTTTAAGAAATTTCCTTAAAAACCAAAATGATGCAAACATTAGAAATCAGTCACTTGCAGTGCATCATTCTATATGGAATACAAAACACAATAGAGTCAAACTTAGGCACCAAATAAAACTTGATAAAGCTTTTTTTTTCTGCCTTTCCATCATGTATGCACACACACACACACACACACACACACACACACACACACACACACACACACACACACACACACACACACACGCACACAGAATGAAAAAGCACCTTGGTTGGCTCCGCAGTCCTTTAATGACCCAGACTCCTGCGTTTCTCCACACTGGTCCATTTCCTTCAATTTAAATCATATCAAATCAGCTTCACTGTTTCATTACCTATTTATCTGATTTTTGGTGCTACCGGGCCACCGTTCCTCCAGGGTCTTTCTCACAGTGTCCGGATGTTGGCATAGATAAAGAAATCGAACTGTAATAAATAACTTGGCAATTGCCAGTAGAAAGCCTGAGGACTGTGTCGCCGTATACATTTGCATAACTTACTCACCCGTCTGTACGCCCTCTCCGGCATACGCGTGACCTTTATTGGAAATGCTCAGCGGGTTGCGCTTTAATTAGTGGGAATGTTTACTTTTGCATCTGCTGAATACAGGAGATGCTTTTACCTCTACAGAATCATTTAACCTCCCCCACAAAAAAAAAAAAAAAAAGTATGAATGAAAAAAATTTTGTGCAACTTTTTTGTGCATGGTTGCATAAAAGAGCTGCATAATGCATCACAGAAAGCAAACGGATGAGCAAACAGTTGTGCAGGAGTCTGGGCCATATTTGCAGGACCCCTAATTAAAAAACACTGTCATTCAAATTCACCCAGGATGAGTGTATCCTCGCCCATGTTCGAGGGTGCAGATGGGTTCGGAGGCACAGAAGTAAGTGACATCGAGAGCAAAAAAAAAAAAAAAAAAAAGAGCGGGAGAGAGGTCGAGGAGCCGGTCCGAAACAGCTCGCCCATTTCCTACTGTACGTAATACACCATATGAAAAACAACAACAAAATATCTCCTAGCTACAAGACGTACGCAGTGAGAAAGCGAGCATTACACGGCGAGTCCTCTCGCTCTCACCCGCTCGCATGGAACCAGAGGTGCAGCGGTATGGATTTCCTGTTAAAAGTCATAGCTGGTGTGGTTTGACCTGTGACGGTCAGGAGGATACCTGCATGTTACTGTGAGGAAATACCTGGTTATGCATGTTTTTTTTACATCTAAATAGGTCACTGGTGAATCCGTAAAGAAAAAAAGGCTGCTGGTGATTTAAGACAGAAATATGTCAGAGAGAAGGAAAAGAAAAAAGCATGGCCGGCCCAGGAACATCTGCAGTGGCACGATGAAATCAAAATTTCCCCAAAAAGTATGATTTTTTTAGCCTTCGAAGGAACCTTAGCAATAATAAAAGACCAAAATCTAATTTTCTTCCCTTTTTTCACTCTATAATACCTTCTGGAGGGAATGTGCTCTATCCTTGAACATACTGGGTTCACTTTAACCTCTTCAGCTGTACAATTTCTCTTTCACTGAATCGGACGTGCCACAGGGCCAGCAGTCTAACGGACAAGTTCACATACACTTAGATACTTATTTACAATGTACATATTTATACACACTTCCTCCACCATACATTTATTCCAATTAGGACATTCCTCAGCATTTAAAAAGAAAGGATTGTTTTTCCCCTGGGGTGGGGGGTGGGGGGGGGTGCACAAAAGTGACATTACACTGTACAGGAGCAGAAAAGGGATGTCTGTGTCCTGTAATTAAAACTCGTGATGCGGTGTGCCAGAAACCTAAAAATGTCGGTATACGTCTAAAATGGATGAATTGATAGTTTACAAAAACAACAATTCACTCACCAAAAAAAAAATTCTATTCAAACACTGCAAACGAAATGAATAATTATCATGAAAACTCAAATCCTTTTTGTGCTCCTGTACACAGGCAGAAAATGCAGCAAACCCGCCTCAAGACACGATCCCAATTTTATTTTTCCCCCTGAAAAGCAAGCGACAGAAGTGAACATCCGTTTGCCACACTAATAAACATGCACAGTGTGTTGTGTCTAATGATAAAAGTTGTTTTGGCTGTAGGGTAGAAAAGCTTGTATATAATCAGTATAATCACAGTACAGGAATGCACTGTAAACATGCCATGATATTCAGAGGCAGTCTTGGCCACTGGGTGTTAATTATGTTCCACAATAAAGCACAAAAAAAAAAAAAAGGATCAGGCAAATAAAACAAGCAAAACATGATGAGCATGATAAGTACCATGCTTCTACTCGCACTATTGCTTTAAAATGGAGGCTTAAAAGAAAGTGGACTTTGCTCAATCATCCAAACAATAAATTTTGTAATTTAGATTATTACACACCACTTCTGAAGGCTGAGCTCAGAGGACTTATTTTCTCATTATTCAAAAAATATTGGGAAACCTGACTTTTCCTGCCTATGTGTTTCTTTACCAAACAGTTCTGGAGGCACACATCTGTATAAAAAGTCACTTATACTAGGAGACCAAAACCTGACAAAGCCAGCTCCATGAACATATGGTTTACATGGGGTGGATACATGGTTGAAGCTCTTCACTGGTCTGTTATAGAGCTCTGACCTCAACCCTACTAAATATCTTTGGGATGAAATGTAACGCTGACTGCACCCCAGGCCTCCTCATGTCAGCTACATCAGTACCTGAACATCCTTAAGGCTGAATGGGCACAAGTCTCCACAAACACATGCTAAAATCAACCAGAACATCATCTGAGAAAAGTGGAGGTAATTATAACAGCAAATGGGGACTAAATGTGGATGTTTAAGATGCACATACGGTCACTTATGGGTGTGTGTCCGAAAACCTTTTGTTCATATAGCGTTAACACTTCTATAGAGTAGGTGATCCACAGAGATAGATTGATTTAAGAAAGTGTGGTGAAGTTTTCTTTCCAATTTAAGAACTAACAGCTGTAGCAGGTCTTTGAGGACATTCTTTCTGGTGTGTGTTTGATTAACACAATCTAACTTGTAACAAGATGTATCCAGAAATGAACAAAAAGTATGATGTGTAGTAATAAAAACGTATTGTACCCATCGAGTATGTGCTGTAGGAAGATTTCCCACCCGTCGTTTATTGGACGTATTCCTACAACAGAGCTCAGCGGCGACGCTTTTCGAATGCGATGTTTACATGTGACCGTAAGCTTATTTGTGTGGCAAAAAGGACGTCCTTCTACACGTATAACAGACAAAACTGCTCAATCAGTTGCTACATTTAATCCTTTCATTATACACAATATTAACCCTACTGTTTAAGCACAATTAAGTGAAATCATTTCTTGTTTCTTTCTTTCTTTTTCTTTTTTTTTACAAAACAGGAACAAACAATGCTATTGGTCCCTTAAGGCTTGCACAATAGAAAGTTGAAGCAGTCAACAGGATTTTGCTTACATTTTACATCTCATACACGCACGCATGCGCGCACACACAAAGAGGGTTGCCATAAAATGCTGGAAAATCTATGGCTTAGTAAAAGATCTATTTGCTATATAGATAAATGAATATACCCCATCATCTCTTCAACACTGAAAACACAGAGTACCATAAAAAAAGACATTTTTTTTTTAACATGGCAATTCAATTAATGCTGATGTGTTCAACTTCAAACATTGCATTGTTTTTAGTTATACTGTTTAGAGTTTCTTTTTTATTTCATCTTCTTCTTCTTTTAGCTTTTACTTTGTACATTGTCGTCCAGTCGTTTGCTTTAAGCGCCAGTCTGTGAGAGTAGCTCAGTTTATCCAAATCTGTGTGTCAGTTATGAACAAAAACCTTTCAGGAAAAATTAAAAATAAAAAAACAGGCCCGACACGACCGCGTTAGACCTCGGACCATCCTCTTTCCGCATCAGGTGTGTCAGGGAGGAGCGAAAAACGTGACAGCCGATCCTCAGCTGCCGTTCAGCAACAGGGACCCGGTGATCAGCTTTACTGGAGATGAACTGAGGTCTGAGCTGAAACGTCCCTCTGTGCTGCACTGACGATGATGACGAAGAGGAAAAGGATGATGTAAAACTGAAGAAATGGCACCAGCAAGTTGTGTGTGGTGGCCCCTCGCTAACGTTCGCTGCGTGTGCATAATAACAAAGACGGACTCCGTGACGGACGAGCCTTCGCGACGGTGACGCTCGTTACTGCTTTCTTTCTTTCTCCCGGTTAGACGGACAGCGAAAGGTACAGGGGCCGAGCCACGGCATGAGGGAACGTTGGTTTAAAGCAGTGGCACTTTCCGGTAACACCTGGCTTGGAGGGCACGGATGCCATTGTAGCTGTTGTAACTGTTGCCGTAGTAACAGAACATATCAAGATATAAAATATAAGATAGGATTTCTCTATATTGCATATGTTGCAGCATGTTTGCCAAGACTGAATGAGGTCATGTCCAGTTTGTTGGGAAAAAAAAAAACAAAAGCAAAAAAAATAGGTACAAAAAAAAAAAGTGTTGAGGAAAGAGAGAAAACACAAGGTGCAAATTCCCGATCGAGACATCCAGCAGATCTCATCTCTCCAAGGTTAACAGGAAAAAAAAAACAGTACCTGACCATTAAATGACCTTTACTGGGTAAAGTCTTTCATACAAAGCTAAAGGAAAGAAAAAAAAAAGATCCAAACAAGCCTTTATTCTTAGTGCTCATGTCCATCATGACCTTCTCTCCCTCTTTCACGGAGAAAAAAAAGTCGTAATGCAATATTCATGGATAATCAGAAGAATGAGCATGACCATTATAATGAACAGATATTTAAAATAAAACAAAAACAAACAAAAACAAAACAAAACAAAAGCAGTAGAATAATATGTCAAGGTGTGTAGCTCTCCCGGAGCGCAGGCCTACATTTTAATTCCCTCCTGCTGGCTGAGCTGAGAGAGTGTCTTCTTGATGCGTAGGGCGGTGAGGCGAGCAGCTCCGTTAGCATACCAGCATTCTCGCATGATCTTCGCCATCACCCGCAGAGCCTGAACACAGCGAGACACGGAAATATCCGGTGAGACTCACACAGACAGACAGTCATTAAACATGACCCTGACAATATATGGTTCAGAATACACACACACACACACACACACACACACACACACACACACACACACACACACACAAATATATATATATATATATATATATATATATATATATATATATATATATATATATATATACAGGAAGTTAATGGTTAAGGCATTAGACTTTGGATGCAAAGATGAGCTCAAATCCCAGCTATACCATTCTCAGATCCTTAGCTGCTCAGTTGTATCTTCTTCTTCTTCTTTCGGCTTCTCCCATTAGGGGTTCGCCACAGTGGATCATCCATCTACATACCCCCCTGTCCTCTACATCTGCCTCTTTCAAACCAACTACCTGCATGTCTTCCCTCACCACATCCATAAACCTCCTCCTTGGTCTTCCTCTTTTGCTCCTTCCCGGTGGCTCTATCCTCAGCATTCTCCTACCGATATACCCCATCTCCCTCCTCTTCACATGTCCTAACCATCTCAATCTCGCGACCCTCATTCTGTCTCCAAAACGTCCTACAAGCATTATCCCTCTAATAAATTAATTTCTAATCCTGTCCATCCTCGTCACTCCCAACGAAAATCTCAACATCTTCAGCTCTGCTACCTCCAGCTCCACCTCCTGTCTTTTACCTAATGCCACTGTCTCTAAACCATAAAACACCTCAGGTCTCACCACAGTCCTATAAACCTTCCCTTTCACTCTCGCAGACACTCTTCTATCAGTTGTACGAATGAGATAAAAGGAAGTCGATCTAGATAAAGGCATCTGCTGAAAACCGTAATTGTAAAAAAAAATTTCCACCCTTAGAAAACGAAGCAATTAATGACAAAGCAATGAATTTTAAAGCAGCAAGACACTTAGTGTATGAAATTTGACAGATGCCCCTTCATTCTCTACACTATACAGAGAAAAGTAGTGGGAAGCCTAATTTTTCCAGCCATATCTGTTTTTTCTCCAAACTTTTACCACAGAGTTGGAGGCACAGAACTCAGCTAAATTTTAGTTTATTACAACATAACATTAACACTTTATAATATAAAGAAAAATAGTTGTGTGGACACCTGACCATTGTTCCAATTGATCCCAATGGTGTTTAAAAGGGTTGAGGTCTGAGCTCTACAGCAGACCAATTAAGATCTTCCACTCCAATTCAATGTAGAGCGTATCTTAATGGAGCTGGTTTTGTGCACAAGGGCAGTGTCATGCTGGAACAAGTCTGAGTCTTCGGTTTTAATGTAGGGAAAATTTTATGTCCCACATCCAAGGACATCCTATACAATTTTGTGCCTCCTTCTTTTTAATAAATATTTGCCCAAAAAACAAATGGCTGGAAAATTCAGTTTCCCAACACATTTGTCTATATAGTGTATGTCTCTGTTTTATTTAGTTCGCTTATCTAAGTTTCAATTCTACTATTAAAGAAATGGTAATTAATCTCAAAAAAATCGAGTGCATTACTGCCTTTTCCTGAATTATTCAGCTCACGTTAAAGCTATGAGGATGGAGGTATTGGAATCTTTTGGGACATTCACAGGTAAAGTGAATATAAGTCTACTTCTCTATTCCAGCCTGCAGTAAGACCTGAGCTAACATAAATTATAAATAGCGATGATACATATTGTACATTAAGTGAGGCGAACACATGCCTGTAGCACTGAACTGGCAAGATCGATCTTAAGAGTTCGGATCTCTGTGCACACTGGTCACCAGCTTGAGACAGATCTGAGCTGCACTTTTTCAGGTTCAACTCTACGGGGTGTCCGAAAAGTCAGAAACCAATGAGGATACGTTGTGCAACTGTATGTCAAGAAAAATACACAAAACTATTATGTATCGGTTGAGAAAACAGGGGCAGATTGCTAAGGGGAACATGCATACGCATAAATACTCATTAATCAATATACATTGTTAAATAAGTAATTACATGAGTATGCCTACTTTTATTGCTTTTGGACTTTTAACGTAACCTGTACATTTAATGTAAAAAAAAGAAATACTTAATTGATCACGAATCTCATTCATTTTCACTTGTAAAGCACGTTTCAGATTTTTGCTAGTAGACCGGTGGTATTCGTTTTGTTCCAGTGTGTTGGGCTAGCTATATAATATAATAAGTAATACATTTAATTAGGCACACCATCGCATTTTGCTCCCGGCTACCAAATATTTTGCACAACACTAAAAATCAAATTAGCCTTGTTTGGCTTCAGACAGAATGAAGGGCAGATGGTAAGTCTGAACAGCAACACCAACAAAATCCTAATGATCTGGCTTATAGCCACTCGACGTTATGCAGCTTAAATGCAATTAAATAACGGTGAAATGGTCACGTTATATAAAATTTGCAGTTCTTTCCTGGATCATGCCCTTGCAATCAAAAAATACAAATGAAAAAGATTTAAAGAAAATGATATTAATGCTTCAACTGAAATGCCGCAGCCTGTCAGAATAGGAAAGAGCGCTCGGTAGACGAGAAATGTCGCTGTGGGAATGCAAAGCTGGGCTGTCAGGAAGCTTTAGCACTGTTTTAAACAATTTTTCCTTAAAGTATGTCTCATGTCAGAATAAAATAGGCTGCAATAAAAAAATATGCTGCTGAGCATGTGGGCCACTGCATTCAGGCTTTTCTCTACAGCAGTCTAACAATATACACTGTAGGGACAAAAGTTTAGGGACACCTGATAATAAGATTCGTAGGTGATTTCTGAACTTCCCATTCCACATTTGGTACCTGTTTGCAGGTATAATAATCTCCACTCTTCTGGGAAGATGTTTCACAAAATTGTGGAAAATTTACAAGGGTGTTTCATCCTAAAGGTTTTCAATAGGGTTGAGGACAGAGCGCTATAGCATTCCACTTAAGATCACAATGCATGTAAAGCATATCTTCATGGAGCACATGTTTGGGTTTGAATAAAGAAGAAATTTAATGCTACCGCAACCAAAGACACCATACACAAATGTGTAGCGTAATTTCCAGACTATTAAGCGCACCCATATATAAGCCCACTGAATTAGACAAAGATTTTTATTTTAAACATAAATAAGCCGCACCTGTCTATAAGCCGCATATAGTCTACACTGAAACTAATGAACTTTACACAGGCTTTAACGGAAATATGTTGTGGCTCCTTTAAGAGCAGAGCGGCATTTTCGGAATAACCTGCCGCCGCATTTTTTCCGGTATTACTGCGTGTGTGCAAGACCGAGGAATATGTCCTTATTATTTTCTGATGCTCATCTCTAAGTTTCTTTGACTAACCCGTAATGCTGAAAAATAAAAAAGCATGAGTTTTGGCAACCTGTCTGTGCTTATATGATTTCTGTTGCAACTGGAGTTACCGAGCTCTCCCTTCACCCAGACTCAACGCGTTACATCTAAACAGTAGCCGACCAAGTAGGTCATTGTTCACTGTTTTCCTCCTTCCGTGGAAGTTTTTTCTCCCGATGCCGTGCAGCTCAGAACACAGGTGAGGTGCGTTTTTTCGTTTCCGTTCAGAAATTTCATTGGTTTAATGTTATGTTGCTCAGTTTTTTGGCTTGAAGTTTGTGAAACCGGGAAAAACCAAGGAAAAATCCATAAAATAAGCCGCTTCGTTGTCTAAGCCACGGGGTTCAAAACGCAGGAAAAAGTAGCGGTTTATAGTCCGAAAAATACGGTAACTCCAATTTTGTGGTGGAACTGTTTGTGGAAGAACCACAAACGGTTGGAAAATTCAGGTGACCAATACTTTTGTCCATATAGTGTACCTGCAATCAGTAGTGCTTCAAATATTTGTGGCCTCAATCCGTTTTTTTTTTTTTTATTAAATACAAATTCTACCAATACATCGTTGGAAACATTATGCTAAAAACCAGCGCTGTCAGCATAGCCTGTGTATTCCGCAAGACTGCGAAGTTATTTCTGTTCGTACCTGCCCATGACAGTTTCTAACAAATTTAGTTGGTTCTGTTTCCCAAAATATAAACAAAGATGTAGCCTAATTTTAACCACCACAGCCCTGTTTTGGTAGTTTCTATGGGCAGGATCAATGCATCTTTCGTTGTCCCATGAGCTTCATGTACTCACAGGCATGTGATAGTAAAAACCTCCTGCTTGTGCAAATCCCAATGCACACCTGTAGTCTCAACCAGATGCTCTGTGATCCTTTCTGAAAAGCTTTAAAAAGAAAAAGGAAAAAAATAATAATAAAAAAAAAATATTCATATGGGAGTTGGGAAAAATATATATTTCTGACCTTTTTCTTTCTTTATTTTTTTTTTGTTGAAGCATTTTTTTGGTTCAGTGAGACAATACACACTGTAGCCCCACATTCCTGTTTTAGAAGTTGACTAAAACTGAGTGAACTGACACAATTCAAATCTTTTATTAGACACCCCAAAAGACTGTGACAGCATGTCAAATAAAGATTTCAAGCTAAACTTTGAAAAGGGATCTTAAAATAAAAGTGACTGTGTTTGTAGGAAGTTTGGCTACTTTTGTAAAAAAATAAAAATAAAAATAAAAAACCTGTCTGTCTATCTGCCTGTAGCTGGAGGTTTAAACGTTACTGTCACACGGAGTTACAGTGTTCACTGTAACACCACCAATTAACAGAATGAGTAATAGAAACAGACAAGTAAAAAAACAAGGCTTTCTATCCACACTGTTTATGCAACAACAAACATGCAGCAACTCAGCGCCATTCATTTATTTATCTACATTATTTCTGTTCCGTATTTCTGTCTACACTGCTATAAAACCCTTCCAGTATGCATTTCCAGAATGTAGCAGATGTTACTTTTGTGGAGTTTGGTTTTATTTTTTATTAGATGAATCTTCATTTGCAGCAAACGGGCGGGTCATTTGAAATGTCTTCATGAAAAGTGCAAAATCCATAAGAGTGTTTTACTGCAAAGTGGCATTTCTGTGGGTAACCATTTCTTCATTAATATTCAGCCCAATCCCCGGAACACTGGGTACATTGCGGGAATACATATTAAATGGGACACCAGATCATCGCAGGGCACAAGACACATTCGTTCCAACCTAGCAACAATTTGGGAATTTCTATCAGTCTATCTATCTATCTGTCTGTCTGTCTGTCTGTCTGTCTGTCTGTCTGTCTGTCTGTCTGTCTGTCTGTCTGTCTGTCTGTCTGTCTGTATCATTCCAGTTATCACATAAAGATTTGAGGACGGACACAAATTAACCCTGATTTTGTCAGTTCAATCAGCTTTTTTGTCCATCCATCCATCCATCCATCCATCCATCTATCCATCTATCCATCTATCTATCTATCCATCCAGCTAGCTAGCTAGCTAGCTAGCTATTCAAAAAACTATATTATTATTTATTTTACTAACTAGTTTAGGAAATGTTGACTGTACAAATAAAAAAATAAATAAAAAGAAAATAAAAAATGTCATTCCATACTTTTATAATATTTACTACTAACTTTTTATTTTCAAACTACTTCCCCTTAGAGATAATTAAATACTGGCACCCCACTCCCTGCTTGAGAATTTCCAAGAAAACAAATACAGTAATCACCTATATAATAAACATATTTCAGCCATTAAATAAAAAAAAATTAAAAAAAAGATAAATAAAGGTAGTGCCAAACAATGTTACACAATATCTAGAAAGAAAAGTTTCTTGTTTGTCTTGACATGGTGCAACACCTGGCCATAATGCACAAACTGTGGTCAATTCCGAATGAGCTCCTTAGAGAGGTCATTAAAAAACAGCCATTTTCACTATTCCTGTTTTAAAAGGTAGCCCCAGTGAAGCAAGAGTGTGTAAATGTAATCTCAGACAGCCATGGCTGTGACACCTGTGTGTGTGAGTGTGTGAGTGTGTGCATGTGTGTGTGTGTGGGCGACCGAGTCGTAAACACAGGCAGAATGCACCATCTGCTTACATTACTCTACCAAACGCTGCAGAAGTCATGCGCTAAATCACACCCTACAAACACTGCAGGCGAGCCGCCAGGTTTACAATAAACTCATCCAGGAAGCAGGGCAAACGTAGCACGTTAGTCAATTTGACACTGGGAAAAGAAAGGTAAAAAAAAAAAAAGAAGAGCGTCCAGGATCGAGGTGGAGCAGATGCTGATTACATTACGGAATCGCATTATGGTGAATTAGGTCTAATGTGATTGTGTCTCTTTTCCGTGTAATAAAAAGGACACTAATAAATGTGCAGTGGAGGACGTGGCTGCTGCGGGCTTGATGGATGGCAAGCGATAGTGGAAGGAAATTTGAGAGAGAGAGCTCGAAACGTGGCAGTCTCTCGCTGCCTCACACGCACATCTCTCCTGGGAGCTGCGGTTTGCCTCAAATGTTTGGCTCTGATAACAGCAACAAACACACGTAGGAGTTTTTTTCTGCTTGTCTCTGAACTGCAGACTCGTCACCCTGTGCCCTCTTAGATATCTCCGAAAGCCATGAAGGTTGTTAGGAAAAGTGTCTTATAGAGACGTGTCTCAAAGCAACACGTCTCGCGCTGTGGAAAGAAAAGAAGGGACACGACTAAGAGACGTTTGGTGAGTGTATAGGATCGAAGACGTACCTCACAACTCTGCCATCTGTTGGGAATGTTGGGCCGTAATTTCTGCTCACATACCACCTTCCTCATCTCCTCCACTGACGGATCTGACTGCACCAGATCGTAATACGGCAACTGGTAGTCTTCGTGAATGCCTGAGAAAGAGGGGGGGGGGATCAAAGGTTACTGTGTCGCACAGTCTCTTCATTATATGCTGTTTAATATGTATTGCAAAAATGTAATCAAAGACAGACAGGGAAAATGTAATTGTATCAAATTATCTAGCAAAGTGCACCAGTGATACGGAAAAACAGTCATTTTTAAGTGAAGTACCTCCGATCGAGCATCTGCTTGCAATTTCCCAGAAGACTAAGCCCATTGCGTAGATATCTGCTCGCTTGAACGATTCAAAATGCTTCATATTTATTGAATCGTCAAGGACCTCAGGGGCCATGTACCTGTCGGGAGGCAGTTTGGAGAATTTAATTAGAAGGCACGCAATCGCACAAAATAAAGAAATAAATACAAACCAAAATATTGCTTCACAGATTAAAATTCCAGGTCTGCAGAAATGACAGCAATCTCTGCAGAAAGCAACTAATTAAAAACCAAAAAAAAAAAAAAAAAAAAGAAAGAAAAATATGCTCAAATATTGCTCCTCCTGGAGACCAGTTTTAAACAAATTAGGGTTTGTTGTTGTTTCGAACGCTAGACAGCACTGCAAATTCAGGAGAACTAATATAACAGTTAGTTCTGGGTAGTCTGTGACATGTTGAACAGCACTGGCAACACATTTCACTGTGTGTATTCCTCAGCTTGTCTCCAGTTGCTACATAAGAACTAGAAAATATCTATAAATCTAGAAATAGTTAGTTAGTACCTAGTAGTAGTACAGACTGGTAGTACCACGGTAACACTACACACATCGCACAACACCATCACATCTTTGGGACAAACTTTTCACCTTGAAAGTAAACAATATTTGGTCATATTGTGTCTAAAATGTCATTTACTTCATTTTTCTGATTATTAACCAGAACTGTTGCATAAAACCCAATTCTGATCCTGAGTACCACAGCATTCATTATTAATCAAGATAGATAGATAGATAGATAGATAGATAGATAGATAGATAGATAGATAGATAGATAGATAGATAGATAGATAGATAGATAGATAGATAGATAGATAGATAGATAGATAGATAGATAGATAGATTTAATATGGATGAATACCACAACCACAAGGACAAGTTATTATTTGGGAGACTGTTGTTGTATAAGAGGGATGAAATGTTTTGGGATGAGTTGGCATACAAAAATCTCCACTTGACATTCCGCACATTTCCATGTCTGTTATTAAAACGGCATTTCCTGTTGAGTTCTGCTCCTTTCTTAATTAAAAAAAAGAAAAAAGAAAAGGAGAAAACTTGAAAAGAATACACAACGTTGGGGGGGAGTAGGAATTTGTGGGGAGTAGGAATTTGTGCTTTTCAAGTCACAGGCACTAATGTGAGGTGAAAAGGTTTGGGGTGCAGTCAGTGTCATTCACTTGAATTGTCATGCTGGAACAAGTCTGGGCCTCTGAACTCCAGTGAAGGAAATGGTAAACTAAACTATAGGCATCCTTGTCAACTTCCAACTTTGTGGCAGAAGTCTGAGGAAGTCTGAGAAAAGCCGACACAAGGCTGAGATGGTCTGGTGTCCACAGATGTGGCAAGCCATTAATGCATTTAAAAGCGAAAGGGTAACAAAATGTTTTCTAGAAATGCATGTAAGCTATTCAAAACAAGCCTGTTGTTCCAGTGTGGGTGGGGTTCAGTAGAAGATAAGAGCAAGTCTCAGCTGGAGTTTCCCTGTAACCCATGATAGGAAGGAAGGGCGTCAGCTCAGCTAATCTCTCCGAATACAGAGCAGACTGAAGCCATGGCTTTAAGAGCATCTCCATTAATCCAGATACACTCCAGGGCTGAGAGAGCTAGAGCTTGGGCCTTGAACTAAGACAGTGCCTGCCTTTCACCTGACGCTTATGGCCCAGTCAGGAACTGAGGAGTGAGTCAGTGCCAGAACTCTCAGTGACACTCTCTCACAGCTCAAGCTCGATAAATATCTGGATACGAGCGGCGAGCTGTCCTGCATTTCACACCATTACATTCAATCACCATGTCCTCTTGACTTTAACTGGAGTGAGTGTTTACTGCGGCTATCCTCTCAAAGCTGCCTTTACGACGTGCCAGCTCGCTAAAGTGAGTGAGAATGGCGCTCAGCAGTGGTGTGGATCCGACAAGCAGGCAAACTGTTTCTCTGGCTCCTTCGAAGATTCAGGACTTATCACGGCACAAAACCCTAGGGACGGGTTGCCATGAGCCCCGGATACAGCCCTGCCACTCTTTAGCGCTCATTTAATGCCCAGGAGATGTGAAGCCAAATTGCATTGCATTCTTCAATCCTGCTGGCTTACAACGACAACTACGGCTTCTTTTGAATTAACGCCTCCTACGGGTTCATTAGAGCGATTTTCCACGTGACTTAACAGCGAAAGAACAACGGCACGCCAAACCGCCGCTTGTCTGAAACGCTGCTGAGTTTCGGAGAGGGCAGGTTTGAAGAATAATGTCATTCTTTACTAAAAAAAAAATAACTCAGACTCCTGTTCAACTCTCAGAGAGGAGCTCTGTGTGTGTGTGTGTGTGTGTGTGTGTGTGTGTGTGTGTGTGTGTGTGCTCTCTCCTGCAGTGGAGAGACAGTGTATTTGTATGAGCTGTGGGTTACTGTGCAGTGACTCACACGTCGGCTGTCTTCTCCTCATTCGCACGCTGTTCTCTCCCTTCATTCACTACCCACTGCTATAAAAGAAACTGGAAACTACTGAGAGGCAAAGTGGCTTCCTATTGAGGTAAGAGGTGTGTTTGGACTGCATTAGCACCACCAGAGTGCAAGACTTACAAACTATCAAAACAACCACAGGTGAATGATCTGTTGGTATCAAAACATTTCTCAGGCCTGTAAGTCGGAGTGTTTCAGAAAGCTTATAAGTAAAAAACCAAAAATCAAACACAACAGGACATGCTCTAGTGAAAGCATTGGTGATTACTTCTGTTTTACGATAATGATCACAACCAAAGTGTGCTATTGTTCTTATAGTGCCACAGAAACCCGACAAGAATCTACTCATGAAATGTATTAACAGACAAAACAGTATGGTTGTTTAACATTTATAGTTACACTTTATGGACAGAAAACCACAATGCTGAAGACACACAATCTGTTCCCTCTGTTCACAAAGCCAGAAGATACGTTACATGGGTTGATGTGGCCCCCTATAGAACTCTGACCTCAACCCTATTTAACACCATTGGAATTAAATCGGTTGTTTACCCTTGCCCTGCATCAGTACCTGACTTTACTAACACCCTCATGGCCGAATGAACGGAAATCTCCAGAAGCACACTCTAGTCTAGTGATACATCTTCCCAGAAGAGTAGAGGTTACTATAAAAGCAAAAAGTGGTAGCTCAGTGGTTAAGTGGCCCTTGAGCAAGGCTCTTACCCCTCAATTGCTCAGTTACCCAAATTAGATATTTGTAAGTCACCCTGAATAAAGGTGTCTGCCAAGCGTGATAAATGTAACTATGGATGGTGATGTACAAAAAAACCAGTTTTTGTGCTCGGTTAGCTTTGGGAAACCACACATGTTAACCACTGATAAATATCTCGACAGTAACCGAATAAGCTGTTAGGGAAATGAAAAGTCACTTTGTGAGCTCGTATTACCTTTTGGTGCCCACTCTGTGGTTGGGGGCAATGTCGATGGTGTCTGTGGCCGAGTCGTGGCGTACGGCCAAACCGAGGTCTGCGATGCAGCAAGTGCCGTTCTTCTTCACCAAAATGTTCTTGGATTTCAGGTCTCGGTGAGCGATAGCTGGTTTGCCTGCAGGTAGAACATGAGGTTAGATTCAGAGCTCATTATAAAGGCTGCTCATTGACTTGATGGGAAAGACTTCATGAAAAAGTAATGCAGGGCCACAGGCAAAGCAGTTGAAAAAAAAAAAGAAAGAAAAATCAGGCCTTGAAGCGCACAGAGGCGGCTCTCAGAGAGCACGACTGATCTGATGCTTCAGTGGTGCAGTGCAGTTATCGAGCAAAAAGATTTACAGCAACCTGCAAATTGCACTCTCACACACACACACACACACACACACACACACACACACACACACACACACACACACACACACACACAGCAAAAACAAAAACAAATAAAAACACACACACACAGCACCAAACAATAAGAAAATGAGAACAAAGAACAAGAACACCCTCACAACACCTATCAAAAAAAAACGCACCAGTCCAGTGACGTATCGACCCGAAACCGTGCTCATGTACAGTACACTAAACCACGGCATTTGTATACAACACGAGCAACCTGCTAAAACATCTGAATGACACAGAGGACGGCAGGATGGCAGACACGAGCATGCACACAGCAGTATGACTGAGTTCGGATGACGAAGACCTGAAAAATGAGCTGCTATATATTAGTGGTCAACCAATTAAAAAATCCATACAGATAGTTTTTCCGGGTTGCGATATATGTGGTGCGACAGAGGCCTCTAGGGGCAAATCACTGATGCCACGTGCTGTTCATCTGTTCATTCATTTTGGAAGTAACTACGTTTTTATTTATTTCAAGTATTATCTTTAATTCAGTTTGAATGCAACTTTTATTTTCCTCAGTATGCATTAATATAATTAATATATTCATATATAAAATCAAAATCCAATCAATCAAATTCAAATCAAATTTGTTTGTCACACATTCATATAGACTACGACATGTAGTGAAATGCTTTATACGACTGTCAAAAGTTCAAATAGAAACTAAAATTGAATAGGAAAAATAAAATATAAATAAAAGTATAAAGTATTTCATTTAACACATTTTCATGATTCAGTACTGTTTTTTTATTAAAAAAAACAAACAATCCATTTCTGTTTTACGTAGCGTGATTTTAAAAAAAAGTTTGTTTTTAGTTCTGGCTATCGGCAATATGATCTTGCTGACACACACACACACACACACACACACACACACACACACACACACACACACACACACACACACACACACACACAGATGTAATTGTGCTTTTTTATTTATGTATTTTTGTTATGATTCTGCCCAGAACACTCGGCTTAGCTGCCCGGATGCTAAAACAAGAAGGTGTTTAAGTGCAGGATGAAGAGGAGGAGTGCAGGATGAGGAGGATGAGGAGGAGCGCAGAATAAGAAAGAGTACACTGCAACACAAACCTGCCTGAGACATTTTACACACAATGAGACTGAGATGGATCTTGTTTAAAAGTAAAGTGCTCTGCTTTTCAGTAACAATTCCATCTCTCTTACTCTCTCTCTCTCTCTCTCTCTCTCTCTCTCTGTCCCTATCTCTCTCTCTCCTGTGTTTATCCAGCACTCGGCTGTACAGCATGCCACTTTTAAGTCTAATAGCTAACGATCGCTCCGTTTTTTGGCTGTTCGCAAATACAGGGCTCGCGCTGCAGTTCTGCTCTAATGACAGACGCAAGTCTACAGCCAGCAGAAAGCAATTTCATGAACGCTATTATCCCCTGCTTTTAAGCCGTTCAGCCTCACATCTCGACAAAAAAAAAAAAAAAAAAAAGGAAAATCCAACACTTCACTGAAAACACCTTTGGATAGAACGCAGGACAAATTGTGCTTCTTTTTGATTTCCAACCCCCTCCACCCCCAAAAAAAAAAAAGTCCCTGCCACTTTTTTAGTTTTCCACACTACACTAAACATGAACTCTGTCTTAAAAAGGCTGAACGCTCTGTACTAAACCGCGTCGTGGAAAATTAGCTCTCGTTAGCAGCAATGTAATAAGAAACACAACGGTGAGAAAAGAAAAAAGGAATTGTCCTGCAACTGATGCACGGAGGAGGCGCTTTTATATAATCCGTCTGCATCCACTTCCTCTGGTGAAAATGATGCTGGAGAAGGAGGGTCTAATTAAGAGTAATGATTACCTCGGCTTCAGTCACAGACAAAATCGTGCCGTTTGGCTGAATATGGAGCAACAGCTCGGGAAAAAAGAGCAGCTTAATTAACATCTGTTGAGCATTCCCACACACACACACACACACACACACACACACACACACACACACATATACATATACACTAACTGAGCATCCTACAAGGACAGTGTTAGCCAGAATTTCAGCTTTTAGTCTTTCCCTGCTCTGCTAAAAGTGAAGAAATCATCTGCAGCTGTTTTGTGGTCCCTAATGAGATCTATATGCAGCTCTGGAATCCGTTCAGCTCGAGCAGCGAGGCATATAAAAGCTCAGATGACTTCCCTGGACCGTAGCGCTATTCTAGCCAGCGAGCAAAGATGGTCTAAACGGTGACGATCTACTCCGGATTTCTTAATAAGAGCAATTTCTTTTTTAAACAAAGTGTAAATTGGAAGTTAAAACCTTCACCACACACACACACACACACACACACACAAACACACACACACACACACACACACACACACACACACACACACACACACACACACACACACAAACAGACATGAACAGAGACAGACACCCTAAGGAATGCTTCTCGGATTCACTATGGGCTAAAGAAATGGTTTCATTAGTTCTGGCAGACTCGCAGGCACTGCAGCTCTGGCGCATCATGTGTCTGAATGGGACGCAGCCCTTCGGTCACACCAGGGGAACAGGAAACACTAACTGGAACAGCCAGGAAGTTATATCTACTGCAAACTTTTTTTAGTCAACCTAGATACGTTTTTGGAGAGTTTGGCACTGAAATGTTAATTCCTTGAGTACATGAAGCGAGCAGAAGTCGATCCGTTTACCTTGTGTTCCTACGATCTCCATGTGCAGATGAGCCAGGCCGCTAGCGGTGGACAGGGAAAGCTTGATCATTCCCTCCACCGTCACCGTGTATCTGTTCAAGTAGTCGAACAGGGAGCCGTGCTCGTGGTAATCGGACACCAACCACAGCTGGGTCCATGTTCCATTATCTGAAAGAAGGAAAACATGCGACAGAGACAGGAGTGAGAGTCAGACTTCTGACCTTTGCTTCAATGTATTTGCATAGCGCTGTAAATGATAGACGCTGTTACAAAGCAGCCATGCAGATATACAGGTGTACATCTAGATCTATCAAGAGCTAACCAGAGGTAAGGAAAAACTCCTGAGAGAGGGGCCTCAAAAGAGAGCGAAAGGAAGATTAGAAAACAGTACAGTACATAATCATGTATAGAACAGTATGCGTTCATGAATTACAGCTAATAAGGCTAAAACAAAATCATCCACACTCATAAGACGAAATCTTTCTCTGACCCTAAACCACTGCTTCTCAAGCTTTTTCTCAAGATATGGCGATATTTATACCATAAATTACAAGAGATGAATATTGTAGGGATAAAAAACATTCATGAATTATATTCCGGTAAGAGCACATATTGTGTTTCCCTTTTTAATACATTACAAATTCTTATCAATTAAAGGACGTTTCCAATGTTTTATCTGTTTGTAGTCAGATGTTGAAACAATTCATCACTTACACCATATGGCCAAAAGTACAGTTGGAAATTTGGTGAAGTACAAATACTTCGTTACTGTACTTAAGTAGATTTTTCTGGTATCAGTACATTACTTCGCTATTTATTTTCAGACTTCTTACTTTCAATCATTACATTTTTACACAAATATCTCTACTTTCTACTTCTTATATTTTCAAATCAGACTCGTTACTTTAGTTCAAATCTGTACGGTGACATGATCAATATTTTTTCTTACCATCAACCTATTTATTGTCATTGCGCAGCTTTTCCAATCTACCACTGGTGTATCATTTCCTATCACACCACAGACGTAGGGTAGTTTATAAAGATAACAATAAGCAGGGCAGAAGGCAACAAGAAGTTTGTGGTTAATGTGAATGAGACAGAGGGAGTCAGTGATGTAAACATGAATGAGAACAAAGACATTCCTGATCATCATCATCTTTTCTCTGCTTGTGTTCTATATGGTGGATGTTCAGCCTGAATACATTCATTAGGTAACAAAATTTGAAATGATTTCATATCAATATATTAATATGATGTGAGGTCCAGTTACCACTAAAGCATGTAATAGTAATGGCTACTTTTTACTTCAGTACATGTCAGAGCACAAACTTCTTTACTTTAACTTGAGTAAAAAAGTGTATTCAGTACTTCAACTTTTACCAGATTCTTTTAAAACGTGTATTTGTACTTTTACTTGATTGAAGGATGTGTGTACTTTTGCCATCTCTGGGGAAAAAGAATACGGACACCCAACTGGCACACCCATAATCTGATGAACATCCCCACACCTCCTCACCCAACTTCTCATAGATGTAGCTGAATGATCACAAATCTTCACAGCTGCACTCCAAAATCTACTGTAAACTCTTCCTGACTGAGTGGAGCTCATTATGATAGTGGAGACGGAACCAGTTTTGAGAGTTGATGTTCAAAAAGCAAATGCAGGTGTCATGGTCTGGTGTCTATATAGTGTCAATGATATACATTCCTAAAGCATGAAGCGTTTGTTCATTCTCTTGATGTTACGAAGACTAAATTAATACCTAATCTTCTTAGGTATTCTAAATCTTGCAAAAACAGATTTAATTGAGCACTGTCTCTAAAGATTAATTCCATTTGCTTTATATAAACATCTTCTTACAGAAAAGCTCACTAAATTAATCAGACTTTTTTCTTTTAATTAAGATTTAGATTATTATTAAACTTACTCAGTTCCTGTTAATTTCCAAGCCGTTTATTGTCATAGTTCCATGTCTCACATTTTATTGATCTCATTCTGTTTCTCGTTCCTGCCTTGCCTTCATCTTTGGGAAGAGGGCGAAGTCAGCAGAAGCCAAATCTGACGAGTAGGTGTGTGTGCGGAAGTGAGATTGTGTTGTTTCCGCTGAGACACTTACGTGTAAGGTGACAGGGTGCACACGTGGTCATAATACCACCATTTGCACTGCTCCCAATGTACACAGGACATTGTCTTTTGGCACACTGTCTTATGAAGGTGGGTGCTACCTGTGACTGTGCGTGCAGCCTTGTGCTGCCATCTGTTGGCGTGTTACAAACTAGTCTCGAAACTTTTTCATACCACATTGTATAATAGCTTTAACTATTATTATTGTTAATATGAAAACAGCATATGTATATGAGCATGCTGTAGATTTATACAGATAAAGTTCCAACTATTTGTTTTACAGGAAAACTGAACACTTTTTTTTTTATTGATCTGCCAAAACAGATTACATTACGCCCAATAGACAAACACATTCACCCTATTTGTACCCCACCCCCAAAAAAATTCCACTTTGAAAAGTCATGCTGACAAAAAAGCACAAATCTTCTGTGGGTGTATGAGTGTGTTTCATTAAGTTCATTTCATTTCCATGTCACTGTTGAAGATTACAGCATATTTATGAGTCTCAGCTGCATGCCGTAAACAGGAAACTGGGTTTTCAGCTAGCTTCAGATTGTTGGATAGTCCTCAGGAGTGTGTAAATTAGTCGGCTTCTTAATCGCGTTTTGGTAATAATGCAGATTATAGTGAGAGCAGATTACACCGGGGTTGTGAGTGGACTAAGTGTGAGAGCAATAGACTAATGGACACAGTAAATAAGACCTCTGCTCACGGATCCGTGCAATTCCAGATGGCTGGTGAAATCTCACAGCAGCTGCTCTGAATCCAAGCACTGCCCTTTTCCTATATAAACACTCTCGTTCTCTTATACTCTCTCGCTCTCACGCACGCATTTTCATCTTCTGAAAAATAAGCAGTAAGGTTTTTGGTAAAGTCGTCTCTCGGGTTTTAGGTGGAAAAACAGCTCTTATTTAAATCCTGTGCTCACAACCTAGACCAGACTAGACATGATGTCAAAGCTAATAAACTTTCTGTCTCATTCATACGTAAGATCACACAAAGAAAGTATGCAAGCCCCCGAAAAAACGTGAAATTTACTCATCCATTTTCAGCACTAACAAATATAGCATTCCCAGAATACAGTGGTCTGGGAAAGACCTGTCTGAACAAACAAACAACTTTGGTTACTTTGCCTTGAAAACATCTGGAAAAGTGTAACTAACAAGGTTGTAAAATCGTTCTCCCTTCTGTCACCAAGCTGTAGCATAACGGCTTAAACGTCAGTCTAACGCATTTAATTCATAAATAGTTCAAATATGCAATATGCCATCGTCCTCTTCATCACTGAACAGTGACTGTTGGTTTGACCTCACCAAGTCGCTGAGAGAAAAAAGGACCAGGGTGTGGTCAGGCATGAAGTATGTCTGCTGTGTGAACATTACACCATTACAGAGGGGCTAAAAAAATCCAGTTATATAACAACAGGAATTCTTGCGAAAATAAAGTCGGACTATTGTTGGGATATAATATGTAACTAAGATACATATTAAAATAAAATAAAGTTTATACAAATGAGTGAATGTGTAGATGTGTGCATGAACAGCCTAAAGATCCATGAGGGTACTGAGTACTAAGGATGAATGTAGACTGTAATTATTATGAAGTCTGCTACAACAGTTTAGGTTTAGTTTAGACCTCAGTTTGCATGAACAGTTATGCGCTTGAACGCCAATCACTGAACAGTAAACCTCAACGATATTGCAACTGTAATGAGTGGACATTCAATGCCATTTAGAGGAGAATGGGTTCCCTTTTGGTTCCTCTCAGTTTTTCCTTGCCATGTCGCCATTCACCCATTAAGGATAAACTTGAAAGAAACTAGCTTATAAAAAAACAAACTTGTACATATATATACAGTACAGACCAAAAGTTTGGACACACCTTCTCATTCAAAGAGTTTTCTTTATTTTCATGACTATGAAAATTGTAGAGTCACACTGAAGGCATCAAGGGCTATTTGACCAAGAAGGAGAGTGATGGGGTGCTGCGCCAGATGACCTGCCCTCCACAGTCACCGGACCTGAACCCAATCGAGATGGTTTAGGGGTGAGCTGGACCGCAGAGTGAAGGCAAAAGGGCCAACAAGTGCCAAGCATCTCTCGGGGAACTCCTTCAAGACTGTTGGAAGACCATTTCAGGTGACTACCTCTTGAAGCTCATCAAGAGAATGCCAAGAGTGTGCAAAGCAGTAATCAAAGCAAAAGGAGGCTACTTTGAAGAACCTACAATATGAAATTTTTCAGTTGTTTTACACTTTTTTGTTATGTATATAATTCCATATATAATTCCACATGTGTTAATTCATAGTTTTGATGCCTTCAGTGTGAATCTACAATTTTCATAGTCATGAAAATAAAGAAAACTCTTTGAATGAGAAGGTGTGTCCAAACTTTTGGTCTGTACTGTATATATTTGGGTTCCCTTTTGCTGTAAAAGTCCTGACCCTTCGAGCATTAACAACATTAACTCCAGCAATTTGAGTTACAGGATCAGACTATGAGGACCAGCCTTCGCTCCCCACGTGCATTAATAATCGTTGGCCGCCTGTGACCCTGTCGCTGGTTCACCACTGTTCCTTCCTTAGACCACTTTTGATAGATACTCACCATTTCAGACCAGGAACATCCCACAAGAGCTGCATGTTTTTCCCTTACGTGTGCTCATTTTTCCGGAGTCTAACACAACAAGTTTGAGGAGAAGATGTTCACTTGCTGCCTAATATATCTCACCCACTAACAGGAGCCATGATGAAGAGATAATCAGTGTTATTCACTTCACCTCTCATAACGTTTTAATGTCACAATGTTGTGCCTGATCGGGGCACATTCCAACTTTATAACCTTTTAGTAGTGGTAGCGCAGTGGTTAAGGCTATGGGTTACTGATCGGTTCACTAACATCATAGGTTCACTAACATCATAGGATAGCTTCCTAACATCCCTGGGATATGCAAAAAAAAGAGTTTCACTTTCCTGTAATGTATACATGTGACATGTATAAAGCACCTGTACCTTTATTTCTGTAAAGCTGCATTGGAACAATGTCCACTGTTAAAAGGGCTATACAAATTAAACTGATTTAATTGAATTGAATTGACTTTGCTCTGCGATGAACAGACAACGCCTGCTATTAAGGTTTGTACAAAACTACAAAATCAATAAAAGGGAACATGAAAGCCATTTTGTATGGTGTTGGAATTTATAGACGATCCCTGATGCTATCAATTGTCCTACTTCTGGTTCATCCAAAGCCAAGACTAAAGGCACTGATGTATATCGTGCTATTACATTATCGTTATTGTGTATATTTTGATATTCAATTCCATGACATATTACATGGAATTTTAATCAAATCAATAAACAACAGTGCTTCCCAGGCTGCCGCAATATACCTGTCTGTGCTACAGTATTAAAGAGTCTTTGAGATCAAGGCTGTACAGATCTACATTTCCATGCTCTTCAAAACAGTCCCGCTTTTAACCTGCGCATCAAAGAGCATCTCTGATTTTCCTTATCGTTTATTGAGATCCCTCCGGTCCGGCCCGGAGCAGAGGGATAGCGCCTGAGCTGGATGTGAAAATGGCGACACACTGACCTTTATTATCAGCGGCGATGAAGCCCAGGATGTTCTCATGACGCAGCATGACCGTCTGATAGATTTCAGCCTCGCGGAACCAGGAGCGCTCCTCACGAGAGGAGAAAATCTTCACGGCCACTTCCTCTCCTCTCCACTTTCCCCTCCACACCTCGCCGAAGCGGCCTTTACCGATGCTCTCCTGCAGGATGATGGTCCTGGCAATGGTTCTTTGCACCAGCAGCGGGAGACCTGAGACAAGGCAAAGAGAGAAAGTAAAACCTGGTCAAATAGCATGATAATGTTCCAGACAAGTGAGAAGACAAATTCTTATAAAGAACCAGTGCTCAGATCTCTAATAATGACCACAGTCAGAATTATGAAGACAGACTATTGGGAGGTATCATGTTGTCCACATGTGCAGACTATAAGAACTTAATCACACCAGAACGGATCAACGTGATGCAGTCCACGCTCACACATCAGCATTGTAACATTATATTTGAATCATACCTACTTTTTGCCTTAATAATGTATTCATAAGCAAACAACAACCGGCTTTATGTCTGAGGCCATTCCTTATGTAGTCCTTATGCATCTTTATGTGGTGAGGACACTTACTAGTCCTTAGCCCTGTGTTTTCTGTGATGTAGCTCTATTTTGTTTCATTTCACTGTGTACTGCATCAGCTATATATAGTTAAAATGACAATAAAAGCTTCTTGACTCTTATAAGTAAAGTAAACTGAGATTTGCATAAAAATATAAAATACTCGTGTCTGATTGGCCGACAGGTCTCAATTCCGCCGAACGCAAACTCGCACAGTCGGAGGAAACTGATACGTGCTGGTTTTTTAAAGGGATTAAAACTGAAATCCGAACATCCTCTCATGCTGAGCCAGGAAAACAAGGTGTGTAAATGTCTATATGAGTTCCAGATTACATGAACATGATATGAGCTGGGCACAAGAACAGCTAACATACTTAGCATGGCATCGAAGCCATGCTAAAAAGTTACAGCAATAGTTAAGATGTGCCTCCTCCTGGCTGAAAACGAAACCGCCTAGACTTGTATTTGATTAGCCAAAAAGTCTGACATTTTAATCTATTTATTTATTTAAACAACCTAAAAATGGTAATATTCTAGATAAAGCATAGTGTAATTAGAACAATTATATAATTATAACTGAATAGTCTGACTGTAGAAGGTCCTCACCAAAATAGTATGATAAATAGTAAAGCAATATTTTGTCACAAACACAATGACACCAAGGGCAGATATTTAAACACTATGGCAGTGAATTTAGTTTAATTTGTCTGTTCAAATAAAAAATAAGCTTTAATTTCCGATCACGTTACGTTTTTTGAGTCACAGATCAGTTAATTTTCGTATCATCAAAAAAAAAAAAAAAGGATGTGAATGATGCGGGAGGCGTTTTCTTCTGCTCCTCTGCTAGCCGTTGTTGTTGACTGATTAACATGTCCCGTGCACGTGAACGCATGACTGCTCCATGTAGTTACGAACTTATACGTTGCTTGAAAAGAAATACCGGCAGGGGGGAAAAAACTTATTTCGCTATGCGATTGTCTAACAAAAATCTAATTAATCAAGTCAAAAAAGAGCAATTAATTCGTGGTTGAATCAACTGCTATCCGTTGCACCCCAATATGTTTTGTTATATGTCTATCATGCTGTTATAATAATCTCCACTCTCCAGGGAAGGTGTTCCACTAGATTTTGGAGTGTGATTGTGGTGATTTTGAGCGCATTCATCTACAAGGGTGTTAGCAAAGTCAGGTAGTGAGGTAAAGTGAGGAGGCCTGGGGTGCAGCCAGCGTTCCAATTCGTCCCAAAGGTGTTCAAAAGGGTTGAGGTTTACAGCTCTATAGCAGGTCACTGAAGATCTTCCACTGCAACCCATGCAAAGCATATCTTCATCGAGCTAGCTTTGAGCACAAGGGCATTTTCATGCTGGAACAGTTTTGAAAAACGTAACGAAAAACGACATTTAATTGTGTGCCTCCAACTTTGTCGTAACAGTTTGGTGAAGAACTTCATACAGCTGGAAACACTTTGGTCCATATAATGTATGTAAAGATCTAAAACATCTTAAAAGACTTTTCTTTACAGTGTTGTTCAAACCTGTGTGTCCTGTACACTGTGTTCTTACTGAGTTCCATTTGAAAGCAAGTCATCTGCACCAGGACGCTAGAGCTCGACTGTCTTTTGTAATAGGTGCTATTCAGAACGCATGCAGTTTTTTTTTTTTTTTTTTTTTTTTTGGGGGGGGGGGGGGTTGGGGAATGCTGGTTTTGAATGTAGAGTACAATAGCGGCTGTGTTGCGATGGATACGCGGTTGCCAAGCGTTTACTTCGCTGCCAGAAAAAGTAGACATACCTTTATAACAAAAGACGAGAATGCGTTTGCCAAGAGTGTGCCGATTCTCTGAGCGCTAGGTGTTCTTGTCATTTTAGACTTTGGTGCGAATGTTGCACAGTATCAAATTTTGAATAACGGGTCTTCTCGTATTTGATCGAAATTCCCTGTGGGTGTCGTCCTTTTCATATAGCTATCGTGTGTCGATAAGCTGATCCGATATTGGAGCTCATCCCTGCGAAACTAAAGCGGCGAGAAAAATCAGTCATAAACGTGCGTCCTATCATCATGCACCATGGCAAACTTTCCATATTTGATCAGTTTCGGGTTCTAGAAGCCGGTCCACTTATTTCCATGTTCAAATCTTTAGTTTTACTACCTTAGTCCTCTTAGATAAGTTAGAAGAGGACGGAATGAAAAGTTAGATAAACGGAGGAGATACATGAAGTGAATCAGTTTAACCGAAACTGAACGATGGCCCCGGATTCGAGAGAAGCAGGAACTCCAGAGTGAATACTGCTTCCACAGCCTGCAGCTCTGCATAATGGCGAATACAAACGTGCTCATGAGACATTTCTCATGAAATTGATGGCCCTACTGGTAGGACAGCTAGTTCTGTGGAGAAAAACTAAGCACCCTAGTTAAGGTATTAAACCGAAAAGAAAATGCTTTCAGATAGAAACATTAAACAGCAGGCATATGTGATGCAGACCAACACAATGTGGAGGATTATTTTCCTTGAACAGAATGCCCCAAAGCTTTTTATCGCTTTTTTACAAAATGGATTTGCCAACTATTGCAATTCCTTATTTACTGAACAACAATTAGTCACGCTTTTAACCACTGATTTTTAATGTTATAGAGTCCCTAAGGCAAAAAAACACAGCTCTTCATGCTACCGAGAAACAGTGTTTAAGATGTCAGCCTTCTGGTTGTGAGTTTAAATCCCATCAGCACCAAGCTACCAATGCTTGCTCACTGTTTGTCACTGCTCCTTGAGAAACCCTCTAAGTATAAGCGTGATAATTCTAATGCCGGGCTCACACTGCACGATTCTTATAGTCCTTTTTGCGATTGTTGCTTGTCAGACTGTATATAAATATGATCCCCATGTCACACTGTAGTTTCTCAGTTGTCACCATGTCAGACTGCACGACAGTCATGCACCCAAGAAAAAAAATGGTTTGTGACACCCGAGTTCTCTCGCTAATGGTAGCTAGCAGCAAACAAAAACGATCCGTAGCGTTAATTACGCCTTGATAATAAAAACATCATACAAACACTCCTTTTCCTTCCATATCTTCTTGCTGCACTGTCCACCTGACTCGTCGGCAGATTTAGGAGACTTAGGAGGGGGTTGAAGTCGTTGCGCTTATTGCGTCATCAGGTTGTATGTGGCACGTCCACCATACAAGTCCTTCAGCATTATTTCCATTTTAAATTTAAATTTCAAATACTACCTATGCCTTACTACTTATCAGGTCACCTCCAGAGAAAATCCTCTCCCTTTCTTTATGTGATTTGAGCACACGCTGGAGTCTGGGAGTCCCAGACGCTTCTTGTCTCTAAGCTGTGTTGTTCAGTGTTACAAACCCGGAACCGTGTGTGTTGTCAGTGAAAACATCTCTGCAGACAAAACACACATGCACACACTCGAAGCTAGACACAACACAATGGCAAACAAACGGTAGTAAAAAGGGAAGAAAGGGAGATTGTGTAAATAAGGCTCGTGTTCGGAGCTGAGCCGAACGCAGACAGAGAGTTTATCAGTAATTAAACAGTGCGTTAGGTTTCGAGGTGAGAGGTGAACGTGGTGCCGTGTGAACGCTCGCTCAGGAAATGAGCTTTTACACTCTTTTACACTTTTACACTCACACTTTTTTACACTCTTTTACACTCACTGTTCGCTCCGACACTGCCTGAGAGACAGACGAGCGACAAGTGCTGAGCGCAGCAAGCCACACACACACACACACACACACACACACACACACACACACACACACACACACAAAATTGTATTTTCCACTCAATGCTCTATAATGCCTGATGTATTGCTACATTTATTTATCTAATCCTAACCTAAGGAAATCTCTCAGTTCTTACAGTTTTTATGAACAAAAGGCGCATTTTGTGGTTGAAAAAGATCCTCTTGGGGACGATCCAAAATCATTTGTCCCAAACAATACGACAGCACACTGGCACTTTCGCACAGAAACGGATCGGCTCTCAAAACCACGAGTTCAAAAGAACCCACAGACAGGCAGAGACACAGAGAGAAATACTAGTCCCGTAAACAAAGCGTGACAGCAAGGCGGGGAGCCGGTCGTGTCAGCAGGTAATTACAGAAGAGATTATCAGACAACAATAGGCCGTGTCTGAGACGCTCAGCCTCGGGCAGGGAGAGAGAGAGAGAGAGAGAGAGAGAGAGAGAGAGAGAGAGAGAGAGAGAGAGAGAGAGAGAGAGAGAGAGAGAGAGAGAGAGAGAGAGAGAGAGAAAGATGCTGACAGTGTGATGTGAGACGTGTGTGAAGGGTGCGCACCAGAACCCGATCCGGATGTAGTCATGTCATAGATGAGGTCTTTGAGCGTGGTGCCCACGGTGATGTACGGGTGGTCCATGGACGGGTCTTCCTCGTTAGGCACACGGTGGTGGATGACCGAGCGGCTGTGGCACACGTAGAACACAGTGACCAGCACGAAGCAGAGCAGGCACACAGGCCCGGCGATTACAGCCGCCAAAGCCACAGGACCCAGCGTGGGAGGATTCTCTTGTGGCGCTGAGAAAGACAGAAAGAAAGAAAAAGATTACCGTTTTTTTCTATCATCACTCGCAGTTCAAATAAAAACCTGAGATCTTTTTCATTAAAATTGATCTGCCAGTATTGTATTCGTTCCTCTCGATCCAATCACCTGTCACTGAGAGCAGACGTGCAAATATTTTCAAAAGAAAATCTGCAGGCAGGAGGAAAAAGCAATTGTAGCACATTTTACCCAGTGCATGTCAATGGTTTTAATTCAAGATGGCTGCCAAGCAACGACAAAAAAAAAAGGGAAGAGCGAGCTTCATTTTTATTAAGCAAAGAGCCCATTTGTTTTATATTGTCTCACAAGGACAGTGCTCGTGAATTCCCAAATCATAGTTTACTTAAATAAAGTGGCACAAATTATAGGGAAATGCTAGTGGAAGCAAACATGCATTTTTAGTGCATTTAGTTTCGAAGCTAAAATATAGACATTGTGTGAGTTTTCTTTGTCACAAGTGAGTCTTCGTCTTCACTATTCCAAATAAATTCGGAATAAACATCTGAAAACACTTACATCCATGTACTGTGCATGAATACCACAGAAGACGCTTTGACCTCCGGGGATATGGGATAAATAAGCCCTATTCTACCCCCCCCCAAAAAAAAAAAAAAAAAAAAAAAAAAAAAAAAAAGTGTTTCTCCATAGAAATAAGGCCCACGCAGTTCTGCTAAAGGAGAACTTCATGACTGGCTTTCAGGACACATGAGTCAGGAGTCATGCCTGGCTGTCTTTCCACATTCTCTATGATTAACTTCCCAATATCAGAAACGAGATCTTAAAAGACACTGTCTAGACTAAGCAGCGGCACGATGAAAAAGTTGCGAAACATCGTCCAAGCCGGAAATGATCAGTATGTTTGCAAAAGTCATAGCGGTTCCAATTCTGAAGAATTAAACCGGCTGTGGTTATGAGGAAACGATTCCAGGCACGGCGCAGATGGCTGTCATGTGTACAGAATACCGTCTCTGTGTTTACACATACAGATCTGCCTGAGTACGTCACGGAGTGCGCATGTGTTCGGTGTGAGCTCCCGCATCTTGATGGAACTCAAAACCGCTCCCTTTTACACAGTAATTTTTAGATTTTTGAGCAGATTATTGATTCTGGATGCTCATATGTCTTAGTACATGAAGGAAACAACAATGAACAAAACAAACGTCCATAACATAAAGGCAGTGTTTCCATATAGGACCAATTATGCAGCGGACATATTGTTCAGTGTGTTATGACCTAAAGGCACATACGTACAAATATTATTTATTAATAAAAACCTATTAGACTGGATTTAAATGCCTTTCTAAATTTCAGAACACACTCTCACTTATTTCTGTATTGTTCTTCTCTTTTTTTGCTTTTTCAATGTTATTGCCCTAATAATCCTAAATACACCTTAATACAAAAAATATACCAAAATAGACAATGAAACATTCATAATAATGTTAATAATACATAATCACATTTATTATGTAGTACAATCTAAGTGTCGGGATCTTGGTCCTAAATTACCCTTCACTTGGTCACATATACCCAAGCTCTTATACCCGTTCCTTGTCACCACTGAACAGCACCTGTATGTAATCTCACCTTTCAAAGCACTCGTCAAATGTTTGTCTTGAATGGCTGTTGTTGGCTCTTTCGCTCATCGCTTATCATTGGATTAACTATTTTTTGTTTGCCATTTAAATTAAAGGTATATCTGCACTTGATCTGTTTCTTGCTAACTGTGACACACTTTTCCCACCAAATCGCACAAGATTGTCCATCCTCACGGCAGTCAGGAAGGTCAGAGAAGGGCAGTCACTCACTGTCAAGCAGCTCCAGAGACTGCTCGGGCTCATGGCAGCAGTGTCCGGTGTCATTCCACTTGGCCTCCTTGTATATCAACCACCAAAGGGTCTGCGTTCGACCCCCTGTACAGGCTGGCGCACCAGATCCTCCTCTGGGCCCAGGGAAAGCTCCTTTCCTCCAGAGCAGCTTATATCCCGGGCCGCTTGAATGAGGTAGCAAACACACTGACAAGACAGGGGTCCAACCTGGGGTGGTGGAGCGGTTTTTGGAGAGACCTATGGTTCTCCCTATATCCACCAGCCCAGTTGGGACTGGCGCAACCATGGCTGAGTCTTGATGCCTTTCCCTGTCACACTGCTTCCGGGAGTTTTGAAGAGAATTCGCAGGGACAGACTCCAGGCATTCAAACCTCCTTTATTCCTGACCCCATACCAGGAGAGGTTGATCCAGTTGTGCCTGGTCCGAGTGCTGGACTGTTACGTCCACCGTGCAAGTCCCTGGAAAAAGACAGGACATGCGCCCCTTTAGGAGAGGCCTTCCTGATCATAAGCAGATGCTCAGCAGCAGCTATCGCGTCTTCTTACGGGTTCTCTGATCTCCCCGTTCCATTCGGGGTCAGAGCTCATTCGACCCGGTGTGTTGCAGCTTCTAAGGCTTAGTCCTCTGAAGTGTCCCTCCAAGACCTCTGTGACACTGAGGGGTGGTCCACCCCGCTCACCTTTACCAGGTTTTACAACCATGACCTCTGTGCCACTTCTGGCACCTCTGTACTTCGACTAAGTTGTGCTCATTCATACTAGTCAGGGACTGGTCGGTGTGGACGTTATTTTCATTTTCAGTTCTTTTTTTAAGTGAAGTTTATCTGATTTTCAGTTCTTTATTTAAGTGAAGTTTATCTGATTGATAAAGCACAAAAGCACAGTTTTCAGGATTTCCTATATCACTGTAGCTCAAGGTCAAAATCGCCTTTGAGGGGGATTTGGAACATCATGTCTCTCAGGAAGACATGCATGAGGACCAGTCTTCTGGCACTCGCTCAGGTGGCAGCGTGAACTTTCGCCAGGCGCTGACTCACTGTCTGTCTTTAAAACGAGGATGAAAATCCTACTTCATTAAGTGCTTAAACAAGCTCTTGAACCCCATCTACTTGTGCTGTTATGCCCTTTAACGGGGTTTTACCTGCCAGAAGCTGAGCTTTTTCAACCAGCATTAGGATATGATTTTGATGGAGAATATAGAGCACTACAAATGTAAATGTTATAATGAAGTACAAGGGGAGGTTTTAAAGCCAGCATACAATCACAGTAATAACTTAATAACAGAGCTCCTGTGGTGAAAAGAGGGAGAATGATAGTGTGTGTGTGTGTGTGTGTGTGTGTGTGTGTGTGTGTGTGTGTGTGTGTGTGTGTGTGTGTGTGTGTGGTGGCAGCAAGTTCAGTTAACACCCCGTGTGATGCAAATGCTTTTCTTCTTTCACAGTAGGCTACAGAGCAGAAAACACGCCTGTGACTCAGGTCAGTTGTTTCCTGAACTAAAAGAGTAATTAAAAAATAATCTGTGCTTTTAGTTCTGACCTTTACCATATAAGAGGGAAAAGAAGCATGCAAAAAGGTTTACCCATGCCCCCCTAAGCGATTACAATTCTGTCTACTTATCAAATTTGCTTAACCGAGGTTTAAAAAATGCAATTTTTCTTTTTTTAAACGCTCATTTTGACTCCTCGCTGCATCTAACGGGTGAGTGTAAATTCACTGTGCCTGAACGTTCGCTTGCTGGACAGGACCGTTTGAATAACAACAAATAATAAATATAGCTGCAAGCAGAGCTCAAGCACTCCTTCCAACTCTTTCTTGCCAAGTTACACAGAACGAAAGAAAAAGCTACAATAAAAATAATACATTCTTGAGTCATACATAGCTAAAAGCTGATTGGCTCAAGGCAGCCGTGTCTTTCGAGCACGTTAGGAACGACTGGAAATCCAGGAATAGTTTAGCGGAAAGATGCAGCACAGCAGAATCGGTGGGAATTTGGGGTCCTAAGTAAATTTGTAGAAGTCCTCACAAACAAATATTTCCAGATTTAACTTACAATGATCTCAAAACAGAGCTCATAGAACTGACCCAGTGAGACCTCAGTGTCAGCAGTGGAAGCTTGTATGTGTTGGGACTTGAACTCAACTTTCCAAGCAAGAGTCCAACATCTCAACCACTGAGCTACAACTTCCCTGATAGAGCAGTCTGTGTAAACCGGCTTAGGCTCTACAGTATAGCGCTCTTTTTAAACAAATTTCAGCATGTTTCCTAAAGTATGGTTAGTATCTGACTTTTGTTGAGTAACTGAAATCCAAAGTTGTGAAAAAAAATGCCAAAAATCATATGAGGGATGTTTTTGCATATCATTCAAATAAGAAACAAAAGGAAATGAGTATGCAGGGTCACTATTAGGTCGACTCAGCCTATATTTCTTGACTGATTACTGGCACTTGACTGATTATCTGTTGTCCCTTTTTCATACCACTTTAGCTGGGACTGGTTTTAGCAACATCAGAATAATATTAAAAAACATTAAGAGCTCGGAACCCTAAAAAAAGACTAAGTGGTGCGCACATGTGTGTGTATGATATTTGTTGTGCGTACGTGGCTCGATAGTGAAGTTGGGGTTCTTGTTGCACCAGTCCGTGTTGCAGCACATGGGGTAGATGCCCGTGTTGTCCCTGCTGGATGGTGCGCAGATGAAAGGTCGGTCACGTGGGATCAGCTCGTTGTCGCCGATGCACCAGCTATCCTTCTTCATCGTGCTGGCTGACCTGGTGATGGCATAGTAGCACAGACCGTCTGTGATGCACGTTGAATTCGGGCAGCGGTGACAGTAGCATTGTAAGGCTGTGAAGGCACAAACGGACAAGTTTAGCTCAATTTAATGTGTACAAAACCTCCTACACAAACACCTTCTCGTCTTATTAGCACCGCTGATCAAATGCCTTCTTGTTTTTGAATTTGAACACAAGCGAAGACAAAAACAGAAAAAGGCAGGCGTGCTTCTGAAATGCCGCATGGCTGCTCATTAAATGAAACCGACGCCCACAAACAAACTGACGTGAATGAGAGTTGATGTTCCTTAACTAAGTGAAAAAAAGTAGAAAGACAGTCCAAAGTTTTACATCCACTTTTTCTAAAAAAATTCAAAACCCTGAGCAGTTCACAGAAGTCACAAGCGTAGTGGCACAAATGATCAAATCAAATCAAATTTTATTTTGGTGCCAAATATGAGTATTCTCTACTACAGATAATCACTCTACTAAAAAAGAAATAGAGCTCTGACCTGAACACCTTTTAAACAGGCCTCCTCACCCTCACCTACATTACAACCTGACTTTACTATCACTCTTCTGACTTAATGAGCACAAATCACCACAAGCATTGAGGTTATTATAATAGAAAATGGGGACTAAATGTGGAATAGGATGTTCGAAAAGCAATCTCAAGGCCAGGTGTCCACAAACGTAGGCATATTTAGTATATCTAAGAGCCTACACAATAAGATTTTTAAGCAGTTAAAACATATGCGAGGGCAGCACGCTTGTGGGCTCGATAATGGATGGTCTCACTCGGTGCCTGAGCCATGTGTCCCCATCAAATCCACAGCAAGGTGACCGTCTGCTTCAGCACTGAGGCTCTCTGACAACGTCACCATCAGGGACGTAGATGAGAAATGAGTGCTAATAAACTACAGGGGAGGACAAAAACAGAATACGACACGGACGAAGAGAGACACGGAAATGGCGAGTTATAGAAATGCTAAAGCTAGACAGGCCAGACGACCTGGAACACGACAAAAAAAAACTATCTGTGCACAATCCTAACCACACGAAGAAAAAAATAACCAGCGTGGTTTTAATAGTCTAGACAGTAAGAGACCTTAAGACTAATATAAGTAAATATCAGCGAGGTTTTATTTCCTCTAAATGAGAAGTCGGGAAGAGAGTTTCTGAAACAACACAAAGGGAAGTGTAGAGTTCTTCAGAACAGGCATTGGGTAAGAGTTCTCTCGTTCGATTATAGACCTGATGTGTTGTCAGAGAAGACGACTGGTCTGAGAGACAGAACAAGTGATAAGCACTTTCCATGGCACAGAAAATTCAGAGCTGCGTCCGCTAAAATGACTCATGCTGGAGGAAGGGAAAAAAGGGAAAAAAATAAAATAAAATCCCAAGGGAGGGTCTCTGTAATGTTCTCTAGAGAGCTGCTGTTTACTCCCTTGATTCAGTATCGCCTCAAGTCATTGAAGCACTGAGGTGGTTTATTTAACTCCCTGAGATGAGAAATGCATGCTACGACTCCGGTAATGAACTCGAGCAGCAAACTGGTTCAAAAAAAGAAGAGGGGGAAAAAACCCAGCAGAAAAGAAATTGTATCCTACTGAAAGTGACATAGCTGAAAACTCAATAAAGCGGCTTGCGATATGTGATTAATGAAGGTTTAGTGAGCGGCGGTGACGCCGAAGTGCTTCGGTGAGGCAGAAGTTCGAGAAAGTCTAGTGAACTAACCATAGCTGAAAAATAATTGCAGTCGCTGGTGGATTTGATTTGCAGGACTGTTGCATCAGACTCTATACTAGTGGAGAGTCCAAGATGAGGCAAGTCCCATACAAGCACAGGTAAACGTCGACAGAAATGCCACCAATGGGATTCACTCTGCTGGTCTATTTATAGCCAGGCCTAATTCGGAGACTAAAAATGAGATCTTCGACGTGTATGAGTAGCAGTCGGGCAGAAATCTATCAGATTTTCACAAAAAACAAAAAGAGGAACATTCAGGTTTTTGTCTGGAATGCTGTAGTACTTTCCTGCCTATAACATACTTTGGGACGATCAACTGTAAGAAATCATAAATCACCAGACTGTTTTTTTCCTGTTCCTGTCCTTCTGTCCTTGTCTAGGCTTTCTTTCTACACACATGTGCAGACATGTACAGGCTTTGATCAAGCTGTTGCATGTAAAACAGCCAAATTATCACAGAAATATAATGTAGAGTTTAATATTCCAGAATTTTACTTCTATTTAAGAAACATAAAACAAAAACTGTATTTCAATCCAGTAAAGTGTACCACAGATGCACCCATACATTATACACACACACACACACACACACACACACACACACACACACACACACACACACACACACACACACAACATGGAGTACATTAAAACAGTGTAACACACCTAGCTGTAGATTATCCTGCTTATAATATAGTCACTTGCCAGCACTGACAGTTACTTTAGTGACTTAATTCCACTTTTTTGACATTGAACACAGAGATAAAGCGGTGCAATGACATTAAGATTTATTTAAAACAATTTCATAAGAGAGACAGACAGAAAGAGACAGAGACAGAGAGAGAGAGAGAGAGAGAGAGAGAGAGAGAGAGAGAGAGAGAGAGAGAGAGATGTGGTACAGTGAAATATCTTTACCGTATCTCCACTTATAATGAAGCTGTTGGTGTTAACTCTGTTACTGTTTATTTTAACCTTATTTTCTCCTGTTTAACACAATTGTGCCTCTGCCCATAATTCAAAATGCTGCATTCAAGATGTAAATTGAAATGACAGGCAAAAATCTTCCTTTTAGCTCAGTATGCTCATTAGGAAATGTTCACAATAGCTGTCTATACATGACTGAGACTGTATGTTACTATGACTACAGATGGTCATAAATAAGTGCATTAACTTAGAAAAGTGATTAAACTTATCAAAATTAATTGTGCATAGGAACTTTACAACCAAGAAGAATTAAGTGTATGTATGTATATATATATATATATATATATATATATATATATATATATATATATATATATATATATATATATATATATATATATATATATGTATGTGTGTGTTTGTGTGTGTGTGTGTGTGTGTGTGTGTGTGTGTGTGTGACAAACTACATAAAACAAAACTTTGTGGAGACACGTTATACAATAGCGTATAAGGATTACAAAATACGATTTTATAAACGGCTGAAACTACAAACAGATGGCACTGAGATATGAAATATGTGGCCACTCTGGAAAACAAGAAAAGCAGATCCTGATAATAAGCTGGTTTATAAGTACCACCTGTAAAACTGACATATACACAAATTAATATGCTAAATAGTACTAACAATGCAGAACATTGAAACTAAGTGAAACGGCATCCGTAAAGGAAAAAGAGCAAAAAATGGGGGTCTTAATAACTATAATGTTATATTATCAGCCAGTCAGTACGCACTGCAGTTGAGTCATAATATACTGTATATATGAACTTTTCCAGCCGTATGTCGTTTTTACCCAAACTTTTACCACAAAAGTGAAGACACACAATTGTATAGGCTGTATAGCTACACAGCTGTATACAGCTGTATAGGCTGTTTTCAAGAGCAGTAGCATTCCGTTTTTGCTTCAATGCCTCTTGAGCACAAAGTCAGCTACGTAAAGATTACAGTGGGTTGGAGTGAAAGATCTTGAGTGGCGTGCTGTAGAGCTCTGACCTGAACCCTGCTGAAGACCTTTGGGGAATTGAATTAGAAATAGGATACTGGCTGCACCCCAGGCCTCCTCAGCCTAACATCGGACCCTGATGTTACTCACACCCTTGTGGCTGAATGAACACAAATCTCCACAAGCTCACTTTAGTGGAACATCCTCCCGGAAGAGTGGACGTTTTTATAACTTCAAATGAGGAATAAATAATATAATATAATCAATAATCACATGTCCAGGTGTCCATGTGTTTTTGTTCATACAGTGTGACATGTGCATTGTGGTGTAGAGGAAGCTGAGTAAGCACTTCGTATCATGACCAGAATACCTCATATAATAAAATTAAATGAATACTTATGATTGGGGGTAGACAGACTGATAGCAGTACAATACACCTTTTTTTCCTGTTTCACTTAATCCTTGTGTTGTTCCAAGAAATCTTAATTATAAAAAAAGAAATATTTCCCTTGAAGAATTTTTGCTTTAAAAGAACGTCACACATTAAGCAATCATCGGTACTAATGTACTCTGAAGACACCCTTCCTGCTCGTCCTATTCATGAGTCACTTTTTAATTTTAGTGTGATGATGAAGACTATTATGTGGAGAATGAGCTGGCAGAACCCTGAGTGAGCACAATATAGTATATGGCCAAAAGTCCATCCTTCTGAGAAGGCTTTCTGGTAAATTTTTGGAGCGTGGCTCTGGGGATTGGTGTTCATTCCACTACAGGAGCATTAGAGAGACCAGACCCTGATATTGGGTGTGGAGGTATGGGGTTTATACGATGATACGGTTTACATGTACATCTATGGCAACTGGCAGACGCCCTTATCCAGAGCAACATACCATTATCTTAGCAGTTAAGGGTTATAGGGACTTGCTTAAAAGCCCAACACTAAACACTTGGTCGGAAGCCCTACATCTTAACTATTGAGATATCACCAGTTTATCCCAAACATGTTCAGTGGGGTTTCTGTGGTGTTCAGGAGGTCATGGCTCTCATGTAGAACACTTGAACTCTTCCACTCCAATCTTCACAAACCTCATCTTCATGAGGCTTGGATTGTCTACAGAGGCATTGCAATGCTGGAAAAAGTTCCAGTGATGGGAGAATTATAATGCTACAGAAACTCCAGACCCTTGAGTGCTTTTAACATCGTGGTAACACATTGGACCCACAAATGGTCAGGCATCCACATACTTTTGGCAACACTGTGTGATTCAGTGGTGAAAAGTGATCTCCGACTGTAGATGTTTTGTTGTCTCATATAATATTACTCATCTCAAAAACTCTATTCTAATCGTTATTGCACACAAAAAAAACTTAGAAGCAATTAAGCCCTAAAAAATGACCCATAAATATTAAAAATCTACACAGAAAAGGCAGTGAGCAGCAATTTCACTCCAGACTTGTAAACTGACAGGATACAGTCCGACATTCAGCGCATGGAGAGAAAATCCTGCATGGCCGAGTGAGCTTTACACACCAAGGGATCGGTGCCTGACTTCTCACTGCTCCCACAACGCCCTGTCCTTTCATTCCCCCTTCTTTCCTCTGCTCATCCTCTCCTAATCCTCTTGCATTTCTTGCACTTTCTGTCTTATTTACATGCTGTTGCTCATTCAACATCAACATTCAACCTCTGTTCTTTTTTTCCCCCTTACATGAGTCATTCTGCTTGAGTAGGAAATATACTCTCATGCTTAAAGATCTGTGTGTGTGTGTGTGTGTGTGTGTGTGTGTGTGTGTGTGTGTGTATCACACTTCCTCTTATGAGTAGGTTCTAACAAAACAACTAATATCCAAAACAAGCTCTACTACCTCCAGCTCCACCTCCTGCCTTTTAGTCAACTGATATCATCAATATTTCCGTTTTACTGGTGAAATCCTTAATTCTCAATGTCTATCTTCTATCTTCCTCTTGCAGTTCGACTTTTCTCAAGTTCCTTTCCTGTATTTTGCTTCGATGTAAAGTCTAATGTTTGCGCTCATTCAGCCACAAGAGCCTTACTAAAGTCATGTACTGATGTAGAAGGCCTGGGGCGCAGTCAGCTTTTCAATTCATCCCAAAGGTCTTCAATAAGGTTGAGGTCAAAACGGTCAAGATCTTCCACTCCACCCTATGTAATGCATATCTTCATGGACATGGCTTTGTGAACCAAGGCACTGTCATTAGGAACAGTTTTTGGTCTCCTAGTACAATTGAAGGAAAGATTTGATGCTAGCACATCCAAAGACATGCTATACAACTGTTTGCCTCCAACTTTGTGGTAACCGAATAAGAAAGAACCACATAAGGATGGAATATAGTCAGGCGTCATCTGACATTGGGGAAAAAAATAAAGCCGACCGACACTCAAAAACCACTTGACCTTCCCCAATGGCGGGCCATCAGCTTGGTGTGTTGCGGGCTTAAAGTTCTTCTCATTCGTTCTTAATCTAACCTTATATACTTCATTGATTAAATATGATGCTACATTTGAAGAAAGAATAAGAATACGTTTTTGGCACTGTATTGTTTGTGAGTCTTCAACCAAGTGCACCGAAGGGAGAGATTTTTGTCAGCAATTTTCTGCATCATCTCTTATTTATTAACCGTTGAGTTGCAAATATCGGCATCGGCCAGAAAAAAGCCCGGTTTACCTCTAATATGAACCGTAGAATGTGTATACCGTGACAAATTACAACGTTAGAATAATGTCTCAGTGGATCATTTCTGAGACACATTTGTATTAATTTTTATCATATAGCAGCTGATTTCACAATACACTTTGGATTGAATCTTTAACATGTGAAAAAACATTCAATAATTTTATTTCCTGTCGCTTCCCTACAGTTTTGCTGACAGCAGACATATATCCTATATAGCCTAAAGCCTATAAAGCATATATTCTATATAGCAGGGGTCACCAACCATTTTGAAACTGAGAGCTACTTCTTGTGTACCGTTTAATGTGAAGGGCTACCAGTTTGATACACACAGTTTTCAGTTTGATCTGAAATAACAAATTTTCTCAATTTACTTTTTATTATATGGTATTATTAATAATTAATGATATTCATTTATGTGAAGACACTGATCATGTTAATAATTTCTTAGAATAATTATCAACAATGATTTAACAAAGTAGGAAACAGCTATTTTTAGAAACCACGTTGGTGACCCCTGCTATATAACCTATAAAGCATATATCCTATATAACCTACAGCGAAAAAGCATATATCCTATATAACCTATAAAGCATATATCCTATATAACCTATAAAGCATATATCCTATATAACCTATAAAGCATATATCCTATATAACCTATAAAGCATATATCCTATATAACCTATAAAGCATATATCCTATATAACCTATAAAGCATATATCCTATATAGCCTATAAAGCATATAGCCTATATAGCCTATAAAGCATATAGCCTATATAGCCTATAAAGCATATAGCCTATAGCCTATAAAGCATATATCCTATATAGCCTATAAAGCATATAGCCTATATAACCTACAGCCTATAAAGCATATATCCTATATAACCTACAAAGCATATAGCCTATAGCCTATAAAGCATATATCCTATATAACCTACAAAGCATATATCCTATATAGCCTACAGCCTATAAAGCATATATCCTATATAGCCTATAAAGCATATAGCCTATAGCCTATAAAGCATATATCCTATATAGCCTATAAAGCATATAGCCTATAGCCTATAAAGCATATATCCTATATAGCCTATAGCCTATAAAGCATATATCCTATATAACCTACAAAGCATATATCCTATATAGCCTACAGCCTATAAAGCATATATCCTATATAGCCTATAAAGCATATAGCCTATAGCCTATAAAGCATATATCCTATATAGCCTATAAAGCATATAGCCTATATAGCCTATAGCCTATAAAGCATATATCCTATATAGCCTATAAAGCATATAGCCTATAGCCTATAAAGCATATATCCTATATAGCCTATAAAGCATTTAGCCTATAGCCTATAAAGCATATATCCTATATAACCTACAAAGCATATATCCTATATAGCCTACAGCCTATAAAGCATATATCCTATATAGCCTATAAAGCATATAGCCTATAGCCTATAAAGCATATATCCTATATAGCCTATAAAGCATATATCCTATATAGCCTATAAAGCATATAGCCTATAGCCTATAAAGCATATATCCTATATAGCCTATAGCCTATAAAGCATATATCCTATATAACCTACAAAGCATATATCCTATATAGCCTACAGCCTATAAAGCATATATCCTATATAGCCTATAAAGCATATAGCCTATAGCCTATAAAGCATATATCCTATATAGCCTATAGCCTATAAAGCATATATCCTATATAACCTACAGCCTATAAAGTATATATCCTATATAGCCTATAGCCAATAAAGCATATACAGCTTTATAGGCTTACAGCCTATATCACTTTTTTCCCCACAACATCCATAATTCTCAATTTTTCTGGTATGAGAGTGTTCCAATACTGATTCCATTTTAATTTTAATAGGCGCAGGATGCAGTCTAATGAGAAGATGGGAAGCTGTACACACAAAATGGTTAAAATGTCAGTAATCGTTCGCGCTTTCAGTTTCACCACTACGTCGGCAGGAACACGCACCAACAAAATAAACTTCAAAATAAACACCAGCAGCCTTGAAAACCTCATACCGTGCACTGTGTTCCAGACTGAGAGCTGAACATGCGTCCTCAGCTTTTCCTTTACAACTGAATCTACAACATCAGTGTTGTCCACAAGGACAGTTGAACACAATGACTATTCTTTCACACACCCAAAAAGCACACTGTATGAACAAAAGTATTGGGACATCTGACTTTCCCTGCCTTTTGTGGTTCTTCCATAAACTTTTATCACAAGGCAAGAGGTGCACAATTGTACAGGATGTCTTTGCGCTGTAATAAAACTTTACGTTCACTTCAACTTGGAAACCTGTTCCAGCATGGCAATGCCCCTGTGCACAAAGTGAGCTCCATAAAGATCTGGTTGATGGTACATGCTTTGGAGAGAAAGCTCTTGATTAGCCTGCTATAGATCTCTGATCTCATCCCTACTAAACACCTTTGGGATGAAGTGAATGCTGACTGCACCCCAGGCCTCCTCACCAACATCAGTACCTGCCTTTCGTAATACCATTGTGGCTGATGAACACAAATATCCATTAACACACTCCAAAATCTAGTGGAACATCTTCCCAGAAAAGTGGAGGGAATTATAAGAGTAATATTTGGGACCAAATATGGAATGCGATACTCAATAAGCCCATACCAAACTTTTGACAATACAGTGTACGTCCGATTTTCCACATAATGCGTAACATGTCGGTTCTCTTCGCCGTTCTAAGACCTCTATCGCTCATTTGACAGAAATGAAAAGAAAGACCATTTGTTTTTCATTTATTGAATTGACACCAATGAAAGGAAATTGAGAAGAAATGATTAAGCATGCAAAAAAAAGCACAGTTTTAAGCAACTCCAGCCAAGATTTCGATCTTTTAAAATTCATGGCGGTTAATAAATGCTAAAAGTGTACAGAGAAATAAATAAATAAATAAATAAGATGCCATAATAAGGAGTAACACTACGGGGAAATAAATGATTAAAAAGCACGTCGCTGCTAGTCGTTTATTAACGTGCCAGAGAAAATGGAGAGAGTTGAGAGGGGGTTGATATCGGGATGGAGTGTCCCGAGTCGTAAATCGACTAAAGCAGAATAAAACAAAAAAGAATCGACTCCTGAGTCACGAGCACGGCTACGAGGAGAAGGATTGCAGAAATTCCATCGTGCGGAGAGTAAATAAGATGATTTACATCGACACAGGAGAAGAGAATGATGCTGTGGAGCAGGAACCCCACAGCGTTTCCTCGCTCAGAGCTGTCGCTAGGCAACGTGTGACCATGTGTATGCATCGGCGATGGTATGGAGTTCATCCAGGCCGCCACTGAGACCGACACGGCGAGCACAAGCCCAGTGTATACGCGTGTCAAGGCGTATACAAGCTCATGGAACAATTTCCTCTCTCAATAAGAACGACGTAGGCTTCAGGTTCTCTCATGACTTTTCCAATTCATTTAGCCAAAACTTTTTTCCCTTTTTTTTTTCTTTTGAAAGTAAGAGCTACAGAAGCATGCTCTTCATATACATTCAGAACTCGATCTACAGATAAACGTGGCTGTGGTCGAGGACACTTCACTGTCTGGATTGAGAAAGAAACATTTTTTTTTCTTAAGGGTAACTAAGCAGCTTTCACACTCTTCTTTTTTTCCCCACTCGACTCCCAGCATGCATTTCAGAACCCTGTGGGAAGTGTTGAGCGCTGGATAAAAAGTGCTGATGGCTTTGTTTTGGTCACAGTGGAGAGCTAAAGTAAAAAAAAATAAAAAATAAGAAAAAAAAAAAATTTTAAATCTTTCTTTCCAGGAAAAGTGATGTCATTCATATTTAATAATTCGAGGAAAAATCTGACGAATAGAACGGGGTGCACAGTTCAGGCGTCTTCGTATAATGTAACGCTAGATGCATCTTCTGGCAATAAGCGCAGACTATCAGAAGGTGCTTCCTGGTATTTCATGCTGGAAGGATTTTCTGACAAGGTCACGAGTTATAAAGGAGATAAATGAATGTGGTGCAGAGATGGGAAGAGATTTCACAGCGTCCTACAGCAGGGAAGTTGAGATGAGAGAGTTGATGAGATGGGACATACCGTGTACAGTATACAAACGGCTGTTTTTCTTTATATTATTATTATTCGAACGATTAATGAATCAAGACTAGTCACGGTTTGACCATGCTAAAGCCGCTCATGCCTCTACAAAGTGGCGCCAAAACGTTTCGAGTCATCGTGCATCGGGAGCTGCGCACCTGGTGCTATTCTGACCGAGTGCGTAACCACGTCTGCGATTTAATCATGGAACGCAAGTTAAAGCAGGGACAATGCGCCCTGTCACTGAGCTCTCCTCAAGATGAAGATTCAGCTCAATTGTCGCCGTTTCGACACGCTTCGAAAAGAACACTTCAGGGACACGTTCCAAAATAGGCAGGAACGCCGGGAGTGCTGCCTCTTTTGGAACGTGTCCCGGAAGTGTTCTTTTCGAAGCGTGTCGAAACGTTACGCACTCGGTCAGAATAGCACAGAATAGTCAGAATAGGTGCGCAGCTCCCGATGCACGATGCGTTTCGGCACACTGACTTATGAAGGTCGGTGCTTTCTGTGACTGTGCGTGCTCCGTTGTGCTGCCATCTGCTGGCGTGTTGCTGTAGGGGGGTTATTTTAAAGCTACATGAAGATACAAAAAGTCTCAAAACTTTCTAAAACCACCTCGTATGTTCTCTCTAGAAAAGTTCCAAATTGAATGTGGTGCTACAGGATTTTACAGAGGATCCAACTTTCTCAACATGATTCTGTTGTGTGCTCTGAACACCTAAAGAAAAAAGCATCTGATTAACTTTTTTTTTACAGAAATATGAATCCTACAAGGTGATGAATGCATGTTGTTTGCATCCTTTTAAAAAAAGAAACTGTATGTAAGAAAGGCTGTCCTTAAGAAATTAGAATCAGGCAGAAGAATATTTAACAAGGGAAGAACCAAAAGACAAAATGGATAAGAAGAATGATAGAATTGCTGACGGTACTCGTAACACCTCGGTGTGAAAGAGAGGCGAACAGAATTTCACTATTTAAGAACAGAACACATCAAGGTAAAACATTTCTGAAGTGCCATTCTTTTTTAAATATCTTTTGAAAATGTCTCAATAGAGCAATGAATGTGAGTTTTGCTCGAGTTATTTTATTTTTTATTTTAATTTTTTTGTATTAAATGTCCTCTTCCTGCTCCTATTCTGAGCCTTCACACCGCCGCGCTTTCTTAAATGTAAGTCGTGTTTCGACGCCATTCAATCCAGTATTAATGCTGCAAGAGGCAAAGTTTCATGGTCACGCAGCACATCGGCTCGGCTGTAATTTAGACGAGAGGAATTCTGGCCGGGTTTCAGTTTTTTTAGGTGAACAAGGCTGCACTTACGCTCCTGTTCCCACTGCGCATTATTACTTAAGTAATAATGGCCCATGGCCTGGTTACTGAGCAGCGAGCGTGTATGATCACCGAAATATTTAGAATGTCGAGATGTGCAAAAAAAAAAAAAAAAAAAAGAAAGAAATAAAGGAACAGGAAAGAACTTTTCTCTTTCTTTGGTCTTTTGTATAAAGAACTTTAGTACAAGTGCACGGTGAAAAAAACAGCACACAATTTATTCTCAAGGCTTCCCAACACAACAATCAGCTTGGGGGTCGTGTTCTTCACAGCATCTGATGTTTCCTCTTCTTCTTCTTTCGGCTTCTCCCATTAGGGGTCGTCACAGCGGGTCATCCGTCTCCATTACCACGAAAACCTCAACATCTTCAGCTCTGCTACCTCCAGCTCCACCTCCTGTCTTTTACTCAATGCCACTGTCTCTAAACCATACAACATCGCAGGTCTCACCACAGTCCTATAAATTTTCCCTTTCACTTTTGCAGATACTCTTCTATCACAAATCACTCCTGCTATCACTCTTCTCCACCCACTCCACCCTGCCTCAACTCTTTTCTTCACTTCTCTAACACACTCTCCATTACTTTGCCCAGGTATCTAAACTCCACCACTCCAATGTATCAAACCGCACCACTCCACTGCCCTCCCTTTCATTCACACACATGTACTCTGTCTTACTCCTACTGACTTTCATTCCCCTTCTCTCCAGCACATACCTCCACCTCTGCAGGCTCTCCTCAACCTGCTCCCTACTCTCACCACAAATCACAATATCATCTGCAAACATCATAGTCCATGGAGACTCTTGTCTGACCTCGTCCGTCAACCTGTCCATCACCACTGCAAACAAAAAGGGCTCAGAGCCGATCCTTGATGCAGTCCAACCTTCTACTCAAACCAGTTTGTCGTTCCTACTGCACACTTCACTGCTGTCACACTGTCCTTAAACATGTCCTGCACCAACCTCACATACTTCTCTGACAACCTGACTTCCTCATACACTACCACAACTCCTCTCTTGGCACTCTGTCGTACGCTTTCTCTAAATCCACAAACACACAGTGCAACTCCTTCTGACCTTCTCTATACTTCTCCATCAACATTCTCAAAGCAAATAATGCATCTGTGGTGCTCTTCCTCGGCATGAAACCATACTGTTGCTCACAGATGGTCACCTCTTCTCTCAGCCTGGCTTCCACTACTCTTTTCCATAACTTCATGGTGTGACTGATCAACTTAATTCCTCTGTAGTTACTGCAGGTCTGCACATTTCCCTTGTTCTTACAGATCAGTACCAGAACATTCCTTCTCCATTCTTCCCAGAATGAGAGGTATCCTCTTACCTTCCAAAATCTTCTTGAACAATCTTGTTAAAAACCCCACTGCCATCTCTCCTAAACATCTCCATGCCTTTACCGGTACGTCATCTGGTCCAACCGACTTTCCACTCTTCATCCTCTTAATCGCTGCTGTCACTTCCTCCTTACTAATCCTATCTACTTCCTGCTTCACCATCTCCACACTATCCAACCTTCTCTCTCTCTCATTTTTCTCGTTCATCAGCTACTCAAAATACTCCCTCCATCTTCTCAACACACTCTCCTCACTAGTCAACACATTTCCATCTCTATCCTTTATTGCTCTAACTTGCAGCACATCCTTCCCAGCTCGGTCCCTCTGCCTGGCCAATCGCTACAAATACTTTTCTCCCTCCTTAGTGTCCAACTTCTCATACAGCTCCTCTTTTGTCTTTTCCTTGGCTTTCGCCACATCCCTCTTCACCTGCTGCCGCATGTTCTTGTACTCCTGCCTACTTTTCTCATCACTCTGTCTATCCCAATTCTGTTTTGCCAACCTCTTTCTTCTTTTGCTTTCCTGTACTTCCCCCACATATCTTTGTCTTACTTTCTATTTCCAGATGTCACACCAAATACTTTTCTAGCTGTCTTTCTTATTACTTCTGCAGTAGCTGCCCAATCATCCAGCACCTCTTCACCACCACCGAGCCCCTGTCTGACCTCTTTACTTAATTTTACACTACAGTCTTCCTCCTTCAGTTTCCACCATCTTATTCTTCTTTCAGTCCTCACACTCCTCCTCTTCTTCTTCACCTCCAAAACCATCCTACAGACTACCATCCGATGCTGTCTAGCTACACTGTCCCCTGCCATCACCTTACAGTCTCCAATCTCCTTCAGGTTGCATCTCCTACATAGAACATAGTCCACCTGTGTGCACCTTCTTAATTAATAAGATTTTGTACCCGTGCCTACCTATATCCTAAACTACAACTGGTACAACTAGAAGACTCACTAACAATACAGTTCCTAAATGTTACTCTCATTCTCTTCAAAAGCAGCATCATATAAAACCAATAAAATATATAATGCTAGATTAGGAACGAATGATAAGAACCGGTAAACAACAAGATGATGGGCGGCTCTGGTCGGACGACATCAGCTGTTTCTCAGCTGATTCTTTGTGTCGAATCAGCAGCAGAGCTCATTGGCGAGAAAGAGAATGAGCTAATCAGCTAATTAGCTCAGCGAATCCGTTAGTAATGTTCCCAGCAGGTGGAAACACTCCTTGCTTTAGATATTTAAAGTTTTATCTCTTATAGCTCCGGTTTCCCTGCTTGGGTGCTGAATACAAACTACTGCCACCTGCTGGTATGCGAAAGTTGTGTTCTGTTACGCGAGCGCAGAATGTACACGCACGGTTAGGCCTAATAATGCGGCCTAATTTGCAGCATTCGATGCTGATCAATAAAAAATACCAAACAGCGGCCTGATTAATTGGTCAGCCGATCGATCACTCGAACCTCTAATTGTAATAAAAGAAAATGTGGAATGGGATGTTCAAAAAGCACAAGTGAATCTTGCGACCAATTACAAGTGAAATGCTCAGGTGTCCACAAACTCTTGTCTATATAATGTTTGATTTGAACAGCCGATCTGAATAAAGTTACCACAGTGCTTAAATATCTGCCTCTAGTTTATTTGTAGTATTTAGTACAAACTATTATAGGTTATTATAACAGCTAATGAGGACATGCCAAGCACATGCACACGTATATACTGTATATACACCGAACAGGCATAACAATCTGACCACCAGTCCTGATCCATCGAGCATCAACATCATTAACCAGACATCACATTTTCGTTCAAGTCAACTCAAATCCTTACGCTTGCCTATTTTTCCTGCTTTTAACACGTCAACTTTGAGAACAATATATTCACTCAATAACAGGTGCCACAGATGTTATACAATAACAGGTAACAGATGTTTACAGTCCACAAATATATACAGATTTAAACAAAAGCTGTTTTTAATAACTGCAGCTCTCAAACTTCATCTTCATTGGTGTTGACCACAACCTAGTGGTTGAAATCAGACCCTTCGCTTATTTCAGAACCCGAGAGCCCAAAATCTTTGCATTATTACAGCGTAATTGAATGAACAGCAGTTAGGAGATGGCGATAAAATGAAAATGTCTTTAGTAAAATAAAAAAAACGGAGACGCAATTTGGATCCATTAATGTCACGCGTTATTCAAACATTAAGAAATGAATGCAAAGTCGTGCACTGAGTGGCTTTATTTCCAAAAGTACACCGGGCTCGCTCACCACTTCACCAGAGTCCGAGACGACGTCTACGCTAATCCGTCTGCAAACGGCGTTTTCGTCTAAAAGAATCCTTGTACTGCGCATGCGCAAAAAAAGCCAGCCGCTTTGATCTGCGTCGTTTCTGCCTGGAGTTTATTTACTTTCCGTCTCTTTGGAATGTGGCGGCAATGATTAAAAACGTGTCATAATTTTTTTCTTTTTGAAAGCCTCCGTTTTCACAGTTCACACTCCGATGCGGAAACGACGTTTTCGTTGACTGGAAAATGCGTCTCCGTGTAGACAGAGGGCCACAACTAAGAGAAAAATATGCGTTGTCAAACAAAAACGTATCAGTGCGGGCATGACCTCAGATAAAAATCAGACCTGAAAAGCCGATCTTTCTGCCTCTTTCCTGTTTCAGCACGCCCGCTTGGGCCGTGTCTTTGGACCATCAACTGCAGCAGAGACAGACATGAGATGTGTGTAAATACTGAGTCACTGTTTGGCTAGACCCTATGTGTGTGTGTGTGTGTGTGTGTGTGTGTGTGTGTGTGTGTGTGTGTGTGTGTGTGTGTTGTAGACATGGAAGAGTAGTTGTGACTTCCGCACACAGAACTGTGCCCCAAAGCCAGAACTATTTTGGGATGCATGTCCTTAAGGAAAACTTGCATGATTAAAAGGTCACCATTTAACACATCTGGGAGCTCCGGGCTGAACGAGAGACTGAAATCACTCGCTTTATGATTGTGCATCCTAAAGAGAACCTAATGAGACAAACGCAAAGCCGCCTGACAAATGGCTTCCAGTTTGGAACAACTGATATTCGATATACACCAGAGGTCTGCTAGTCAGGCTCATTTTTCACAAACAGCTTCGGGTTCGGATCAGGCTCGGAAATGAAACAAAAGATATATTTTTGAATGTGCTCTCGCACCCACACTTTCTCGGCCCCCCAAAAATGCTGAAACCGTCGACGCTCTGTGCTGTTTATTCACGGCTCGTCCTGATCAGGGGTACGTCTGTGTGAATAGTTGTGCACTTTCTGTAAACTCTGGTAGGAAGAAGTTCGGGTTCTAGGAGAAATTACTGATAATTACTCATAGCTGATAATTGTGTTTTTGTTCTCTTCTGCTCTTGTGCGCTGAGGGGGCCGATGTGCTGCCATCAACCTGGGTTTATTTAGTGTTGCATGCAGTCCTAAAATACTGTTTACTGCAAAATATATTATTGTGAATAAAAAAAAGAAAAGAAAAGAAAAGAAAAAGATTTAGGGTTCTGGATTTCAAAACTGAACAATACCAGCCGGGTCTGTGAGGAAACACTCTTGGGTACGGTCCAGGGGTCTATTCTTCATACATGAATTGCTGGATTCGCTGAAGTTTATTGTTGAAATGAGCTGGGAATGTTTGGCTCGTTCGAAGTTGATTCTGGACTCTGTCAGTACGCACCTGGTCGAGAGCAGACTTATGTCACACAAACAGGATAAGATTATGCTGTTATAAGCGGAAGTGATACAGAAAGTGTGTCGCAGTCATGAATAAAGCGCAAGAATGGAGTGTTTTTTAAAAGATGGTGTATCTTGTAATTCGTTTGTTAGACACTCGTTAAAAGTACAGCATGAGCGGTAAAAAAACCCCGCCATTTTGTAAAATGTTCTTGTACTGATTTCTATAAAGCTGCTTGGGGACAATGTTCGTTGTTAAAAGTGCTATACAAATAAAACTGAATTAAAGTAAAATCAACAACTTCTGACCAATCAGACTTGAGGATTTGGATGAAGAAGAACCTTTGTGAGAAACTGGAAGAAGAAAACTTCTCCTCCTCTGGGTGGCAACAAATGTCCATTCATTATAGTTTGATTTATTCAATTACATTTACATTTTAATTTGATCACACAGTATCACAGTATCAAAGCAGCTCCACAGAGATAAAGCAGTTATATAAGAATGCATCATTTGTTCCTTATGATTGTAAGTTTGTCCCTAATGCGTGAACCAGTGAAGACTTTGGCAAGAAAAGACTCCCTGAGATGGTATGAGGAAGAAACCTTGAGAGGAACCAGACTCAAAAGAGAAACCCGTCTTCATCTGGGTGGTCCCGAATGTCCATTCAGTACAGTTCATCGCTGTTAAGGTGTTCAGTTATTAAATGCGCCCTAAGGTCCAATGTGGTAGACTGTTGAAATTAATTACAGTCCAAATCCATCCTCATAGTTATTGAGTTACTCAGCAACGTAAAGTATCTTCAGGCTGTTCATGTGGAACCGGCCACCGAATGGTCTCCAATTAAAGAGAACTTCATCCAGAGAAAATCTGTTTCTATAGCAGCAGCTCTGATGGTAGAAGCCATCTTTAAATTAATAAAACATATCTGTATGATATGTACAGCGTGAATTTGCTGAAGCTTTCTCAGAATTGTAGCGGTCTGCTGCATTGTAAATGTCTTTGTGACAGAGGAAATCTGAGATAACAGAAACGGTCTTGTTATCCGCACCTGCAACATTAAAGCAACTGAACAAATGAAAATGTAAAAAAAAAAAACTTCCCGTTTCGCTTTTATTCCTTCTGTATTATCCAGTCCTCATGCGCAGCAAGATGAAGGTCCGCTAAATGCTTCTGCTCATCCACTCATAACCAAAAAAACCTTATAAAACTTTACTTCGTTCCTTAGTGTGCTCTAATGAATCTTTTTAGCCCGATGCATTGCTTTATTAAAACTCCTTTCATCTGAGCCAAAAAAAAAAACCAGGACTTCAAAGACCTCATCCAGGCACTCGAGCCAGTAAATGCAGTTGTCGTCTATAGCTTGTTTTTAGCCGGTCTGTAAGACCTGTTCTGTTGCAGGGCACGAGAGGAAATGGCATTACTGGGGAAAGCTTTAATTGCTTTGACAACAGATGAATGGGCGTCGAACGAAAGCCGCGCTACAATAATTGTAGACCGATGTGTGATGAGGAAACGGCGAGGTGCGGACAAGGCCGCTGGACAAAGCGCAGGAGCCCAAGTGAAAGTCAGGAGCTCGAATTACACAACCGTCTATCTCGTCTTGGTGTGGTGAATTCTTTTTCTCGGGATTAATATGACGAGGCTGTTCCCCCACACGCAGATCCAGCACGGGTTCATCTTTTACACTATTATTGAATTTATAATTGATAATATCATTTATAATTGAATTTAATTTAGGTAAAAAAAAAAAGAGAATGCAAAACATTTGCATTTTTGCTCAATTATTTCTAGTAAATAGTACACATTTTTTTGGTTTCTCACATATTACATCTAAAATAAGGTTGAAAGTTTGTATTATTATAACCCTATGTAATCTTAAGTTATTTATATTCCTCTAGAAATAAAATGTTACAACACAAATAATTCAATTTAATTAATTTTTATTTGTATAGCACTTTGTACAATGAACATTGTCTCAAAGCAGCTTTACACAGATAATGTGGTGATAAAAATGAATATGTTCTTTATAACTAAGTTTGTCCCTGATGAGCGAGCCGGTGGCGACTGTGGCAAGGAAAAACTCCCCAAGATGGCATAAGGAAGAAACCTTGAGAGGAACCAGACTCAAGAAGGAACCCATCCTCATCTGGGTTGCACCAAATGTCCATTTATTGCAGATATACGATGTTGCGGTAACAGTGATAATGATCAGAAGTGAAAAGTAGTCCTGAGTCAATGTAGCAGACTGTTGACATTAACTACAGTCCAAATATTAAGTGATTGCCTTTTAGTAAATTGTGTGTGTGTGTGTGTGTGTGTGTGTGTGTGTGTGTGTGTGTGTGTGTGTGTGTGTGTGTGTGTGTGTGCGTGTGCGTATGAGTGAGCGCGTGACAATAACTGACTGTGATTTGTATAGTTGCCTTTGATGATTGTATTTGGTGTTTGGGCCACAGTGATATGCCTCGGGCACCTTAAAATACAGAAGAGAAACAAAGCAGTGACATTTGCGTATGCGTGTGTGTGCGTGTTTATGATCTACTTCAAGAAGCGTATGAAAATCAGAACTAAGCCTAGTTATAGCAGGTGTGAATAGAACTACATCAGAACACACACACACACACACACACACACACACACACACACACACACACACATACACATACCTTAATGTATATGACCTTCTACAGAGGCATACTTTACATACCATACATACTTTAAAGGTTTCCAAATATAGGGGGAAATAAATGTGTTTTATATTCTATACACACACTATATCTATACTATAACAGTTCATCCCTAAACTGAAAGCACACAATTGTAAAGGATGTCTTTGGATGCAGCAGAATTCAATTCAAGCTCTCGAGTGACCTGCTATAGAGCTCCGACCTCAACCTTATGGAACACCTTTGGGATGAATTTGAATGCTGACTGAACCCCAGGCCTCCTCGCCCTCACCTACATCAATACCTGAATTTACTCACACCCTTGTGGCTGAATGAGCACAAATCTCCACTCCCAAAATCGAGTGTAACATCTCCCCTAACAAGTGGAGGAAAGGTCCAGAAAATGGGGACTCAATGTGAATAGGATGTTCAAAATATCACACAAATCTAACATAAAGCACTAAATCTTATGCTCATGTATCCACAAACTTTAGTCAATATAGTGCATTAGATCAGGTGACATCCAATAAAAGAGAAATAAATCAGAAATTAATGTTGACACTGTGGACCCTGAGCAGCAACACTAGTAATAAACAAATATAAAGACACGTTTCTATGCAGCGTTGAAAAAAATGCAAACGATCCCAAAACCTTCCAAACCGCCCATGTTCCTTTACTCCGCTCACGTACGTGAGTGTTTTTCCCAGTCGCAGACGTCAGCTCAGTCTGAAAGGTCACAACTCGATAATAATGTGGACACGCTTTACTGCAAACAAACAAACGCATCATAATGCTTCACTGCACGTCGAATAAATCCAGATAACGGCATCACTGGGGTATTCTTATGCTAATGGGCTTTTAATATGAAGCTTTAATTTGGAGCAAACTAATCATTTTATTTATTTTAGAAAAAAAAGAAAGAAATGCTCACATTCGGGACAGTGTGGACCTAATTCCACTTAATGTATGCCATTCAGTTTTTCATTTACATTCATCGCAGTGCATTAAGAAAAAATTAAACACGAATTCATTGCCAAAATACTGAGAGAGAGAGTAAGTTGGGGTTATTTATTATTATTATTATTATTATTATTATTATTATTATTATTATTACTGTTATATTACCAACTAATTTATTTTTTTATTTTTATTTTATTTATTTTACCTATGTATTCTTTTTTTTTTTACTGTATTGTTGAATGTAAAGAGCCTGTCGAAAGAATACGTCCTTTATTGTTTTTGAGAGACATGTGAGAAAGTAGGTAATTTAACTGTATTTATTTTCATCACATTCATTGTTCTTGTTTATATGCAACAAATTAGGTCATTTAACAGCTAATTTACATCACACTGTGATATTTGGCAAAAACAGCATGTTTTAGATGAAATACCTATAGCTCTGTCATGTTCAATTAACCTTTTGATTTGCGTAGCGCTTTTGACAGTGGACACTGTCCCAAAGCTGCTTAACAGAGAAGAGTTAATGAAGTTGAATGTAAAAGTTTTGTGCCTATACGTTTGTTCTAGAGGTCGACCGATTCATTGGCACAGATGGTTGATCCCGGGAACTATCTGCAAAAATCCGTACAGATAGTTTTTCCGGGTTTAGGTCCGCTGTCATTACTAGAGCGACATCTAGAGGCGAATCACTGAAGCCATGTTTTAACACATGAGACTGCGTGCTGCACAGAGAGAGCGTGATGCACAGAGAGCAGTATATTATACATATTTATTGATTATAATATAAGAAAAAAATATAATATAATAAATCTATATATTTTTTTATTTAGCACATTTTCATGATTCAGTACTGTGCTTGTATTTTTTATTTTTGTAATACATTTCAGTACTATTTTACATGGAGTGTTATTTTGTTTAGTTTTTTAACCTAGCATACATTTTAAAAACTATCAGATGATTAAATGGTTATTGGCAAGTACGATCCAACCCAGCTAGTGGTATCGGTAAAATCTACTATCGCTCGAACTATCGGCAGAATCTACTATAGTCTGTTCCTTATAAGTTAATCCCTAATGAGTGAGCCAGTGGCGACCGTGGCAAGACCCCCTTTAGACATTATGAGGAAGAAACCTTGAGAGGTACCAGACTCAATACGGAATGTTCCACTTCACAAGATTCCGTTTATATTTGCATAATAAGTCATTATATGCTTGTACGTTAAATGTAAGTTGATTAATAAAAGGAATACTGGACCAAACATGACTGCCATTCAATAATTCAACACCATGCAATTCTATTAAGACTGAATTAAAGACATACGTCTAAGCTCTGTAAGCATCACTTATCTAGCATGGAATGGCCTGCCCGGTCACTGCACCTAAATTCTATTGAACTGCTCTGGGATGAACTGGACTGCAAGGTCAGAAAAATCTCCAACTAGTGAAGAAGACCTTTGGCAAGTTTACCAACAGGCATGGCTGAATGTATTTCAGCTAAAAGTTTGGAGAAATAAACTGTCCAGATATTCATGCTGAGAGAGGATTTCTTTGAATAAAAATAAAATTGACCGTCTGTACATTTATATATTTGTTGATCAAAGTAAATCTACAAGCTGTTAAATGACCTCGCTTGTTGCATAGAAACAAAAGGAACATGCACAAGTCTCTAAAAATCCATAAAAGACTCGGAGAGTCCAAACCTTTGACAGGTACTGTATGTAAATCTTTTTTTTTTCTGTGCTCAAGCTTTGGCAATTTGAAAATTCATATTTGTTATGCCAATAAAGCAAAAGTTGATTCTTCAGACAGAGAAAGAGAGGAGAGACAAAGAATGAGAAAAAACCCTTCGAGATGTTTAATATGCAATAGGAAGGGAAAAAAACACACAGTGATTGTACAAAGTTATGGAAAAGAACACAATGTGCTGGTCATGCCGGCGGAATTTGTTGGAAAGCAGAAGCTTCAGAACGAGAGCTGGACCGACCCAAGTACTAAAGTGCCGCTGCATCGATCTGGTTGTGAATAATGTAGGAAGCAGAATATCGGTTCCTTCACCTCTAGTAACCACTGCTCAGAGATGCAGTGGATATGGAGTGGATACTAATCTGAGAGTCACAGATGAGGCAGTGACACACCTCAACCACAAATCTGATGAACCAAAAAAAAAAACAAAGGGTCACGAAAACTGCTTACAGCTAAAAATATATATAAACACAGAATTTCTTTACAATAGAAAAACGCGACTGAAAACAATATGTTCATTCCGAATTAAAGAAATTATTGCAAGTCGTTCGTTGTGGAAGTTATAAAGGGAGTTATAGAGGGAAAGACTTTTGTCTCGCTCGTGCAACTCTACACCTAGTGTTCGACAGTGTAGCCTGTGCGGATGGCAGTCACAGCCACACTGCGTTTCTCGTCGACGCCTTGATGTTTTTCCTTCATCTGTAAAATAAAAACCCCACACTATTAAAAGCCCAGTCCTGAGGCAACAGGCTTAAGACACATGAGCTCTACACGGAGTGGGAGTGAAGACGCTGGAGCTCCGGGGCCGAGCACAGTCCCTGTGAAAGGATAACTGATCTCTCGGCTATTTATGGACATCACTCTAATAGGAAAGACCTTGCCGTGGGGTATTGTTGAACGTAAACATGTGGCTAATGGGAAGTTCGGATAGATTAAAGTGCTCTGGCTTGTTTGCTGAACACGTTTGTACACTGAACCAAAGAGGCACAACATAACTCAACGGCAGAGGACGGAAAGAGCAAAATAAAAACAATATTGGAAATGGGCGTGTGTTTGTTTATGAAATGCTTCATGAAAGCAAAAGAGTGGAAACTTGCATGGACAACAAAACAGACTTTACCTGGTTTCTTCTTTACTTTAAAATACCACCTATATTTTATTAAATCTTTTACAGTCTCTCCAACTCACAGCATGTTTTCTCTGAAACCTCACTGGGTCATACTACGAGCGTTTTATCCCATGATGCATGTACGCGTGAACGGAAAAGATGTGATTGGTGGTCTCACGTGTCATTAAAGAAGCCTATAATGAGGATGGGTTCCCTTTTAAGTCTGGTTCCTCTCAAGGTTTCTTCCTCATGCTATCCCAGGAAGTTTTTTCCTTGCCAGTGGTTTGCTCATTGGAAATAAACTTACATTTATAAGTAGCAAACTTATAAGCAGTAATACATTCTTTTACACAACTTTATAACCGCTTTATCTCTGTAAAGCTGCTGTGAGACAACATTGTTAAAAGTGCTATACAAATAAAAATGTACTGACTTAATTTAGAAAATGATTCCTCGAGTAACTCTAGTAATTCGAATACAATTCGTTCCTTTGCTTCGTTTAGTCCATTTAACTGCACACAGAGCATTGTGTTTCCCCACAGGCCATTATTACTGAAGCACCACCTGCTAAACTTTAGAGTGCTCTGGAAAGGTAACACAGAAGATGCTGCAGAAGGAAAAGTGGAGGAATGGGGTGAAAACAGCAAAAATTATTTGTCTAATTCCTACTTTATTTCTCGCAATTTCCAGTTGTTTTTTCCTCGCAATTTTTTCTTCACCCCCTCTGTAACACCACAAAGTGTTTATACTTTCAAAAAATGTATTGGGCTACAATCAATAGAATCGCATGGTATCAAGCTAAGCCTCTGATCCCTGGAGAGAACTCTGTCTAACAAGCAATTCTGAAGGAAACGCAACAAGACACATGAAGCAGAAAATGTACATGAAGCTTCAAACTTCAGGCCCACAAAATGGCTACCGGTGGATGCACCGGAAATGTTGGGATGTTTACGAGAAAAGTCAGAATTATGAGAGAGAAACTCGGAATTGTGAGGGAAAGTTTTGGGGAATTTTGTGTGGTGAAAACAATTTTCCACAGCATTCAGGCTAAAGAAGACCACAGAAGGTTTCTAAAGTTTTGGAACACTTCAAACTTAAACATAAAAAACCCCACCATATAGTGCGTTTACTTTTTATTTTAATATATATTTTTTTAGAGTAATCTGAAATTTATTTATAGATTTTTATGTATGATTTTTTATTCATATATTTGTGTTTGCATTTTTATGTAATTAACAATTACATGCACTAAATGGGTTTATTTTTCACAGAATTGCAATTTCAGCAATAGAATGTACATTTTTCTAAAGAGAAAACAAATTACGTGTTCGTTTTAAGAGACCCGTCTTATTTTCTCTTGTATATTTAGTATTTCTCTTTAATAATCGAAAAACAGCCCTACAGTGAATATCCATCTCTGGCCACAAAGTCGGCTGTAACTTAAGTAACAGCTTTATATTAATGCACTCATTCTAAGCAAGTCACAATATATTCAGTGCATATGTTATTGTTTCTATAGTAACGGCTTGTGCAGGAAACTCTTCCTTTTCTCTTTTTTTTACCACAGAAAAGTAAACACTTTTTTTACTTCAGGACAGAGCGAACCAGAAGGTGACGGTGAACGACTGTGTCTGGTATGAAGTGAATGACCGCAGAAACCTTTTTCATTTACATGCTACAGCATCAATTTGTTAAACTGAGGCAGTCGCATTCTAATACAATTGCAGTCAAATGCGGTGGTGTGAGAGGAATAAAACATTTCGGGCTTTTATCGGCAAAGACTCAATTTCGCTAAGAGGTGACAGTGCCTCCACTTCACACCATTACGCTTTTCTTCCTACAGCAGCACTTTAACTTATGTTTTATTTCTTACACAGCACTGTGTCTGTAATCGGTAGTACGTTTTTTTATCTCCCTTTCGATCATTAATTGCTTGTAACATTCTTAATGAGGTCTCTATCACAGCATGCATCTTGTTTGGAAAACTATATAGAAATATATGAGGTACAATTATCAATTTTAACCAATGGAGAAATCTCCTGCTTGGCAGCGATGAGGATTTTTCCAAGCTGAGAGAGAGAGAGAGAGAGAGAGAGAGAGAGAGAGAGAGAGAGAGAGAGAGAGAGAGAGAGAGAGAGAGAGAGAGAACAGCTCTATAGCAGGCCTCTGAAGATCTTCCATTCTAGCACATCCAAAGTCAATCTATACAATTTGTGTGCCTCCAACTTTGTGGTTACAGTTTAGGGAAAGATGGCTGAAAATGTCAGATGTCCCAAAACTTCTGTCGATTACAGATAGAAAATAAAATAAAATAAAAAGAGGCAATGTTCTTTTTTTTCCTCCTTTTATTCTCTTTATTTTGCTGTGCAGTGTCTAACTTTAGTTAAATTGGTTTTAAGCCCTAAAGAACACCTTTCTGGCATTTCCCAAATTAATTGGCATTTCTGAGTTATTTAATTCAGAGCCACTGAAATTCTGAAAAGACTTCTCATAACTAGAATGCACAGTTCATAATCTACACAAATCATGTACTTAAAAAAAAATTATACAATTAAATATTTTGATGTGATGGAGGGCATAAAGGTTGGCGGGCCTGTGGCTAGACGATCTGCAGAACACTGAGGCTTCCCCAGGGACATGCAAATGAAAAGGATGGAAGATGTTTAATATAATAAGCTGTACCACAGTGGGCAAAAATTCTAAGAATCAATGGCAATTTAATTTCACATTTTTGGAGCCTGTAGCTTCAGCATCTAATGGCTTAATCAAATCATCCGGCATTCAAAAGAGAAGCAGCGGTCGAGCGGGTGAGGAGAGTGAAAGAGAGCAAGTGCTTTACTGTCTACAGAACTGCTGTTAATTATACACTTTTACAGCCATTTCTCTTTTAAAATACAAGAACATAACATTATGATATGTTTCACTGCTGTGTGATAAATACTGCCATTAACCGAATGCTTATATCTATAACCTTCAATTATTTAGATGTTTTTAAATAATTCTATTTTTCTAATTTCTTAGCTCCCATTCCTTTTTATCTTCAGATACAGACAGACAGACAGACAGACAGACAGACAGACAGACAGACAGACAGACAGATCGATATTAACAGACAGACAGACAGACAGACAGACAGACAGACAGACAGACAGACAGACAGACAGACAGACAGACAGACAGATCGATATTAACAGACAGACAGACAGACAGACAGACAGACAGACAGACAGACAGACAGACAGACAGATAGATAGATAGATAGATAGATAGATAGATAGATAGATAGATAGATAGATAGATAGATCGATAGATATCTACCTATTCTCAATTAGTTGGGCTGCAGAGTTTACGGCAAGATAACAGGGTCAACCAGCAGCAGGAAAAAATGTGAGTCCCAAGTCACGGACGAAGGTTAAACTTTAGCAAAAGCTTATGCATTTGAACACTAATGTATATTTTTTCCTTTTCAGGCCTGTTGGCTTGCTGCGTTTCTCCGTTCCATTCTCTTTTTATAGCATTTATCTACTGCAACAGCTTGTCTACTACATATGCTTGTTTTCGATGTTTGTATATTTAATTTATGCATATATCATTTAATTATTATACAAAATAAAATTCATTATATATTCTAGATGCTTACATCTTCACAACTAAACAAAATGGCTGTGTGTTTTGTTTATGTCAAAAGATTGTTGCATTATATTTTATATAGGTTTTTAAAGCATGGGTGTCAACTTGCCTTCTGCAATTATCACTAAAAACAATACAAATGTTGATACTAAAAACGCTGTTTTTTCTGTTTGTACAGAAAGAAGCAACCGGGTGAATTTGTTGAAGGAAACTCAATATGTGGCTTTTGCATTTTTGAAGTACACTTTTATACACAAATACCATGATTTAGGATTTTATATAGTTATAATAAGCAAAGCATAAACATTTATTTTCCAAGTTAGACGATTAATCATAAATAATAATAATTGTCTGATTAATCGTTAGTTGCAGCCCTAATGCTAATGCTAATGCTAGTCGACTCTTTTAGAAGAAGTAGCACGGGTATGGGCACTGTGATGGTTCCTCAGCAGCTGTTCACTGTGTCACTGTGCTGCTCTGCCAATTCATATCATACAACACAATGAACATTAGCGTATCCTCAAACCACGGCTGTTTTTCATGTGGTTTCGCTAACCTTGATTTTGCTTGATTTTGTGGTTACTCAGAAAACAATTGAAATATTTGTTTAAGCCACTAGAACAAACGGTAACAGTATAAAAGTGACTAAGCCGAAGTCGTTGTGCTTTTTTTTAGTCAAGATTTGTGTGGATTTTCTCATGTTTTTAGGTCTGTTACATTTCCTTGAACTTCCTGCTTTCTTATCTTTCGAGTTTGCTCTTTTTGTACTTCCAATCAGTATCACACGATGTACTTTTCAGATATATGAGCTGGTCAGTCAGTTATTGATTGTTATTACTACACACAACTCCGTATGTGCGTGTCCCGGCTCTTAACCGGTCTCTGATGCAATATCAGGAGATACGCTGAAATCGGAAAAAACGTCGATGATGCACCATTTTTAGAGTCGGCTCGGTTGGAGAGGATAAATCCCTACCTGATGCGGTGCTTACACTTGTATTATGAACAATTTAGTTTAGTAATTGTATTTGTATTTTTTCGTTTTCATTCACTGAAATCTACTTTTAAGCGTTTAGTCTGCTTCAGTCTGCGTGAATCACTGGTTTTGATTGGAGCAGATATTTCTAATTAGCTCATCATCAGGCCAAAATGACAGTAATAACATAATCATGTAAGGAAAGAAAAACCCTGACTAAACAAATAAACCTGCATTATATTGCCAAACAGCTTTCCTGTATCAGGCGTTCTTCTGAAACTGTTACCTACGGCCATTTTAGATGCTATGCACGATAAGAGCGGCTTCCTGATCTAGAACAACGATCTCTCTTTTGTAATATTACGCTGGGCTTCTTGCTCAACTGTGCCTAGGAGACAAGAACAGATTCAGCCAAGCCTAGCACTTATAACATAATACACTATATGGACATTTTTTCATCTGACCATAAAATGTGTGTGCTTTTTAAACATCCCTTTTCACGTTTGCTGTTATAAAAAAAAGCCACTCTTCTGGGAAGATATTCCACTAGATTTTGGAGCGTACTCATGGAGATTTAAGCTCATTCAGCCATAAGGGTGTTAGTAAAGTCAGGCACTGATAAGGTAGGAGGTGAGGAGGTCTGGGGTGCAGCCAGCATTCCAATTCAGCTCAAAAGTGTTCAGTGGGGTTGAGAGTTTGAGATCTTCAACTCCAACCCATGTAATGCAGAGTGATGCACCAGGAATATTTTCCATGTTAATCTAGGCCTCTAGAATGACGTGGCATAAGCAATATGGCTGTAAAACTGATTCAGAGCAGATTGAGATCTGTGTTCTTACTACATATAGAGCTCATTAAGGTAAAGGCATCGTTGCATCACTATTACCGTATTTTTCGGACTATAAGCCGCTACTTTTTTCCCACGCTTTGAACCCCGCGGCTTAAATAATGACGCGGCTAATTTATGGATTTTTCCTGGGTTTTTCCCGGTTTCACAAACTTCAAGCCAAAAACTCCCATAACATTAGACTAATGAAATTTCCGAACGGGTTCAGGTGAACCAATGAAACTCTTTATATTAAATCAGATGCGCTCCCACTGAATCGGGCCGCACCACATCATAAATATGGATGATGTTCCTCTGACGTTTGACCTGCCGCTCATTCGGACTGTCAACAGGAAATGTGAATCATTCATCATGCTGAAAACAACCAGGCATGAAAAAACGCACTTCACCTGTGTTCTGAGCTGCACGGCATCGGGAGAAAAGATTCACCGATGGTGATTTTTGAACGCACGACGATGCCAAAAGAAAAAAGAATTTATGTTCAAAATAAAAATCTTTGTAAAATTCAGTGGGTGCGGCTTATATTTGGGTGCGATTAATAGTCCGGAAATTACAGTTTAAAAAAAAAATAAATAAATAAAATACCAGACTCGAATTCTTATTTCCCTTTTTGGAAATTTTACATGCATCACGTTTTCACGTGTTTCGCGTCTTCGCGTGGTTCCGATCAAAGAAACAGGGTTTTAACTGAATCATCAGGGACGTTAGTGACGTTCGGCAAGGCAGAACATTTTCAGCTTGTTAATGATAAGACGTCTATTCTACCTCCAATCTTCACCGGCATCTTCAGCAAGCTGAAAGATTTCATTACACACACTCTGGATCCGGATGAAGCTGTCTGACCGCTTAAACCTTCACTCCATACAAAATGCAAAACTGCTTAAGCTATTATTTATATCTGTACAACATTTTTTTTTATATCTGTACAAATTATTATTTAAGGAGTTTATCACAAGCAGCAGAACCTTGAGATTGAAATGCCCCAGAAAACAACATATTGTGCTTTCTCTACCTATAAAGATCAAGGCAATAGTGAGGTAGAAAAGGTTGTTCTAGTGATGTTCAAATGTTTCGATGGCACATTCATGTGTTAGTTTGATTTTTATAGTTAAAATGTACAGTGTAGAATGTTTATGAACTCCGTCTAATTAGAGATATTCCCAAATGGCTGTGTATATGGACCCTAAGCACAATGATCTGATTCAAGATCTGTTTACATCAGTGTCGCCCTGAATGAAGGACCAAATATCAAACATGTTAGAAGGCCGTGAGCCAAAAATAAATAATCCATAATCTAAAATATTATAGTTTGCCATGGTTCCTCTCGTTTGCGGGTTCATAATATTTAACAATAAGCAAATTTAAAATAATTCGGAACGAGTTTATTAAAGGGGACAGTGCATGTAGGACGTTTTGGAGATGGGATGCGAGATTGAGATGGTTTGGACATGTGCAGAGGAGGGACATGGGGTATATCAGTAGAAGAATGCTGAGGATGGAGCCACCAGGAAGAAGGAAAAGAGACCAAGGAGGAGGTTTATGGATGTGGTGAGGGAAGACATGCAGGTAGTTGGTTTGAAAGAGGCAGATGTAGAGGACAGGGGGGTATGGGGACGGATGATCCGCTGTGGCGACCCCTAATGGGAGAAGCCGAAAGAAGAAGAAGAAGCAAATTTGAAATAAATAATATTTTGTCATTTGCGTGACTAATGCAATTTAATTTCCAAAGTCCTCTTCAGTGAAACTTACAGAATAAAAAAGATGTATTGTGAATAGTTCAGTGCCTAATATAGCTATTTAATGACCCCAATTGAGAGACAGGAAGCTGGTGCTTATTTTTCAAAGGTTTTTCCAAATGGCATTTTCTCTGTCTTTTTTTTTTTTTTTCTCTTTTTTCATATATGGCATGACCAAAATCAACGTCATCAAAAGCCAATTGTGGCCTGAAAGCCCTAGTTTGCGCGTTTCTGGTTTGAATAATTGCAGAATTTAGTCGTTTATATAACGCGTAAGACGAAAATAAACATACGCGATCCTGCAATGTGCGTTTGCGCACTGGTTTTTTAAAAATCCCCATCAAATTAAAAGTACTCGGATTTAAGTGGTTAAGTGGAAATTTGTCTTCTATTTGCCATATTATTTTCGGTCAACGAAGCCCCTTTCGATCTGTTCGACGTTCCATTGCGATCGAGCTCAAAAAGACCGAGCAAGGTGAACAAATGTGGGCTTTTTGATCCCATTAAGCTTTCATTATGATTACTGATGGAATATTTGGTGCCTTCCCTCTCCAATGTTAATCACAGCAACTGTAGCTAATTGTGAGGATCCATTAGCTGTTGTATGCAAAAAGATGGTAGATTTATGTGCGCCCGCACACACACACACACACACACACACACACACACACACACACACACACACGCACACACACACGCACACATCTGCCATCAGGATGATCCATGGGAAGAGGGGGGAGGCTTTGTGTGTACATGTATATTGCTCGTAGTGCTGACAAACTGGAAACACACACTTTATTGAAATGCTTTTTTTTTTCATCAGATAAATTCGATATCCACTGTGTGAAAGATGGGGTTTAAACTATAGGAAAAAAAAATCGAGTGGCTGCCTCGTTGGGTGCAATGCCATTTCCCACAAGCCTTTGCGTTCGCATTTGTATGCAGCTGAATTATGTATCCTGTGTCTCCTGGCAGTCAGAAACGCAGCTCCCTTCGATTGGCTCCTTGTACATCTTTTACGTGTATAGAGGAGGGAAAAGCGTTATACGGCGCAGCGTGCTGTATGGAATGCGTGATGGAGCGGCGACGTTTCGCCGATGTGAGGTTTTTAGCTCGATTCCCTTCCCCCAGTGTGTTTTTCCATCCTCCAAAAATAACCATTCAAACCCCCTATATATCCCATAAGGGTACCATTTCCATAGGTCAGCGCCCTTGTCCCTTCCCCCGTCTCGGCCATTATTGCGCGTCTTTTGTGTGTGACAGATGTGGGCTCGGATGCATGGGATTGGATGGAAGGAACCACCCTGACCTCCCCCACATGCCGTTATAGACTGCAATACTCTTTGTGCATGCTCGACGGTAAACTCCCTCGTGGGTCGTGCCGTGGTTATGCGTAGGATCCTACACAACAAGTCACGACTGTGCGTTTCTGATTGCAATCTCTGCCTGTGCACCAAGGTCAGGGTTGTCCGGTTACGTAAAGCAGCGCCAATACCGAGCGTGCGTGCAGAAAGCCTGGCTTCCCGACTATGATTTCGCTTAGACCAAACAGGGATATGATATTTATTTTGTAAATGTCTCTCGGGTTTATTAGGAGAATGATTTCACATATCCGGTGGTGAAGCGAACCTGCGGGGTTTCCCTGCCAGGAGGCTTTTTTGAGCAGATGAGAAACAAAGCTGCAATTACAACTAAATCGTTCTAAATGCGGTTCTAATCGAGCTCCGGGAACGTTCTATTAAAATGGGGAAAGCATTTAAACTCGGAATCGACCTGGTAAAACTAAATGTTCCTTTGTTTGGAGTTCAAGTTTTCATACATGTTTTGGGTGGGGTGCGGAGGGGCGGGAAATTTCTGGTAATGTAATGTAAACAATGCAAACTTCATCTGGGGGAATATTGGAAATATTCCAAGTTGGTAAATTATCAGGAATTTATATGAATTAAATAGATATTTGGGGAAATCTATATAAACTGTATCATATACAAACATAAATATGATCATTTTGTTTGGTCATAAGCTGATATGCATGCAAACATAATACAGATGTTTTTTTTTATTAAATTTTTGACTTTTACTTAATTGTTAGCACATTTTGTTACACAATTACTGACACACAGCACAAGGAACTTTCCTAATTTATGTAATATTTATGTCATTTATTTTACATTATTTTGTGTGCAGAATTCAAGAAATGATCTGTGTTATGTTATCGAGACCTGTTATGTTATGGGGATCTGTTATGGAGATCTGTTATGTTATGGGGATCTGTTATGTTATTGAGATCTGTCATTATATGGGGATCTGTTGTGTTATGGAGATCTGTTATGTTATTGAGATCTGTTATGCTATGGGGAGCTGTAATGTTATGGGGATCTGTTGTGTTATGGAGATCTGTTATATTATTGAGATCTGTTATGCTATGGGGAGCTGTTATGTTATAGGGGATCAGTTATGTTATTGAGATCTGTTATGCTATGGGGGGCTGTTATGTTTTAGGGATCTGTTTTGTTATGGGGATCTGTTATGTTATAGGGGATCAGTAATGTTATGGAGATCTGTTATGTTATAGAGATCTGTTATGTTATTGAGATCTGTTATGCTATGGGGAGCTGTTATGTTATGGGGATCTGTTGTGTTATAGGGATCTGTTATGTTATGGAGATCAGTTATGTTATAGGGGATCAGTTATGTTATAGAGATCTGTTATGTTATTGAGATCTGTAATGTTACGGAGATCTGTTATGTTATGGAGATCTGTTATGTTATGGAGATGTTTTCCCTGGCCGATGGGTGTTGTTAAAGGTGTTTTTCTGGTTACACGTCTTTGGCTTTTGTGTTTTGTTCAGATAAATCTGGCAACCAAACTTCCAAAGGGCCAGCCCCAACTACTTCAGCTATCACAAACTGAACCTTCACTTGCAAGCTACTGCGAATAAACACATTAACCTCAAACACAGGGCATAATGATTTGCTTTTCGGTATCTTAAAGCAAGCGCTAACCATGTCATTTACTTGCGTAATTGTCTAGATAAATACTTTCACTACATAGGAACAAACTCTAATCTCATTTAGGGATGCAAATGAATATAAACGGTTTCAACTTCAAACCTTTAGAATCACAAACGAATGAGGACAATCTGATCATCTACTTGAACTCACCTGGTTCCAATAATAAGTCAATTTACGATCTATTAATCAACATAATAATGAAGTAATCAACCAATGGAATCAATGTTCAGGTGTCACTTTTAATGTTAAAACGTCACAGCAGTAGCTTCACCACCGAATCATCGTTCTCATGGACTTCCTGACAATTGATATGACTTTTATGTTTTTTTTAAGAAAATTGCTGATTATGTGTACATCAGTTCTGACAAAAACAAACAAAAATAAACCAAATCTTAGACCCCTGTGCTGTCAGACAACTTGGTTCATCCAGCGGATGAAGTAAACCTATAGGTCTTTATTGAAATACTTGAAAATCATTACAAAAATACATATTTGTATTAGTTGTTAATTACAGAAACAACTCACTCTCTTTCTCTGTCCATTCATTATTTTCCAGCATTATACAAATATCCTCTATTAAAGAAAACATTCACCCTTCACTGAACCTTACTGAAATGAACCGAACAGCAAGACGGCCATTACCGACTGTACTGATGCCTCGAGCGAGCGAAGAGCATCAGAAAGTCGGTCAGAGAGCAAAACTGTTTACGAGAAATGGATCGTTACGCAGATATCTCAGTGTTCGGGAGTCTCAAGGCGTGAGCTACAAATAAGCAAAATGAACAGGAGGAAACCAGTGTATTGAGACCTCGTCGCTGATATATGATAAAAGGTTTGTGGTTGAAGGTGCGATTGAATGCCAGCAAGGTTAGATAGTGAAATCTGACAATATACAATGGATACCTGTTTACTCCGTCTTCCTGAACTGATTTGACAAAGTGAAACCGAACACATAGTAAGACACTCGGTAAGACTCACTCGAATATACAGTGGATTTCTTAATAATGAACTGACATCATTTGCAGCATTTACAATACTGCCAACCGGGATCACATTGTAGTTTCTGATTTAATTTGCACACACCCACACACACATATATATATATATATATATATATATATATATATATATATATATAAGTAAATATGTACATATATACTGTATATATATACAGTGGAACCCGGTTATGTCGATGTCCTAGGGGGTCGCCAAAAAGCATCGAGGTAACCGATGATCGAGATAAACGAAAATCTAAATGCCGGCAGTATATTAACGTGCTTGAAATTTCTTTATGTACATGATGTGCGTTAATAAATGAGAATGTGCATGCACGTGTTTTTGAAGGTTTTTTTTACACAACAGCGTTGCCGCGATTTGTTTGATGAAGGCATGCTATAAAAATTTACATACAGTACATGTTTATCTGTCAGGAATCCCCCTGCCACGCCCCCTTCGGCCCCCTTCAGCGTGCAGGTGCTTTCTCGGCCGCTTTCTCTGAAGCTCCCGGCTTTAATCGTGCACATATGGTGCTCGTTTATCATCATCACCAGCTCCTATTTAAACTTCCACACTCTCACCGTCCATTATTGTTGGTATATGTTGGTTCACGGCGGTCGTTGTTATCGCTCATGTGTATCCTGGTACGTGTCTTCCCACCGGCACTCTCTCAACGGCTGCTCTTTTCTTCCCAAAGCGTACCGCGGATTCCCCCCCGATCCTGCCGGTGTTCATTCTATGCTTTTGGATGGTCATCACACGTTCCGCGCACAAAAAAAGGGGAGGAGACTAATAGGATTTATTTATACAATATAAAACCATACTTACAAAATGATAGCTGTTGTTGTTGACTGATTAACATGTCGTGTTCACGTGAACACATGACTGCTCTGTGTAGTTACTTAAAAAGCAATATCAGCAGTCTTTCACTCTGGGATCGTTAAAAGAATTTAGATTTTATATATATATATATATAAAACCGAGGTCCATAGTTTAGGAGCAATCAGAAGAAATAACCAGTGGCGTGTCAAGTGTTGTCAGAGTAATGGCAATGGTTGCCTGGGAAAAGTTTTGAAGTACATTCGTTGGGTTTAAGTATAGTGTCCGGGACACATTAACGTGCACTCGTCAGATACGTGGTGCAAAAACCTGACGTGTTAATGAGCCCTGAGAGAAAAAAGGAGCAATAAGAGTCACGCAGCACGTTCCACTAAAGGCCAGAGCTTGGGTTTTTTTTTTTTTCACAGCATCTGGAGCTCACAAGAGAATCGTAAAGCTCCTGTTCGAGTTTACTGAACCTCGGAGAAGCGCGTTTACTTCGATAAAAAGATAAACCTAAAGAAATACAAGCTGTGCAAAAAAAATGAAATAAATATATTCTCCATTCTTATATTTACCTCCTCCCCTCCCAAAACTACTAGCTCAGCGCTTGTGTGTATTCTGCATGCCACCATGTCAAATGTGTAAACTGCAATCTGGATTTGGCACCAATCCAGACACACCAGCTATTAATCACAATGCTGTCTCTCTCTTTTTTCTTCAAAACCGCAGACACCACAGTCTGGGCGTAGTCTGAGTATTACGGGCTGTGACGAATAATCTACAGACAGGTACAACTCATCAGGGTAGTGAGATGGAAACCTGATAGCAGGGTGAAGGGATGGGAAATGTCCCCGTCTGGGGCTACACTTCGTCCTGACATACAGAGAAGCCATTTTTCAGCATGTAACCCCTGGCGAACATGTGTCTGAATGACAAGGCGGTGATAAAAAAAGCAACAGCTCTCAGATCTACGCTGTAATGATTTCCTGTATAGACAGCGTGAGAGCTGTCTGTACAGGAAGTGCACATTTAACCTTGCTCGCTTTAGCACACACGGAACAAAGTGACTAAAAACAAGATGTTTTTAAAACGTCATTCAGGGTGTTCTGCTGTAATTAGTTACAACCAGTCAAAAGTTTGTGGACACCTGACCATTAGATGTGTGCGCTTTTTCAACATTTCCCTTCCACCCATTTGCTGTTATAAGCTACTGATGAAGGGTGGGGTACAGTCAACGTTCCAATTCATCAAAAACATGTTCAATAAGGTGGAGGTCAGGGCTCCAAAGCAGACAACTCAAGATCTTCCACTCTAACCCACATAAGCACATTAAGCTGGCTTTGCGCATAGGAGCCAGGTTTGGGTCTCTTAGTTCAAGTAAAGGGAAAATGTAATGTTACCACGTCCATAGACATGGATGGTGATGGAGGTTGTAGCTTAGTGGTTAAGACATTGGACTTTAGAGCAGAAAGCTGTGAGTTAAAATCTCCACCACACCAAGCTGCCAGTCCTGGGCACCAGAGCAAGGACCTTCACCCCATAGCTGCACAGTTGTATGAATGTGATGAATGCAAACTGCCAAAAGGCACAAATGCAAGACATCATATACAATTGTGTGCCTCTAACAGTTTAGAGAAGAACCACATACGGCTGAAAAAGTCAGGTGTCCAAAATACTTTTGTTCCTATACCGTACATATAGTGTTATAATGTAATGCAAATTGGTTGTTGATTATTAACTGTAAAAAAAAGAAAAGAAAAGAATAATGATTCTCCCCTGTTGGTGACTAGGAGGGTATTTAAAGCACAATAGAGTGTATCTAACTGCAGGGAGGATGTGACAGAGGTACTCACGAGACAATATCCGATCCATCATCCGTGCCGTCCCTTACAAGCCTGAATCATTTATTAAACACCGGGAATCGATAGCACGTTTGTTCAGGAGTGTTTTTCACGGCTGAAATGAAACCGTGACTGAAACAGGGATGTTTCATAATACACATGTAATACTGCAAAAAAGGGTTTTAATGCAGATGTTGAGTTGTCAAAGCTCCGTCGAACTCCATCCGCACCTCACTCCCTGGAAATCACTCAAACACACAACCTGCCGTGACAGAAAAGACAGCTGCCGTTACACTCGTCTTCCTGAGCTCGATGGATTTAAAGGTTTTTCCTAGCAGGAAGCCGGGGTCGCTGTAGTCAACTGCAAGAATAAGCCTGTGGCATTATTGTGTACGAGTACGAAAGTTTGTGCACCCTTTATATATATATATAAACAGCTTGTATTAGGAATTAACAGTCAAAAACTCATCTCAGAAACGAGGCAGCTCATTTTGCATTAGATATGAAAAAAAAATGATGTAATAACTTCAAAGGTCAAGTGAGTGCTTTAG